>NC_086157.1:116512443-117112443 GCF_035149785.1 Candoia aspera
CCCCAAATCCGAACCACAGTTGATAGCATCCACGGAACTGAAGAGGTTGAGCTTCGCTGGCTTAAGGCCGGCATGAAGCAGAACTCCCCCCTTTACAGTTTCTCATTTCAGCTTTCAGAATCTTGAAAATGGTGAGACTGGGAATTGGGGGTATCTCTCCGTACACGGATGGCCATTCCCGGCCTGGTGCTGATGCTCGGGACTGGTCTGGTCTGGTCTCAGCGTGGAAAACGTTGACCCTCTCTAAACTCCAGGACAATCTTCTTCCGCCCTTCCACCTGCCACATTTAGTTTCAGGAAGTTGTAATTCAGCTGCTCTTGCCGTCAGACAGCTGCCTCCACTTGCTTTGGAGAGTATAAAAGGATGTGTGTGCGTGTGTGTGTGCGCGTGTGCGCAAGTGTGTAAAAAGCAAGCTCAGCTCAGGCCAAATAAATACTTCTGATTTCTGAGGCAGGGACTTCCCACCTAAAGTTTATTTTCTTTGCAAAATGTGAGAAGAAGCAGCTTGAAAAATAACCACAGATTCTCCACTTAAACTTTGGAATTCACTGCCACAAGATGGGGTGCTGGCTACCAGCTGGGCTGGCTTCCAAAGAGGGTTGGACCAAGTCCCGGAAGTCCCGGGGATGGATGGCTCTTAGCCTGGGTGGCGGTGGGGCTGCCTCTGAAGGGCCTCTGCTGGGGGACTGTGGGCTTCCTTGGGCAGTTGGTGGGCCGCCGGGAGAACAGGCTGCTGGACGAGGTGGGCCAGAGGTCCCAACCCTCAGGGCACGGCTTCTGTTCTCAGAAATATGTATCTAATCAGACACCGTCTGAAAAGAGCAAAGGCTGGAGGAGCAAAACTGGGAAGAATGTAAAACAGATGGAGAAAAGAAGTGGGGAAGGGTGGCCAAAAGCTGAGATGGCAGGAGTTGTGAAATGCTTCTCTCCAAGTCCATTAATACTGTGGACAGCTGGGATGAGGCTTGCTGCCAGCATGAGGGCGCAGGGGCAAGGGGAGTGAAGGAAACCATCCTTCAGCTTGAAAACGGCCGTCAGTTCCCAAGCAGTTTGTGTCTGACCCACATGCCTCTGCCATCCCGGCCAGCATCAGAAGGCTGCCAGGCACCAGCACCCTCGATAAACTCATCCTCCTCAGTTTTGCATTCGCTCTTCCTGCCTGTCCCTCTGCAGACATTCCCTAAGTCGATTGCCAGGCAGATGTGGAGCTTTTGCACTGACATTCCATAAGTGTTTCGGTCTCTCCAGCAGTAAGCCTCATACATTTTTCAATACAGGTAGTCCTCGCTTAACGACCACAATTGGGGCCAGAATTTCAGTTGCTAAGCTAAGTGGTCATTAAGCAAACCCAACGTGATGTTACAACCTTTTGTGGCGATCATTAAGCAAATCACCATGGGCATTAAGTGAACCACGTGGGCGTTAAGCAAATCATGCAGTTCCCCACTGATATTGCTTGCCAGAAGCTGGCCGGGAAGTCGAAAATGGTGATTGTGTGACCATGGGACACTGTGACAGTCGTAAATGCAAACTGGTTGCTAAACGCCCAAATTGTGATCACATAACCATGGGGACACTGCAATGGTTGTAAGTGTGAGGACCAGTAGTAAGTTGTTTTTTTCCAGCACCGTCCTAAGTCTGAACCATCACTAAATGAATGGTTGTTAAGTGAGGACTACCCTGTATTTCTCCAGCTGCAGCCTTACCACTTTTCAACATTCTCATACTTCCTTTCCATCAGTTTTTTTGATGGACACACACTATTTATTTCTTTTGAATTTAACAAAAATAAAAAATACAGCAGTAGTGGGACAATTTTAAAGAGTGTATATAATAATGATAAAGATAAACTAACACTTAAAAAAAAGTCCATATAGAATTAATACACAACTAGTGCGGTCCTTTAACGTGTTATTACATCGGGACGCTGTTGAAAGCTCTGCTCCTCCTCCTCCTGTCTGCAGATCAAAGCCATTTTTAAAAAATCAACACCTCTCGAATCCACCCGTTGATGACTGGAGCGTTCCTTCCTTCTGATCTTTGGAGGGCGATTCTCTTAATTGATCCCCAGGTTAATAAGAGCCAAAGTTCTTCATAAAAATGTCAAATCCCGTATTTTTGAAGTATGGTTTCGCATCACGTTTACATCTTTAGCAACTGTCTTTCTGCAGAGTTGTGCTGACGTACATAATAGCGTGAAACCAAGCTTCAGTTTTGCCCCCCCGTTTCATGTATCACTGTCGTTCCTATACAGTCTCTAAGACAATTCCTGCCTGCATTTCCTCAATCCAGTTTTATCCCAAGTTGCTTTTTCGTCACTTTTATTTTTAATACAGTTCTCTCTACTGGAGATTCTTTGTTCAGCCCTCCCCACCCCTTTCCAAAACAAATGTTACTCCCCTCCACGTTGCTCTGCGCTTTCTCTGTGTCTTACTCTTAACCCTTCCTTCCTCTCTCTGACTACATTCTGTGCAACTCTCCTTTTCTGCTTCTGCACATTAAACGGTATTTGCTTTCCCCTGGATTGCATTCATTCAAAACTCCACTCATTTGCCCTCCAAAATCATCCCTGGTTCTTTGTTTCTTCACATTCACTGGAGCAGAACAAGCAACTGTCAGTAACCTCTGGATCCCTACTTTTGTATGCATACCAGCGGCACAGATGATATTAATTCATATTTTCTGACACAGAGTTCAGCTCTTTCTTGCACAGCTAAATCTGCAAGTTTGCATCCCTGAGCGTGTCCATCAATTCCATTTTGCAAAACCAGGCTACCTTTAATCAGATCTGTTACGTTCTGTTCTTTTCTCTTAGTTTTGCAGACACACTTCTTTCCTGCACTTAATTTCTCAGTGTATGCTCTTTTTCTCCTGCTCTTCTTGTAATCAAAGTCACAGTCTTCTTATGCCCATCAGTATTGCCCTCTGCCTCCCATTGTGGCCTTAGTCCAGTCACGGCTTTTCGTAAGCTGAAGTGTGGACCGGGTTACTAGCCCCATGCAGCAGTCCAACAGTGGTGCCATATAGTTTGAGCAAAGTCCAGCTTCGGGCATGCTCATACGCTCTGTGCAGGCTGGGGTTGCTAACCTAGAGATTACCTTGCAAGCCAACATAGCATTGCCCACATCCTGCTAACCGTGATGCCCATCAGTATCCTGCACACGCTCAGAACACCATCAGGTAAGAAGGCAAAATCAGGATTACGTTGCATCCATTGACCTAGATCAGTGTTTCTCAACCTTGGTGACTTTAAGATGCATGGATTTCAACTCCCAGAATGCTGACTGGGGAATTCCATGCATCTTGAAGTTGCCAAGGGCGAGAAGCACTGGCCCAGCGTATCCCATCTATTCCGCATTGGTCAGAGTCAGTCTGAAGGACTGTGTCCAGTTCTGAAGGTTTCACCCCAGGTGGAAAGAAGGCAGGCTAGATGGCTGGGGGCCTGGGAACCAAGAACAGCCGGGAGAAGAGAGAGCGAGCTATCCTGAGGAGGGAAGACTGGCGAGGACACTTGAAGTGGCATTGCAGAGAAGAGGGCCAAGTTGTGCTCGCTCTCCTTCTAGACTGCGGGACACAGGGTAATGGCCTTGCGCTGCTGTGAGAGCCGTTCAGCTGTGGAACCAATTACTAAAGGAGATTTTGATTCCCTTTTTGCCGGATGCAGTGAAATGTCCGTTGGACTGCCACCAGTCCAGGATGCTTTCATTTTGAACTTGTGCACTGAGCGAGGAGTGAGACATGATGGCTTAAATGGACTCTCCCAGCTCTGTGGATCTATATTTGTGTGTAATTCTCAGTGCTAAAAGCATCTGCTCAGCGGAGGGCTGGGATTGTAATCTGAAGTACTGCCGTGTACCGCCTCCCTGCGCTTTTACGGTGCATCACCGCAGTCGGTTGCGGAACCTTTAAACCTGTCCTTCCTGTCCTGCATCCTGGCCTGCCAGGGCATCTCCCTTCAACAAGCATCTGCCCGTTGGAGCGTTTTTTGCAATGGGGTTGCATTTCTGTCTTTCCCACCCCCTCCTTAGTTGGCTGAAGGGCAGTTTCCCAGGGGCACTGTCTTATCTCGGGCATGGCCAAGCTTGCTTGTTCCGCTGATTTGGGCTCAGCCTTCTGACTCAGTGAAGGAACTGGGGCTGTGCCCTCAAAGCCAGAGAGAGGCTTTGGAGGTGTCTCCTGGCCAGAATGAGACGACGGCCTTTCCCAGCGGAGCAGTTCTTTGTGCCTAGGCTGAATGCGCATGCTGAGAGGCCTTCCTCTCCCGAGGACGGTTCCTCACCTCGCTTGAAACTTCAAAGTGCCAGCCCAGCCTTTAGTTTTCAGGAGACTTACTTGGCTGAACTGGTGATGTGGTCTCATTGGAAAACAGATATTTCTTGTTTACCCACACCCTTAGTTTGCCTAAGATCTGTAAATGCATGTTTGAGATGTGAGATAAAATGGATAGAATGGCCTAGAAGATGCTTGAACTGAACCGAATTTTTCAATTCGGTGCTACCGTTTCTTTTAAGAGCTCCTGGCGGCGTGCAGAGGGGTGTCCCCTCATTTTATCTCCACAAGAACAGCCCTGGAATGCAGGTGGGGCTGGGACGGAGCAATTGGCCGGACCAACGTCATCTGCGTGAACCAGAATCTTCCAGGTCCCGGTCCAGGTCCAATGCTTTAACCACCACCCTACATGTCTCACTCCATCTACCGAATGAGGACTCATCTCTGAAATAAACTGGCCTCCCACACAATCACTAGCTGGCCAGCCAGCCAATCGTGAACTTCGTTCCAAGGAGTTGTTCCAGTCAAAGATGGACACAGTTGGAAACCGTACATTGACTTTGGAACCTGTGAGGCGGAGTGAAGAGTGACACAATTCCATCCTTTTTTGCTTGTTCCCCAGCCCTTATCATAGGGTAGCCATGCTCCAGATCTGCAGCTGTAATCCACTCTTTAGTACAGGTACAACCTGTAATGACCACAATAGGGACTGGAAAATTGGTTGTTAAGCAGTGCGGTTGTTAAGTGGGTCACCATGTGACGGGACCCAATTTACGATCATTTGTTACGGTGCTCGTTAAGTGAATCCAGCTTCCCCAATGGATGTTTTTTGCCAGAAACCAGCTAGCCAGCCTAGCTAGCTGGGGAATTCTGGGAATTGAAGTCCACACTCCTTAAAGTTGCCAAGGTTGAGAAACACTGCCCTAGAGGCAGCTGGTGGCTGTTAGAGAAGCCAAATGCTGGATTAGGGTGGCTTCCACAGGGGGAGAGACAGCATGGTATGAAAAGGCCAGTAAGGAAAAGAGACTGGGGTGTCCACATTCAGCATCCCTCCAAGCTCATGGTGCTGTGAGCCTCCGGTCTTCCTGCCCACCCCTTTGTGGCCAAGCTGCTCTTGCTGGCCTGCTCTTTTCCATGCCTCACTGGATGCAGTCCTGGGGTGCCGAGGGCCGTTCTCATTGACATCCTTCCCAGGTCTACATGGCCTGCTACCCTGCCCAAATGCTTATTTGCCTGCTGCCAGACCCTGGGCATGGAGGCGGGTATTTAGTGTGAAAACATGTGCTGAGGGTGGCCCATTAGCCTGGGCAGAGTATAAGGGTGCCCACAGGCCCTTGCTGGTCTTGGAACAGAAGCCAAGTGCTGCCTACTTTAAGGTTGCTGCAAGCAGCAGTTCGCTCTCCCTCACCCACCCCCACACCACCCAAATTTGGTGGCAGGGTTTGAAGAGGCTCTGGCTGCCCCCTCTGAGAGGCTACGTGCAGGCTGCGCCCCTCCCTTAGATGGAGAAGCGAGGCTGATTGGCAGAAGGCAGCTTGGGCAGTTTCATGTTAATGTCCTCAAAGTAGGAGGCCAGCCTGTCTGTGGAGGGATGACCAACGGCTGGCTGGGTGGGGGACTCCGTGTCTTCCAGCTTGTGGAAGTCCCACTTCTGGGTCAGGAAAGCAGTGTCCTTTCCTCCTTACAGAGGTGATGGGGATTCCACAACCTGGCTGGTGATCTACTGCGAAGCAAGACGGTTCAAAAGCAAACCAGCCAGCCAGCAAACTGGCAAGAGTGATGTCCTCACCTCTGGTGCACGCTGCCCTCTCAGTGGGAAGAAAGAGGTCCAGCAAGTCCTCTCCCCTCCGGGAAGCCAACAGGGCAGGATTAATCCCGCCCAGCTTGGAGCTTGAATGGCACACGGAGAATGAGGGCAGGTGGCAGCCTCCAACAGAGACAAGGACGAACGCAGGGAGAAGCTCGGCCTTCATGGTAGTCCAGGAAACGGCAGCCATAACAGACCGCCGACAGTTTCTCCCTGAGCTGGAATGATAGTTGAGAATTTATGGCTGGAGAGATTCCAGTCCTTTCTTGCTCTCTTGTGGCGCTGCCCTCTTTGAAGAGGAGAATTGGATTTCCTCTGCTCTCTAGTTCCTGTTGTGCACGCTGATGACAGATGGTTTCTGGTCCCTGAGTCCCTGCTATCCCATTCAGTAAGTCCACCGAGTTAGGCTGGAAGCTTCCTGCTGCTCCCCAAATCCTCGTCACAGGCATAACTTGTATTGGAGCTCAGCTGGAGAGGAATGACCGTTGCTGGGGACTCTCCCCATCCAGTCCCAGAACAAGCGTTGGCATCTCCAGATCCTCTTTCTTGCCCTCTCTTGGGGCAGGAGCTGCCTCTGATCACAGTCCAGAAAGTGCAGTGAGGGATCCAGATCGTGGAATGGATCCTCCTTCATTTCTAGCAGATACTAGTTCCCTTCTCCAAGGGCTTGGTATGTCTACCAGGGGAAACAGAAGCTCCAGGGTGGCTCCAGCAGAGGGAGGAAAAAGGAAAGACGTGGAGGGTCTCTAGACAAAACAAAAGATACCCTACAGCAGTGTTTCTCAACCGTGGCAACTTAAAGAAGAGTGGACTTCAACTCCCGGCATAGCTGGCTGGGGAATTCTGGGAGTTGAAGTCCACTCTTCTTGAAGTTGCCAAGGTTGAGAAACACTGCCCTAGAGGCAGCTGGAAATCTTCTAGCTTTTTTATAAGCTCCTTTTTAAAGGATGATTAAGAGGAAGGTGACCCTGAGACAGAGGATTATGAGGAGAAGATCTGACAGGAATGTCCTTTCATGTTTGATTGTGTCCCCAGAAATGCTGCAGCTGGCCCACAGAGCCAGGAATACCAGCAACGTGCACCCAGATCCAAGCAGACAAGTGTGACGGCCACCTTCTTTGAGGCTCTGTCGGGTGCTTCTGCAGTTGTTGCATTGTGCATTTGGAGGAAGTGACCGTCTCAGTGACCAGTCCTATCTTCTAAAATCTATTGTAATGAAGCATGTCTCCTACTGGTGGCATGTCCACCCCTCCCAAGTTGATAGGCTTCCCAACTGCATCTTAATATAGTTCTCAGGACTCTTTCCAAGATCCAGTTTGAGCTCCTGAGCAGCCTCTCTCAAAATCCTATCCTTGCAGATCGTTTTCTACTGTACTGGCCATCACATCATTAAGGAGAGTCTTGGAACTGAGGACCCAGTTTGCTATCTCATTTAATCCAAGGCAACCTTCTATATGTGAAATAATAATATTTTTACAAGGATACTTAAAAGGCGCAAAGTGTGCCGATGATCCTTGCGTTTTGAAACACAAAAGCATTTTATCCCTCTATATTTTTTCCAGAGCGTCCTTGACTTTTGAGAATATGACATGCAGTGAAGAATTTCTTACCATACCATTCGAACATTAATAATGGCAAGTTTTTAAAACTTCTTCCCTAATGGTGGGATTGATCTCCAGTGTATGATGAGCTCACAAGCCAGGTTCAGGGTTCCCTGTTACTAGAGAAGGCCCTGAACAGGTGGGCCACCTTCTCCACTCCCAGCCTGGACAAATGCTCAGGTGACTGGAAGATGCAGTGCAGCTTGTGCGGTGATTTCAGAGGTTGTCGTCTTGTGGTTGTTCTTCGAAGTATCTGAGCTCCTGGTTTTTGGGGCATCTGTTGAAGACTTCTCTTCCCTCAGGCCTTTCCGGTGGGAATGTTATGGGTGAATGGATTCTTTTTCCTCCCTCCCTCGCCCCACCTTTTCAGAATTTATGCTAAATCTTTAATTATTTCTGATTTTGTTACACTTTAATTATTTTTATTCCCCTTTTCTGTGTGCTGTTTCAATATATTTACACAGGAAGCAGTAGAATTCCACTTTAAGGTGGGCCTTGGTGTATGTGTAGGTGTGCCAACGTACAGCAGTTGGGGTTGGGAAGATAGTACCAGGTTTAGTGTCCGTTTTGGTCTTTAAAACTTCCTTCTGAGAACTCTTTATCCCGCTGTGTTGGAAGGCAGGCAGGCTGGCTGGCTGGCTTAGCGCTGGCTTCATTTCTCAGGCATACCTGTTTGGCTGGCCCATGGTCTTGATTTTTGGGGGAGCAGAGGGCTCTCCTGCTTCCTCTGCAATTGAGTTAGCAGCCAGTTGACTCTCTGCTTCCCAGGTAAAGACCACAGCAGCAGCAGCAGCTTGGCCTGACAGCCTCCTTTTCCGAAAGCTCTTGGAAGCCTGATTGTGCAGGGCTCTGACTGAGGGAGGATGACGGGAGAGATCACTTTTCTTACCCGAGCTAAATATACTGGACAACAGCTGGTCAGTCTGCCTGCTTCCCTCCAGGAGATCGTGGCTGCCTCAAGCTGCACAGAGTGCCCACTCTGGGTGACATTGCCACGTTCTGCGGAGGTCACAGGCTGGGCTCGGGGGAGGGAAACCGCTCTGCCCCAGCGCTTTGCCCCCTGGCTTGGCTGCAGGGCTTCGGCCTCAGCTTTGGTGACCTTGGCCCACCCTGAGGACTTTCCTCCCTGTGCCTCCCACCTCCCTCTCTTGCTCTAACCCTGAGCCTGGCTCTCTACGGAGGTTGCGGGGCTGCGCCCATTTTCTCCATCCCTCCTCTCGGGCCTTTAGCTTCGAGACGTTGCTCTTTGGCGGGCCTCGTTGCCACCCAGGAAGGAAAACGGTCTGGAGGAAGGGTCCGGCAGGCAGCAGCTCTTGAGCGTTCAGCCGAGCACATTCTCCCCTGGCAGTTTCCCTCCCCGTTGCAGTTAGCTGCTCGTTCTGTGGCCCACCTCTCATTTCCTCTGTTGCTGCTGTTGTGAACACAGCACCGTCCGTGCTAACGGCTTGCTGGCTCATTTCAGAAAAAAATTTTTCTTCTTCTTTACACTCCCGATCTGGCTTTGCGTTTTTCAGTCCAGGAGTTCGGGTGTGGTGGAGGGGCTGGGCAGAGGGAAATGCTGTCACACATGGACTGCCTTGGTTTTTCGCTGCTTTTTTTTCCCCCTAAAATTTAGAACCCTTTTGTTTTTGCAATAAAGTTTGCTTGCAAGCCACAGCCACAAAACACAATCCTGAAAGTCTTGGATCTGTCTGTGGCGGGCAGTGCTAGAAGCCTCCAGGGCCTCAGCTCAGCCTCTCGAGCATGAAGCCCTTTGACAGCTCCAGAGGAAACAGGGCTGAGCTAGTCTGGCTGGTTTTGTCTTGTTTGGGGGGGCGTTAAAGGAGTTTGGTGCAGTGGTGAAGGCTAGAAACCGGGAGGCGGTGAGTTCTAGTCCCGCCTTGGGCACGAAGCCAGCTGGGGGACCTGGGGCCAGTCCCTCTCCCTCAGCCCTGGGAAGGAGGCAATGGCAAACCACTCCTGGAAAACCTTGCCAAGAAAACCGCAGGGACTTGTCCAGGCAGTCTGTGAGAATCAGACATGATGGAATGGATTAAAAAAAGTGGGGGGACGGATGAGAGTAGCATACATCCTAGAGGTTCCTTGCTCCCGTTCCTACCTTTAACTTTGGTGGAACCCAAAAGTTGTGCCGTTGAACTTTGGCAGTGCAATCTAGGGTGCTGACGGAATACAACTGCAGTGCTGGGGGACGGTCCCCACCCCCACTGCGAGTGGTTTGAATCCAAGGCCCAAAAGGGAAGTGGCCCCCTGCCCAGTCCTCCTCGTTCTTCAAAGCATTCCACCAAAAAGCAGAAAAGGCCATCCCAATTGAGGGGAAGTGGAGAGAGGAAATGTGCAGCAGGGCGGGGGGAGGAGACTCCTAAAATCCTCCTGGGGCCTTCGGGCTTGTCGCACCACATGCTGTACCTCAAGCTGCCCCACGTCCCATCGCTTCATAGCCCTCGGCTGGCAGATGTGACCCTTCGGGAGGAAGAGGAGGTCTGACTGTTCTAGCTGCGGCTTCGGGCATTCACCTGCTGCTTATGGGTTCTCCAGAAGCCAGTTGATGGTGGTGATGATGTGCCATTCAGTCGTTTTCAACTCCACCGCCCTGTCAATAGATGTTCTCCAGGATGCTGTGTTCCTAACCCGGTCCTTCAGGTCTTCCAACAGTGCCCCCATCGCCACTGTGACTGAGTCCGTCCCCCTTGCTGCTGGTCGCCCTCTTCTCTTTCGCTTCCATTGAGGGTCACAGGGAATGTCACGGCTTGCGTGGTTCCGGTCTTTGTAGGTGTAGACGCATCACGGCATCTGAATCTCTTCTCCAAGGCCTTCATGGCTGCTGTACCAAGTGCTGGTCTGCGGTGTATTTCTTGACCGCTGGTTCCTTCACTGTTGATGGTTGATCCTAAAAGGCAGAAGCTCTCCAGGGCTTCAGTGTCTTCGTTGTCAATTCTAAGGCTGGCTTCTGTGCCTGGTCTTCCTTATATTTAATTTTAGTCCCATTTTTCCACTGTGTTCCTTGCCTTTATTACCAAAGCTTGCAGGTCCTTTCCATTTTCACCCGTCTGAGAAGTGTCATCAGCACAGCACAGGATATTGAAGTTTCTTCCTCCAGTTTTAAAACCACATTCATCTTCTCAAGTGGGATTAGTATGAGTGAATTTTCTGTTCTTGACATCCTTATCTTTGGTGTTCTTCAGAGAGTATGCCACAGGGTTGTCTTTCCTGTCAACTGACCAGGCCTGTGGGTGTGTTTTGGGGTTCCACAGGAACAGCTGGGATCAGCACTTCTGCATATGATGACTGAGCTGGGGGAGGATCTCTCTCTTCCTGAAGGGCAGAAAGGAAGAGAGAGATGGGACAGCCTCGTTTCTGTGAGGGCCTCAGTAGTTATCTCCATTCTCAAGCAGCTTGAAGACTCACAAAAAGGTCAGCCCCATCCATCCATCTATCCATCCATCCATCCATCCTGCTTGCTTGCTTTGCACCCGTCCCAGCAGCCCCTTCTTGCAAGGGAGCTGAGCTGTGACAGTGACAAGCCGTTTGCAAGGACATAATCAATGAAAGCACATAGGAGAATGAAACAGGTGGATGCTGCCTTCTTCCGCTTGCATAACTTCCCTTTGCAGAGTTCACCGTCATGGGACAGATGGTCTTATGCAGGGAGCAGGCCAGGAGGCCAACAGTGGAAACCCTTTCAAAGATTCGGTGAGGTGGTTAGGCAGCAGCCAGCCTTTTGCATAAGCACCAGGAAGGACCTCAACTACAGCCCTCCCCTGGCTCAGATCCAGCATCTAGTTGGCAAGAAGTCTTGCCACAGGGGTTTCCTTTGCGCAGGACTCATGTAATCGATTGACTCTGTCTGTCTGTCTGTCTTTCTTTCCCAGTTCCTGAGGGAAGACTTGAATTACCATGACCCAACAATCAAACATAGCACTTTCCATGGGGAGGATAAGCTCATTAGTGTTGAGGATCTTTGGAAGGCCTGGAAGGCATCTGAAGGTAAGCCCAGATGGCACCCCATGGCTTGGTGGCTGGCTTGGGGCTCATTGTCTCTTACTACAGGCAGTCCTTGACTTATGACCATTTGTTTAGTGACTATTTGAAGTTACGGTGGTGCTGAAAAAAGTAACCTGTGACTGGTCCTCGCACTTACGACTGTTGCAGCTTCCCTGTGGTCACACAATCAAAATCCAGGCACTTGGCAACTGGCGTGCATTTACAATGGTTGCCGCATCCTGGGGTCATGTGATCGCCATTTGCGATCTTCCCAGCCGGCTTCTGACAAGCAAAGTCAATGGGGGAAGCAAGATTCATTTAGCGACCGTGGCAAAAAGATGGTAAAATCAGGCATGGCTCACTTAACGGACGCCTCGCTTAGCAACAGAAGTTCCAGTCCCAATTGTGGTCGTAAGTCGAGGACTGCCTGTACAGGAAGTGGCTTCAGGAAGGGCTTGTTGGCACTGGGCGCCCAGGTAAAATGCTGAGAATGGTGGAGAGAAGCCCAGGAGAATTCTCCCCCAAGAAAGGGCAATAAACAGAAAAGGCCAAGGGGGGCTGATGCTTCCAAGCCCACACAAGCAGAGCTTTCCAGCAGTGGGACGCAAGGGGTTTTACTCATCTGCTTCAGGTACGCTGCTGGCAACCTGTAGCCGCTGGAGCTTAGCGTCCAGTTTTGCTTCTGCAGAAAGGGTTGAACGAACCTGGGCAGCAGCATTGAGAAAGGAAGCTTCTCTCTAGCTCAGTGTTTCTCCGCCTGGGCAGCTTGAAGATGGGTGGCTGGGGAATTCTGGGAGTTGAAGTCCACCCATCTTCAAGCTGCCCAGGCGGAGAAACACTGCTCTAGCTGATGACAGGCAGGATGCAGCTTCCAGAAGGCCTGCAGGGGAGGGCACCCTGGACCCCTGCCTTTTCTCCCCTGGCCGCCTCCTGAACCCCCCGCGGCCATTGCTTCCTCTACCGCTTTCTCCTTCCGCTGCTCTGTGTCCCCAGCAGCTGCCAGACCCTCATCCGGGCTGCTTCTCTTCTCCCTTGAACAAGTCTGTTGTAAAGGGCACGACTTGTTTTGGCGCGTCGTGATTCTTGCTAGTTTTGATACTTCAGACAATTTGCGTTGCTTTTTGTAATGGTTCGGTGGGGGGTTTCACGCAACCCTGTTGGCCAGGCAGTGGGGAAAGGCATGCGTGTAGTAAGTATTTTTGACAATATCCCTTTCCGTTCTCCTTAGTGGAGACGTACAAGCCAAGGGATTTTGGAGGAAGTCACCGGAATAGAAAAGCCACAGGAGGAGCCGGGCAGCGGGGGAGAGCGGTGTGTCTCTGTGGATAAGCATCTCAGCATCGCAGGGCTCGGGAGGGTGAATTTTAAGCAAAACTCTGTGCAGAGTCCAGAAGAAGTGAGGAATGCGAAGCACCAGAGGAGAGAGAGAGAGAGAGAGAGAGAGAGGCACACGTGGATTACTCGGGGCACGTAGATCCCTCCTGTCCTGAAGCTGGGACGTGGCCTCAGGGCACCCTCCAGGGCAGACCAGAAGAGCGGGACGGCCACCTGGCCCTGCCGTGGGTGGCTGGGCAAAGGAGTGTTTGCGCTGCCTGTCGGAAGAGCTCCAGGGCCCTGGGAGAGAGACTCCTGCGAGGCTCTGTGGTTCCTCTAGCGTAGCTGCGACTGCCAGGAAGGCTCCGTTCTCAGCCTCACCGGCAGAACGTGACACTTCGGGGGGGAGCCATCTGTCTTGGCAGGGAAGAGTTACCAGGTGCCCTCCAGATGTTTTGGAGCGCGGCGCCCGTAATCCCTCGGCTGCGGCGCATGGGAGTTGGGGGACGGGTGGGATTCTCAGGGCGGGCTCCCGGCAGAGGTGGGCCTCGTTTTGAGTGTCTCAGCTGGCCTGGGGCAGAGAGCAGCTGTGGAGCCCCCGGTGCCAGCAGGCAGCAAGGGAATGAGGGGGGTTGAGGGGGCTCGGGGGGCTCTCCCTGCGGCCACAAAGGCCGGCTGTTTCCTGCAGCAATAAGGGATCCCTGGCGAGAGACTGAGAGATTTGCTTGGAGGGGAGGAGTCGTTTGTGCCTTCAGCTGGGATGGAGGAGAATCAGGGCCAGAGACTTTGTCCCTTGCCGCACGTCTTCCGAACCCCGCCTCTCCCTTAGGTGGCACTTTCGTTAGGCCCCGGTGGAAGAGAACCTCCGTGGCTCAGGGTTGAACTGTGGAGCCTTGGCGCACGGGTGAGGTTGCCCAGTCGGGTAATGCAACATCTGCAAGGACTTCCGCTTTCATCAGGGCTGTTGCAGATCCAGCGGGAACACCCCCCCCCCGCGTGCTTTTCGGAGCGATGCCCAAATGACCCTGATGTTTGTCTCCTCTACACGGCAGGGTCACGCTCCCTCTTCACCGAGGCATTTGAGGATTTTAAAATCTGTTTCAGAGATTAATAAGTTATTTTGCACCAGAAACTCCCTGGAGTGACTTTCCTGCAGAACCCTGCTGCTCGGCTGGGGCAGTTCAAGAGACTCCTGCTGCCCAGGAACAGGCTCTGCGACCGACCGAGCGCTCGCAAAGGCAGAAGGCTTGGCACTCCAGGAGCAATCAGCAGGTCCTCTGGGCAGCGTCCCAGGCGGCAGGCTGACAGGGGTGCTGAGAGCTTCCTTAGATAACGCGCCTGCTCTCAGCCAGCAGTCCTCACGGCTCGGCTCCTGGTTTTGCTCCCCTTGGTCACCCCCTTAATCTCACCCGCTCCCTCCTCCGTGTTCTGCTTGTCAAGTATCAGCCTTTCTGGAACAGTCCTGTTGGGGGGCCTGTTGCAGCCCAGCCACTACCTGAGTCCCTGCTGCTGCTGCCGCCGCCCCCAGGAAGCGACGGAGCCCTGGAGCCCTGCCAGGAGGGAGGGAGGGAGGGTCCACAGGCAGCCCCAGGCTCCCCTTCCTCAGAGGCATCCCGCAGTTTGCGTGTCTGTTAATTGCAGCCCTGCTCTACTCTGGGGGCCGCTCCTCAGGAGCCCCCGGGGCTGGAGACGGGGCCACAGCAGCAGCAGCAGCGGCAGAAGGGGCTGAGTCCCTCCGGAGAGTCTCTGTCGCCTGCAGCTCTTCTGCAGAGAAGCCTGGGCGTCGCCTGGCGAGCCCCAGCAGGCTCCGGTGAGCCCCTTCTCCCAAAAATTCCGGGCTGAGACTTTCGGCCTCGTGCCCTCCTTTTATGGAAATGGTGCCATTTCCGTAAAGATCTGTGAAACCACCTTAATTCTGTAACCCAAATTTCAAAAATTCCTGTTTTAACTGATGAAGAAAACAAATCGTAAAAGCCTGTACTGAACTGTTGGTTGGCCAGTCGCTTCATAGCAGAATCTTGCAACAGACGTCCTAAACACACCTGGACTGGCTGTTTTTCTGCCGGGAGCTGCAGACGGATCGAGCCAGCGTGCGTCAGAATTCCCCCCTACATTCCTCGCAGAAACATCCCTACTTAATATTTGGTTTGATTTCATGGAGCGTCCACTCCTAAACGTGTGAATTATGGGAGTTAGGCCAGGCCTCTCCCGCCCACTGGGCAGCGTTGAGATGCAGAACTGGGGTCGGAGGGTGCATAAGAAATTGCATTTTGTTCTCCCAGAAAGTAACTCTGCTGTGGTGGTGGAGCCCGTGCTGGGCTATGTGGACCTTGGGACTGATCCAGCTTAGCAAATCCCCCCCTTTCCTTCCTGAAGCTGAATTTCATGTGTGTGTGTGTGTGTTTATAGAGATTGTAGGAAAACAGAAGGGGTGTGCTTCAGTTTCTTGCTTCCTCTAAGCATGGAGATTAAGGCAGGGTGGGGTTTCCTGGTGGGCAAGTCACCCATCAGGGGGCAGAGTGAGCTTGCTTTCCTTGGGAGCTCTGCAGGGTGGGGGAGGCCAGGCAGTCAGAGCAGGAGCTGCAGCTGAAGCGAGTCAGTCAGGCTGCTTTTTAAGTCCCCCCCAGCTGATAAGAAAGGCAAAACGTGGGATTGGTGCAGCTTCTCTGAGCGTGGCTGCTGACTTTTCTGGAGCATGCTCTGGGCTGGAAGGTAGAGGGAGCAGGTCTGCAAGGGACGGTCAATCGAGCAGCCCTCTGGAACACCCCCAAGGCTTTTCCACCTTGCAGGCCACTCCATCCCATAGTCAGATTCCCGCTTGTGGTGGCTGCTCAAAAGTAAAAGCTGCGCAAGTCTCAGTAAAAGTGCTGAGCCTCTGCGGACCCCAGCAGCACCTTGGAACGGAAGAGTCTCCCGCAGGCCCCTTGAGGCTTTCCCTCCCAGGCAGACAGCTGGGCTGTCCAGCCTCTGCTCCGAGCCGTCCAGCAAAGGGGAGCCCGTTTCCTCTCCAGTTGTTGGTTCAGCCATTGAACCGCTCTCCTCTGGTGAGGAATTTTTTTCCAAGAGTCGGCTGCTTTGATTCCACGTTCTGCCCTCCGGCAGCAGGGAGGTGGCTTTCCAGCCCCTGCCGCCAGCTGGGCTGCGAGGCTCGTTCCCGCCTTGGCTCGCTGCGGATTTTAAACCGTGGCTCAGTATCGGTTTTATGCTTTGCGGTTGCAGATAATTTGGGGGAAGCCTCTGAGCATCCTGCGCGTGCAACGTGAGGCGGCAGGAAGGCAGGTCTGGAGTGCTGTGTGTCCTCTGTGGGAAGAGGGCGGTCGGTCTTCTCTCCCGAAGACGGTTCTTTGGGAAGAGACCGGCTCATTTCTAATATGCCGCCTTTGATTTTTGTCCTGTTGTGCTTCGTCCCTCTCTCCCCTCTGCCTCTTGAATGTTCTTCTTTGAGCAGCTGGTACTAGAAAGGGAGGCACTTTTCTGATGCTGCAGAGTGTAGAAGTTGCTTGCGTGGGGAGCTGGCCGGCCAGCTGGCTGAATTCATGACAGTCGTGGCAGGGATGGGTCCGGCCAAGGGTTTCTTTCTAACTGCCCAGGTGCTCCGGATTGGCAGGAAGGCCTGCCCTTCTCGCTCCTTCCCATCTCCCCAGGCAGACTCTGGGGCCAGCTCCCCGTGCCTGCTGGCCAGAGAAAGGTCAGCTGCCCACCAGACTCTCCCAGGCAGAACCAGATGGAGAAATCCCGTGGTCCTTCAGTCTTTCTGGCCCCCTCCTCCTGCTGATGCCCCACAGCGACTACGGCCAGTGTGTTGGATCAAAAGCAGGTCTGGCTAGAGCAGATCCGGCATGGCCGGCCTTCTGAGGAGCCTGTGGCTTACTAGGTAGCTGGGCACCTCCTGCCTTTGTACTCCTTTTTTTTTTTCCTGCTAAAGCTCAGATGATCAGGGGGTCTCTTGGGTTCTTCCCACTTTTAAATCAGCCTGGGCTGCTCAGAAACGTTGGTGGCATTTGTCCAGTTGTGCGGGGGGGGGGAAGCAGCTGGAGGGCCCCTTCCCCCTGTTTGTCCTTCCAGCCTCCCTCGCAGGAGAGTTGGAGAACGGACCGAACACCCCTCCTCTTCTATGTCATGTTTGTAAGCTCTGTGTGTGTGTGTGTGTGTGTGTGTGTGTGAGAGAGAGAGAGAGAGAGAGAGAGAGAGATAACCAGTGCAAACTAGCACAGAATTAACTTTGAAAAGGACCGGGAGGACAATTTTCCTTTTTAATGATCTGCACAACTATAAAAGTCAATAAAGGCAATTGTGGCCATTGAAACGCTTTGCTCTGTTTATTCTTAGATTTGTTTTCATTCCCAAATCACCATTCATCACAGACATTTGTATTTTATGACAAGTGTAGAAAGTAGGATTAAAGCTGTTTGTCTCCCAGGATCTACCAGGCTGTGCTTTTCAATGTGCAGAAAACGTTTTAAACTGAGTCTTCTTATTCCTAAGACATGGGCAGGGGGGGCAGGGGGCTCAGGAGTGCCCTTGATGGGCTGGGGGGGTCTCATATGGCCGGGCACGTGCTGCAAGAAGCTGGCTTTACAAGGGCTGGCTCATGTTTCTCCAGTGTAAGGCTCCCCCCACCACTGATCCCCGAGTTGGTGAGATTCTCCTATCCTTGATTCCACAGTAAGTGATACCAGGTCGAAGTCTGCGATGCCCTTGGCCAATCCCTCCCCTGTCCTGGTTCGGACGTCTGTTGAATGACGCTGCCCTGATCCCAGGATCAGCCAGGGGTGGGCCTGGCTTTCCTGCCCTCCCTCTGCAGTGCATTGAGTGCCGGGGTGGGGGGAGAACGGGTGGGTCTCCATCATCCCAAGACTCCCTCCTGAGCCCTTTCTTTCTATTCCCTGTTTATTGTAACCGCAGCTGGCTAAATAAATACAAATAGAAGGGAGCATGTATTTTGACTTACTTTCAGGGCAAGTCATCATGAGAAGCTGAGTGATCCCCATTAATGCTACCTGGGATGGGATACTTGGATGGGAGACCACCACAAGCCCCTGGCTGCAGGCTAGATGGGAAATTGGAAAAACACCCCCCAAGGTAGCAGTGGCAATCCACCTTCTTTCTGTGGTTAGGAAAACCACAGGGTTGTGTCCACGGGCAACTTAAGGGAGGCCGCGCATACCTCCTGCTTTTATACCTGCGATGGACTGCAGTAACACAGCAGGTTCTCAGGAAGTGGGAGCACTTTCCAAGGAGGCGGCCGAGACAGGAGACAGTGCAGCCTGGAGCTGGATGGCGGGGAGAGGAAGAGACTTGGGGTTAGAGTAAAGCAGGTTTAGACTGGCAAGGTTCTGTCTGTACGGTACAGGCAAATGAAGAGCTGGACTTTGGCTGGATTGCTTCGACGCGGTTCTTGGGCTGAGCCTGACAGTGCCAGAGCAAAACACGTGGGTTGCTGGGGTGTGAGAGGCGGGCAAGTGCAAACCTTCGGGCCTGCTTGTTTCAGAGACTCTGGAATTTCACGCCAGGGGGTCCCTCACTCTGGGCGTGTCTGTGCTTTTCCCCACTTCTGCAGTGTACAACTGGACAGTCGAGGAGGTCGTGCAGTGGCTGATCACCTACGTGGAGCTGCCCCAGTATGAAGAAACCTTCCGGAAGCTGCAGCTCACGGGTCACGCCATGCCCAGGTCAGCCTGCGTTTCTCGAGGCTGGGGGCATCGAGACCCGCCGCCGAGAACGGGGTTCGGTATGGCAGCTGGGGGGGAGACGGCTGTTACATGAGGCTGCCGGTGCTCCCGAGAGGCCCCTGGCTGCTTCCCCGACCAACCGTCTGCTTTGCTAGACAGGTTTTCCTCTCTCCTTTTCACACCGGTGCTGTCAGCTGTTGGGTGCCCCTGGATGCCTGTGCGTAGACTTTTGAATGTTGGCCTTTCCTGTGGCTGGCCAAGGAGGCACCTTTCGCTGAGAGACGTGCAGAGTTTGTTTTTCAAAGCGAGGCTGCTCCCTTAGGGTAGCAGTACTAAGCAGAGATAAATTGCAAATGCAGATGAATATGAGAGCATGTAAACAAATAAGCGTTTCCTCTCTCGTGTTATTCCACCCAGGAAACCTTGATAATTGGATGGATTAAAAAAAAAAACCTAATACTTTTCAACACCCCAAAAGCTGTGTGAACTCTTCATATTCTAAAGTGGAATTACAATTATTCTCTGCCACTCTTGGTTCCTCCTATGAAATTCCACTTTTATGCTCTGGGGCAGGAGAAAATGCTCCTTGGAAGTTACAGGAAGCTTGGAAGATGGAAATCCAGTGAAGTCAGTTAAGCTTGATGAAGGAACACGAACTGTGCAAAGCCTACTGGCACGTCTGCCCTGGAATCCCCAGGCTTCCACAGGAGATTTGCACAGCCAGAGAACAGAACAACCGAAAAAAGGGGGGTGGGCATTGGCACGGTGGGTGTGGTTGTGAAGAACAGCAGAGAGAGGGCCTCTGCTCTCTCCTGCTACAGGGGAAGGAGGGGCTGGACAAGAGGCAGGCTTGAGGCTCCCCAGAGGACTTCCCCAACCTGCTACCCTCCATTCCTGAAAGGAGCCATGATTCAGGGTGCCAGATTGGGAAAGTGCATTCAGGACGTGTCGAGGCAGGCGCGCACACCCAGGAGACCCCTGACGGCCTCCAGAAGAGCTCTGGCAGGGTCGGGCTGGGTGGCCTGGGGACCTGAGGCTGCCTTTGGCTCAGCTGGCAAACTGCCCAGTGGGAAATAACTGCCCTACCTTGGGCCACTGGCCTTCCCCCATGAGGGAGGGGATCTGGCAGGGGTCCGCCTCTTCTCCATCGTTCCAGAAGCTGGCCAGGTGTTCCCACCTCTCTTCTCACCCCTGTGCTGTTGAGGTGCTAGAGGCCAAGTTCCTGGATTTGGGAACTCTGCAAAGATCCCCAGTATTGACATTTCCTGTTCTATGAAGTATAGTTTAGAGCAGAATTCCCCAGCAAGCTGGCTGGGGCATTCTGGGAGTTGAAGTCCACCCATCTTCAAGTGGCCAAGGTTGAGAAATTTTGGTTTAGAGGTTGCCCTTAAATCCTTGAGAAGAGCGAGGAAGCTGCTTAAGGGGGCTCACCCTGCCCTTTTCGTTCTGACCTTCCCTGTTCTTAAGCGGAGGCCTGGTCTCTCCCTCTTGTTCCTCCTTGCAGGTTGGCAATCACCAACACCACCATGACGGGGACGGTCCTGAAGATGACGGACAGGAGCCACCGGCAGAAGCTGCAACTTAAAGCCCTGGATACGGTGCTCTTTGGCCCGCCCCTCCGTGAGTGACCCCACTTGGTCCAGGGACTGTGGAGAGGGGAGTGGGGACCCTTCCCAAGTCCTCACACCAGACTCCGATCACCCTTGGCTAAGTGTGCCAAGAAATTGTGGGAATGGCGGTTCAGTCACTTGGAAGGGCTGGTAGGCAGCTAGACTACACTTCCCAGCAGCCCCGAAGCTGGTGTCTTCACTCCTTGTGGCTTGGCTGTTGCACTTGTGGGAAAGCCTGACCGGCTGTGAGTGTGACCATAGCTGTTTGAGGCTTGTAACTCTCCAGTGAGGGCCAGCTACGGCTGTTTTCCTGATCTTCTTGTTTGGGCATGAGGAAGCGGAGGAGAAAGTGCGTGATGACTGCCCCTCGGTGGTGGGACCTCTTTTTCTTGGACGTGTGCTCAAGAAATTTATTTTAAATTTGGTTGGGTGGCAAGCAGTGCTCCTGCCTTTCCATCATTGACTTGGTTCTTTGCTGGCTTACTGATTTATGTTTTAAACTTTCACTTCATCCCTTAGAGCCCATTTGAATAAGCTTTTGGTTTGGAAGTGGTTGTGATGGATGCTGTGCTTCACAAACAACCCTGTGATTCTACTTCATTTTTAAAATCCGTAGCCAGAGAATCCTGGCTACGGATTTTAAAAGTCCAGTCGCGTTGCTTCTTTTGCATCCCATTTCATAGGCGTGGACTTCCAGATCACGGCTTTCGCCCTTTGACGGCAAAAAGTGGGGGAGAGGTTTGGGGAACGGAGTGGGCAGGAAGGAGGGTGCTGTGGGGAAGAGCTTGCCCAGAACCATCTGGGGCTTTGATCACATAGTCGAGGCTGCCATCTTTACTCTTTTGACCCCCTTCCTGTAGACCCCTCTGGCTGGCCTCCTTGCTGAGAAGGCTTGCCTACAGGCTGCATCAGCTGAAAAGAGAAACCTTTCTAGCTGTGTATTGCATACTTTGGAAGAGCCCCCTTGAAAAGGCTGCACCCCTCACTCCCCAAGAAGGGTGCTTGAGAGCGGGGAGTCGCAGAAGGCCGCCCCAAACCGCTGTCAGTTGAACTGGGATGCCCCCTAGAAGGTGGAGGCACGGGTTGGGTAACCCGTGGGGTAAACGTTGATGGCCGGTGCAGAAGACTCAAGAGCCAGGTTCCTTGTTGCTGGGCATGATGCGGGGGGGTGGGGGTAGGGGTTATGAATGTGGGGGGCCTCCTTGTTTGATCTTGGGCTTGGGCCCCTCTGGGAGGGCCCATTCCAGGCACCTGCCCTAAGGCGGTGTTGGGGGCCTCACATTGTCCCAAGCGTGGATAAAGATCCAGAGAAGTTCCCAAAGAGGTCATGTGCTACCCTCAGAGAACTTTTCACAGGCTTGATACTGCAGTGCTGCCAAGAGAGGACTTAGTTAGCGAAGTAGGCTCTCCTTCAGAGAAACGGAAGCTGCTGGTGGGGTGATCCCAAGATTCATCAGGAAAGCTCTTGAAACGTGGGTCCCCCTGCACTCAGTCAGGAGGCCAAGTCATGCAGGGTGTTACTGCTCTTGATGCTGACCCGGTTCCATCTTGGCCCGTGTTTCTGTTGGGGGGGCAGATCCAGGGCAGCTGCGTTTCTGGCCCTTCTGATCACCATCCCTCGTGGTCTGACCAGCAACTGTAGCTTAGGGCTCTTAGGTTGAGGAAGGGGGCGCTGAAGCTGCTTGGCCTAAGCCTCCCTTGAGCGCAGGGGGAAACTGGCTTCGTTTTGTTTTCTGGTTGCATTACCTGGTACGTGTGCGTGTGTGTGTATCTGGTTTGGAATTCACCTTTTATTCTGTGTGTTCCTGTTTAATCACCAGGAAGCTAAAAATACCCTCTGAAGAAGTAAATGAAGCGTGTCTGGCTAGGCTGGAGTTTCTTTAGGATTTTTTACAGGAGGGCTGGCAATCCAGTCCGTTCAAATACATTTACCGTGAATTTGATGTTTACAGACTTAATCTTGTGTTTATCTCTCTGTGTGTCGGCCTAAAGGAAGACTTTAGAGAAAGGATTGAGACAGCTCTAATGGGATTATTACTGCATCTGTATGTTCTTCTGTTACTGAAAGTTTTCCCTCTTTGTGGAGTTGTGTATGCAATGGCTTATTGGTCAGTCATACAATTGGGACCGGAACTTCCATTGCTAAGCGAGGCGGCCATTAAGTGAGTCACACCTGATTTTACGACCTTTTTTGCCATAGTCAAAAATCAATCGTGGTCAAGTGAATCACCATGGTCGTTAAGTGAATCACGTGGTTGTTAAGTGAATCTGGCTTCCCCCATTGACTTTGCTTGTCAGAAGCCAGCTGCGAAGGTCGCAAATGGCAATCATGGGACCCCGGGACGCTGCAAGTGTTGTAAATACATGCCAGTTGCCAAGTGCCTGAATTTTGATCATGTGACCGCAGGGATGCTGCAGTGGTCGTAAGTGCGAGGACCAGCCGTAAGTCACTTTTTTCAGCACCTTGGTAACTTTGAATGGTTGCTAAACAAATGGTTGTAAGTCGAGGCCTACCTGTACTAGTACTTCCCAACTTTATAAATCTGTTTATAGTGCAAGTGGATACCTTAGTCCTCTTTCCATTTTATGTTTATTTGCCATTTTGCCTGGAGCACTTCCTTTCAATGCTCCGCATCAACCACTTCTTGAAAGAAAGAGGTGCTTCTAAACCGACTGCGTGAATCAGGCTGGACATCCACCCGGGTCGTCTGCAGGGTCTTCCAAGGGCGTTGAGGAAGGGGGCGGTTGAAGAGCCAAGGGAGTGCTGATGCTTCCTCCAGACCTCTTTTTCCTTGGGATTCCCGGCACCTGCAACCGACCCCGCTCGGGGGGAGCAAGACCCCCTCTTTCTCTCGGCAGTGCTGTAGGAGCAGCGCCAGTCACGGGTGGTAGGAAGAGCCGCCTCTTCCCCAACTAACCAGTTTCATTTAAAGGCCCAGCTTTCGTGAGCTGTAGCAGCCTTTCATTAAAAGGCATTAGTCAGAAACGGGGCTGCCGGGCTCTTTCTGATCCTTTCTGTTTGGTATGCAGAGGGCAAGGAATAGCATGAGGCTCTGGTTGAGAGAATTGCAGGGCTCCTTGGGGGCTAAAATCAAAGCTTTTTGCTGGTGGCTGGGGGGTTTCTTTCCCGAGAGAGCCTCAGGGTTGTCCCTCCCTGCTCTGAAGAGGACTTGGGGTGCCCTGAACCACCTGGTTGGGGAATTCTGGGCGTTGAAGTCCAGGCATCTTAAAATGGCCGAGGTTGAGAAACGCTGCATTGGTATGTGGAACCCAGCAGGGCTGGGATTTGGGATGGCAGCCTGGCTGCAAATGGAAAACGGTGCATGGTTTGCAGGACCGGATTGCTCCCCATGCAGAACTCTCGGCTTGGATGGGCCCCTTGAGTCCAACCTGCTGTTCTGGGCTGGAAGGCCCGGATGGATGGATGGATGGATGGATGGCTGTCTCATCTCCCCTGGAACATTTTTTGCAGAGGAGACCCCATCTCTTCTCTGGGTGGTTAGTTTTGTGGTGCAGGCAGTATCCATCAGCGTGGCCCGATACCACTGTATCAACTTCTGGCTTTCTGGGCCTGGATGAGCAGCTCTGTCTGTCGGTGTTGAGTCCGCAGAACTGATTTGATGCCATGCTGGTCTGATCTGATCTGCTTCCAACAGTTTTCTTTCCATCTTTTTGGTCGCTTAGTTATTAAGCGCGTTGACATAAGAATTTGTTGTTGTTGTTTATTCGTTTAGTCGCTTCCGACTCTTCGTGACTCCATGGACCAGCCCACGCCAGAGCTTCCTGTCGGTCGTCAACACCCCCAGCTCCCCAGGGACGAGTCCGTCACCTCTAGAATATCATCCACCCACCTTGCCCTTGGTCAGCCCCTCTTTCTTTTGCCCTCCACTCTCCCCAGCATCAGCATCTTCTCCAGGGTCTCCTGTCTTCTCATTGTGTGGCCAAAGTATTTCAGTTTTGCCTTTAATATCATTCCCTCAAGTGAGCAGTCTGGCTTTATTTCCTGGAGGATGAACTGGTTTGATCTTCTTGCAGTCCAAGGCACTCTCAGAATTTTCCTCCAACACCACAGTTCAAAAGCATCGATCTTCCTTCGCTCAGCCTTCCTTATGGTCCAGCTCTCGCAGCCATGTGTTACTACGGGGAACATCATTGCTTTCACTATGTGGGCCTTTGTTGTCAGTGTGATGTCTCTGCTCTTAACTATTTCATCGAGATTGGTCATTGCTCTTCTTCCAAGGATTAAGCATCTTCTGATTTCCTGACTGCAGTCAGCATCTGCAGTCATCTTCGCACCTAGAAATACAAAGTTTTTCACTGCTTCTACATTTTCTCCCTCTATTGCCAGTTATCAATCAAGCTGGTTGCCATAATCTTGGTTTTGTTGAGGTTTAGCTGCAAGCCAGCTTTTGCACTTTCTTCTTTCACCTTCATCATAAGGCTCCTCAGTTCCTCTTCGCTTTCAGCCATCAAAGTGGTATCATCTGCATATCTGAGATTGTTAATGTTTCTTCCAGCGATTTTAACTCTAGCCTTGGATTCCTCAAGCCCAGCATGTCGCATGATGTGTTCTGCGTACAAGTTGAATAGGTAGGGTGAGAGTAGACAGCCCTGCCGTACTCTCCCAATCTTAAACCAGTCCGTTGTTCTGTGGTCTGTTCTTACTGTTGCTACTTGGTCGTTATACAGATTCTTCAGGAGGCATACAAGATGACTTGGTATCCCCATACCGCTAAGAACTTGCCACAATTTGTTATGGTCCACACAGTCAAAGGCTTTAGAATAGTCAATAAAACAGAAAGAGATGTTTTTCTGAAACTCCCTGGCTTTTTTCATTATCCAGCAGATATTGGCAATTTGGTCCCTAGTTCCTCTGCCTTTTCTAAACCCAGCTTGTACATCTGGCAATTCTCGCTCCATGAATTGCTGAAGTCTACCTTGCAGGATCTTGAGCATTACCTTACTGGCATGTGAAATGAGTGCCACTGTTCGATAGTTTGAAGATTCTTTAGTGTTCCCCTTTTTTGGTATGGGGATATAAGTTGATTTTTTCCAGTCTGATGGCCATCCTTGTGTTTTCCAAATTTGCTGGCATATAGCATGCATTACCTTGACAGCATCATCTCGCAAGATTTTGAACAGTTCAGCTGGGATGCCGTTGTCTCCTGCTTCCTTGTTATTAGCAATGCTTCTTAAGGCCCACTCAACCTCACTCTTCAGGATGTCTGGCTCTAGCTCACCGACCACACCGTCAAAGCTATCCCCGATATTGTTATCCTTCCTATACAGGTTTTCTGTATATTCTTGCCACCTTTTCTTGATCTCTTCTTCTTCTGTTAGGTCCTTGCCATCTTTGTTTTTGATCATACCCATTTTTGCCTGGAATTTACCTCCAATGTTTCTAATTTTCTGGAAGAGGTCTCTTTCCTTCCTATTCTATTGTCTTCTTCCACTTCCGCACATAGCTTGTTTAAAAATAATTCCTTATCTCTTCTGGCTAACCTCTGGAATTTTGCATTTAATTGGGCATATCTCCCCCTATCACTGTTGCCTTTTGCTTTCCTTCTTTCTTGGGCTACTTCTAGTGTCTCAGCAGACAGCCATTTTGCCTTCTTGGTTTTCTCTTTCTTTGGGTTGTATTTTGTTGCCGCCTCCTGAACAATGTTGCGAACTTCTGTCCAGAGTTCTTCCGGGACCCTATCTACTAAGTCCAGTCCCTTATTCTATTCTTCACCTCCACTGCATATTCCTTAGGAATATTAGTGAGCTCCTATCTAGCTGATCTGTGGGTCTTCCCTAATCTCTTTAGTCTGATCCTAAATTGTGCAAGAAGAAGTTCGTGATCGGAACTACAGTCAGCTCCAGGCCTTGTTTTTACTGACTGTACAGATGTCCGCCACCTTTGGCTGCAAAGGATGTAGTCAATCTGATTTCGGTGTTGTCCATCTGGGGAAGTCCACGTATAAAGCCGTCTCTTAGGTTGTTGGAAGAGAGTGTTTGTTATGCAGAGTGAGTTGTCTTGGCAAAATTCTATCAGCCTATGTCCTGCTTTGTTTTGTTCTCCCAGGCCATGCTTACCTGTAATTCCAGGTGTCATTTGACTGCCCACCTTAGCATTCCAGTCTCCTGTGATGAAAATAACATCTCTTTTAGGCGTGTTGTCCAGTAGGTGCTGCAGATCCTCATAGAACTGCTCTACTTCAGCTTCTTCAGCATCTGTGGTTGGGGCGTATATTTGGATCACTGTGATGTTAGATGGCTTGCCCTGAATTCGAATTGAGATCATTCGATTGTTTTTTGGGTTGTATCCAAGCACTGCTTTAGCCACTTTACTATTAATTATGAAGGCTACTCCATTTCTTCTGTGGTCCTCTTGTCCACAGTAGTAGATCTGGTGGTCATTTGATGTGAAGTGGCCCATCCCAGTCCATTTCAGTTCACTGACGCCCAGAATGTCTATCTTTAATCTTGACATCTCCCCAATAACCACATCCAATTTGCCCTGGCTCATAGATCTTACATTCCAGGTTCCAATGGTGTGTTGATCCTTAGAACATCAGATTCGCCGTTCACCACCAGCACCGTCGGCTGCTAGCCGTCCTTTCGGCTTTGAGCTAGCTGCGTCATCACGTCTGGGGCTAGTTGAGCTCATCCTCTGTTCCTCCCCAGTAGCATTTTGACCATCTTCCGACCTGGGGGTCTCATCTTCCGATGGCATACCGACATATCTCTGGTTGTACTGATCCATTGAGTTTTCACAGCAAGAATACTGGGGTGGGTTGCCATTACCTTCCCCAGGGATCGCATTTAGTCTGACCTCTCTGTCATGACCTTCCCGTCTTGGGTGGCCCTTCACGGTTTAGCTCATGGCATCACTGAGGTGCTCAAGCTCCAGCACCACGACAAGGTCACAATCCTTTGCTGAAATGACATAAGAATGCGTGTACTTCATTCCCAGCTCGGGAGAGAGGTGGGCCTGATGGGCAGAGGGGGAGATGGTGCCCTGGCCGGATGATCCACTTGAATGTACTGTTTCATTTGCTCTGCAAATGTAGCTTGACTTAAGAAGCCGCTTCTATTGTGGCTTCCAAAACGTGTGTGAGCTGCGATGTTTTTCCCTGAGAAGCTGGTGGAAACAGTGGGCAGGACCGGAGATCTCCCTGGGGAAGGGCTGAGCCTGGATCATTCGATGCTGTTTGCTTTTGTCTGAGGAATGGATTCGTCGGCCCCCTTAAGGATCTGCCTTGGATGTGTAGTTCACTTAGTCTCTACAGTCCTGGGGGCTGCATCTTGACTGTCAAGCGCTTCCCTTGAGGCTGGTGCTCAGTAGCTCTTCTCGCGGAGGTCCGGGCTGCCTATGGAAGGCCAGTGGCCATCGTGCTTTGGACAGCCGTGCCCGCACTGATGGCAGGTTAGGGGAATTAAGCTGCCGAAGAAATGGGGCTCAGTGAGGCTTCCCTGCAGCGGGAGGAGTGGGGGTGTGATGATAACCATAGATCCCCGTTCAGTGATGAGGACTTGGATGGATCAGAACGCAAAGAGTCCTCTCGGCCTCCCCAGCTCGATCGTGTCGCAGCAAGAACGGGGGCCAGAGGGGAGATGGTGACACTGGCTTGACACAGAAGAAGTGCTCGGTCAGTCTGAAGACTGAACAAACAACCAAGTGGAAGTCGAGTGTTTGTGTGAATGGCCTGGCAGATTTGGGACAATGGGTGCTTGTTGGGCCCCTGGGGCTGAAAGATCAGAGACCTGTGCCAAGGAGTTGGGCTTCAGGTGGACACTGCAGAACACTGCAGAGATGATTGTGCAAGGTTTTCTTGTTTGTGCTTTTGCTGGGGGTTGTGTGTGTGTGTGTGTTGGGCACTTGTAGAAAATACCATCTTTAGGAGGTTCCTGGAAGACAGGAATCCTTCCTTTGTGGAACCTGTTGGCAAACATGGATGTGCTTTAACAGAGGATCCCATGCAACTCCAGCAGAGTATAGGAAGCTTCATGAGTCTTGTCAAACCAGAACCCAACCTAGCTGAGCGTTTCTTCTTCAGATGCTCTTCTGAGTAACTTGGGTGAGAGCCAGTTCCGCCATACCAAGGTGGTCCTACTTGGGGTTCCTTTCGCTGGCCACAGGCTGGGCAGGAGGAAGCCCATCTTCACTGGCTGACCTATCATTGGCCGCCCTCAACAAGCCGGCTGGATGTTGCTCCATTGTGAGTAGGAGTAGAAACTGGTCCAAGGAAGCTGGCAACCCGGGTGGGTGGGTGGGCTGTGATGCCTCTTGGGAGCCTGTTCTCATCCTGTGGGTTTCGCAACATGTGCCCTGTGGCAGGAGGTGGGACAGGCTGAGAACTGGAGCTGGAAGGCCTCTCTCCTTTGGCTGACAACCCACCCCCAGAAGGGTCCCTTCCCCTGCCTGGCCTATGGACGTGTGTGAGGGGCTGCCTTGGCTGCAGGTCTGAGGGAAGGCCCCAGGTCTGTTGGAAGGTGCTGCATCCTGGTTTCCTGGCCAGCCTTGAGCAGGCTTTGGAAATGGCACTGAAAGTGCAGGGCAGCCTGAGAAAGGCCTGGGCAGGGCCATTCTCCTCTCCTTGGGGCCTGCTCCAGCATCCCTGTCACATGGTGCTTGCTCCCCAGGGTTGCCCGCCATTTCTTTACACCCCCAGAGCGCTGCAGACGTGGTTTGTCCAGGAAGGGCAGTGCTGGATCATGAAGTACAGAATCCTGGAGACGTGAGGAAGGAAGCGAAGGCAGGGGCTCTTAAGAGGAGGGACTTGGCTGGCTAAAGAGAAGCGTAGACTTGGACATGTCCCTTGAGGCCCCGGAGGAGTCCCAGTTGCAGCTTTGTGCTCGGCTGGCTGTCCTGCTTCTGCTCAGGCCTGTCCGGGGGAGGGACATGCCTGCCTCTCTGGGTCATGGCTTCCACTGTCAAATTGCGCTCCTGTTAGGAAGCATTTTGCTGGCATCTGCCTTCCCAGCACAGAAATCCCTTTTCCTGTCTTCTGCACTTGGGGGTACGCGATGTCTGCTGGGATTGGCAGTTGCCAGCTTGGGAGGGTCAAGAAGGCAACCTCCACCCCCCTGTGCAGACCCAGAGGTGATATCTCAGTGGCAGTGCCAGAAGGTGTACTCTTAAGTTTTCCCGAGGATGGGCAGAAGACAGCTCCAAGGGCCAGAACGCGGCATTTGGAGAGTTTGCCAGGGAGGAATGGTCTGGCGGGGGAGTCTGATGCTCGAGTGGTTGTGTGGAAGGGCACAGGGCTGAGCCACAGACTCACTCCAGGTGAGAGGGAGGTCTGGCATGAGGATCCGGACAAGCCGAAGGGACAGAACCCCAGGGAGGAGGACCACAATTGACCCACGTGGATCTCAGACCCGTGGAGCCCTCTGACGGACGAGTCACACTTCGTGTGGGGACACAGCTGTGACTCCGTGTTCTGGAGCGGCACTCGGAGCAAGGCATTAGTTTCTGCTGACCGACTGAGAGGAGCTGCTTGTTTCCAGGGGATCGTTGCCTGAGGGATCCGACTGTGAGTCACCAGCTGTAGGCTGAGCCCACGGGCATCCCCGGGCATCAGCGGGTCCTCTTTAAGGCTTGCATGCTGCTCAGAGGGTTATGCCCTCACTCCATATGGCTGACAAATGGCAAAGAAAGGAATTCTGCTTGCCATTACACTCTTTTACGTGAAGAATCTGTAAGCCAGTTCGGTAGACACAATGCAATTGTGCTGCATTAACAATAACAGGGCTGAATGAAGAACAAAGTAACTTGGCAATACGTGGTACAGAAAGGTTAGCCGTCTCTCCCTACTGTTCAAAAAACAGTGTTTGTTTTTTTTGATGTGAAAATCTAGAACCTCCTTCCTTCCTTTATCTTCTTGTGAACTGAAACATTCCTAATCTCTTCATAAAGTGCACTTTGGGCTACTTCCAGGCCAATGGCTGTAAGTTCACTGGGACACTCCTTATTGGTGGATGCCCACAAGGCTTTCTGACTTCCCTTGTCCAAAACTCATGGACAACCCTACCCCTGGAGTTGTGGCTTGGCCAGTCACCATTCCTTAGCCACTGGTTTTAACCGAGCTAAAGCAGCATGGCTGTAATCCTCCAAAATCCAAATGGGTATACCTTGAAATTAGCTCTTGGAGCTGCATGTCTGAAGGTGGCTTAGACATCACAGCCAAGCCCAGGATGGCTTCTCTGTTAGAGATGAAGCAGAAGTGTCTAAGTTTCGGATAATTTCGACAGAAATGTTTGGGGGCAGATGTACTCAGCTCCTTGCTGCTCCAGAGAAACGGGTGGTCTCTGCACCTGTGAAGATACCTGCTGATTCTGCCTAGCCATTCTGTGCCTGGGAGCCGGCTTCTAGGAGGGGCTGTTGTCCCAGACCGGAGAACTCGCCTTGCCTGGAATCCAGCTGGCAGGAGGTCGTCCTCCGGGTCAGATCAAAGCGGGCAGAGGAAAGGAAGGGAAGGGGGTGGGCGTGTCTCCTTGTTTACCAGGGCCGCTCTTCACCTTCTGTTTCCGCAGTGACCCGTCATAACCACTTGAAAGACTTCATGCTGGTGGTGTCCATTGTGATTGGCGTGGGGGGCTGTTGGTTCGCTTACATCCAGAACCGTTATTCAAAAGAGCACATGAAAAAGATGATGAAGGACCTAGAAGGTCTTCACAGAGCTGAGCAGAGTCTCCACGACCTCCAGGAAAGGTGGGTTTGCCTGTTCCCCCTTCCAGCTGGAACCCTTGATGGGGAGAGCGGCTGCTGCCTCCCCCCCCCCCCCCGCCTGCCTGGCTTGCTGTGTGTGCTCTGGTGAAGTCTGCGTGTGCTTCAGCTTTCTCGATGGCAGTGAAAAGCCCTGGCTGAATCCCCACCGGGCAAGCGCGGGGTGCCTCCTTGCGTCTCCCCGCTATGTGCCAGGTAGATGGGAGCGAGAGGAGGGGAATGGCTGCCCCCCATCTGCTTTTTACTTTGGCTGCCCAAGGAGACGTGGGCAGGAAACAACAGGGACAGGGTCGTCCACACTAATAGGCTGGCATCCTGGCTCCCCTCATATTCAGTGCAGAGGTTAAAAAAAGAAAGAATGAGGGTGGGCATCAAATGCCCCATAGGAATGGGAGGGTCTCCTTGGAGGTTCACTCTGCCTTCTGTGAGTATTCAGGTCTTCCCCTGTTCCTAACATAGATCGCTGTGTTAGGAACCATCAACCCCTTTTTGAAAAACGTGGGAACACGTTTAGTACACTTCCCAGTGGGCTTCTGTGATGGAATAGCCAGGAATGTTTCCCCCCAACATTCAACTTGGACCTTGACTCCCTTCAAACCGCCTCCTGGCCAGCGTCTGGACGAGGAGGAGGAGGACCCGTTGAACAGAGTTTCTGTCGCGTGGACAAACGACAGAGCTCGCTGGTGCCTCTTCCATGCTCTCGGGGCACGTCCGTCACGCGATTCCTTTCCCCTCTGTCTTACCTGTCACGTGCTCAGCAGGCAAAGGGCTCTGAGGTTCCTCGCTTGAAGCCCAGGATGGTGCAGAAGGCAGGAAAGCGACTGTTGGCCCACCAGGTAGACCAGGCTAAGAGACAAACACCGTGCAGGCCTAGAGCTACTTTTATTAGAAGGGCGATACCATCAGCATCTCTCAGGCCCGAATGTGCTTCCCCTCCTCCCCCCTCTTTTATCTTCATGTGACTTAAGGCGCGCAGGGGGGTGCTATCTGAAGCGACAGTGGCTGACCGCACACATCAGGAGCACTGGTGCATCCTCCCTCAGGCTGGGCCAACACGTCCCCTGCTTGATCCAGCCTCGCCTGGAAGCAAGGCGGCAGTGCTGCTGTGTCTTTTCATTTCAAACAATATGGTAGAGTGGCAGTCGATAACCAGATGCCCTGGAGTGTTTTGGTTTAATCTAAACTCCCCAAACCTTAGCCAGCACACCCACTGGTCAAGAGTGATGGGCACTGTAGTCTAAGACATCCAGGAAGGACCGGCGTGTTGCCTCCCTGGCTCGCCCTAGAGCTGTCTGCCCTTCATTGCTTCCATCCTGCCCTGTTCCCCCCACTGCCAGGGATTATCCCCTTTGGCTGATCCTGAGACTCCTACGCCACTTGCTCTCCCTGGAGGGGGTGGGTCTTTATCTGAAAGACCCACCCACTCCAGGGAGAGCAAGTGGCATACGAGTCTCTTAGGATCCTGCGAGCTCTTCAGGAACTGCTCTGGCTTGCAAGAAGCCCGCAGGGGCGCTGCTTGCGTGGGTGAATTCTGTCCCTAGAGATCGCCAAGGAATCTTTTAAACCCTGGGTGGTGCCTGGGGTGTGTGGGGACCTTGCCCACAGCATTCTGAACTGGGTTCCTGCAAGGCAGTAAACGGAAGGCCAAGTTAATGAAGGCATCCAAACTCACTTGCCCCCTTTATGGAGGACCTGCCCCCTCCTCCTCCTCCTCCAGCGTCTTTTTTTCCTTGGTAGCTCCGAAGGGAGTCTTAAAGAGAAAGTGACGCCTGAATGTCCAGGGGTTCCCCGAGGCCTGGAAAATACTCAGGGGTTCCTCCGGGGTCAGAAGGTTGAGGAAGGCTGGGCTAGAGGCTAGCCGTTTTAGTGCAATCCTGAGTCATATTCAAAAGCCCTTTCTCCTCTTCTGCTGGGTCTTCCTGTGGCAGGGAGTTCTACAGTCCGATTATGCCCTGCTTGAAGGTGGTTTTCTGTGGCTTCAGCTGCTCCGTCTGGGCACTGTGAGATGGCAGAGCCAAGCACCAGTCTTGGTTCTCAAATGAAAAGGGGGTTCCACAGCCTGCTTGTCCAGTAGGTTGCTCCAAGAGAAGACAGCTGCCTGCTTCTTTCCACCTCCAGACCCTTTTTCTGCCCAGGCAGTGGGATCCCTGTGAAGTTCCAGCGTCCTTTGGGCAGCAGGACTGAGAGACCCCAAGGGCGATCTTTGAGGTGTGCCAAGCTATTCCTCCCTCAGCTGGGGCAGAAAATATTTTTTGAGTTTCATAAATCAGCAGGTCAGCTGAAAACAAACATCTCGTTTAGCCAAGATGGCCAAGCTAACGGGGAGCACAAAGCTGTTTGGGATTGGCAGCTGTTTTATATAGGTATGTTGGTGTAAGATAGCCCCCAGGTGCCCACCTTGTCTTCCTGCTGGCAGAGAAACAGGGTAGCTCCCTTTCGCCATCACGGAGGGGATGCGTTTGCTTGCTGGACATTTTTCACATTCCCACCAGTGTTTCATGCCAGGGCCCTCCTGCAGCAGCCTCACCACTGCCGGGGTCTGCAGCCAGGCAGGCACAGTGTGGCCGCCTTCCCCAGGAGCTGAGAGGTGCCAGTCCTGCCACTTCTCGGTCTGTTCAGCTGCTGCGGCTCTCGTGTGACTGGTTTTGTCCTCCTCGCTCTCTTGCCCCCCTCCTCTCCCCCAGGCTCCTCGGGCTTCTGATGCCCATGGAGGTGGGAGGAAGACTTGATGTCCCCCAGGACCATCTCTGCTCTCTGCTCCTTGGGCGAGCATGCAGAACCCAGGAGCCGTTGGTCTGCTGGAGAGTAAATGCTGCCGGAGCAGATGATGGTGAGTTAGAGATGTCTTGGAGGCTTCTCGTCCTCCTGAGGAGACAGGACCAGCGCAGAGACAGGAGCAGAGGAGGTAGCTCACCCGACAGAAGCAGGATTCTGGGTTATCTTGAAGGCTCAGGATGATCTTGACTTGGACCCAATCTGACAAGGGGGATTTCAGCAGAAATAAATGGAAAGGGGCACCCAAAAGGATTGGTCTTCTCTTGACCAGCACCATTTCAACACTGGGAGGCAGCCAAGAAGGCACCTGCCATTCTGGGCTGCTCAACAGAAGAGATTTCTAAACCGCAGGAAGCGATTCCCCACTACTCTGCTTTGGTGAGGCTCCCCTGCCCCCTGGGGTCTGGTTCTGGGCATCCCAATTTAAGAACGATTCAGAGAAACTGAGAAAGCTTCAGAGAAGGTCACTGCGGATGATTGGGGAACTGGAAACCTTTGGGGGAGAAACGGGGGTGGGTGCAGGGCCAAAATGGGGGGGGGGAACCAGGGCATGTGCCCCAGGCGCCGTGCTGGGGGGGGGTGCCAAAATGAGTGCTGGGGGGGGTGTGCCAAAATAGGCGTGGAATCCATGTTTGCCCCGGGTGACACAGACCCTAGTTGTGGCCCTGGGTGGGGGAATACATTTCCCCTTAAGAAAAGATGCCTGGGGCCGGGCGGAATACGGGGGCCCGCTTACCGATATTCACAGTCATACCGAAGGGGGTCCAGGCCTGTCCCCTCCCATCCGAGAGTGCAGCAGACGGAATAACAGATAGAAGTTGCAGGAAGGCTGATTCCGGCTGAACATTAGGAAAAAACCCCAACAGCCAGAGCAGTTGACGGTGGCATAAGGCAGTGGGGAAGCGATGGTCTCCCCTTCCCAGAGTGGCTTTATTTGGGATTCCTCACTGGGCAAGCGGTCGGAAGGGGGCCCCCACAGTTCCTTCCCGCAGTGGGATTCCATGGATTCCTGCGCTGGGTGAGTCCAAGGAGCCGGGCAGGGCTGCTTTTGGGTTGAGGAAAAAAAACAGGCATGCGTTTGCAGGAGCAGGAGCGCTGGCCTTTGATCTCGGGTCCTGGCCATGAGAATCAGTTGGGTGAAGTCTCCCTCTTCTCCAGTGCCCCAGACGCCGTCCTCCGGGGAACAGATTCCACACGAGCCTTTCTTGCTCAATCTCAGCGTGGCCCAGTGCCTGAAGCTCTCTTGGGATTAGCTGACACCCGTTTGCCCTCTAGTTTTGGCAAAGATCTTGGTGGCAGGCCTTCAAGTGTTAGATTGGCTTGACGTCCAGCTTTTTAGATGGTCAGGATGGTTTCACTGTCCTGGGAACCTGGTAGAGAATGTTAGAATTAGGTCCAGGGGCCTCGGCCTCAGCCCTCCAGGGGTAGAAGAAGGCCTCTGGCAGAATGGGGGAGCAGTGAAGCAATCCCCTGCAGTCTTGAGGCGAGGGCCCTGAGGCGCGATTCTTGTCCCTTGCGAGGGTTCTGCCATCCCCCCCGCTGAGTGTTTTCTGCCCATTGGGTCAATATTTCTCAACCTTAGCAACTTTAAGATGTGTTCGAGCTGCGGAACACGGTACCCCCAGAGGCGAGGCAGGCCCCCACTCTCCCAGCCTTCCGAAAGGGAGCGAAAACCTGGCTTTGCCCCCTCGCTTGGGGCGGGAGGGGGGTAGTCAATCATGGGGGTGGTTGGTGCTGTGATGCGTCCCCGAGGAATTTTATCGAGATTGTTTGTCCATCCGGGATTTTATATTTTTATATTTTTATGATGCACTTGTTTTTATTATTTTAATCTCTTGTTATTTTAATTGAATTGTAAACCTCCCAGCATCTCTTGGCAAGATGGGCGGTGAAGAAATATGAGAAATAAATAAACAAACTCCCAGAATTCCCCAGCCAGCATGGTCAGCATGGTCCACACGTCTTAAAGTTGCCAAGGTTGAGAAACCCTGCTTTTGGTCCTCCACCCAGTTGGGCCAGTCCTGTGAAGATCCTTCTGCTAGAGGCCTGCTCTGAAGCCCAACGAACGGGGTTCGGGAAGTCCTCCAAGGGGACCCTGAGATTCTCCCACCCTGACCAGCTCCGTCCAGCTCCATCCGCCTCCCCCTCTTTCCCTTCCCCTTCAGATCCTCCTCTGTATCTCACCCATCCTGCTCGGTTTCTGCTGCGGCTCTTCTGGAACACCTTCTCCATTCCTCTCTTGCATCTTCAGAAGGCCCCCTTCCCTGCCCTCCTTCCTCCAGACCGTTCTTGTCCCTTCTCGTAGGCCAGCAGCCTCGCAGGGAGGATCTGTGTCCATCCCATGTGTCCTTGTTCCTCGTCTCTTTCGCAGGCTGCAGAAGGCCCAGGAGGAGCACCGCACGGTGGAGGTGGAGAAGGTCTCCCTGGAGAAGCGGCTTCAGGATGAGATCAGCATAGCCAAGCAGGAGGCTCATCGGCTCCGGGAGCTGCGGGAAGGGACGGAGAATGAGCTCAGCAGGCAGAAGTATGCGGAGCAAGAGCTCGAGCAGGTACATCCCGTGGGGTAGGTGCACACCTGGGCTGTGTCTGGGCTTTCCTGCGTTGCAAGGCCCTTGAGCGTCAAGGGTCAACGTCGCACCCAGGCTGCTGCTGCCCAAGCTATGGCCCACCGGGGCGGTCCCTCTCTCTGCCCGTTGAAGCGCTGCAGTGGCTGTTGCTCTGTTTCCCGCTGGCAGGTCCGGATGGCCCTCAGGAACGCCGAGAAGGAGCTGGAATCCCACAGCAGCTGGGCGGCCCCCGAGGCTCTGCAGAAGTGGCTGCAGCTGACCCATGAGGTGGAGGTGCAGTACTACAACGTGAAGAAGCAGAACGCGGAGAAGCAGCTGCTCCTGGCCAAAGAGGGAGTGAGTGTTGCAGCCTTGTGGCCGGGTCCCCCCCACCCTGAGAGTCCCCTGCAGGGCTTGAACCAGCCCCGGGTCACACCTCGCTGGAAAGGGAGCCTGTTGTGGCCTCCCTCATTAGCTAGGACATTTTGGTTTTCCTGCTCCATTCTGGTTCTTGCTGCAACCGAGCCTGCAGATGGAAGGAATCTGCTGGGTGGCCAGAGGGCGCATCTGCCAGAGGTGGGAAGAGGAAGAGGGCTGGGGCTGGAGAGATGGAGCCCGTGGCAGCTCCCTGTTGCCCGAATGGGGCATCTGCCCTCTTGGCCCAGAGCTCGCTGAACAGGAGGGGCAGGGTGGTGGAGGCCCCGGGACAATGGTGGGGCCACGTCCAGGCTACGAGAAGGCAGAGCGCTCTGCAGAGCGGGCAGCAGCCAGCCTGCTGAACGTGGGGGGCATTTTGCTGTGCCTTCTGAGCCCCAACATTGCTCAACCCTCAGTCCTCCGTCGATTCTCCTCTTCAGGCTGAAAAAATTAAAAAGAAGCGTAACACCTTGTTTGGCACGTTCCATGTGGCACACAGCTCGTCCTTGGATGACGTGGATCATAAGATCTTAACGGCCAAGTGAGTTCGTACCGCAGATAATCCCTCCCAGGGCCCCCGAGGGAATTTTGAGGCAGGCCCTGATCAAGGGAAGCCTTGCAGCGGGGCTTCGTCTGTCCAGTGGAGGAGCCCCGCGGCCCGGAGAAAGACGCCCGCTGTCCTGCTCTCCTGGCTGTGGGAACCGTTCAGGTGCTGACCCACGAGGTAGCGGCTGAGCAGCGAGGGAGCTGCGACGCGTGGAAGGGGAAGGGGAGAACGGGTGGGAGGCGGTTTGCATTTCCGCTGGGCACAGAAGGCCCCCTCCAGTTGCGCTTCCTGAGGGCGGAGCCCCAGACGGCTGCAAGGGCCATTTCTCCACCCCGGCCAGCCCTCACCTCGTTCCCCCAGTGCCCCCTGCAGCCCCCTTACTTTCCTCTCCCCTCCCCCTCTGCAGGCAGGCGCTGAGCGAGGTGACCGCGGCCTTGCGAGAGCGGCTTCACCGCTGGCAGCAGATAGAGCTGCTCTGCGGCTTCCAGATTGTCAGCAACCCAGGCATCCACACACTGGTGACGGCCCTCAACATCGACCCCAGCTGGATGGGCGCCCCCGCGCGGCCCAACACCTCCCACTTCATCATGACCGATGACGTGGACGACCTGGACGAAGAAATCGTCTCTCCCATGTCCATGCAGTGTAGGTACCTCTGCACCGCCGCGGGGCATTCAGAAAGTCGGGGCCGCCGACCGGGGACAGACGGGCCTGGGCTTCCCCCTTGAGACAGGACTTGCCAGGCGTGGACCCCTCAGGTTCCTCCTCTTGGCCCAAAAGGCCGGGGCAGGCAGAAGAGCTGCCTGCTCCGCACCGGGTGTCCTGGCTCCCCCGAGTCCCTTAAGAGCCAACCCCCTGCCCCGTCAGCAGTGGAGGATGCATCAGAAAGTCTGCTGCTTTTGCAGAAGCCTCACTTTCTCAAGAAAAGACCTGGGCTTAGAGCACCTGAGCTTCATCCTAGCAGTGCCTCTGAGCATTCAGCAAGTGCTTTTCTCAGTATCCAGTTCAGTTGGGCACCTGAAATTTGACACGGAGGGGAGGTAGCTTTGAATTCAAACTTGCAGACTTTCTGGGGTCCGGGCAAGGCTCCAGAAGCCAAGCCGAGGCGGCACGGCCTTTAGATCTGCCCTGTGAAGTGGGGTGGGAAGGGCCTCAAAGAAGCCGAGGAGGCAGAGAGGAAAGCCTGTGGTGAGGGGCCGTGCTGGGGAGGGGCCGTCCTTCTCTAGAGCAGCGTTTCTCAACCTTGGCAATTTTAAGATGCGTGGACTCTGACAAGGCTGGCTGGGGAATTCTGGGCGTCAAAGTCCACGCATCTTAAAGTTGCCACGGTTGGGAAATGCTGCTCTGGAGGGTCTGGACCGGGGGTCAGGACCAGGCACCACCAGGCAGAAACATCAGCGAGGGGGAACCGGCTTCCAACACGCCCTGGGCAGCTGCTGCGAATGTCCGAAATGCCGGTGCCAATGATGCTCTCTTTTTTCCTGCCTCCCCTCCTCTTGTCGGCTAACGCCAGACGTCGCCTTGCTTTTGGGGCACAAGTACAGTGACCGCTCATCCCTCTGCTCGGAGGACCAGTCCTTCTGGAAACACCCCGGTTTGAGAACTATTATCATGGATTTGCTTTCACCCATCAGACTAAACCAAACCGAACAGGCAGACGCAGCCGAGCCTTCTCTTCCTGTCCCTCATTGTGGTCATTTTTGTTTTCAGCACAGCAGCTAATTCTCACATCTGCCCTTTCTGGCATCTCTACTAACCCCTCCCAGGAGGGCAGTGCCCACTGGAATGAAGAACCGCCACAGGGCAGAAGCCCTGGAAGCAGACCAGAGGGCTGTGGTGGAGGGTGGGGGGCAGTCTGCCTGGGATAGACGCTCACTCCTCTTTCTCTTGTTAGGGCAGGGCAGGGCAGGGGGGGAAAGTGGGCGAACTCCTCACGCTGAGAGAAAAGGCGAACTCTCAGATGAGCAGGCACCGTCCTGCTGGAGGTGCTCCCCTCTTGCCCCAGCTCTTCATGCGGCCAGCTAGCAGACACCCTTCTTGCAGTTGGTGGTAGTGCGAAACGCCCTGCCTTGGGAAGGAGTTCTTTGGGGTGAGCTCTGCTCCTGGTGACTTCTCAAACATGCCCAGGGAGTCTCCCTGGCAGGAGCAGGGCACTTGCCAGCCTTCGGAGTGTTTTTCAACTTCCTGGTCTGGTCTGCAGTGCTGGCTTGTCCTGCTGGTCTCCCATCCAGTTGCCCACAGGTCGTGCCCTGCTTTTTGAGATTGGCTGACCAAGCCTGGCTGGGCTCTTTTGCATGTGCTGCCACCACGGATCTTTAAGGGGAGTCAGCTTTGAAGGAGAACAACTGCCCTTTTCCTTGTAAAGCCTTCCCACGTCCCCCCTTCCCTGCCCAGCTGCCAGGAAGTTGGCCCGCTCTGCCTGTCAGGGACAGCTCCCAAGGGCCCAGAGGACGGACGAAGTTTACTTGCCTCCCGCCTTTGGAGCCCAGTGAATTTTGTCTGGCTTCCTAAAGTTATTTTGAACAATCCGCTCGAGGGCAGTTCCTGCATCCGGTGCAGCGGAAAGCATCTTTCCCGCTGGAGCCCCTGCCTTGGGCCCTTGGGGTTGGGCTGCTTCTTGCCAGAGTATTTTTCCACCCAAAATTGCCCGGAGCCAGTTCTTCAGCAAAGAGGCACAGGGCCTGAAATGTTTTCCCTCAGGAGAAAGGCAGTTGGGAGAGGCGCTCCGAGTGGGAGAGGGCTGGGGCGGGGTGGGGGCAACATCCTCCCAGCCAGCGCTGCTTCCTGGTTCTTCAGTTCTCAGCGGGGCCCTGACCCCTCGTCTCTTTCGTGCACTGGTTAACCCCTCAGGCCTGTGTCCCGTTTGCATGTCCCTTCGGGCCCACCTTGGGCACCTCCACCGGGGCACCATGGGGCTGTCCCAAGGGGGCTGGTGCCAATAGGCGATGGGAACCTGGGTTGCAGCCAAACCTTTTCATGTGCTTCAGCCAGACCTTGGAAAAGCTCTCCGCCTCTGCCTCCAGCTGCACTACAGGGGGTGGGAGAGGAAATGGGGAGACCGGAGGGGGAAAGCGGGACAGCCCCCCACCCCACGGCAAGAAGCCATGGACGGAAACAAAGCATCTGAAGACGGGCCTTAGATGGCGACAGGAGGCCTTCTGGACGAGCACCGCCCGGGCGCTGCCTCCCTCTTTCTTCCCTCCTAACATGGCCCCGTTTCCCCTCTTTCGCTCCAGCTCCCGCCTTGCCGAGCAGCGTCGTTCGCCAGCGCCTGGTGGACCCCCAGCATCCCTTGGGATCTCAGAGGTTGGTAGAGAGTCACCAGCAGGCCCCCAGCCAGGGTGAATCAGGACCGCTGGTGCATTACCTGCCTGGCAGGGTCACTCTGCGCCGAATGCCCAGCCTCACCAGCTGCAGCAGCATCGACGTCCAAGCCGCTCCGCCTCACTCATCTGCTGCCGGCCACGGAGCGCCCTCTGCTTCCGCTTGCCACACGCTCCCCATCCTCTACCACCACACCACCTCCTCTTACATCCTCCAGATGGATGCCCTGCCCAACCTGCCCCCTCCTGACGTCACCTCCGGGACGCACTGTCAGATGGAGAGCTTGGGGTACTGTCCTATTGCTTGGCCTGGGCACGCACTTCCTCGCCTAACCTCTGGCCAGCTGTTCTCAGCCACTGCACGGGGTGTTGTGCCTGCTGTGACTTCAGGTGAAACCCACTAATTGCACAGTGAGCTTTCTTAACCCTGGTTGGAGTGTGGCTGCATTTGCTCTGCTTGAAGCTCTTGGCGGTTCGTGGTTCTGCTGGGGCTGGTTTGTCTCGGCCACTTGCCTGGGGTGGGAGGAGTGACCCACTGGCCCCTGGCAGGGCAGAGTAAGACGAGCACTTCAGTGGCCAAGGGGGGAGGACAAAGCATGTTCCCAGGGCACAGCCCAACCTGAGTCTTGGGTCCCTTCTGCTGGGGAGGGGGAGGCAGCAGCTCCCGGGACGTTTCCATCTGCTCTCTAGCCAGGCGGGCCCCGAGCTGGCCAAAATGGGGGAGGGGCGGAGAACAGCAGCAACGGTTCTCTCATCAGTCCTGCAGGCGGATGCACTCCAGTCTGGGCAGCACCCCTGCCGCCCCACCCTCCTGCCCCCTCTGGAGGAGACAAATGTCCCTCCTGCCACAGGGCCTCTTCCCCCAGGAACATCACGGTGCAGTTCAGAATGGGGCTTTTGCAGGGTCTGGGGCCTCCAAATGCCCCCCTGGGCTGGAGAAGGGGAGCCTCGCCTCCCCACCCCCACCGGCCTGCAGCTGCCTCCTTGCATCACCCACCTGGGGCTCTGCGAGGGTGGCACAGGGAAGGTTCTGGCTGCCAGCCTTCCGGGGTTGGGTCAGCTGAGCAGGGGCAGTCTAGCCCTAATGCTGAAGTCACTGGGGAGGGGGGCGTTGGAAGGTTGCCCCTCCAGGGCTCCTTGCTGCCTCTGCACACAGTTGTGGTTGCAGGCGAGTGCTCGCATTCAGGCCCTTCCAGGGTCGCACTCACATCTTTGCATCCCCCCTCCCCTCCCCACAGGGACCTGGCCCACTCTGACTCGGACTCCTCCATCCCGCACCTGAGTGACCACCAGCGGGCGGCCACTTCCGCACCCAAGCTGCGCCCCGCCCTGCTGAGCAAGCCGGCCGAGGAGCAGCACCCCAAGGAGCCAGTCGAGTCCGAGAGCCCCCTGACGATGAAGAAGGTGCCGGTGCTCAACCACCACGGGCTGGAGAAAGCGGCCAGCCTGGCGGAGCTTGGCCCTAGGGGCGCCCGCTCGGGGGACTCCTCCCGCTCACACAGCCCTAGCTCCACTGAGCCCGACACGCCCTCACCGCCCGCTGATGGCCGCCCCGCACTGGCTCTCCTGGCCAGCAAGGCCAACAGCCGCATCCCGCACCTGGCCGCCAAGAAGGTGGCGGGTGAGGAGGACAGCGGCTCCACCGGTGAGGAGACCGACTCGGGCCCAGGCAAGAAGAAGTTCCCGCTCAAGATGTTCAAGAAGCCCCGGAAGTAGCTGCGGGATGTGGGGGGCGGGCAAGCCACCCACCGCCAGACCAGATCTGCCCCACCGCAGCCTGGGAGCCCCGCTGCCTGCCCGACGATGCTCTTTGCTGGGGGCCTCCTGTGGCCGGAGCACCCCTGCTTGACTGCGCATGGCTTGTACCCGCCACCCCTTTCTGCCCACTGCTGTCCTCTGCGTGGCAGGAGTGGGAGAACTCCGGCAGGGTGCCCCTGGACTGCAGCCTTCCCTCGGGAGCAGAGCCGAAGCTTCGCGGCCCTTGTGGCTGGACTCGGGCGGTGCGGCCGGGGCAGAGGAAGGCGACGCTTTGGGCTCCTTGCCGCTCCTCCCCACTCTCGGGCTGGACGGAGCAGCCGTGGGGCCGCCACGCAGGAGGCTGTCTCGGGGCAAGGAAGAAGGTAGCCACCCGGCCAGCAAGGCTGCAGGGTGGCTGCCAAGGCAGGGACGGAGGCAGCTTCTCCAGGCCGGCCGGCTGCTTTTCCTTAAGGGCCGTTTCATAAAACTGTTTTGAATCTAATAAAGCATGTAGACTATTTTAATAAGCTCAACCGTGTGGTGTCCTTCTGAGATGGCTGCGGAGGTGGCCAGAAGCGCCGCTGCCACCCAGCTCGGCTGGGGGCCTAAAGGGGAGACTGCCCTTCTTTTCCCTGGCCTCAGGCCCAGGGTGCATTTCCTCGGCAAAATTCCTGCCTTTTAACGGCCTCTAGAACCCTCCACCACTGGCCAGGAGGGCATCCTGGGCCTTGCTTGCCTGGCAGGGAGGCCAGCCTGGGCCAGAACACCAGGCACACTCCGCTGCTTCCTGCCCTTCGCACGGTGGCACAGCGGGTTGACTAGTCTGATTTCCAGAAGGGCCTCTAAAAATGATCCAACCTTCAAGTTTGTTGTGCTCTTCACCGCCCTTTATTGGAAGGGCTTTACGAAGCCCCACCCCCCCATGTGTGGGGAGGAAGGAGGGGACACCGGGCAAGACTGGGCAGCGTCCTCACTTGCATCCTGGGTTGGTGGGAGCACCTGTAAGACCCCTCAGGAAAATGGGGAGGGGTCCGTCCAGGCATCTCAGCTCGAAGAGTCTGTTGGCACATGCTCCGGTCCTCCGTGCTCCTCCGACTTTGCTCTGGTCTGCAGGCAGACACCGCCGCGTTGCCTCACCCCGCTGCACGAGATGAAGTGCGGGGTTTGTCTGAAAGCGGCTGAGCCAGCACAGGGCCCGGGCCTCCTGCAGAGGTTGGAAGGGGGCGGGCAGAATCCGGGCAGAAGAATCTGGGCGGTGAGGCGCCAAGTGAGCCGTGCGTTAGGGAGAGCGGAGGGCATGCCCTGGGGTGGAGGAGGACGACTGGTGGAGACCGGCCTCTTCTGTCTCGGAGACAGGGCAAACCTGCCCTGGCAGGTGCTGGAAAGGCCACGGGTCACCGTCTCTGATCAGGGAGCAGAGCGGCCACAGCAGTGGCCAAGCCCCCCGGGCTTCTTGTGGTGAGGGGGTGGGGGGCACCAGCATCCTCCAGGCCCACCCCCCCAGCCAGCAGCAGCATCTCTTCTGGAGCATTGCTTTGGCTGTAACCTCTTGGGAAGGGGGGCAGGCAGCTGGTTGGGGCCAAGTGGCGTATGAGTCAGCACAGAAGCCTCCCCCCTGTTGGCCACCAAGTCAGGCCTCGCTGCATCCTGGCGGTTGCCAGCGCCCTGCAAAGTTGCTGTCCGTCAGGTTCACGGTGTAGGGAACGTCAATGGCCTGGTGGGGCAGTTCGCAGCCGTTCGCGGAGCGCCAGGAGTTCAGGGGACGGACGGCTTTCCTGAACCGCTGGAATGACAGCACAGGGGGCTTGCTCGTTTCGGCAGAGCCCCGATCACCCACCCTGGCCACCGAGGGGACTGTTGGAAAAAATCCCACATGGCTGTGCACCAGACTTCTGGAGAGGCAGGGAGGGCAGGGCATTGCCTTGCCGCTCTCTGAGAGCTGCCACAACGTGGGCAGGGCAGGGCGGTGTGTCTGCTTCCCAGAAGAGGTTCTCCGATCCGGCCTTCAGCCTCAAGCTCGAGGGTCAGCAATGCTACCCTGGGGGGTCTTGCCATCACCCAGATTCTACCAGAGGAGAAAAGAAAATTCTGCCCACGGAATTGACCCCAAGCACGTAGGCGAGGGCAGCTGTAGGGAAAACCCAGGGCACGGGCCATCTACTCCCACCCTTTCGCTTCAGTTGCTGGTACAGCAGGTCCCCCGTTTAAGAATGAGTCCCGTTCCTAAATCTGTCCTTGAGTTTGTGTGTAAATCGGAACAGTTATTTGGCATCAGTTAGTCAAATGTTTCTCTTTAGTATATAGTATATAGTTTTACCTTTCTGCCCATATAAAACACTTAAGAAACACTTCCAAATATACTAAAACACCTTAAACATAATAATACACAAAGTAGTATTGTGCATTTAACCCAAACCATCGTACTTAACTCTAATTTTTAATATAATAGTCTTTATGGCAGTCCGTTCTTAACGAGGAGTTGTCCGTAAACAGGGACGTTCTTAAACCGGAGCCTGCTGTATCCTGCAGTCTTGCTGATGTGAACAGGAAGGCTCTCCATACTGGGGAACCCGCTTCAAGTCTCTGGCTTGGCTTTTGCAGGACTGGATTACTAAATTAACTCACTTTCTGGGTTCATGCAAGACGGCAAACCCATGTTTCTATAAAAGTGGCCACAGGGGAGCTAGCAAAGTAATTTGACTGGTGCGCTGCCATTTTAATTCCATTCATGATCCCACAGACCCCACTGGGGTGGGGGACAACATATGCTATGGTGCTCACAGGCATGGGGTTGCTGACCCTTGACTTTGGGGCCTATCAGCAGCTTCCCAGGATGCAGAGCATTCAGTCCCAAGGAACCCAATGGCCTGCATTCACACAGGAGGCTGCCTGACCTGGTGAAGTATGCTGCGGGTCTTCCAATCTCTAATCCGCACAGAGGCCAGCCGTGGCGTAGCATCCCTTCCCAAGCTACCCAATGCGGTTAAACCTCGTTCTGGCCAAAGAGCTGCAGCCTTCCCTGTCAGGAGGCCTGAACTAACGCCCATGTTTTGTTTCCTGCCAACTGAGATCTGGGGCCTGGCTGAGAGGACTGGGGTCCTTCCCCACCAACAGGCCTCTGCCAGCCCTTCCCGCAACCCACCGGGCTCTCCCCAACTCACGTCGACCAGCGTCCCAGACTCCTTGCAGAGTGCAATGCCGGCCCAAAGCGGGATCTGAACGCAGGTCAGCATCCCCATGCAGACGCCCAACGCCTGCCCCCACCGCGGGTACTGGTATGCCCCATAGTGCAGCATGGTGCCAGAGAGGTCCAGGAAGATGTAGAAGAGAATGAACTGTGGAGGGAGCCGAGACGGGGGTGGTCAAAGAGTAGGCAAGTGGAAGGGAGCAAGGGGGGCCGCCCCGTTGCTGCCCAGAATCCCCGCAGGACTGGGGGGGACAGAAAGACTGCAAAGCCCCCTCCTGGCCTACCAGGAGCATCCCCGGCGTGAAGATCACCCAGCAGGCCTTGAAGTACAGCACCAGCTGGCTGCACCAGGGCGGGGACAGCCGGATCATGTCAACGATGTCCTGGCAAAACTGGTTCACGCCTGCAGGAAAGGAAGCAGGCAGGGCAGGGCTGTGGAGAAGCGCCCTGCCCACCTGACCCCTGATCTGCACTTTTCTTTACACGCATCCACACTGCCTCTCTGCTGGATGACTCGCTTTCCACAGCCACTGCCTCAGTTTTGACCCAGGGCAAAGGGGGTAACTATGGTGGTCTTTCTGAAACCAAGCCTTACCAGTCAGTATTAATCTGGGAAGCCGCCCAGTGGGCATTAAAGGGTTGACACTTTGCACTTCAGCGACGCTTGATGAAGCCATCTCTTCTTCAGTGCAGTCTCTCTCAACCTTGGCCACTTTAAGAGCTCCCAGAATTCTGGGAGTTGAAGTCCACAGGTCTTAGTGGCCAAGGCTGAGAGACCCTGCTTTAATTGCTTCCACTTTTACAGTGAGGAAAGGGAGACCTGACCTGACCAAGACCCTTTCTACACAAGCAGACCACTTGTGCCAGCTCGTTGTGAAGATCGGCGCAGCGGCCCACCCTCAGGCAGTCACGGAGAAGGGAGAGACTCCCGGGAGCCGCAAGACGCCATTGGCTGCCTCCACGCCCTGCTCAGCCCCGCCTGGACTCACCGTAGCAGAAGGCAACGCCAAGGCACATGAAGAGGGCGACAATGATGAGTCCGAAGCTCGTGCTGTAGGCGTCAATGAGGGTAAACCAGTAAATGCCGCCCTGCGAGGGGAGAGCCACAAGCGCCTGGCAGTTCTGGTGGGGCACCAAGCTGGGCAAGGCCGCAGAGAAGTAGGAAGAGCTGGCCTGGACCCTCCAAATCAGTCCCCTGCTCTCCTTTAAGGGGCTACGGGGTGGGTGCCCACCCAACTCAGAGCCAGGACTTCATCTGAGCAGGCTCACTTTTTCCAAGGATCCCCAAACCCACCCTGGGTTCCCGGCAGTGCTTGCCCACAGAGCACAGGCTTTGGCAACCCATGAAGGCTCACAGAAGATCTGAGGCTTTCGAGGAGGCGGGCCTGACCAGAACTACACCACCCCTAATGCTGTCCTTTGCCAGCACAACAGGGGTGACAGCGTGGTACATCCAAACGTCGCAGAATAAATCATTCCTGCTGCGTCCATGGAACAAGCAACGCCCAGTCAAATGGCTCCTGCGAAGGGTGTCTCAACGTGGCAGTTGGGTTTATGCCGCAGGCTAACGCAAAATCTGGCTTCCCACAATGCAGTGGACCCCCAGCCCACGTTCAGCGGCTCTTTCACAGCCAACAACCCCACCAAGAAACCTCACGTTTTTGGTTACGGTAACAAGCCAGGGACCTTGCATACTCCCCAGCTTCACCACACGAGCAGCCACATTTGAGACACAGAATGACACGAGAGCAGCAACCCACTCCTTATCCGCTGGAAAGGCAGGATTCCCTAATGGTACCCACAGTAAATCATGATCCAAGGGATGGGGAAGACAGGGAGCTCAAAACGCCTCCCTGTCCCTCTCCACCACCACCCCCGGGTCTTACCTCAGTAATCAGGAGAAGGCCCAGCAGGTAGAAGGCAAAACAAAGCCCACCCAGGAAGAGGACTTTACGCTTCCAGGTGCGCAGGGACGGGAACTGGTCCATCACTGACGTTGTGATACCCTCCATGTTTCCAAACTGACACACAGGCAGGAGAGCATTAGTGGCTCTGCCAGGGAGAATAAAGCACACTGCCCTCCCCCAGTCCTGAGCCACCCTCTCCTCCTTGGCACCATCCCAGGCAACCTTAAGATAGCCTGCCGAGAAGCAGATGTCCCACCAGGCTCAGCTCTCCTTCCCAGGGGCCACGCGTGGAACAGAACCAGGGCTGTGCATACTTCAAAAGCAATGAAGAAAAGGTGCTTTGGAATGGTCAGTACGCAAGTGCGCCTCCTTTAAAGCACCTGCAGTTTTAATGAGACTCATTAAAGCAGCAGAGTCTTTTCTCAAGCTCCTGTGGAAGCCTGGAAAAAAGATGCAGCTGCCTTACAGAGCACAGCTCTAATAGTGAGAACCGTTCATCTGCTCAGGAGTCTCTTTCTCAGGCCAGTGGACCTGGAACAAGAGAACAATGAAGCAGCATTTTAAAGCTCAGCCCAAAAATTGCAACAGCTTTGTAATTTAAGTCATTTATGCTGCTTTTTAATAGTCAACAGTTTCACTATTGCCAACAGAGACTTGATCTGAAAATAGGTGGGGGGGGGAGGAGAGAGGGAGGGAGAGAGGAAGGAAAGGTGGCAGCCAAGGAGCTTCATTGCCTTAAAAACCACCTCAATGGCCCAGAGGTTTGCTTCAGGACCCCTGGCAATCTGTGGGAGAGCCTCACCCAGACATGATGGTAGCTGGACATCCAACTCATAACCCCCCCAACCTTAATGGGAATTGCAATAGATCTGAAGGGGCCAGTTGGGTCAAGTTGCAGAAGACACTGGACTGCTGCTTTTTGAGTGTCGGGGAAGTTCCTGGCGATGCTGCCTCCCCCCTCCCCTTATAAAGCTGCGAGCTTTGAGACGGGTCCGGCTGGCCGCCACTCACCAGAGTGTCCACCCCCAGGGCGAACAGCATCAGGAAGAACAGGATGGACCAGAACGCTGAGCCGGGCAGCAGGGCCAGGGCCTCTGGGTAGGCCACAAAGGCCAGTCCAGGCCCTGGGAAAAGAGCGAGGGGTCACTCCAGGGCCACTATGGTGCCTTTGGCTTTGTTCAAACATGGGCAGGCAAAACAGCACGGTGGACGAACTGTGAGGGGTGGGGAGCTGTCTTGGTGGGGCTCTTCTTCACACACCCCTAAGCAGCTCAGATCCTGCTCCCCAGAGGGCCTGCCCCCCAGGAAAGCAGGGGTGCGCAGTCTTGGCTCTTGGAGCCACTGCTGAGCCAGGCTTGAGGACCATCGAAGACGCCCAAGATGACTCTGGAGAGCCCTGGGTGGGCAAAGCCACCGGGAGATGACTTGCGGCCCAGCCAAACGGGGCTTCCCAGTGCCCTCCATACCCGAATCGGCCACCCTTCCGTCCGGCACCTTCTTCCGCCAAGCCATGTGTCCGAGGATTGAGAAAATGGCAAAGCCAGCGAAGAAGCTGGTGCAGCAGTTCCAAGGGCAATCACCAGCGTGTCCCTGCGGGCAGAATGAGAGAGAGAGAGAGAGAGAGACTCTCTATGGAGCTGAACAAGAGGGCTGCCAGCCTTCCTCTGGGCTTTGGCTTCCTGCGCTGACGCCACGCCTTCGGTGGGCCGCACGGCTTTGTCCTCCTCATCACCCAGAACGGGTTGTGACGCCCAGCAAGTATGATCCTGGGAACCCAGAAAGCCAATTCTTTTCCCAACGTGGCTGATCTGTGCTGGGCAGGTTTTATGCCAAGGAGCCAGGTCAGCCCATCCAGACTCCTCACCTGACCACATTATTGTCAAACTTGTTGTAGGACGCCATGGAGAGGAGGCCCCCGAAGCCGATGCCCAGGGAGTAGAAGATCTGCGAGGCAGCGTCGTTCCAGACCTTCTCCAGGGAGGGAGGGAGGGAGGGAGGGAGGGAGAGAGATTCCGAGTCCAGTTTTCTCCCCCTTGCAAGTTTACCTCTCAACTTGCAACCTTGCTTATTAGCGCTGGTTAAAAAGCCTTATTATTATAAGCATCAACACAAAATGTAAGCTTTGCTGCTCTCACAGTCCATGCCTGAAGAAATAGCAAGAGGGCTTAAGTATGGCCCACTGAACGTGTGACCCCAATCAGTCATGGGTTATTCAAGAAACCATTGTTAGTCAAACCATGTCTTAATGTGACCTACAAAGCAGGTCAGAGTGTTTGCAACCACACCATAAGGAAGCTACTATGGTTGTAAACACATACTTATGACTTCTGCTTGTTGAACCAGTGATCCTGTCCATTGGTTCCACCAGACATGGTTAAGGAAGACCCCATGGTGGTGCCCGGGACGGGGCTGGCTATAAAGGGTTGGGCTTCCTTCCCATCTGGCCTACCATAAGTCTCCCCGTGAGAGGGCTGGACTCAGGATAAGGGATCCCAGGCAAACCTGCCCTGTTCCTTCTGCTCCTGCTGAGGCCACCACCCCTCCCAGCCTCAAAGACCCCTCCTTGGTCTATCCCATCAGCTTGCAAGAAACCAGGAGCTGCCCTTCACTTCCTCCTAGGCCAGGGTCCCCCCCGCCCCCCAGTTTGCAGAAGGTAAAGCAGAACCTCTTTCCCTGTGATGCGGGCGCGATTCTGCCCCTGCCTGAGGACACACCTGAGCACTCCGGAGCCGGCTCCAGTCTGCAGAGAGGTAGAAGTGGATGCCCTCAGCGGAGCCCTCCAGAGTGGCTCCCCGGATGATCAACACGACTATGACCATGTAGGGGAAGGTGGCAGTGAAGTACACCACCTGCGCAGGAAGACGGCAGGCTGGCTGAAAGGGAGAAGGGCCCCCAGGGGCCCCCAGGGGCCCCCAGGGAAAGGCAAGGGGAGGCTCCCCGTGCTGCTCCCTGCTGGGGCTCCCTTTGGCAGGGCATGACGGCCCCCAAGCGGAGACCAAGAGCAGCCCAGCCGCGCCACTCACCTTGCCTGAGCTGCGGATACCCTTCAGCGTGCAGAGGAACAGGACTGCCCAGGCCAGCAGCAGGCACAGCGCCAGGGGCCGCCGCACGGGGCCAGGATCACCCAGGCCAGAGCTGTGCACCACCCCGAGCACCTGCTCGCTGGAAGCAGAAGGCAGGCTGAGGAGTGGCAGATGGCCAGGGAGCACCCCTCGCTCGCCCCTGCTCTGCCCCCAAGGCCAGCAGAGATTCTGCTGGCAAGAGGGGGCAAAGCAGGAGTCTTCCCGGCCCGTGAAAGGTGAGCATCCCACGGCCACCTTCTCATGGCAGCAACGAGGGAAAGGGGGGAAGGGGGCCTCGCTAAGGAGGCCCGGCCAATGTCCGGGGGGCAGGAGAGAGTTCCCCCCTCCCTCCATGCCTGGCCAGATTCGTTTGCTGGTCTGCAGATGAAGCAGAATGACAGGGCGTTTTTTCTGGTGAAACTCTTTTTTGCCATGTGGCACATGGTGTGTGTGCGGGTTTCTGCCATGAGCTGCGCTCTCACATCGGGGCGGAAGCAGGAGCCCCAGCAGAAGAGGCTGAGCCAAGGCCAGGCCTTGAGCCCCAACTCTGGAGCCCCAACTCTCTGCTTCACCTGGCTGACCCCCAAGAGCAGTGTTTCTCAACCTCGGCAGCTTGCAGATGGGTGGACTTCAACTCCCAGAATTCCCCAGCCAGCATGAGAAACACTGCCCCGGAGAGATCAAGGCCTGCCCTGCTGCCTCCCCGAGATGTTCCCTACCCACCACCACCCCGCCAATGAAAGAGACTCACTTCCAGAAGGCTTCGCTGGCACTGGCCCAGGACCCATTTGCCAGAGACCCGTTCTGAAATGAAAGAGACCCCCATCACAGGGCTGGCAGTGCAGGCGCATGGCCTCAAGTTCCTCCAAGGCTGCTCCAAGCGTCTCCCTGGGCCAGAGGAGGTGCAGCGCGCGGGGTTGTGGGCTGCTTGATTGACAATTGATTGACAATTCAACAGCTCTCGGCCCCTTTGCACGCTGCCCGCCGCTCCTCGCCCTCCCCCCTCGGGCCCACCCGGTACCTGAGACTGGTAGAGGGGGCCATTCTGTGGGGCGTCGCAGGACCAGGGCAGGGGGCTCTGGAAGGACATGCTCAGATAGTAGAAGGTCCAAGCGATGACGACGTTGTAGTAGATGGAGACCAGCGAGGAGACCACTAGCATCCCGATCCCAATCCCTGTGGGGGGCGTGGGGGATGTTGACCAGCTGGGCTCCCAGGACCCCCTTTCCCCGGTTGGAGATGCCCACCAGGAGGGTTGAGGGCAGCTCCGTGGAGCCCCACCAGCAGGGCACAGACTGCCGGTGGGCAGCACCCCTGCCCCACTCTCCCCAGAAGATGCCCAGGGGTCCCTGAGCTCCGCTGCAAGCAGAGCCAAGGCCCCTGGAGCAGCACTGGCAGATTCCTGGCTGGCCTGGCATAAGGTTGGCATGTGAGGAGGCCCGGGTCCACGTGGCCCAAGTTCTTGGGGAAGCAGCGGAGGATTCTGACGGCCAGAGGATGTTGGGGTTCGGCAAGCCGGGTTGGGAACTCTTGCTTGCAAGGCCCAGCACTCAACTTCCTCAGCTTGTCTGCTCATTGCAGGGAGGCAGCAGCTGCCGTTGTACCAGGGGCAGGAGGAGGTCCCCCACAGGGCAAAAGGAGAAGGGGAAGCAGGCCCCCTCCTGCTGCCAACAAGGCCCTAGGACAGTGTTTTTCAACCTTGGCAGCTTGAAGCTGCGTGGACTTCAACTCCCAGAATCCCCCAGCCAGCATGGCTGGCTGGGGAATTCTGGGAGTTGAAGTGCACGCAGCTTAAAGTTACCAAGGTTGAGAAACACTGTCCTAGAATGACCCTTTGGGAGCCCCTTCCTCCCCAGCCTCCATCTGGGGGCCCCTCTCACTCCCAGGAAGCCCTGCATGGGCTGATGGGGCTCCCCTTTGGAGCTTGATGGCTTCTTGGCCCTGCTGCTCCAGGAAGGCAGCCAGCAGAGGCCCACACTGCAGTCCCCAGGCTTACCTTTCAAGAGCGGGCAGCACCTCCAGACACTGATAGGTCCTGTGGCTCCATACTGGCCGAGGCTGAGCTCCATCAGGAAGAGAGGCAGACCCGTGAAGATGAGCATGATGGAGTACGGAATCAGAAACACCCCTGGGGAGACAACCCAGGGTAGGTGTGGTCCTCAACATACAACGCCAATAACACCAACAATGAGACTGGGAAGGAGACTGCCATCTAGTCTGGGCAGCTTGGAAGGTGGGGCTGCGAGGAACAAGAAGTCCTTCAACAGGGAGAAACGTACAGCATTCCATCTAGGGAGGAAAAAACGGGGCACACATACAAGATGGGGGATTCATGGCTTGGAAGTAAAACTTTGGAGAAGGACACTGGTGCCGTCAATGACAGCAAGGTGAACGTGAGCAGCAGAGTTAACACAGTTCTGGGCTGCATCATGGAAGCATTGTATGAAAGAAGTCTTTTCATGGTGGTGGGACAGAAATATGACTGACAAATAAACAACTAAAGCCGCCCTAGTGTCGCTCTACTCAGTGACGGTGAGCCCACACCTGGAGCACTGGGCACAGCTCCGAGAACCACAATTCCAGAAGGTTATTGACAGGTTGGTTCGGAGGAGGGTGGCCAAGATGATACAGGGATCCGAGGACAAGCTAACGAAGAATGCCCAGTCTGGCAGAAAGAACCCTGAAGGGAGGCATGAAATCCTGGTTCAGGGAGAGAGAAGGAGCCATTAGGGAAGATGGTCAAGAATGACTTCCCACTGTAGAGGGCAGACACATTGCCACAGAAACCAGGATGAGAAATCATGGGTAGAACTAGAGCTAGTTTAAACTTCAGGGAAAACTTCCTGAAGGTAAGAACTGTGCTATAGCAGAACAATCCACCTGTGGACACCGCCCGCCCCCCCCCGAAGCCCCTCCTTTTTGCTCCTCGCTTCTGAGCATCTCCCAATGAGAACAGCCAGCGAGATGGGCAGATCAATGAAATGCAGACCCGGGAGAACGTCTCAGTGACTTGGGCAGAGGCAACACCTCCTTCCAGATGTTGGATTCCAAGTCTCATCACCACCTCTGGGGGACACCCGATGGGTGGAGAAAGCTGGCTTGAAGCCCGTTTGCCGAAAGATCTTTGGCACTTGGCTCCCTGGATCTTCCTTTCCCCAAATGGGTTTTGTTTGTGGGAGATTGTCAGTGCGACAGCGCCTCCTAGTGGGATGCAGAGGAAAACCCCTGCTGCCCAGCTTGACCTCATTCTCAGGGCAACTGAACCATTTTTAGGAGCTGCGTGGGTGCCTGTAGACAGGGACGGATTGGCGTGTATACCTGTGCAGAAAAAGGGAGATGCCAAAGAATGTGCAAGTTATTGAAGCAGTGCACTATTGCTCACACATGAAATTTTGAGTTAAGAGCTTACAGAGAAGAATAGAGCCATTCACAGAGAGAGAGACACCAGTCAGGGCAGGGTTCAGAGGGCCAAGGTCAAGCGGATCACGGGGGGAGCAAGAGGCTGTGAGGAGGAGGTTTGCTCCTGCTTGACGGTGGCAGCCGGGCCTTGGGCTGCGTGGGTCCTGCCCAAAGGTGGGACGCATTAAAGATGAGGGCGTGTCCGACCCCACCCACCCCGATTCTTCTTCTGAAGAACAAGCAGCTCCTGCTAAGAACAGGGCTTGGGGAAACAGCGTGGCTGTGCGGAGGGAGGGGCAAGGCAAGGGTGCCTGTTGCCCCCACACCTGCTCAGGGCCTACGGCAACGGCAGGAAAGGCAGGAGCGGAACAAGCAACGGTCAAAATGCCGGCAGTTTGAGACGCAGGGGTGACACCCCTTAGCTGACAGTAAAGGAGGCCTTGAGCTCCGCACGGAAGTACAAGTGGAACTGGAGCGAGCTGCCTCCATATGAACTAAGCAGACAAAGTTAGCGTCAACACGCCTGCTGGGCCAGCTTGTAGCTGAGGCAAAGAAGTGAAAGTGCTGGACAGCTTCGTTGTTTTCTCGCGCTCAAGAACAGATAATGAACCGTGTGCCGAAGGAGTAAAGAGGGGATTGATCCCAGGAATTAATGAAGGGTTTAGGGAAGATGAAGACTTCAATGCCGTTTTAAAGCAATGGGAAGGAGGAGGAGGAGGGGAGGAGGAGGAGACTTCAGTGCCGTTTCATAGCAATGGTTTTCTCAGTGGCAATGAAAACTGGGCGCCGAGGCAGAGAAAGAAGGTGGATGCCTGCCGTATGGAAGTGAGGGGTGCTGCTAAGAGCACCAAGGACAGAGGAAGGCCCAGTGAGACCTTTCTGATCAAGGCGGGGCTGGCTGCTCCCATGAGGCAGTTACCAGGCATCACGCTCACATGTACACTGGGCATCGACGTGAGCGGAAGAGGGACTAGGAGAAAGGATTATACGTTCCAAAGTTGCAGGAAGTGGGGACAGTGGATGAGGGGGATGTAAGAAATTACTGGAAGGTCATCAAGAAATTAAATGTTATTCTCGGAGACAGGTAAAGATGGTAGACATTTGTCCATGCTGTGAGCCTGAGTCCACGGCACCTAACCATGGTTTGCTTGCAACCGTGGCAAACTCGACTCCAGTTGCATATGAGGCGCGATGGGGCCACGCTAAGCCCGTTGTGCCCGTGGTGGTGAAGGCTCGAGCGATGCCTGGCTCAGACCACAAAGGGCAGCCCCACAGCTGCAGAGAGGCACAGGCATCTCGGAGGCCACCAAGTCGTGGCAGAAATCCCACGTGGTGCACCATGGGCCAAGGAAGGGGCAAGCGAAGCAAGGGACCGAGAGGGGGCCTCTCGCCGTGTCCTCCGTCTCCCTTCTGCCCCAGGGAAAGCCAGTCACTCAGCAACTCTCTGGCTCCTGCTGTGGGGACAAGGGTGAGGAACAGGTAAGCCTTTGATCCAGGGGACCCTCCCCCAGGGGACCCTCCCCCAGAAGCAGGTCCGCCATGTGGGTGGACACAGCTCACGGCAGCACAAAATCGTCCACTCCAAACAAGAGGCCAACATTTGGCTTCTGTGCTGAGAGGCAGCCGCAAAGAAGGAAGGAACAGAAGGCAAGGCATGGAAGTGCTGGACCCACGACTGGTGTGCCAGGCTGGGGGGCATGAAGAGATCTAATGAGCAGGGCTGGTTAGAAATCCAGATTTCTTTGCCCTTCTTCCAGTCTCTTCTCCTGAATTTCCTTTGCTGACAATGGACTCATTTTCTGCTCCTGCAGCAATGCTGCTTAATCCCGATATAATGTATGTCTCTCAGAAAAAGCCTCTCAGCCAAGCTGCACAACCACCCCCCTGCCCTCCCCATCCTGAAGCAGCGGCTTTGAGCAGCTCCCAGCGGGCTCTCCCTCCCGGGAGGCCGGACATCCACTCACCGCCTCCGTTGCGATAGCAGAGATACGGGAACCGCCACACGTTCCCCAGGCCCACGCAGTATCCCAAGCAGGAGAGCAGGAACTCGTACTTCCCTCCCCACGTCTCCCGGGTCTGGCTGGGCTCAGGGGCTGGCATCCCATCCTGGACCCGGAAAGGCGGCTGCCTCTGGGGCAGAGCGGTGGACGGCAGGCAGCAGCCCTCCAGGCCGGCCCCATTCAGTTGGGTGACTCTAACCTATGGCCCAAGGAGAGGCAGGAAAGCCGGTCAGAGCAGAAGTCCTCCTCGGGGGAGAGGGCCCCTCCTGGCCCAGGGCCTCCCTCCTTTCCGTGGGACCCTCTGCACCAGGAGCCTTCCCGCCTCACGCTTCTCGTCAGCAGCATGCCCTCCCGACTCCATCTCCCCATGGGTCCGGGGGGCAGGAGTGGCAGACCAACCTTCTCTGCAGCTGGCCCAACCCACGGGATTATCTTCCCCCAGGTGAGGATGGCTAGGGGGAAGCTTGAGGCCCAAGAAGGCCAGCCAAGAAGGGTCTCTATGCCCTGCAAAAAGCCCAGTGAAGCTCTGCGGGGATCTCTTTCGAGCTTTCTGCCCTTGGCTCAGGGGCATCCTCAGGGTGTGGACAAAAAAGTCAGGAGAGGGCCATGAAGATGCAATTGAAGCTCTGCCTGGTTTTGAGGGGGAGCTTCAGCTGCACTCAGGAGCACCTGCTGCTCCCCAGAGGGACTCCCAGGCCTCAAGCGGAGCTCCAGCCAGGCCAGCCAAAACCCATCTGGAAGGAAGCCGTGAACCTTCAGGGACAGGCCAAATGAATGGAACCCCAGCTTGGCAGGGAGGGCTGCCCAAATTTGACTGGTGAATCATCTAGAAAGTTGCTCTCAATTGCTTAGGGTGTGGGTGTGGGTTCAAGTCAGCCTTGATTCCTGGTGACTGCCTGAACTAGTCTTTGCAGTTTTCTTGGCCTTGTTTTTTGGATGTGGCTTGCCATTGCCTGCTTCCTAGGGCTGAGGGGGAGTGACTGGCCCAAGGTCACCCAGCCGGCTTTGTGCCTAAGGCGGGACTAGAACTCTCAGCCTCCCGGTTTCTAGCCTGGGGCCTTCACTGCTTGTAATGGGATGTGGGAATGACCTTGAGAGATGAGAGGAAGGGATGGTGCATAGGGAACACTTGGACAAAAGAGAAAGCAGCCCACAACAGAGTCACAGCCAGAGAAAGAAACTGAGGAAGGGCCCACCCAACTGCTCAGGCGGTAAACAGGGAGGGTGGAGAATCGCACTTCCAGACTTGCAAGATTAATGTGGCCTTACAGTGAAGCAGAAGTAGGTCATCTGGTCATGTTTCCTGCCTGGTCTACCTGGGAGGCTGACCAGGTAGACCAGATCTTGCAAGTCTGGAAGTACAAATCCCCTGCCATTCCTTTTTACAGCCTGGCAAGTTAAGGCGGATCCTTCCTGAGCTTCTTTCTCTGACCATTAAGCAGCCGTGGGCTCCTCCTCCTTTTATCGGGCGGTGCCCTAGGCGCGTCTCTCAAGGTCCTTCCCACCTCCCATTACACCACCACACCAATCTGGCTTAGGGTTTAGTGGCTACAGTACCAGGAGGAGCCAGGCATTTCCAAGGCAGCCACCCACCTCCTCTTGAACACTCAAGGGCATGTCTTCCTTCAGAGCTCAATGGCCCCGTGTTGCCCAAGTGGGTGCCCTGGGTCTCCTCCTGTCCAGCTGCCAGGCTCAGGAGAAGCCAGCCGAGCTGCTCTGCCCGCCTTACCAGCGACCAAGTCTGCTGCTCCCAGGAAAGGCACCGTCTGTCTGGCTGGCCGGTCACCCTTTGGCTTCCTTCAGGCGGACGCCACCAAATGACGCAGGATGAGCGAAAAGCAAGGACTATCGGGTGGCCTAAACAAGGGCACCTCTTGCGCGAAGGGACACCATCTCCTCCCAAAGAGCAGGGCCTGCTCTGGCTGGGTGGGCCTGACCAAGGCCACGGGCCTCACTCCTACCGGCGGGAGCCCACCCTTGCCTCCTGGACAGCTGGCCCAGGCAGGGCAGTCCTGGCCTCACAGGATGGGACCCCCAGGGCCACTGCTGGGGCAGGAGGGGGACCCCGAGGGGCTGCCCATCATTTGAACATGAGAATGGGCTTGAAGGCAAGAGAAGGGGTCCCCAAAGACACGGTGGTGGAGCATGCTGGCCCTCCTGAGGCCTGTGCCTGCCGGACACCTTGGACTACAACTCCGATCATCCTCTCCTGCTGCCTGGAATTGATGGGAATTGCAGACCAACACACTCGGAAGGCACCAGCTTGGGAGAAGCTGGAAGAGGCCCAACACAAGTCACTTCTAAGGCCAAGAGAGCAGAATGGCTCAGACCCCACCGGCTTTTAGCAAACAGCTTAGCAGCCTTCCTGAACTTGACCTCCCAAGGTACTTGTGGACTACAACTCCCACAATTCCCCAGGCTGGGCATGAGTCACAGGAGTTGCAGTCCCATGTACCTGGTTGGAGAAGGCACAGCTGAAAGAGCAGCTACCTGTACCCGTGTGCAAGAGAAGGCCAGAAGCGCATGCACGACCAGCAGGAGACCCTGCCTGCAGCCCTTTGGAAGGGGCCCCGCAGGCTCTGAGCAATGCAGGCCCAGGAGAGCTGAAGGACCACCCCGTCGCTGAAGGCGAGGACCCCGGGTGGACCCCGTGGGGCCCTCCCTCTGGGACCTCGGGCTTCTCTTGCACAGCGCAGAGAGGGGACCCCAGAAGGTCCCGATGCCCTCTTTGGGCCCCCAGATCTACGCCCACGCAGGGGGAAGAGTTAGCCTTCAGCCGGGGAAAGGTAGCAGGAAAGAGAGGGAGGAGAACCTGCCGGGTCTCCGTCCAGCCCCTCCCAGATGCCACTCCCTCTCCAGACACACCCAGATTCCCAGGCCTGGTCAAGCTGGGCAGGTTGAGGCCCCTCCCGGCTGGGCCAGAACTACAGCTCCCAGGATTCCTGGCAGGCTCAGCCGGGCGCCTGGGTGGGTAGCTGGGAGGCTGCAGTGGGAGTCCTGAGGGCAGGTGCTGGGAAATGAGTGGGAATCCAGAACCTCCCCTCAAGCAGGTCTCCCCAGAGATGAGGGGCACCTGGTGAGGAAGAAGCAGGTCGAAGTCTTTCCTGGGGTCAAAACGCAGGCCAGCTGGCCTGCAAAGTGGGAAGGAAGCCTTGGCCGGTGAAGAAGAGGGGCCTTCAGGCTTTCCCTCAGCACAAAGGGGGCCACATCCAGAAAATGCCAAGTGCAAAAGGTATTTTCCATCACGGAAGATGCAGCTCTTGCAACTCCAGCAGGACCAGCACAAACCGGCCCCTCTTCACAGACCCGGTCTCAGGCCAGCCCCTGCTCCTGGGCAGCCCAGAGGCAAAAGCCGCCCCACAGGTGACCAGGTTCCTTGGCCTGTGGACCCCACTTTGCTTTGCAGGGGAAGAAAAAAGCGTGTGTCTCAGGGGTGTGGGCTCCAAACACCCATTTTCTTAAAAGAGAGAGAAAAAAAAGGAAGCACTAAAACCAACTAAAGAAGTAAAATGCGTAGATTTGAACCAAGGAAAGGTAATTGCCCAGAGCCCTCCTGGGCCTGAGAGGCTGCTGTGCTAACCCAACGGAAAAGAGCAGTTTCCATTTTTCAAAAGCTCCGGAAAGGAGCCGATTTCTCTGACCGGGCAGTTCAGAAAGCGATGCCTGCACCAGTTTGAATTTGGTGGCCGGTCCAGCCGGGGGGTGGGGCGGGGAAGGGAATTTCCCCAGCCTTCCTTTCCTTTCCTTTCCTTTCTTTTATTTATTTAATTTTATTTAATAAATTTATTCACCGCCCATCTCTCCCCGACGGGGGCCTCTGGGCGGCTTACAATAAAACAGGATTAAAATGCAAAACCATTACAATACAAAATACTTTCCGCCCCTTCCGCACAGCTCCGGGAGGGGGCCCTTCGGAGCGGCAGGCCGGGCGGGTTGCGCTCACGCGGCCACCGCGTCTCCTGGGAGCGCCGGAGCCACCTGCCCAGGCGCGGTTCTCCTGCTGACAGCCCCCACCGGCTGCCCCCTCCCAGCCCCAGCCGGGCCCCGCCCTGCTCTGCTTTGGCAACCGCCCGGCCCTCCTCCGGCCCGTCTCACGGGGGCTCGGCACAAGCAACCTGGCCTCGGGCGGGAGGGGCGTTCCTCCGGGCCCCCGCGCAGCCAGAACGGCAGGCAGGAAGAGCTGCGCCGCGGGTTAGGGTCTCCCGCCCGGAGGCGACAACCACCCTGCTGGGTAGGCTCAGGTGGGGCTGAACCGGAGCCTCGCGGGCGAGAACAGAGTCCCGCCCGGGCCAGCGGGGGCCACCTCCCGCCCCGGCGCCCTCCGGAGCGCCCTGGGCCTCCCCGGCCGGGCTGCCGGACTCACCGGGCTGGCGGCGACAGGCGGCTCCATCGGCGCAGCGGCAGGGTCGACTCGCTCCAGTTCCGGCCGGCAGCGCGGCCAGGCCGGGCGAGGCGGGGCGGGGAGGCTGGCCGGCCGCACCCACTGACCGCGCCCGCCCCCCCGCGCCGCGCTCAAGCGGGGCTCGCCGGGCGCCGCTCCTTCGGCGAGGTCGCCCGAGAAAGGCGCCCCGCCGCCGTCCCACCCCCTCGCCGGCTCCGCTCTCTCGGCCGCCCCCCCGCAGGGCGCGCGCGATCCTCTGCGCCGGTGCGCTCGTCGGTGCGCTCGTCGGCCGCCCGGGGCGCCGGCGGGGCCGAAAGCAGCCGGCGTCGGGCCCGGGGGCGCTTCCCCGGCGAGCGGGCCGAGGGCCGGGGCGGGTACCGAGGCGCTTGCCCCGGACTCGGCGGAGCGCTTCGGGCGGGGGCGCTTTCGAGGGTCCGCTGCCAGCTGTGATGCGCCGCCGCTGCCCGCGGAAGGAGCGGGCGTCCCCGGGGCGCGTCGGTGCAGGGAATGCTCTGCGGTGCCCTGCGCTGGCCAGGAGGGGCTCTTGCGGCCCCCAAGCCCGCCGGACGAAGGGCGCCGCGGGCAGCGGCTGCCCCGGGAGAGGCGAGGTCCGCGCTTGGAGCCCGTGGGTGGGTGGGTGGGTGGGGGGAGTCGCGGGTGGTGCTGCCCTTAAGGGCGCGGAACTGCAAGCGAATTTCGGGCATTATCTTGAGCTTGCGCGAAGCTACGCTGGCAGCTCCCTTCAGAGGGGCAACCCAAACGGTGGGGGCTGAAGCAGCGCCCCCGGGGCTCTATAGCTTGGGGGAAGGGCGGGCAAGGAGGCAAGACAGAGGCCCATAAAAACACTCAAGGGACTGGGGGAGGGAGAGCAAAGCTCTCTGGCGCAGGGGAGTACTTGGGGTCATCCCTTGAAGTGGCACCACCCCACTCAGAATTGGTGTGTGGGCAGTCGGGGGTTTCTCTGGTACCCTCAGTTCCTGCTGAAAGAGCAGGTGGCAAATGTGACCACGGGGTTTTTGCCAACTGTGTCTTGGGCACCAGTTGCACCAGTCTGGGGTGGAGGCTCTGCTCATGGTCACCCCCCAGCTGGACTTTGGCAACACACTCCACACGGGGCTGGCCCTGAAAACCATCCAGATGCTTTGGCTTGCCCAGAATGCAGCAGCGCGGGCAGTAGTGATGAGCGCATCTCGTGCCTGGGTAACGCCTCTGCTCTGTGAGCTGCCCTGGCTTCCAGTAGGCCTCGGGTGCGACTGAAGGCACTGGACCATCCAGGCCTGGTTCCTTGAGGGGCCACCTTCTCCCAAGAACCTCTGCCTGCCTCACATCCCACCCCCAGGGAGGGCATCTCCAGGTTGCTTCCTCTAAATCTTGCCACCTTGTGGACCTCAGAGCCTGCCTTGCCTGTGGTGGCCCCTGTTCCCTGGAGCAATGCCCCCCACACCACCCTGATAGACCACGGGCCCTAGCTCTCTCTGCTCTGTGCTTGCTGCCCTGCTAGATTTTGCACTTCCTTCTTGTTCTGCGGCTGTTTTTTTCTGTTGAGTGGTTGCTCAAGGTCATGCCCAGTCACCTTGCTTGAGCCTGGCGGTCTTATAGATCTTGGCATGGAATAAATCGAGGGGCTGGGCTGGCCAGCGGCAGGTGGCTGAGGGGTGGGCAGCCAGCTGGGGTTGTAAAAGGGGGTCGGGAGGACCAGGCTCCCGGGGGCCCTTCCGCCTCGCATCCTGAGGGTGGGGAGTGGCCTTGCTGGCTGCTCAAATGCGGTTGGTGCTCAGGACCCCCGACCTGCGGGCTGCACCACCTGGGGCTTGGCCCTGGCAGTGAGCTCGAGAAAGCAGCCCAGCTCGGGCGAGGCAGGGCGGGTGAGCCTCCCCTGAGGCCGGCCCCTTTATAGGGCTCTGGGGGGACCGAGCCCACGGGCGCCACCTTGGCTGCCGAGAGCCGTCGGGGACGCTGTGTAGGTGCCCTGCAGGGGGCGCTGCCGTGGGCAGACGCGCCACGCCGCGCTCTGGGGCAAGCAGCAGCCGGGCGGGCGCCTTTGTCCCGCCGGGTTCGTCGGGGCTTCCAGCCGGGCACTGCGCACGCGCGACTGCGGAGGGCGGGGCCCGGCCGCGGCCATCTTTGTCCCGGGCGAGCGCGGCTGTTCGGCGGCCGGGCCCGCGGGCAAGATGGCGCCGGCGGCGTCGCGGGGGGCGGGGCGCGGCGGCTGGCGGGAAAGCGGCTGGCGGGCGATCGGCAGAGGCGGCGGAGCTCCTCGTCCGGGCCGGCGCCATGCACGTCGTCAAGCGAGGTGAGGCGCCCGGGTCCCCCCCGCGACCGCCCGCACGGACTCCCAGTTCCATCCGCCGCGCCCGGGCAGCGGGCGTCCTCCCTCGCTTCTCGGAGGGAGATGGGCTTTGTAGTCCCCGAGCCTTGCGTCCCCCTGGACTGGGACTGCCGGCCTCCCAATCCCAGGCGCCCGGGAGGGCGGCGAGGCCCCTTCCCCGGTGCTCTTAAGGTGCGGGGGGGCGCCAGCCCTGCGAGGTAGGCCGGGCCGGCTGGTGGGGCCGGGGAGCAGCGCCTTGGGGGGGCCCCGCCGGGCCAGGCGATCCGGGGGCTCTTCCTCTCGCCCCCCGGACCTCCCCCGCCCCCCTCCGCGGCCGGGCCCGCAGCCCCCCGAAGAGCCGCGGGGGGCTCCGTCTCCCGCCCGCCGCCCGGGGGCTTCTCTGGCCGACCTCGCCCCCGGCAGGGCCAGGCGCTCCGGGGTCCGCTCGGCCCCCTCGGCCTGCTGGCCCCGGGGAGCCCGCGGGCGCCTGGGCGGGCGGCGTGTCTCCGGGCGGGGGTCCCGCGGGGCCCCTTGCGGAGGGCGGGGCGCGGCCCTGCCGCCTCGCAGGCTGCCCCCTGCCCGGGCCGGCGCTTCTCCTCCCGGGCCTGCCGGCCGGGCCGCTGGGAGCCGAGGTCCGCCCGGCCCGGGCCTAAGTTCTCCTTCGGCGGCCGGACCGCCCGCGCTTCTCCTCCCTCGCAGATGGCCGCCACGAGCGCGTCATGTTCGACAAGATCACCTCCCGAATCCAGAAGCTCTGCTACGGCCTCAATTTGGACTTCGTGGATCCCGTGAGTTGCTTCCAGCTTCCCTGTCTCAGCCCTCCTCTGAGGGGCCTGGCGTGACCTTGCTGGCGAGGCCGCCGTCCGAATGCTTCAGCACGACTCCTGCCGTTGGCGGCAGGGAAGCAAGTACAGGTCAACCTGAGAAAGGCTTTTCCTAGGCTGGGAGAACTGGTATTAATAACACAGCGACAAGGCGACTTAGTTTACTGCCAGAGGCCCCTGGCCATTTCTTGTTTTAGATGGAAACCTGTTCCTGTCGATGGCTTAGATCAGCCTGACCGTTCAGGTTGGAACATATAACCCTGGGTGGGAATAAGGGCACGTTTGCAGATACACCGTAACTTCCGGATGACTTTGGAGGCCTCCGGCCAGTGTGTGCACATCAGTGGGTGGTCCCACACACATGCAAAACGATGTGCTTCGCAGAGGATGCCTCGCTAGGCCACGGCCTTAGTCCCTTCTCAGCCTTTTCCCCTCAGTCGCTTGCTTTTCACTTTAACGCTCACCAGCATCCTTTTCGTGACACGTTGGCCACGTCCAGCTTTCCAGCAAATAAAATAATTGGATGCTGAGGAATCGAAATGGCCTCTTTTAGAACTCTTCCTGTGCCTTGAATGTGTAGCTCGGAGAAGAGCTGCCTCCATTGCATTTGATACAAAGCCTAGACTTAGTTGGTGGAGCTGCACATGGCTGCAAATCATAATTTATGGCTCAGTGTGTCGTGTGAAGCCACTCAGCTCTGACTTATCCACTGAGATATAGTTTTTCCTGAAATCTCCTTCCGTGTCATGTTTGGGGATGGCTGCAAGAGGAAGATTTTGTAGGCTGTGGAAATAATACGCTTCAGGAAAAGAGTTTGCCAGGAATAAGGGAGGCCGTCGGGTGTTGTTTTGTTTTGGCTAGGCTCAAATCACCATGAAGGTGATCCAGGGTCTCTACAGCGGGGTGACAACCGTAGAACTGGACACGCTGGCTGCTGAGACGGCAGCCACCCTCACAACCAAGTACCCCGACTACGCCATCCTAGCCGCACGAATCGCTGTCTCCAACCTTCACAAAGAAACAAAGAAAGTCTTTAGCGGTGAGTGTGGCAGGGTGGCGTTCGCTCTGCAGGGAGAGTTGGGGACACCCAGGAGGCAGACGGCTGGTGGGTGAACGGTCATATCATTAATCTAACTAGAAGATGTTCTATGTCAGTGATGGGTGGGAAAGCACTGGTTTGGTGAATGGTTCTGAGCTTTGGAAAGACGCACTGCTGAATGAAAGTGTTCTGTTACGGCTGGTGAGCCTCCAGGACCCCCCATTCAAAGGTTACTTATGTGTAAACTCATCATTGGCTTTAAGAAACTTGGCCCCTTCCTTTTCCCCTTTCTGTCTGTCAGATGGCCGTGATAAGGCCAAGAGGATGAAGCACACCAGGTCTTCGGAACACTTGGCATTTGCTGGGAAATACGAAATAACCCTTTTGTAAAATGCAGAAATTCCTTCTTCCTGTATTCAGAGTCTGAGACAAAAGGGCTGAAAAACTCTTTTCAGAAAGCCTTGGACTGAATCCTGCCCTGCTGGGTTTATTGGGAAGGTGGTTAGCCTAGGCCACCTTGGGATGAATTGGGATTGACAGACATTGCTTCATTTTTTTTAAAAAAAAAGAACTCCAAATGGTGCTATATATATTCATTTAACTTATTACCCCTTTTTTTTCTTTTCTTTCTGCAACAAGAATACTGTCAGAAGCAAGGCTAAAAGTATAAGTATGCAATAAAACAAAGCATGATGCAAATATTAATAGGATCATTTAAGATTTATTAACACCCAGGTTAATAAAAGGGACGCGGTGGCGCTGCGGGTTAAACCGCTGAGCTTGCCGATTGGAAGGTCGGTGGTTTGAATCCGCGTGTCGGGGTGAGCTCCTGTTGCTAGTCCCAGCTCCTGCCAACCTAGCAGTTCAAAAACATGCAAATGTGAGTAGATTAATAGGTACCGCTTCGGCGGGCAGGTAACGGCGTTCCATGTAGTCATGCCGGCCACACGACCACGGAAGTGTCTACAGACAGACGCCGGCTCTTCGGCTTTGAAATGGAGATGAGCGCCGCCCCCTAGAGTTGGACATGACTGTGCTTAATATCAAGGGAAACCCTTACCTTTACCCTAAGTTAATAAAAGGTGTTCTGGAATGAAACAGTCTTCCCTGCCTGCCAAAATGTAAGGGACCAGGAGGGCTTCTGTAGCCTGCCTGGTGCTACCACCGAGAAGGCTTCCTTGTTGGACTTCCAGGACAAAAGAAGCCGGAGGACAGTTGTTCTAGCTTGGCCTGAATAATGCTGTTTATACTGTTTGGGGAGAAATGAATTAATCTTAATGGTGGTGGGCTCTGAATGGAGAGATGGATGAGTAGAAAATTGATCCTGGGTGGCCGCGTAGGTATGCATTTCTTCTGCCGTTGCTCATATGGCTGTGTCACCTGCGGTCATGTTCTGTCATGGCTTTGTTGCTTTGCAGATGTGATGGAAGACCTCTACAACTATGTGAATCCACACAATGGCAAACATTCTCCAATGATCTCCAAAGAAACACTCGACATTGTAGAGGCCAACAAAGATGTACGTGCTGATTGAATGAAGCGTCTTTTGAGCAGATGGAGTAAAAGGTTCTGGCACTGGGGGAACGCGGTCTTGAGATGGCATGGACCGGGATGTTACCTCAGTCTTTGGGGTTGGTGCAAGGGTGCCTTTGCGGAGAGCGGTGCAAGACGGCCAGCCGGAAGTGCGGCCATCGTGAATTGCCGCGTTGCCTGCAACTCTTCCGTGACTCCGGTATTTCCTCTGCATTTAGGGCTGTGAGCACAACTAGGTGCTCTTCTCACAAGGATTTGTGCCTAGGCCTGGAACCGGACAGGCTCCGTGTTCCTTATAGTGGTGAAGAGCCACTTTGGCCTAGTGGTTAAGGCTCCGGCCCAGAAACCGGGAGGCCGTGAGTTCTAGTCCCGCCCTAGGCACGGAAGCCGGCTGGGTGACCCTGGGCCAGTCCCGCTCTCTCGGCCCAGCCCACCTCACAGGGTGGTGGTTGTGGGGAAAACAGGAGGAGGGAGGAGCGCTAGGTGTGTTCGCCGCCTTGAGCGATTTATAAAAATAATAAAGGCGGGATAGAAAACAAATGTTTTCAATTGCTGACGTAGAATTGGCGGTGGTTCCTGCCAAACGCGCTAGGTGCAGTGACACGGATCATCGAGGCCAGCAGGCATTCTGTGATTAAGAGATGACCAGAAGCAGTTTGCTACCAAAAAAACCCATTTTTATAACATAAAAAATGTTTTTTTTATATATACCCATTTGAAGAGAAAAAGAGTGTTTTAGAGGAAATAATTGTACCAAGAGCAGATATGTTATACAGAAGTAATGCTTATTCTAGTTTGAACTAGACTAAGAGACTGATGTTGACTTATTCGCATCTCTGTTGTAGAAAGTCAGAAGATAGTATACACGTAGTAGTTTCTTTCACGCTTTTTAGTTCTTTTTTTCTTGTATACTTTTTTTCATTTCTTTAATATATTTGTCGAAAGACTTAATAAAGCTTTATTAAAAAAGGCAGTTTGTTACAGGTAGTCCTGACTTTTGATCACAAGGGGGACCGGAACTCCCATTGCTAAGTGATGCATTTGTTAAGTGAGTTACGCCTGATTTTATGACTTTTTTTGCCATGGTCATTAAGTGAATCACCGTGGTTGTTAAGTGAATAATGCAATCGTTAAGTGAATCATGTGGTTCCCCATTGATTTTGCTTGTTGAGAGCCAACTGGGAAGGTTGCAAATGGTGATCACATGACCCTGGGACACTGCAACTGTTGTAAATACATGCCGATTGCCAAGTGCCCAAATTGTGATCATGTGACTGTGGGGAACACGGTGATGGTCGTAAGTGTGAGGACTGGTCATACTGTAAGTCACTCTTCAGTGCCGTTGTAACTTTGAATGGTTGTTAAATGAATGGTCATAAGCTGAGGACTACCTGTACTGAGAACTCTCCCTGAAGTCAGATTAGATTCCCTAAAAGCGAATATTTGAATTCTAGCATCTTTATGAACAAGAGAGCTGCATATTTGGGCTCAGGCTGGTTGAGGTCCAGTCAGTCTTGATGCTGAATCTGATGTCCTCTTCCTTTTTCCAGCGACTGAACTCTGCAATAATTTACGATCGGGATTTCTCCTACAATTACTTTGGCTTTAAGGTAAGGAGGAGCTGATCTGACTCTGAAGGCGGCGGTTGCTGTTAAGATTTAAGAGAGGGTCGTTTGTAATCACGGGGTTGTAGAGTAGAGGGGACCATAAGGACCATCTAGTCCGGTGTTTCTCCACCTTGGCCACTTTAAGATGTGTGGACATCAGCTCCCAGAATTCCCCGGCCAGCTGAGTTGAAGTGCACACATCTTAGTGGCCGAGGCTGAGAAACTGATCTAGTCCAACCCTCTGTGGAGTGCAGGAAAACCATTTAAACCCTCCATGAGAAGTGATCACCCAGCACCTTGCTAAGGACAGTGGAGTTGAGGTCGATGGTCCCGGTTACATACGCGTCGCAATTGTTGGTGTTCCACCCACCCAAGTAGCAAAACTGGGCAGTTCATGTAACCAAATATGCAGCAGTCGCCCATCCTTGCTTGAAAACAAGGATTTGCAAGCCTTGTTTTGCTTCTGGGAAGGTTTCTTTGGGATGGTTGAGGAAATGCAGCTGGAAAGTGCCTTTTCTAGGCTGTGGAGGAGCAGAGTGGCCACCAGGTGCCTGAGCAGGGCCTCGAGGCCTCGTCCTGTTGGGCACTCTGCTGGCGCCAGGCCGCTGGGGGAAGAGGGGCAGTTACTGCAGGCGCATTTGGGGGCTGCCAATAGATTTAAGGATTGGTTGTGGGTGCTAAATGGTTGTATGATTTTATTGTCCCCTGATGACGTGTTTTTTTAAATCTTTCTTCTGTAAGACTCTGGAGCGCTCCTATCTTCTGAAAATCAATTCTAAAGGTTTGTACGATGTTCTTAATTTTTTCGAACTTTTGATAAAACCTGGCAAAAAAATCAGGAGTGGCAGCACCTTTTCTAACTTCAGAGTGACTGTTCTAGAAAAGCAGCTCCATCAAGCGGGAAATTGTGAAACTCACATTCCTCAAAAGGTTTCAGGCCATCTCAGAAGGTCTCAACAAACCTGATGGGCTTTGAACACCAAAACTGTTTTCGTAACCATCCTATCTTCTCCGCTTACTTCCCCCAATTTAAATCCTGCAACAGTTAACCATTCTATGCATCCGATGAAGTGAAGGTTCATGAAACCTCCTGCCTTTTTATAAAATTTGGAAAAGGTGCTACCGGGCTCCTGAGATTTTGCCACCATGGACTAACGCAGCTCTCCTCCAGTGATAAAGCCTGGTAGATGTATGTTTTATATTATTGGTCATCCCAGGTCTGTCCCCGAAGGGTAATTTAGGCAGGGGCAAGAGACCACTGAAGGACCCTCTACAAAAAATCCCCTACCAGTAAAGAACAATTTTAGAAGACTCACTGAGTCTTCTCACAGTGGGTCACATGAGCCACTGGTGCAGTCAAGAGTTTAGCCCAAGGTCGGGCTGACTTACGCGAACGTTTTGTTCCTTATTCCCTGGTCAAGCCTCAGCCCCTTCCAAGGAGCAAGGCTGTTGTCCTTCCAGAAGCACATTCTCTGGGGCTCCCCTGAGCAACTCAAAAGTGGGCCGACCTTGGGCTAAACTCTTGACTGCACCAGTGGCTCATGTGACCCACTGTGAGAAGACTCAGTGAGTCTTCTAAAATTGTTCTTTACTGGTAGGGGATTTTTTTTGCATCCTTGAAGCAGTTTTGCCATCAGCTTTCTTATCTGTGCGCCTCAAAGACACCCAAATCAGGTGAAGTAAGTGTGGGGAGGGGTCTCTCTCCCAGCTAGCCAGACACGCAAGGTCTGCCTGTCGTACATGTACGGAGGGCTCCTTCCCAGGAGTGTCTCGCTGCTCCCCTCGAAGGTTGTGACACGCTCTCCCTTCTGTGCCCCCCGCCTCCCTCTCAGTGGCTGAGCGTCCCCAGCATATGCTGATGAGGGTGTCTGTGGGAATCCACAACAACGACATTGAGGCGGCCATCGAGACCTACAACCTCCTTTCCGAGAAATGGTTTATCCACGCCTCCCCGACTCTCTTCAACGCCGGGACCAACCGCCCCCAGCTCTCCAGGTACTGGTGGGTGGGTGGGTGGGTGGCTGAGCTGGGCGGGGAGGAGCTGCTGGAGCAGAGCGGCTTGGGAGGTGCAGGAAATTGGGAGCTGCTTCTGGCTGAGGGCCGCCCCGCCATCTGCTCTTTGGGTGTGTGAGCTCCCTTAATTCTCCAGCTGATACGGCCCCAGCTGGATTTGGGAATCGTAGTCCGATTCCAGCATCTCGAGGGCGGCAGTGGAGTTTTTCGGTGGTTGCCTTTGATCCTGCTGCAGCCACTTCTAATGGACAAGATTGCTTGTAATTTTGCCTTGGGAAATTTACTCAGGTTGGTCTGATTAGGAAAGGCCTTAACTGAGAAAATAAACCGTGTCCAGAGTACCTAAGCAGCTAGATTTTGGTTTGGAAGCACAGCCATCTTGCTAGAAAGAAATTCAAGGGTTCGGGTTGACCTCTGCATGGTTTGGGAGGCTACCTTGCTGGATCGGAGCCTGCAGATCTCCCTCTCTTTCCATTCAGCTGCTTTCTGCTCTGCATGAAGGACGACAGCATCGAAGGGATCTACGACACGCTGAAGCACTGCGCGCTCATCTCCAAGTCTGCGGGTGGAATTGGGGTGGCGGTGAGCTGCATCCGAGCCACCGGCAGCTACATTGCTGGGGTGCGTCTGCTGTGGGCAGCACAGCTGAATTCACGCGTGCCACAAATTAATTGTTGAAACTGCAACTGAAAGCGGGCTCTCTGTTTGAGGTGGAGAGTCTTTTTCTCTTGCTAAGGAGCAACACAGGTCAGTGCCTCAGTGGGCCTAGTTCACTGTCTCAAGTCTCTTTGCTTTTCAGACAAATGGGAACTCCAACGGGCTGGTCCCAATGTTGAGAGTCTACAACAACACGGCTCGCTACGTGGACCAAGGGGGGAACAAGGTAGGGCGCCTTCTTCCCCGGTTGCTGGTAGAGACCTGCGTGGTCAAGGACATGCCCACTGTTGATTCCCCAGACTCTTCTTCTCAAGCATAGTTTAAAGGGAGGGCTTGTCGCTGGCCAGTCACGGAGGAGTCTCCTGTCCTCAGGAGTCTCCTGTACGGTTGGAAGGCTGGCAGACTTGAAGGTTTGGAAAGAGGGCCGAGAAATACAGTCTGGGCTGAAGGAATTGCACGCTGGTCTTCACTGCGATTGTGTGTTTCTGACAGAGGCCTGGAGCCTTTGCCATCTACCTGGAACCGTGGCACTTTGATGTCTTTGAGTTTCTGGACTTGAAGAAAAACACTGGGAAGGAGGAGCAGCGGGCTCGGGACCTTTTCTATGCTCTCTGGATCCCAGACCTCTTCATGAAACGGGTGGAGACCAACCAGGTACAGGGAATGCGGCTTACTCCTCAGAGACTTGGCAGGCCACCTGAGGAGCTGGGGGGTGCGTGGGCTGGAGAAGGAGTAGCCTTGCTGTGGCCGGAAACCTTGCCACAGAGCAAGATTGCTGTCCCACTGCTGGAGGCCTAGAAAGCGTTATTCTTGAGGGCTAATCTTGGATCGGCCAGAATTGTATGTTGCTCTATTTTTCATGAACTTTTATTTAAGGTTGTTATGAACACATTTTGTGGCTTGCAGAAGAGACATGAAACCCAACCCGGGGCCTAAAACAGGACACCCATTAGCAAACACACGGACTAGGGTGCTAGGAAGTGGTGGGCCTGCTTTTAAGAGAGCGCCCGAGGCCCTTGTGTTGACTGAGAACCGTATAAAGCCCCCTGTTGCTACAGGCAGGGGCTGCCCTGGGTGCAGGTGCAGAGGTTCCCAGAGGACAACTGAGAAAAGGTGCCCCAAGGCACTCTGGCCGGCAAAGGCGCCCCTCCCTCCTGGTGCTTCCGTCCTCCCCAAGTCAAGACGAACATTCACCAAAGAAGCAGGCCCGTGCCAGAAACAGGGCTTGGTGCCCTCCTGGTTCAGAGGGTGGCCTCCAACGCCAGCTGGCAAATTCTGCTTATCAGCTTCTGCTCAGAGGGGCAGTTTACTTCTCCAGCGGGTGTTCCTTTGAGGTTTGCGGTGGAGACAGGCGGAGGGAAGCGGGCTGCCCTCGCAGCAGGGCTCCGGAAGGGCTCGGGAGGCTGACGGCCTGATGGTTCTGCAGAAAGGGACCAGCAGAGCAGAGCCCTGTGCCCAGCTGCACCCAGGCACCGCCTTTGACTGCCTCGTGAAACGCAGAGCTGCCCCCTCCTTGCCCTCGCTGCTTGAGCCTGCAGGATCTGCCAGGACTTCCCCTGGCATTAGTTAGGCTGGGCTTACTCCTAAGGAGACCAGCGCTTCCCTGACCTGTAGGTGATGGCTGGAGAGTGAATTATCCTATTCTGTACAGGAGGTCCTCGATTTATGACCGTTCATTTAAAGATCCAAAGTTAGGACGGCCTCAGAATGGGTGCTTTACGGCCTGTAAAGCACCTCTGAGTGTCACAAAACATTGCGCGCGCGCTCCCTGCGGTCACACAATCGCACTTTGGGCGCTTGGCAACTGGCTTGCATTTACGACTGGTTGCAGCATCCCGCGGTCACGCGATTGCATTTTGTGACCTTTTTTTGCCGTTTTCTGGCAAAAAACGCCCATTGGGGAGGCTGGATTCGCTTAGACCTATAATTCATTTAATGACTGTGGTGATTTGCTTAATGACTGCCATAAAAATGTTGTAAAACTGGGTCCAGTCACGTGGTGACTTGACTTACGACCACAACAACTTATGATGGAAATTCCAGTCCCAGCTGTGATCGTAAGTTGAGGACTACCCGTATGGGGAAAAAGCAAAACTGAACGCTCTGGGGGTTCATCCCAGCTTCACGTCATGATACGCTTGCAAAGCCAAAGCCGGGTGAGGGTCCTTCGTCCTTCAGCTCCCTTGAGGGCCAGAGCCTTTTGGCTGCAGCAGGAAGGCCTCAGCTGCCTTTGGGGAGCCTCTTTCTTCTTGGTGGGGGCTCGAGCCCTCCGGAGCCGACCTTTCTTCCTCCGTCAACAGGACTGGTCCCTGATGTGTCCAAACGAGTGCCCAGGTCTTGACGAGGTCTGGGGAGAAGATTTTGAGAGGCTCTATGAGAGGTAGGAATCACCGGCTGGGCCGGGAGGTGCAAAACGGAACCGGCAGTGTTCTTCCAGGGCGCCTGGGAGCATGTTTGCGTCAGAAAAGAAAAGCCTTCTCAGGACTGCAGCACCAGGGGTTTCCTGAGGAAGCTGTGATGGCGCTTGAGAAAACTAAATGCAATGAAGTTCCTGTCCTCTTCCTGTGCTGAGAAGCCACTGAGAGGAGGCAGAGTGGCTCAGCAAACATAGCGGTGGAACACTGGCCCGTTGCTTATCCCAAAGCGGAAGAGATTCTGGGTGGCACCAGAGACGGTGGCAGGTCTGAAGAAGGCCGTTCACCAGTTCGGGGGTGTGCGTGAGGACTGCGCTTTCCCATGCGCCCAGTGGCTGGGCCCCTCTGTCCTTCGGAGTCTCCCAAGGGGCTTTGTCCAATGGGTTGGGAGGGGGTGCCAAAGGGGGGGGGGCAGAATCCTGGAAAGGGCGCTTGGGGGCTGAGGGTTTGCATTAGGTTGAGCTGGCTGGCCGGAAGCGTAGCCGGAGGTGACTGAAATGCCCAGCTGGTGGGTTGGATTGGAATATGGGTGCTTTTTGTTGGGAACTTGTGCTCCCAGCTGGAGGAGGGTTGGGCAGGGGTATCGCTGAGGAGTGGGGCTGGGGGAGGTACAGTATGGAAGGGGCTGTTGAGGCCAGTGGATGTTTTAACTTTTTTGTATTCGGTATAAGCTTATGAGCATGACTTGGCTGCAGTGGAGCAGAAGTCGGAAACTAAGTACATGAAGGCCACACCTCAGGCCTCTCGAGGTTTACAACTGCTTGAGGGGCTTGGAAAACAGCGGGAGTGGTGGTGCTGTTGGATGAACGGTCTCCGAGCTGGCATGTGTGGTCTCAGGGACCCACCTCCCCAGAACCCAGTTATGCGCGTCGTCTGTGGGCCGAGGCGAGGGAGATGTTCTCCAAATCCGTTGCTTTTCCACCTAGCTATGAGAGGCAGGGGCGCGTTCGCAAAGTGGTGAAGGCTCAGCAGCTCTGGTACGCCATCATCGAGTCGCAGACGGAGACAGGAACGCCGTACATGCTGTACAAGGACTCTTGCAACCGGAAGAGCAACCAGCAGAACCTCGGAACCATCAAGTGTAGCAACCTGTGCACCGAAATTGTGGAGTACACCAGCAAGGATGAGGTGGGCCACCTGCTGGGGCTCCAGGGAACCGGGTTGGGGGAGACTGCCCCCGCCTCCGTATTGGGGACTGTCGGCCGCTCCCCGTGTCTCTCAGCCAAACGCAGTTCAGGCAGCTGTGAGTAGGAGGGCCTTGCTTTGAGAAATGAAGAAGCAACATAGGGGAAAAATGTAGATTTTGATACTCCCCCCCTCTTCCCAGTTCCTTAATTCTTTGGGGAGCTGGTTCACCAGATTTTTGAAAAAGGAGTTAGGAGCAAGGGTCTCCCATTAAGCGGAATAGATGGTGCCCACCTCCCTGGGCCAAAGCTTGGGGTTGGGGTTTGTGGAGGGTTCAAGGGAGCAGCCTTTGGTGGGGAGGGTGTGCCCAAGGGGGGCGGGCCTCCTGGCAGCGGGTGCATGTCGCTTTGCCTGCTGGTGAGACCAGTTCTTCCCTCTCACCTTCCAGGTTGCGGTCTGCAACTTGGCCTCCATTGCCCTGAACATGTACGTCACGCCAGAGCACACGTACGATTTCAGGAAGCTGGCTGAGGTCACCAGAGTCATTGTCCGGAACCTGAACAAGATCATCGACATCAACCACTACCCGGTGGTGGAGGTACGGGAGGGGCAGTGAGTTGGCACCCTGGCTGAGACGGGGGTAAGGCTGGTGGGAGGGCCACGTTGCAGGTGCAGCCTAGGAGCAGGGAAACTGAGTGCCGGCCCGTCCTCGCCTGTGGAAGCCCACTGGGGATGAAAGGGAGATCGCTTGACGCCTTCCAGGACTCTCGAAGCAGAGGCAGGGTGCGCCTCTAGCCCCAGATGACCCCCTTCCTCCCGGTCCTCCCAACGCCTGCAGGCCGAGAACTCAAACAAGAGCCACCGCCCCATTGGCATCGGGGTGCAAGGCCTGGCGGACGCCTTCATCCTCATGAGGTTCCCCTTTGAGAGTCCCGAGGCCCAGCTGCTCAACCAGCAGATCTTCGAGACCATCTACTACTCGGCTCTGGAGTCCAGCTGCGAGCTCGCCAGGGAACACGGGCCGTATGACACCTACGAGGGCAGCCCGGTCAGCAGAGGAGTAAGTGTGGGAGCGGCTTCAGATCGTGGGCCGTGGGTCCGGATCCGCCAGCACCAGAGTGACCGCATGAGGTGGAGGAGGCTGCTTAAAGCCGACAGCTTCGCCCTGTAATCCCACTGAAAAGAGGCGTCCGTTCCTTTGGCTCAGTCACCGGGTGTGTGATTTTCAAGGCGGCACCTGTGATCTTTGGGCACAGAATTCGGATTTCCGAGAAAACCTTTATTCAGGAATGATGTAACGTGTTTTTGCCCCCGTGTTAGGATGGTTCCTGTAAGTTTTTCTGTAAACAAGATTCTTTGCAACTACTTATGCACAAACGCAAGATCTATTTTTATGCTAAAATATTTTGGCATGCTTTTAAAAAAAATTCAGTTCAAACATTTGTAGCTGGAAGCTCGCAGCCTTGTTAATCCTGCGGGCTGAGGATAGAACCTGTTTGCATAACTGGGAATTCGTTAGGCTGGTGAAATACATTTGAAAGGCTTTTCTCATGATGCTCGTGCCAAGAATGCGCTCCCCTCCCCTTACAGTGAGAAAGTCCCTGCAGGGTTGGGGATCGGGGTCAGGGAAGAAAAGCTCCGGTTGTGCCCCAGTGAAGGGCTGCAGGGAGCAGGGGCGTCCTCACCAAATGGCGGCCACGGGGAGAGTCCTGCCTGTTTGCAAGGCAAGAAGGAGAACTGGCAAAGGTTCTCTCCACCTACCTTCTCCTCTACCCCAGGGTGCCCTGGCCGATCCACCCGCTACTTTTTCTGAGCAGCCACCACTTTTCTTCTGAGAATGCTTGCGAGACCTAAGTGGGGCTTGGAGGTATTCTTGAAAAGGAGGGGGTCCCATTTATCTTTTCAAAGCGAAAGAATCTTGGTAATGTCAGGTTGGACGGGCAAGCCACTCCTTGGTACCTGTGGGCAAGTGCGAGCCCTTGACAAGAGGATTTGGGGTCAAGGCACCCTGGTCTCTGCAGGCCTCTGCTCTGTGGTGGGACTTCCCTGCGGGGTGGGTGGGTGGCCTTGGCAAGCCGGGAGCTGAGCTGGCGTGGTCCGGTGTGAAAGGGGCTGCCCTCCTTCCTTCAGATCCTTCAATACGACATGTGGAATGTGACTCCCACAGACCTTTGGGACTGGAGTGCTTTGAAGGCAAAAATTGCCCAGTGAGTAGAAGACCATAATTGTTCCCCTCCCCCCCATTGCGGATGATGGGTGCCCAGCGCTGAGGGGAAGTGCTCCTGCCCCTTTCCTGGGAATGCAGGGGTGGCACTGGAGCCACCGGGGCCCCTGCCAGCCCATCTTTTCCCTCGCCCGTCTGTTCTAGGTACGGGGTCAGGAACAGCCTCCTCGTGGCCCCGATGCCAACAGCTTCTACGGCTCAGATTTTGGGTAACAATGAGTCTGTGGAGCCCTACACCAGCAACATCTACACCCGCCGGGTTCTCTCGGGGGAGTTTCAGGTAAGAGCCAGCCCTGAGCGCCTTTGGACGAGCAGAGAACCGGGTCCAAGTCGGGTCAGAGCTGTGCTGAGGGCCCTGGTGTTGCCATTCGGGTGAAGGACCGGGGCCACTGCCTCTGCGTCACGTAATTGGGGCCACAGTGAGGTTGGAAGCTCCTGGCTGTTGTGTTGGGAATAGTGAAAAATCGCTCTCTGTCGAAGAAGGGCCTTGTGCGGTGACGTCGGAATGGAAACAGGTGTGGGCTGGGCTGTTAGCTGGGGCCTGACGTGGCTGTGGGTGTTTTGGTGCTGCAGATAGTGAACCCCCACTTGTTGAAAGACCTGACTGAGAGGGGCCTGTGGAACGAGGAGATGAAGAACCAGATCATTGCCTTCAGTGGCTCCATCCAGGTATGTCTGGGACATGGCCCCGGGGCCCTTTCTCTGGTCAGAGGGCTCAGTTAGTTTCCCTGCTGTGCACCAAGCGCTTCTTGCGAGGCACAGCTGAGCTCACACAGGGCCGCGTCATTTATTTATTTATATTTTTATCCCGCCTTTATTATCTTTATAAATAACTCAAGGCGGCGAACATACCGAACACTCCTTCCTCCTCCTCTTCTCCCCACAACAACAACCCTGTGAGGTGGGCTGGGCTGAGAAAGAGGGACTGGCCCAAGGGCACCCAGCCGGCTTTCACACCTGAGGCGGGACTAGAACTCACATGGAAATGATACAAGCCTGTGCAAGGAAGTTGAACCCTTGCACCTAAAACATAATTTTGCACTCTTTTGTTGTTGAATAACCTTACTCTCATCCAGAGGTGATGTTAGGTTGCAAAACGCAGGGCTGTTGTGTAGTGTGAAGAATGCCTGCTGCTTAAGGAATCTGTTTTCACTGAGTTTGAGAAGAAAGCTGTTTTCTGTTTTTAGAAACACCCCTGGATGGGTAGGAAGCGTTAGAAAAAGCAGGTGGGGTTGTGAGAATGGACAGAACAGTAACTGTAGTCCAGTCAAGGGTTGATAAGCCACCAATAACTACTACTGTTGGTGCTTCAGCTCAGAAGGAAGCAGGAGAGGAGAGGGATCTATAAAAACGTGTGAGAACAAGATGTTCTTTCTCTCACGCGAGAACTCGGTGTCATCCCTTGAAATAACGCAGAAGGTTCGGGAGCTGCAGAAGGCGATGCTCACGCATTGGAGAGCTAATGGGAGAATTTAGTACCAGCGGTTCTGATGGCCAGTTTGGAGGGCTGAAGTGGGGTCTGGGGCCGTTCCTGGAGGATCCGGTCTCGACGGCTGCCAACGGTCAGGGCTGTTTTCCAGCTCCTGGATCCCAGGCAGGAGCAGCTCTCAGCCATGGTTGCTGGCCCTCAGTCCAGGCTTGTGAGGTTCCTAAATGACCTTGTGACACAGAAGGCTGGAGCAGGTGGGCCAAAGGCCTGACCCATCTGAACCTCCTTGGAGCAACCCTTTGGGGCAGGGCTTGCCTTTCAAAAAGAAGGCATTCCTCCTTGGTTGCCCAGGCTAGTCACGTCTTCTGTGCTGGGTTCTGGTCCTGAATGCCTGCAGAGAGGCTGCTGAGATTTCTTACTCGGTTCCTTCTTTGAGCCGAGCTTTCCGCCAGCTCCGAACCCCCCGGAGATCCACTCTGCTGCCCTTTTGCCTTTCAGAACATCCCGGAGATTCCCGAGGACTTGAAGCAGCTCTACAAGACAGTGTGGGAGATCTCCCAGAAAACCATCCTGAAGATGGCAGCCGATCGGGGGGCGTTCATCGACCAGAGTCAGTCGCTGAACATCCACATTGCGGAGCCCAACTACGGGAAGCTGACCAGCATGCACTTCTATGGGTGGAAGCAGGTGGGCAGGGAGGGCGGGCGGGAGGAGCAGGCAGCCCTGAGGGCGCCCCCTGGCCGCTCTTCTCGTTGTGTGGCAGGGGCTGGGGAGGCCCCTAAAGCTAACTGTCCCCCAACAGGCATCTCAGCCACCACTGAGGAGGAGCTGGAAAGGCACCTGCCCCTCAAGGAGAGCCCTTGGGCCCTGCCAGTAGAGCCGCCTTCTCACCAACGCCCCTCCCCGCAACCCGCCAGGGAGCAGCCTTGCCCTTTAAGTCCAAAGGCCTCCCCAGCTCTGGCAGGGACGGGGATCCCCTTTGTCTTTGTGGGGCCTGGGAAATGAAAAGGGCAGAAGCGTGTTTCAGATTTCCCTGGCTCCCCATGGCAAAGCTCCAGGTGGAGCTTGAAGAGGGGTGTGTGGCTGTTCCTCTTTGGGTGCACTGTGTCTCCCCCCCCCGCCGCTTCCTGCGTGCCTTGCCCTGGGTGCACGTCCCCTGCAGGCAGCCTTGCCTCTTGGCGCTCTCACCTTGCCCCCCGCACTGTGGGCCGGCCTCTGGGATCCCGCCTGAGCGGAGCCCTTGCGTCTCCCTCCTCTGGTCCACGTAGTGGCGGCAGCTGTTGCCCCGGGCTGTTGAGCTGATGTGGGCTTGCCTCCTCCAGGGCCTGAAGACGGGGATGTACTACCTGAGGACCAAGCCAGCGGCCAACCCCATTCAGTTCACCCTGAACAAGGAGAAGCTGAAGGAGAAGAGCTCCAAGGCAGAGGAGGAGAAGGAGCGGAACAAGGCCGCCATGGTGTGCTCCTTGGAGAACAGGGACGAGTGCCTGATGTGCGGGTCCTAAGGAGCTGCTGGACCTGGCACCCCCGCGCCTCCCCCGCCCCCGAGCTAGGTTAGGCAGGTCTGGGTTCCTTTGCTGTGCAGCGAGGCTGTGGCGCTGTGCTGGCGGGAGAGGAGGCCGGAAGTGCGCAGGTAGCTGGGCAGCAGCAATAATGCACTCGGCTCCCCTTGGAAACAGCCAAGCCAGGATCGGGGATTAGGGTCTGGGGGGAGGGAAGCAGATGGAAACTGCTGGAACGACTGGTAGCAAGAACCCGCAAGGGCCCTCGAGCAGCCCCGCGTTCCGAGCGCTGTGACCAAGAGGCTGCTCCTAAGGACGTGCAGGGAGCCGAGCTCAGGCACGCTGGGGCCGGGGGATTGGGCTCCCGTGACAGTCGCGTCTGGCCTCTGGCCTGTTCCTTTCTGGAGAGAAAGTGCTCGGCCTGCTGTTCTGCGGCACCTTCCGATCGGGTCTTTTCCACGTATCCATAGGCTGTCTTTGGGGAAGGATTCCATTTTTATAGATAGGACAATTCCAATTCCTCCCTCCCTCGTTGTAAAGCCTGTACAAACGTTGCTGGGTTAAGATCCCGACTGTCCTTAGTTGCGCAGCGTTGTCAGGGCCTCTTGGGCTGGGCTACCCTTACTAAACAAGAATGCTTCTTGACTCCACTGTTTAGTTTTCTAGCAAAATCCGTGACTTCCTTTTCGACTATTTATTGTATTTGGGTACTCTGCATGTAGACTTGAACCCTTTATGCTTATCCAATACATCAATAAAGACTGCGTATAAAGTTGCCGTCCAGCATGTTGGATGATTGAGGGACCTTCCTTTGGGACCTTTGCATAAATTCACTTGGAATCAGCTTTTTGGAGAAGTCCTAACTGAACGGGTGCCCAGGGTCCGGTGGGGTTGAGAGTCCAGTCTTAGGTTTGCTTCAACTTGTTCGGGAGTCTGAGGGTTCAGATTCTGCACACGGCGGCAGCAGGTTCCAGGGCCAGGCGGGACGGGTCCGCAGACCATTTTGTGTGGAGGAGTCCCTTCTGGAAGGGAAAAACAGGCCGTCCCTCAGACTGTCCTGTCCTGGGGGAAGACCGGAGCTTCCAGGGAGCACCAGAAGATTCTGGGGAAGGACCTGCTGTTTTACACATCCCTAAAATCCTATTTGTCAGACCTGAGAGAAAACTTAACCGGAAGAATGTTCCTGAGTAGGAGAATAGTGTAAACAAAAGCATGATAAAAACACAGTACAGAATAAGATAGATGGGGGGGTGTTTGGCCACTCAGTACAAAATGTACGCAGAGGTGGGCGTGAGAAGGGTCCCAGCCGCCGTTCCCCAGAGCCTGGGAAGAGGGCTGGTTTTTAAGGCCTGCTGGGAGGCCGCCTGGACGGGGGCCGCCTGGGTCTCGGAGCTCCTTTGAGAGGGAAGGCGCCATGGCGGAAGGTTCACCTCCTGGGTCCCAATATAGGGCCTTGTAATCTGGGGACCTGGAGTGCCCCAGCCCTATTGGACTGGAGCAGCCGGGCAGGAACCGGGTGAGGTGGGTGGTCCCTCAAATAAACTGGACCTTGAATCACACCAGGACTCCAACTGGCAACCAGCACAGCCCCTGGAGTAGAGGTGTCGCGTGGGCACACCAAGGCATGCCCATTGCTGCCCGTGCTGCTGCACTGTGGACCAGGTGAACCCTCTGGTCTTCAAGGGCAGTCTCATGTAGAGCATGTTGCAGTAGCGGAGCAATGAGGTGATGGCCTGAGTGACCGTGGATGGCCTCCCGATCCTGGAAGGGGCACCACGGGAGCACCAGAGGGAGCTGTGCAGAGGCCCTCTTGGCCAAGCTTGATTAGGGGACGGGAGGCAGGCCAGAGAACCCCTCCCTGCAGGTACTGAAGGAACCTTGTGTTTGGGGGTGGGGGAAGGAAGGCGAAGTAATGCCCCTCCGGCCCACAGTTCTCTCCAGCTGCAACTCCCACCTGGGCCTCTATAGCAAGATGGGAAACTGGCCACGGTCCAACTGTCTTGATGGAACCCTAGTTTGGATCCTTGCCCTGAGCAGGGGCTGCATTCAGTGGCCCAAATGGCTCCTCCGATTTCTAGGGTTCCCCATTTCTTCATCCTGTCGTGCACCTGTTCCCTCTCGTAAAAGGAGACTGAAGGTTTTCTGTTCCTGACTGGGGTGCGGCAGCCCCTTTCAAGCATCCGGTGAGCCAGAATTAGTTGCAAAATGCCAGTTTTGTTCAGGAACCCAAGGCGGTGCTGGCAAGGGCAGAAAATGGCACAATGCCCGGGGTGGCAAACTAGGGCCCTGCTTTCCTACCATCACTGAGTTGTACCAGATACTCCATGTTTAAGCTGTAAAGCTGTCTGCGCTCCATGCTCCAACTGTGGCCCAGCTCTGCCCAGGAATGCTTTCAGCAGCACTGCCAGCTTTCAGCTCGCCTGTTCACTGGGACCCTTCCTGAAGGAAGTGAAGGGAAAAAGGAAGGTTCCCAAGGTTTGGATTTCCGCCTGCATCCTAAAATTATGAATGCACATTGCCTCCTAACCCCTAGACTCATCTTTAGGATGTTTCCCTTCCTGGAGAGGAGAAGGCTTGCTCACAGACCTGTGTGTGCCAATGTCTTCTCTTTGGCTTGCAGAGTTGCGCTGATTGGGGAAGGACAGGCCAAGCTCCCTCCCTGGCGGTGCATCATGAAGCCAGCCGTCAGAGTCCTAATGCTCGACCAGGAAGCTACGGAGTAGAACTCCATAAATAGGAAGCGAGAAACAAGATCTTCACTGTATAATTCTAGCGGAGGACTTGTCCTGATTTACTGAATAAGCCACAGCTGGCTGCATTCACACTCCATAAGCTATGAACCAATGGCTTACAGACTACAATGGCTAATTGCATGCCAACAGGCTAATCCAAAACCAAAACATGGCGTGGTCTGCATCAAGTCATTGATTCTTTTGATTTATTCATTTACTAATTTGCTATTATTTGCTTCAATATACTAATGAAATGCATTAGTAGTCCTAATGGTGCATCAAAGGACCACAGCTTTAACCCCCAGAGCAAGGCTGTGACCTGTTGGGTGGATAGGCACAAAAAGTGGATTTCAGCTTGCCTTCCTCCAACGATGTTTCAGGACCTGGAAAAGCTGGTGACTTCCTTTGCCTGAGGTAGACTGCCTGGGGACAGTGCTGATGGGAAGCCTTTGGACAAGAAGGTGACCATCCCCACTTCCAGAAGAGCTGGAGCGCTGAGTTATTCTGACAGGGCAGAAAAATGCATGTTCAGACGCACTCTCGCTTCTTGCTTCTGAAGCAACTGAAGGGAGAAGAGACCAGCACATTCTCTACAAACCCAGTCCAAGGCCTAGGCATCCTGCAGAAACTGTAATGATGTCACATGGGCCATAACGTGAAAGACACAAATGATGTAATTACATCATGCACATCATGTCCATGATGCCACCTCCTTCCTGCTGTCCTGTGGATGCTCAGGGTTCAGGGGTGTTCCTTCCTTGTTCAAAGTGCAGTTGAGGCCAGAAGCCGCCTTCTGCCTGAGGGGATCGATTGCCCAACGCCCTTGACCAGCGGCCCTGGAGGGAAGAGTCAGAAAATCAAGATGACATCTGTGAATGTGCAAAGTCCCTTTGGGCACACATCATCTTGCAGCACATGAAAAAAAGAGGTGGGGCTTTGATGGTGGGTGCTATTTTTACTTTTTTTGACATCCCTTTCAGGGGTTTTAAAACCCTGACCTTTCTGGGGTTTTTAGCTTCAGTGAGGAAATAGCAAGCTTCCCACATGTTCCTGTCTCCCACGCCCTTCCTTTTATGCTGTCATATAAAAGAGTGCAAAGGGTCAGAGTTAACGTGCAATTGAGGTAATGACTCTGTTTATGCAACCCACTTGACCAGCTCAGTCACAATCCTAGGTGATGCCCTTGTGCAACAGGTGAGTTAAATTAGTGTTAACCATGGCTTGCTTTCTTGGATTTTTTGGGTGACTAATCATGTTGCGTGAACTCAACCTACATGTAGATTGGTGGAATGGTATTACCACAAATGATAATCATAAGTGCCCATCAGTTCCCACTCACTTCTGTGGGGCCATGCTGCCATTCAGAGTCTGCCAACCTGCAGTGTGGAAAAGGAGCAGTGGCTAGGATGGAGGTCCAGAGGATTCCTTGTTTTCCCAGGCACATAATTTCTGGAGATCAGAGGGACCTTGTTTCCTCTTAAAGAGTTTCAACGAGTTCTTCCACCACAGATCACCACAGCTCAGAGGATTGACGGCCCATGTAAACAGCAAGGGCACGATGCTCAGCAGGTTGTGTGCATCTGGTGGGCAGATCTGGCCACACGGAAGACAATGGAGGAGGAGATGCAGGAGGAGTCGCTGATGAACAGGACCGGAAGGTGGGTCCGTAGTTGTGGAAGGCCTTGTGCCATAGAATAGCTGATGCCGTCTTCAAAGCTGTCACAGTAACCTTGCCACAGGAAATGGTGAGGAAAATCAGGTCTAATGTGAGGGTGAAGGCCTTCACCACTATGCCCACAATCCAGGACTTGGAGATGTCCCTACAAGACAGCTTCATTAGAGCCCTCTGTTCACAGGCAAGGTGCTCAAGGAGGCTGGAATGGCAGAATCAGACCTGAGAAGTCAGAACCACCACTGGGCTGAGAGGCTGCAAATCATAGCTGTGATCATCAGGAGCACCAAATGCTTGTGCGCCAAGATCTCAGCGTAGTGGAGTGGGTGGCAAATGGCCACAGACCTATCTGAAGCCATCATGAGGAGGATGCCTTTCAAATTCTGTTGGACCACAAGGCTCACATTCACCCAACCAGTTTGGGCTGATGGCAATTGTAGTCCAACACTTTTGGAACACATCCGGGAAGGGAAGGCTGCAGTGGCTTGACCAGGAAGTCAACAAGACCAAGATGGTGGCTGCCACTGCACAAAGCCCACTCCTCTTTTGCATGTGCTGTGCATGTAGCACAGGTTTTTAAAAAGGGGTGGGCTTTAATCCCAAGCTGCAGTCACCATCTTGGCTTCTTTGACCCCCTTCCCACAGATATTGCTGGGTATAATAACCCTTACCTGAAGGAAGATCCCCTTTAGAAAGGTGTGATGGGACAGGAGATCCCATAAACATGTTCCTTAGAGTTCCTTCCCCTCCTGAGGAATACAGGATGTGGGTGACCTTCTCTGTGACAGTGCCACCCCCCCCCCCGATGGAAGGCTGTCCTCCCAGAAGTATGTGTAGCCCCTCCCCCACCTTGCTGGCACTTGGTAAATAAATTATAGCACTTCTATTCCAATAAGTGTTGGATGACTAACTACAGAAGTCTGTTTGGAGGGATTTATCCAGGGTTTTATTTTGCTTTTCTTTGGTAGTTAATTTTTGGTTTTGATATTGATTTGCATTTAGGTATTACATTTTTCTTTTTGCCTGATGTTGCAGGTGGCCCAGAGTCCTTTGGATCTGCAGCGGGTTCTAAGTACTGTGTAAACGAAGCAACAGGCAAAATGCTGTCGCCTACTCGCAGGTAAACCACCCTGTCGACCAGTCATGTGTGCATTGTTTTCATATTTTTGATACCCAAGGAGGAGATGAACTTGCCTTCAGTTCCTTCGCATCCCCGATTGTTTCCATCATGGATCCGTATCTTGACTTTTTTAACCTGCCCCAACCACCAGGATGCCCCTGTTGGGGAAAGCCAGCCTTGGAAAGCTCTCCAGCTGCTGCCAGTCTTGGGTGCCATTGGTGGATGAAGTTCGTGGATCCACTGGATCTTAAGCCCCCTGATCCCCCTCCTCTCAGGTAGCCTGGAGCTTACGGAAGGAGGCAGGGGTTATACCTTCTGATCGTGACGGACGAGAACTCCTTCAACATGCCAAACCATTCCCTGGACCTCTTTTCATCGGTAAGTCCAAGAACACATTCCGCAAAACCAATTGGCAGTCATTTTCTGTGTAAGAACTAGGAACAATATCTTACACTTAATTTTAGGCTATATGAATTTTGATTGCACTGTTACTTTTCATCTTGTCAGGTTTTTTTTTAATTAAGGTTTTTTTGTGGGCCCCAAAAGTTTCACACCTGTGGATAATATGAGGATGGTGCTTTGCGCCCAAATGCAGAGTGGCTCCTCCAGTCTTCTTCTAACTGGCTATTCTCAAAGATCCTGGAGGGTCAGGGGGCATTTAACCCATTGCAAAGATTAAGGATCTTGCCTCCTTCTGGTGGGAAGGACCCAGACTTTTAACAGTGTTTTAAAGACCTAAAAGTTCTGTGTGTGAAAGAATCATACCATGTATACATTAAAATGTCTGCTGAATATGGGAACTCAAATGTAACAGTGACCATCACGAAATATATTATTAATATAAACAAAGATCAAGTGGCGTTAAGATACTTCTGGCCCTCTTGCATCTTGTGTTGTGCTGCCTTCCAACAATTCTCCTTCTACTGCTGAATGGTTCCATCAAGGAAGGTGTAACATCAGCAAGTCAATATAAACCAGATATTGGTTTATGCCCCAAGGAATTTTACAGAATATGAACTGTTCAAAATCTTGCAAGATGATGCGGTCAAGGTAATGCATGCTATATGCCAGCAAATTTGGAAAACACAAGAATGGCCATCAGATTGGAAAAAATCAACTTATATCCCCATACCAAAAAAGGGAAACACTAAAGAATCTTCAAACTATCGAACAGTGGCATTCATTTCACATGCCAGTAAGGTAATGCTCAAGGTCCTGCAAGGTAGACTTCAGCAATTCATGGAGCGAGAATTGCCAGATGTACAAGCTGGTTTTAGAAAAGGCAGAGGAACTAGGGACAAAATTGCCAATATCCGCTGGATAATGGAAAAAGCCAAGGAGTTTCAGAAAAACATCTATTTCTGTTTTATTGACTCTTCTAAAGCCTTTGACTGTGTGGACCATAACAAATTGTGGCAAGTTCTTAGTGGTATGGGGATACCAAGTCATCTTGTCTGCCTCCTGAAGAATCTGTATAACGACCAAGTAGCAACAGTCAGAACAGACCACGGAACAACGGACCGGTGTAAGATTGGGAAAGGAGTACGGCAGGGCTGTATCCTCTCACCCTAACTATTCAACTTGTATGCAGAACACATCATGCGACAAGCTGGCCTTGAGGAATCCAAGGCTGGAGTTAAAATCGCTGGAAGAAACATTAACAATCTCAGATATGCAGATGATACCACTTTGATGGCTGAAAGCGAAGAGGAGCTGAGGAGCCTTATGATGAAGGTGAAAGAAGAAAGTGCAAAAGCTGGCTTGCAGCTAAACCTCAAAAAAACCAAGATTATGGCAACCAGCTTGATTGATAACTGGCAATAGAGGGAGAAAATGTAGAAGCAGTGAAAGACTTTGTATTTCTAGGTGCGAAGATGACTGTAGATGCTGACTGCAGTCAGGAAATCAGAAGACGCTTAATCCTTGGGAGAAGAGCAATGACAAATCTCAATAAAATAGTTAAGAGCAGAGACATCACACTGACTACAAAGGTCCGCATTGTTAAAGCAATGGTGTTCCCTGTAGTAACATATGGCTGTGAGAGCTGGACCATAAGGAAGGCTGAGAGAAGGAAGATAGATGCTTTGGAACTGTGGTGTTGGAGGAAAATCCTGAGAGTGCCTTGGACTGCAAGAAGATCAAACCAGTCCATCCTCCAGGAAATAAAGCCAGACTGCTCACTTGAGGGAATGATATTAAAGGCAAAACCGAAATACTTTGGCCACATAATGAGAAGATAGGACACCCTGGAGAAGGTGCTGATGCTGGGGAGAGTGGAGGGCAAAAGGAAGAGGGGCCGACCGAGGGCAAGGTGGATGGATGATATTCTAGAGGTGACGGACTCGTCCCTGGGGGAGCTGGGGGTGGTGACGACCGACAGGAAGCTCTGGCATGGGCTGGTCCATGAAGTCATGAAGAGTTGGAAGTGACTGAACGAATAAACAACAACATGATCTAAAACAAGCATATTCGGTTGTGGCTTTTTGTGCTGAAGAACTGCCACTGGTAAGAAAACTCAGCACTTTTGGTTCACAGATGCCCCTTTGAAGTGTCCAAAGAGTGGGTTTGTTTTCTGGAAAAGCTTCAGAAAGTTCACTCTGATCTCCTTAGTTCTCACACCGTAGATAAAAGGGTGGACTGTCCAGGGGAAGAGCAGGTAGGTGGCGCTGATGAAGTTGTGGACATCTTGGGAGGTGGATTTGGCCAGTCAGAAGACGACAGACAAGGAGAGGCGGGAGGAGTAGCCAATGGCAATCACAATCAAGTGGGTGCCACAAGTGTGGAAGACTTTGTGGCGGAGGCTGCCAGAACTGATCTTCAGAGCAGTGTGGACAATCCGGCTGTAGGAAGCCAGGAGGAGGCCCAGGTCGAGGGTTACGTCAACGGACCTTATGGCCATTCCAACCCTCTTGTTCACAGAGATATCGGTGCAGGACAACCTCATGAGGGCCATGTGCTCGCAGGCAAAATGGCTGATGATGTTTGAATGGCAGAACTGTGCCCGGGAAGCCAAGGCCACCACTGGTCCAACGCTGCAAAGACTTCGCAGCAGGGAGGCGAGAGTCAGGAGGCTCAGGAGCTTGCTGGTCATGAGATCTGCATAGCGCAGCGGGTGGCAAATGGCCAGGTACCGGTCCAGAGCCATCATCAGAAGAATGTTGCAGTCTAGGACCGTCGTGAAGTAAAGGAAGAACATTTGCACAAGACATTCAGTCAGGGAGATGCGGCTGGTGTGGAGCACCAGGCTGAAGAGTAATCTGGGAAGGATGGCAAAGGTCCCACAGAGGTTGACTGCTAAGAGCAAGGCGATGAGCAGGCACATCGGGGAGTGGAGGCTCTGCTCCGCTTTCACCGTATAGATCAGGACAGAGTTGGCCATTGCAATGAGGACGAACAGGCAGGAGAAAGGAATGGCGAGGAAGGGCCAGACCTCCTGCAGGCCTGGGAATGGACGGAGGGTGAATTCCACATAGGAGACGTTGGCTGTGCCGTTCTGGACCTCTGCTCCCATAGCCTGGGGATTGCTGGGGGGTCTGCCTCAGACCACTAGTAGGTCTCGACTCTGAAAAGAACAGTTCCCTTTTGGTCAATCCCAGGTTGGGCAAACGCTTGCAGAGCAAGGAGCTGAGGCGACCCAGAAGAGACAGCCAGCCAGGCTGCATCAACCTGGGTACATTTCCAGACCTCGGGAATCGGTTGTTCCACCCTATTCTGCACGGATTGGACCCAGCTTGCCTACTGGGTCCAGTTCTGGGCACCAGATCACCTTCTTCAAGGACTGGGAGAAACTGGAGTCTGTTGGGCAGGGAGGAGGTGGGGGGATTGGAAAGGGACTCCTGCTAAGAGAGGCTGGAGGACATGGAGAAGCTCTGCTCTGGGAAGGGGAGTCACAAGAGGAACAGGAGAGCAAGAAGGCGGTTGAGCCCCTTTCCTTTCACTCCAGAGCGCAGCACATGGAACCAGGGATTGGGTCCCGGGGAAGCCGATTCCTGGCTAGGAGGGCCTTTGCACAGCTCTGTCTTGTGTGTCAGTTGTGCCCGTTGCTGGATCGGGGGCTCTGCTCACTGTCACTCATGCCCTGGTCACCTCCAGATTGGACTATTGTAACATGGTCTAAGTGGGGCTGCCCTTGAAGAGTAGCCAGAAGCTTCAGCTGGTCCAGAATGCAGCGGCGCAGGCAGCTATGGTGCCCCCAGCACAGCACACGTCACACCCCTGCTCCGCGAGCTGCATTGGCTGCCGGTCTGCTTCCGGGCCCAATTCAAGGCACTGGTTTGGACCTTTAAAGCCCTTCATGGGACTGGGTATCTGAGGGACCGTGTCTCCCCAGTTATATCTGCCTGTCCCTCCAGATCTGGCAGAGAAGGCATGCTGTGGGTGCCATCAGCTAGGGACCTACATTTGGTGGCTCCTGAGTGACAGGCCTTCTCTGCCGTGGCACCCGCCCTAGGGAACATTCTCCCCCCTGAAGCCAGGTTAGCTCCATCCTGGTTAATGTTAGGAAGTCCCTCAAGACCTGGTTATGTCACCAGGCCAGGGGGTCCCAGGGGACCGGCGACATTTTAAGGTGGGTCCCCTATTGTGGTTGATGGTGTGGGTGATACGTATATTTACTCTCCCTATTTATGGTTTGTATACTCTAATTCTAATTTTTAATAATAATTGTCTATTTTTATTTATTTATTTTAATTGTCATATTCCTTTACCGCCCAACTTGTATTATAACGAGTTGGGCAGTAAAGAAATATGGCAAATACATTTTTTTGACCATTTTTATAATTATTGTTTTTATAATGACTGTTTTTATTTATTGTTGTTCTTTTTTATTGTTGTACGCCACCCAGAATCACTTCTTGTGAGACGGGCGGCTCTAAAAATTTGACAAATGAAAAAATAGATTCCTGTTGACTGGTTGGAAGAACTTCCCAAGAAGAGTTTTATTAGAATTTCTGGAGGGCAGACGGCTGCTTTTCTCAGATGCTTCCACAGAGATTCCTGCTCTGAGCAGGAATTTGGACTTGGCCTGAATGACCCCTTCAAATTCTAACATTCTGTGAAGATATCAACAGATTCATTGACTGGATTGTTGACTGAGGAAGGCCATTATCTGCTGAGAAAACAAGGGACGGCAGAGAAAGTGTAATGGAAGGGAAAGCAGAGGAAGGTGTGAATTAGCGCATGACGTAACGGTAAACTGCACTGGGTCAAGCTAGATCACAGTGCCAATTTGGGCAGGGGAATTCTGGGAGTTTTTATTTATTTTGTGTCCAGATCAAACTTTGCTCTGCCTGAATGCAGCCGCCGCCAGAGCTTTGTCATTAGCTCGCTGCAGGTCACTGACAGTACGAGGCTCTGGCAATAACCTGGGAGTTGAAATCCACACACTTTAAACTTGCTGAGATGGAGAAACGCTGAACTAGACAGCGTTACAGAATTCCTCAGGTAGTTAACTATCGTTATACTTTATTTTGGGATCCCCAGTTACTGAAGAAGAGAGTCTAAAACCAACTGATCGCTCACTCACTTCTCTGGCTTCAAAACTACCGGCTCAAAAGTTTAAGAAGCATGTCGATGTTGCTTGGGGCTTTGTTCAAAAGCGGTACTTGGGGGAGTTCCTTAAAATAGGCCAAGGACTTTGCCTTGAGCTCAGATTCCTCCAGCGCAGCTTCCCACAAGCTAATAACCTCCAGCGCTGTACCTCCAGGCTAGCTGGGAATCCTGGGATTTGGAGTCCCCGCACATTGGGTGGACATTGGGTTGGGGGAGATGCCCTTGAAGCTCCATTTCACCAACCCTCCTCCTCCCTGTTCCCCATTCTTGGCTGGTGGTGGGCTGGGCTTTGGACTGAAGGATATCCTGGCTCTGAACGTGATGCACAGCTGTGGGCTGGGCGGGAGGTGAATTCTGCGTAGGGGATTCTGTCCCACGTATCTGAAGTTGCAGGTGGTGCAGTTCTTCCCTCAGAGCTGAGTGGTTCTCCCTGAGCCTGCAAGACCTGCCTGGCTGAAGGTTCTTGGACCAGGGCTGGTAATGCCAGGGCCCTGCTGGGCGAAGGAGGAAGGCCGGGATGCCTGGCCAGATGAAGCCCACCTGTGGGCAGGAAGGTGGTCTGCAGCTCAGGACCCCTGAGGCTCTCGGATGCTCTCGGGTGGCCCTGAGGCGGAGGAGGAAAGAGAGGGAGCAGGAGAGGGCGTTTGCCTGCTGCAGCACATTTCCCGAGTTGGGGACCTGCCACCTGAGCCACGTGGGGACCTGGTCTGAATATGCTGGACCAGGGAAGGCATGAGGCGTTTACCTCTTTGGCCAGAGTGTGCCAGAGTTTTTTAAAATAAAAGGCTTGTGGGGGTGGGAGTGGGAGAGGCTCACTTGGGTCTTCTGGAACTGCACCAGTCAACATTTGCTCGGGTAACTCCGTGGCAGTGCCAGTTCCAGCTCCTGAACCAGGGAAACCAGCCAGGAAGAGTGGAAATGCCCCCCAGACGACCCATCTTAGCATGCTGGATGCCATCACGGCTGCTTGGCGGACAGCCAGCCAACCTTCTGCCTGGCCCTTTCCCCGTTCAGGCCCTGCAGTCCCTCCGTGAACACTGAGCTTTACTCACCAAGATGCCGGGAAGAGCGAGCCACGCCAGACACCCGCTTTCTGCCCAAGCCCAAATGCCTGGAATTTTCCCATAGGGAGCCCTTTTGCAGCCTCGGCCCAAAGGCTTCCCCTGCGGGTTGCAGGTCAGACCTCCTCCCGCAGGATCGAGGCAGCCGGGGGGTGGGGGCTTCTCCAGTGGAGGATGGCAGGTGGTCCTTCCCAAGGAGAGGAGCCAGGATGTGCCCAGGTGGCAGAAGCGGCTCACCCTGCAGAGGCTCTACAGCACTAGAGTTTCCGCCACCCTGATCCTTTGGGGTGCTGGGTCTGGGCTGAACTGGGGTGGCAGAACCACTCCTGCCCCCCAGCTGCCCCTTGTCCAGCCTCTCCAAAGTGACTGGAGAGAGCAAAGTGCCACCTGGTGCAGCTCTGCACGTCCCAATGTGGCCATCAGATGCTCCTGGGAAGCCCATAAGCTGGGTAGGAAGGCAAGAGCCCCCCGCACTGCCCTCCCCTGGAGTACAACAGCAAATGCCATTTGGAGGTGGTGGCACCTGAGGTGGGAGGTGACCGAGTGACCGGCTTCGTTCTTGTGCTAAGCCACAGCTGCTTTAGCTGTGTGTGTGAAAGCAACTGCAATTAGTGATGGACGGAGGGAAGGATTGGCTACGTGCCATCAAGTCACTGTCAGCTCTTAGCCACCACGCAGATAAAGCGCTGCAATGAGTGCTTTGCACACAATATTTATTAAGCTATAAATCAGGGGTGTCCTCAGGGAATGGGGAAACGAGGGGGACCGCAGTGCGGCAATTGCAAGCCCCCCCCCTTTTACGCACGTTGTACCTCATGACCAGCGTTTTGATTGTTTTGCCCATACCATGCAGACACCCCTGCCATAAATCATGATTTACAGTCCCCAGGAGCTGGGTTCACTCAACATGCCAAGACAAGCAAGACGATGATGGCTCAGCTCACTTTGGGTGAGAACCAGGCCGCAGACTTAAGAGACGCTGGCAAAGGAATGGTGCCGTTTGCCTAACTCCCTGCAAGGTGGGGGCCACTGCCACACCCTGAAGTGGGGAATTCCCTGCGGGGTGAGTTCCCTGTTGGTTGGGAGAAAAAGCCCTTCTTCATATCCCCCCCTTTCCCTGCCTTTGACATTATGTGGCCACCCACTGGGTCTGGGTCTTGCCGAAATGTGCCTAATTCTGTACACCTGCATTACCGCTGCCTTCCCTTAGCCAGATCCCTTTTAGTCAGTATTAGGCCTACAGATCCAATGGAAATGACATTGGTTGCTCTGACCGACAACTTCACTGGGACTTGAAGGGGGGAGCGTAGTCCTCTCGGTGGCATTTGATTCATCCTCAGCTGTGGCATCCTTCTGGGCCGGGATGCAGGACATGATGTGAGGGTGGAGCTGCTCCTACCTAAGGGGGCAGTTCCAGTCGGTAGTCGTCAGAAGGTGAGAGTGCAAGCCCTTGCTTACTCCAGCGTGGGATACCACAAGGCGTGGCATCTTCTCCTGGGTCATTTGACACCTGTATGAAAAGTTACTCCTCAGTCAGAGGTGAGGGATCAGCAGTTGTACGTTGCCACCTCAGGCTGGGCTGGGGATGCTGTAGAAATTCTCGTCTGATCTGTAGAGGTGGCTAATTAGGGGCTCAGGGGGAGAATCAAATTAAATCCTACCAAGACAGAGTTTCTGTTTGCCCACAAACATCTGGGTGATCTGGTAACACTGGTATTACTTTTGATGGGGTCGAGTTCTGAAAGATTTTGTCCATGGCTTGAGGGTCCTCCTGGACTTGTGGCTCCTGCCTGAACAGCAGGTGGAGGTCACAGCCAGGGGGGCGTCTGCCCAGTTCTGGCTGGGGCACCAGCTGTTGCCCCACCTGGGCTAGGATGAGCTGGTGATGGTGGCCGATGTCTTCATCCCCATTTAGTTGGACTCTTTGCTACACTCTCTGTGGGGCTACCTTTGAAGGCAACCCAAAGCTGCAGCTGGTCCAGAATGCAGCAGCCCGTCTGTTAGCAGGACCGCTCCAGTAGAGGTGGGGAACACTGGTTCTCGGCAGGCTTCCAGGCCCAATCTGGGCTGGGTATCACCTGCAAAGCCCTCAACGGCCCCAGGGTATATCCGTAGCGGCCCTGCCAATGGTGAGCTCCTGTCCAGCCTGGACCTCCCAGGAGCGTCTTCTGGGGTTCCCCCTCCAGGAGAGGTACATGGGGTGGGGTGGGGGCCAGGAGGAAGACCTTCTTGGGGGTAGCCCCCGGGGTTTAGAGCCCCCTTCCCCTGGGCGTGTGTTTGGGCCTGATCCTTTCTGCTAGCATTTGTGTGTCTTTAAACTTCCTCCGTCCACTTCTGCGCCTTCAGTAAGGTTCTGCTATTGACCAGGCGCGTGGAAGGCGGCCCTTGCGATGTGGCCTTTCCTCTCGCTGTCGACGGGATTTCCTGGCCGAGTGCGGAGACTTCGGCACAGCCGGTGCTTCCCTCCGGCCAAAGGCCGCTCCTTGGAAGCCCCCCGCGCCCCCCCGCCCGGCCCGGCCCACGGGACCAGGGGCTCCTCCGCTGCCCCCCTCCGCAGGCAGAGCCCTCCCGCAGGGGCGGCCCGGCGCGGCTTTCCCCGCCGGCTTCGCCTGCGCGCTCAGACCCCCGCCCCCGATCCCCCGGGCGAGGCAAGCGGCCGCGGAGCCGCTCCTGCCCCGGAGGCCGATCAGCCGCAACGCGCCGGACGCAGCGGAGCCCCCAGGCCGGGCGCGGCGGCGGCGGCGGCGCCAGGAGAGCGGGGCTGGCGCAACAGTTGCCACCGCGCCCACTCCCCCCCCCGGGCCGGCCGGCGGTCCAGCCGCTCCTCCGGCCTCCTTTGCGCGGAAGCTTCTCCGGCGGGCTCGAGGCAACCTGGCGCCCCCCCCACGCCCCCGGCCTTTGCCCGGAGTCCGCGGCCGCGACCCTGGAAAGCGGGCCTTGGAGCGGGGGCGGGGGGGGCCGACTCTGCTGGGGGCGAATTCAAGCGGGGGGGGTATGAAAAAAGCGAGCACCCCCTTTGAGGGCCGAGAAGCCGCGCCTCCCCCCCTCCCCTCCCCTCCCCTCCGGGGAGCATCCCTGGGCCTTCCTTGGCCGCCGCGTCCGGACCGTCCGGTTTCCCCCCGTCCCTCTTCCTGCACCGTTTGCAAACGTTTCCCCTGAACGCCCCCGCGCGCCTTTTGGTGCCCGTTTCGCGGGCCTTTTCCCCGATCAACACTTGGTTTGGGGGACCAAACTCTTTGGACCGTTAATAAATTTCATTTCATCATTCCATTTTATGAATTAAGGCTGTTTTTGTACTTTTCAGACATACACCAACACCCACATCTCATTGATGCCAAGAGAAGCTGATCTCAGGGTGTCATAATTAACCAGACGACCAACCGAATGGTACTATAAAATGACAAGTTTAAGCAGATAAAATACTACAGTGAGCAAAATAACAAAAACCTGGTGCAGTGTCTAATAAAATACCCAAAGTATCTCAAGCGTCATTTAAACCCTTTTCTTAATGCAGCGGGGCTAACTTCAGGCTGTTCTGCACTCAGAGAATCGCACTGGAGATTTTAATCGAAACTTTATTTACTTACTTACTTACTTACTTACTTACTTACTTACTAAATTTATACAGTGCCCAGCTCGCTATAAAAGCAACTCTGGGTGGCTGGAGTGGGGGGGGGGGTTGCTGAATGAGGAGGAGGAGGGGGGGGAAAGGCCTTTCTGGCACCCCCCACCCTCCCCTGGGGGGACCTCCTCCCAAAGAGGCTTAGTGGTCCCGCAAACCATCACTTTGGGGGACCCTGGGCAGAGAAAGACACCCCTTTCCCAGGTGATTAACTTCCTCCGAATCTTAAGGCTGGCTTAGCAGGGTCGATTTCACTGGCTGCGATCCAGACATCCAGGAGGAGCTTCCCCCACTGGATCTCCTTTGCAACAGGAACCCCATTCTTTGTGCTCCTTCCTCTGTCCTCCCGCGTTTAGGGGTTTGTGGTTTTGCTCTGCCGCTGCCATTTACTGTAACTGTAGTTTAGCAGTTGTAACCGGAGCCAGGCGTTCCTCACACCGAAGCCCCTCGGAGAGCGTTTGCTGCTAAGATCCCCCACCCGGGCGGCTTTCCTGCCCTTAGTCCGGCCACTGAGCCATTTTCTGGGTTGTCGTTACACACAAAACGGATCCAGGTTAACACCAAGTTTAACGTATTGCACATATGTGTGTTGTGGGAACACGGACAATGTATCTGTCTGAATATGCGCCTGTATAAATGTACCACGTGGAGCCAAATAACACGTGTATAAAGATGCACATCCCATCTGGAGGATTTATGCCTTGCTAAGGAACGATTACAGCAAAATCCACCAGATGGCAGTGTGGCTTAACTTACCGAGATCCGGTACAAACACATCCTCCATAACCGATTTAAAACAATTGCACCTTACGTTTAAGTCGCACTGCTTAACCCACCGTTTTCCACCAGTGATTTACTCCCTCCCACATTTGTCTATTACGGCCTGCAAGTCTTCATGACAAAACCTGCATTGGCTAGTTTTTTAAAAACATAAATCTAAAAATTCTGATTGTTATCCTGTGTATTCTCTCTCTCTCTCTCTGTGTCTGAATGTATAGCTTATTCCTGGTTGAATTTGTGACCCTCTTGGTCAAGTCATGATTTAAGTACATTTGTCTCTCTCTACAGTAAAAGATGGGTAGGAAATCATTTAAAGACAGGCAGGTGTGTTGTCACAAAACAGATTTTCTCTGGCTTTCAGCAAAGCGAATGCTGGGCTCAGGGACCCTGTTCTGGAACTGAAGGGGGGGGGAGGCTTGGCAGACACAGGGCACCACCTGCCTCCTTGCCTGGCCACCGGCCTCCTCTTGGGCCCCCAGAATGGGGCTGCATCACCCAGCCACGAAGAGCGATGCCAGCTGGGCCCGGGGCCTGGCCGGCACCTTCCTGGGAAGCTGCCAAGGGAGCCACAGACCTGGACACAAGGGCTTGGAGGTTCAGCCGGAAGCACCGCTCAGAACGGAGGGAGCTCATTTGTCAGCCCCCAGGCCGGCGGAGCCATTCAAGTGTCCCCAATCCATCAGGTGCTTTCCAATGGAACTCCGCAGCCAGCAATGCACAGCAGTCTCTCAGGGTAGGGAGCCCAGAATGAATGAAGAGCCAGCCAAGGATGGGGCAATGTGTGGGGCGTTGTCCCTGGCCAGGAAACCTTGGCCCTCCCCACAAAGCCCCCTCCCCCAGTTCATTTTGCCTTTCCCTGTGGTTGGAAGGGCCTCCTGGCCAGACCATCCTCAGCACCAGCTGTTTGCCTGAGGACCACATTCAAGCAGGCAGCGCTGGGGCCTTTGGCCACAGGAGTGCCGGCCCTCCCTAACCTTTCTACGGTCTTGCTGAGGTAGCCCCTGGGGGGAGGCGGGGGGCTGCGCCGGTCTGTCCTGCGCTCACAGTGTTCATATTGATGCCGCCTCACGTGTAACCCCTGGACTAGCATCCCCTCTCTGGTTCGCTGCATTGGTTCCCGGGGGGGGGGGCGTGAGGGTGGATCTCCCGGATCTTAGGAGGCCCAGCGTCCCCCGCCTCCCCCCTTTGCCCCGCCATCTTCACATCGCAGCAGGGAGGACGTGTGTTGGCAACACCGCAGCTGCCAGTTGCCTGTCCCAGAGACAGAGCCACGGGGACCAGCCAGAGCCTGGTTCTCCAGAAACAGTTGGTGCCCCCCGCCTTATTTCTTTTTTGTCCCTTCCATCCCCGTTTCGCGCCAGCAAGTTGCCAGCATGAACACGAAGCACCTGCTTAACGAGGGGTGGCCTGCCTGGTTGTGTGTGGCCACCCACCATCATGGGCAGATCAGTGGCAGCGTAAGGACCCCCCCCTCTTAACGGACAGCCGTCAGTGTCTCCGAAGTATTTGATATGAGACCTTCCGAGGGTGCGGCTCTGGCACACAGGCCAGAGTGAGAATGCTTGCACTAGCTGATTGAGTTCACACATCATGCTAAGCCATCGCTTCTTCAGTCATGGATTGTTGAACAAACCACAATTGAGGGAGATAAGAGAAAATAAGGGAATATTTCAAGCCCCCCACCAGCAACTTCCTTCTTCCCCTGGAAAGGAAACGATATAAAGAAACAAATTGCATTTGGCAGAGTGGTGCCACCCCCTCATTCAGCTTGGAAAAGTGTAGCCTGGAGCACGGTTCTCAGTATTTCCTTGACTGTTTGTTTGTTTGTTTGTTTGTCATATTTTTATTACTGCCCATCTCCCTCACCCGGGGGGAGAGTCTGGGGGTGGAATTGACTGTCAGCAGTTGTGGGAACGGTCACCAATTGCAAGGGTGTCTGGGGGGCCATGGGGGATCGGGCCCTCAGCGGCTGCTATACGGGGGCCTTTGTCCAGCTCCTCAGACCCAGGTGGCAGCAGCAGCCGAGCTCCAAAATAGCAGCTGCTGGGAAGAGATGGGGAGGGGGTCCCCGAATGCACCTGGCGGCCCCTGGGGGACCCAGAAGGCCGGACCCGATGACGGGCTGAGGGCCTGATCCAGCCTCTCGGCTCTTCGGGTGCTGCTAGGAGGACGGCCCTTCCTTCCGGGAGAAGCTGTGTGTTTGTGTATTCACAAGTCCTCTTGGCCGTTCCAGCCTCGTGTCTCCGGATGGACTCTGGATGAAGGCCTGGGTGGGGCCTTCGAGGGCGCGGCAGCAGCAGCAGCAGCAACTCCAGAGGATGTGCTGGCATTGCAGGGGCCTCTGTGTCCCCCCCCCTTCAACTGCCCCTCCTGCAGGGCTGTGGCAGAAGTGGGGGGGGGGGCTCGGCCACTTTGGCAACCTCTTCCTAAAGTCTCCCTTGGCCTCAGAGACATTCCTCAGTCACCAGGTTAAGCAGCAGCCGCTCTTTGCCTGCTGAGCCCAGGGGTCACATTAAAAGTGTGCAAAGTTTCTCCTACGTCTAATGAGAGGAAATGCCCAGGGCTTAGTTACTTGGCTGCCGTGCCCAATTCTCTCGCGTGGCCACCTTGGTCCAGCAGGCGCTAATGAGGGCCAGGCTATTAACTGCTGCAGGAGAACAAACAACAAGTGTGCCGTCTCCTCGGGGTCCCACTTAACGGCCAACCGAAAAACTTGCTGGCCCCCGGGGGCCGCTCTGCCGCCAAGCTCTCCCAGGTGCCGAGGCGGTCCCTGAAGCCGGCCATCCAGAAGACCAGAGGAGTGACGTGTGGAATGACCTTGGGCTTTCCTGCATCCCTCTCTAGAAATGAGGTGAAAAACATCTAACTGAGTCGAGGGAGCTCTCCTAATGAACATGGCCAAAGGAGCAGACTCTGGCCAGGTCTGCAAGCCACGTCCACCTCCCCCGGGACACGGCTAGTGGCTGAGCTCATCTGCATCCCTCTCCCACGAGGATGCGGCTCCTCTTCCCAGCTGCGGGGAGGGAAACGCGGCGAGGCTTTCCGCTTGAGGGAGCCCTTCTCACCTACGAGGCCAGAGGCCGGCTCAGCTTTCCTTTTCTGTCGCTGCCAGTCTGAAAGCAGCGATTTTGCAAAGGCCCCCAATTATTGTCCGTGTCTCCGGCACTTATCAAAAGCTTTCAGCTCTCTGTGCATGCACAAAGACGTAGCAATGAACAGATTACGTTACAGATGTAAACAAACAGATTTACAGAATTGAAGCCATTTGGATATGTGGGTATATTCTGTGGGCAGTGCAGGGCATTTGTATACCACCCCCAACACCCCATCATATCCATCCGTCCGTCCGTCTGTCCATCCTGCCCCTGGCCAAGAAGGGCTTGCAATCTGCATACCCATGGTGGGAAAGGGTGCGTGGGGGGTCTGAGGTGTGCAAGCAAAAGGGGGGGAAAGGAAATGGATGAGGCTGGGGGCAACAAGGAGATTTTTTTTTTTTAATCCTATGGCATGCTGCTTTTTCTTGCTGGGAAATCCTTGTGAGGTCCAGCAGCCAGATGCATAGACTATTTAGCCATGACAAGTCACGTTGCCCGGGGTGCACCACGAGGAGGCTGGTCTACAGTGCACGGAGTTGGACTGAGAGGGAGGGACTGACCCAAGGTCACCCAGCCGGCTTTCAGGCCTAAGGCGGGTCTAGAACTCACAGACTCCTGGTTTCTAGACCAGCACCTTAACCACTAGACCAGACTGGCTCTCAACAAGGAGATGACAGTGAGGAAACTGAGGCAGGGCTCACTGACCCCCCCACACCCAGGTTTCTGTGCAGGAAACAGCACCAATGCCACACTCAGCACTTTCCAGTTCCCCTGGGACAAGGATCGTACTGTTCTTTACACGCTTCCATGTGGGGGTTCCAGAATGAGTGGCGTGGCTGGAGACTCACCCTGTCATTGCCACACTTGGGACAAGCCATTTGCACCATCTGCCAAAGAAAGGAAGGAAGGACTGAGGAGCCCGTCTCGGATCTAGGCCCCCAGGGGCTCTTTGGCATGGTGGAAAGCAGCCTTCTCTGGGGCCGCAAAGCTGCCAGCAACAGTGCCACTCCCAAACCTCGCAATTGGTGCCTTTACACACACACACACAAGTTTTTGCACCGTTAGCTGTCCTTTTTTGAAATTTGGCACCCAGGGCAGCTGCCCAGTTCACCTGCATGGACTGGCGCCCTGGCAGGGCCACCCAGGAGGAGCTCAAGGGAGCCCCCAGCCAGCCCAGCCTTCTGCCGCAACAGCGTCTCTCCAGCCGGGGAGAGGGGTGGTGGTCTGTCCTAGCCCCGGAGACCCCCTTCAGTTCCGGTCCCTCTGCAGAAGAGTGCCAGGGGAGCGACTCGGGGCCCTTTAACCGATCCGGGGCCTCCTGCCGGCCCCCGGAACCCTCTGATCACGACCGCTCGAGTGCTGCACTTTTGCGATCGGGGACCCCGGAAAACGTAGCCCTAACAGAGGCCCATCCGAGGCAAAAGCATGCCTGCTCCTAACAGGTGGTGGGACAGGTGGTGGGAAGCGGGGGCTCCTCAGGGTCCAAGAGGTCAGACCTTCCTCCGCGGATGAGTGCCTGGACTTCCTAGACCCTCGTCAATTGGACTCAGGCCGGGGACTGGGCTGGGACGGTTCCTCCTCAGGCAGCGAGGGCCTCCCCAGAGATCTCAGCATGCAGGTGCTGGAGCCCCAGACAAGGGGGAGGGGAGGGGAGGGGAGGGGAGGGGGGTTCTGTCTGCCTGGGTGGGGTGCTTGGAAGGGCTACGCTAACCCTTTCCCGAGGGGTGAAGGAAGGGGAAAGATGACTTCCTTTTTATGCTGCTTTTCTGTGCTCACGTGTCTGAAGAGGCCACAACAAAGTGGCCCTGCCTATAAGGGGGAGTGAAAAGATGGCGCTGAATAAATCGGTACCCCAAGAGCAACATCAGGCCAAGACTACTGGCCAGGGCATCACCGCAACACGCGACGACACAGCAGCAGTTCTGAAAAGCCCATAAACCAGACACAAACCACTAGCCGTGTTTTTCTGAAGGTCTGAAGTGTTGAGCCAATTGTCCATGTCCATCTGGCCCCTTTCTGGGATGGGGAGATTTTGGGGAGACCCTCAGAAGATCTCCTTGTCCCCCAAGGTGGAAAGGCGGGACAGTCAGGGTGCAATGGCCAAGCAAGTGGACCTGGAGCGGACAGCCTTCCCCCGGGAGAGCCGGCCAAAGAGGGCGCTTGCTTCCCAGGGGTTGCCCAGACTTAGCCAGACCCAGGGAATTATGGGAGCTTGACTTCCCACGGATTGCAGTGGGACTACCAAAAGAAGGATCTGCCCATCTGGATCCAGCCAAATATCTTTTAGACCTTACTGGTGCTTTGAGGTTTGCAAGCCAAAGAGCCATTTAATTGCCACTGGCCCCCGCTGGCTTGCAAAATCCCTCAAGGTGCTGGAAATAGCAGCATAAGTTGAGGGCATGTTGTGGACTCCGTCTGCAAGAGAATTCCACATGGCGAGGTCCAGGAGGCGGGCCTTCTCCGCAGTGGCGCCCGCCCTGTGGAACATTCTGCCCCCCGAGGTGAGGCAGGGCCCTTCGCTCCCGACCTTCCGGGGGGGCTTGAAGACCTGGTTTTGCTGCCTCGCCTGGGATGGGAAGGGCAACAGCTCTTCCTGGGGGTGGCTGGTGATGTCGAGTTCTCCCGACGGAATGGAAACCTCCCACTTGGATTTTATATTTATATTTTTATTATTTTAATATTGGTGATTTTATGATGTTAGGTTTTAAGGTGAATTTTATTGTAAACCGCCCAGAGTCCCCCTTTTAGGGGGAGATGGGCGGTGACAGAAACGTGAATAATAAATAAATAAGTAAGTAAGTAAGTAAGTAAGTAAGTAAGTAAGTAAGTAAGTAAGTACTTTGCCAAGCAGTGCCGGCCAGCATTTCTGCCGAAGGGACCAGGCTGGCTTGCTGGTCTGGTGAGCTAAATGTGTGGCCAGTCTCTGTGGGGTGGAGTTTTAGTGATAGAGCTCAGATCTCCACTGAGTTGGGTGGGTGGGTAGGGGGCACTGGAGGAATGGGTCCCCTTGCAAAGGTGCAGGGATCCGGACCGGCTTCTGTTAGCCCAAAGGGGGTGCTCTGGCTGGGTCTTGCCACTGTGGCACGCTGCCAGCTGACCGCCTTGCTCCCTGCTCTGGCTCCTTGATGCAGAAGCCGACTCCTTTGTGGTGCCAGGGAGGGGCAGCTGCAGGAGGGCCGGTCTCAGGGGGAGGAGGTGGTCTGGGAGCCCAGCCTCTGGGGCAGCCCTCGAAGGCCGTCCGTCCTCAGAAGCTGCTGCTCGGGAGTCTTAGAGCCAGCTTCCTGAACTTTCGCCTGATATTTTCAAGGCAGGGGCTCCTCGAGCTTTTCAAAACCAGGGAATTGTGCCAAGGAATTCATTCACATGGTCTCGCAGTTGTGGTTTGGGTTATGAATGCAATACACTGGAAAACGTGGATCTCGCTTTTGGGTATGAATGCATCCGAGTGTCTTATGCATATTTTCCCCTAGAAAGTCCACCTTTTACTATAAGCACCTCCTCAAGGAGAAGCAGGATCAAGCCTGCCCACTCGGTTGCTTCCAGGACCGGCCTCCCGGAGGTCCTAATGAAAAGCCCATGGACCGAACTCAGCCTGCTTTCCAAAGGGTTAGGAGATGCCCCCCACCCCCCATCCACCACCTGATTTTGTGGGGAGGGGTTTAGGGGTATGGGGCACGCTGGGCAGTTTGCTTTAGCCTCGTGGTCCTTCAGCTCATTTCTTCCCCACCTCCTTTGGGTCCACCTGTTCATCTGGGCAGCCAGGAAATGTGGCAAAGGAGCAAATTTGTGGCAAGACTCTTTTTGTGGGGTGTTTGATGGATGGCTGAGGGCACAGGGGTGCTTAGCAGCAAGCTGCAGTCCCGATGTGATGATGGATGACTGGATCCAGAGAGCAAACCGCTTCTTTTAAACCTGTTTTTATAATTGTACTATGTTTTTTTAATTGTTCGCTGCCCAGGGTTCCATTGGTTAGGTGGGTGGTGGTCATATATGTTAGTTAAACAGGCTAATACTGTTTAATAATAGAGGAGAATCTCCGTAGCTCCGGGATGAACTGTGGAGTCCCTGGTGCTCTCTGAGCCTGGCTGTTTTCTTGCAGACGCTTCATTGCCAGACTAGGCAACTCTTCCGTGCGAGGGAGGGTGGGGCTTGTTCCCTGTTTTTATACAGCACTTTGCCCGGCCAGTGTTGGTGGGGTGTGGTTTTCTCCTTGGTGGTTCCTTGATTGGGGTATTGTTTCCTGCTTGATTGTTCCTCTGCTGTTAGTCCCTGCTTTTCTGGGTGCTGGCTCCTGGAGAGGATGTGTCCTGGTCTTTTTGTTTCCCTCTTAGCTTTTTTATTGTCTCTTTTGAATGGTGTGTACATTTGGTTTATCTCTATATTTCCACTGATGGCTGCTTTAACCCTAACCCTAACCCTAAGTGCCAGGCTTCCAGGAATTTCCTTGCAGTTTTGGATTCAGCTTGGTCTAGGATGCTCTCAGTTTCCCAGCTGAAACTTTGGCTGAGTCTGTCCATGTGTTGTGAGATTCAGGAGTTTCCATCGTGTCTTCTGGCTGCTAGTTGGTGTTCGTGGCTGCGCTCTGCTAGTCTTCCACCTGTCTGTCCTACACAGTGGCTGCTACAGTCCTTGCACCGTATGGTGTAGATGACGCCTGTTTTTCCTTCTTGGGCTCCTGGGTCTTTCGGTTTACTGAAGATGCTCTGGAGGGCTTTGGTTGGTTTGTGTGCTATGGTGATGCCATGTGGTTGTAACAATCTGTTGGTGGTTTCTGAGATGCTTCTGATGTATGGCGGTGTTACCCTTCTCAAAGCTTGTGTTGGTTGGGCTGTGGTGGGTTGAGGGGTCAGGCGCTTTTTCATAAAGGAAACAGACCACCTATACAGCAGCTTGCAGCAAAATGGATGCCCACAGATCTTTTTGATAAAGTTGGGGGAGTATCCATTTTATTTATTTATTTATTTATTTATTTATTTATTAAATTTATATCACCGCCCATCTCCCCCAATGGGGGACTCTGGGCAGTTTACAATAAATAGCATTAAAAACATAGCCACATAAAATTACATAAAAATATACATAAAAACAATATCCATTTTGCTGGAAGAGGCTGTATAGGTGGTCTGTTTCCTCTTTCTGGGGTTCCGGGTTGCTGCCGGGCATTTGTGCTTGTCTGAATCATGTTCCTACACAAGCCCTCTTGTGCGGGGTTGGGTTGTTGCTTTGGAAATGGGGCACTTGGTTGGTGTGGGTCGCTTTCCGGGAGACTGGCGTTCCTACCTTGCCGTCCTTCCCTCTGCTGATGAGGGTGTCCAGGAAGGGGAGTGTGTTGCTGTTCTCTTCTTCCCTTGTGAATTCTATTCCACTGAAGACATTGTTGGTGGTTTTGCGTGCTTCCTCCAGTTGCTTCTTCTTTATTATGCTGAGGGTAATAAGGCAAGCCACTGTATATAAACAGGGAGCAAACCCCACCCTCCCTCGCACTGATGATGTTACCTAATCGGGTAATGAAGTGACTGCAAGCGAAGCACCAAGCTCAGAGAGCACCAAGGACTCCATAGGCAAACAGACAAACGGAACTGTATAGTCCTAGTGTGCGTATCGGTGTTTCCAACTGCAGGAATGATGGTCTGCCCCAGGGTGTGTGGATGACATGACAGCTGCCTCCTACAACGCCTGTCTCAGCCCACCTGCCTTCGTCCTCCTGGGCATTCCTCAGCTGGAAGCGGTCCACGCGTGGCTGTCCATCCCCTTTGGCTTCCTCTACCTCCTGGCCATGCTTGGGAACTGCACCCTCCTCTTCGTCATCAGGGCAGAGCCCGGCCTCCACCAGCCCATGTACCTCTTCCTTTCCATGCTGGCCGTCACTGACCTGGTGCTCTCCTCCTCCACCCTGCCCAAGCTGCTGGCCATCTTCTGGTTCAGCAGCAAGGAGATTGGCTTCCACGCGTGCCTCCTCCAGATGTTCGTCATCCATTCCTTTGCCACGGTGGAATCAGGGATTTTCCTTGCCATGGCTTATGACCGTTACGTGGCGATATGTACCCCCTTGAGACACAAGGCCATCTTAACCCATTCGGCGGTGGTCAAGATTGGGGTGGCAGCTCTCCTGAGGGGCTTCCTCTACATCTCTCCCCTTCCTTTGCTTGTGAGGAGACTGACCCGCTACCGCACCAACATCATTGCGCACTCTTATTGTGAGCACATGGCTGTGGTGATGCTCTCCTGTGAGGACACCTCCATCAGCAACATCTACGGCATGGCCATTGGCTTCCTGATACTCACCGTTGACTCCCTGGGCATTGGGGTGTCTTATGTCCTGATCCTCCGGGCAGTGATGAATTTGGACACAGCAGAGGCCCGACTCAAATCTTTCAGCACTTGTAGCTCCCACATTTGTGCCATCCTAGCTTTCTACATCCCCATAGCAGTCTCCTCCCTGACCCACAGGTTTGGCCACCAGGTGTCTCCTCCAACTCACATTCTTCTGGCCAACTTCTATCTCATCTTTCCCCCTGTCCTGAATCCCATTGTTTACACTGTCCGGACCAAAGAAATGCAGAGGAAGTTAGCCAAGACGCTATCCTGGGCCCAGAGACGAGCCAGAGGCCTTTTGTAAGCCTTTCAGAAAGGGAACTTTCTTCTTTAACAGCTCTAATGCATTAATCCAGATGGTAGGTCGATATCCTGACACCCTGCCTGGAAGTTGCTTGGGTCTGCATGGGGAGGAACCTGCTCAGGTTCAGCCCTGCCAAGGCCAAGTAGCTGTAACTATGTGGGCCCCCTGGGGCTGGGGATAAGGGGAGGGGTCCTCCTTGGCCTTGGATGGGGTGCCACTTCCCCATTCAACACTGTGTAATGATTGCCTACCCTAACAGAACCACTCACAAGTAGGGACTTAATGATATCTGATTTATTAAAGAATAGCGTGCAAATACAGAGAAAGCTGAGAATGAGCAAAAGCGTGCCAAATACAAACTAAAAACCCTCGGTGCGAACGTAATCCCTCCCCTCGCCCAAACCGTTTCAAATTCCCCACCGCAGGTGCTGGTGACAATTTCTGCTGATGTCCTGGGAAGAAAACCTTGAACGCATGAAATAACCCAAGCACATTCCATTCCCCTGAACACAGATAACATCCCAGGAGACAGACTCCTCCTCCCCTCCCAACCAAAACACGCATCAGCAAAATGACATGCGAAACGTTACGATGTACGTTTAACATTGAAACGATGAACATGACACACTGGCAGACAACCTGGGGATCCTCCTGGACTCACTGTTCCTGCTCAAGGTCTTTGCGCGGGTCCGTCTGGTGCACCAACTGTGCCTGTTCCTAGAGCAGGAGGTCCTTTGGATGATCACTCACATCCCAGTCCCCTCATGACTGCACTATTGCAGCGGATTCTACAAGGGGCTGCCCTTGAGACCACCTAGAAGCTCCATCCATCCATCCATCCATCCATCCATCCATCCATCCATCCATCCATCCATCCATCTATCTCTATCATCATTATCTCTATCATCATCTATCTCTATCTATCTGACCCCTATCTCTCTCTCTCTCTCTCATCTATCTTCTATATCTATCTATCCATCCGTCAATCCACCCATCCATCCAATGGTGATTAAGGATACACTCCTCCCCCAATTAACAGGGACCTCTCAACGGGCCACCCAACCTCCTGTCCTCCAGGTCCTGGAGCACCGCCAAGTCTTCAGCGCTTTCCGAAAGGCCAGCAGGGTCTTTAGCAAGATATTGAGAACTGAGCACAGTATTTCCATAGAGTTGCAAACTGGTTGGAAAACCACTTCAATGGAAGGAGGGATGGCGTGTATCTTGTTTTGATGTTGCCCTGTAAATAAAACTGAATGAAGTAAATAATAAAGTTAGAGAAACCTCTGATCAGCATTTATTCTGGTCGCCATATTCTGTAGCGACCCATGATGTGAATTTCACTTGTCGCCTGAGACTGTTTCCCACGGATTGCACCGTAACCACGATCAACCCTAATTAGAAACCAAGGCACCCAAGGCAATCACGCCAACCTCTTGGCTGAAGGCCGAAGGCTCTTCCCTCCCCCTGGGGTCCTCCCTGGGGCCTTTCCTGGCACGGGGTCACGCAGAGCAGGACAGTGGCCCCCGAGCAGCCCCTTTTCACACGTCCAGGCTCGTGGGGTGGGGTGGGGATTGGGATCTCTCCAGAGGGGCCTGCTCCCAAGCTGTGCAGGCCCCCTGGCTGAGCTCTTGCCACTGGCAGAGGTTTCTCACCCCTGCCCCGAACCAAGGGAAGTTCTCGCCCACCTGCCAGTTAGGCTGCTGAAACGGGGAAGAACTGGGAAGCAGCCCGGAAGGGAGCGGTTTACTCTGCTTCCGATGGAACGTCGATGGGGGCTGCCCGGAATTATCATCTGTAGTATAGCTGGCCCTGTAAGTTATATTAACGAATGAATTAAAGGACCTTGGGGCACCTCAAGAACTAACCAGGGGATGCGGATTTCGGTGCTTTTCCCTTCAGGCTAACTCCGAACTAACTCTGGTTGGCTGCATGTTTGTTATTTTTGAATGGCTGCATGAACCATGGTTTACTAACAGCCAAATTGGTGGCTTGATAGGGCATGTGAAGATACAGACCATCATTTGCAGACTGCAAGAACCGGGTACACAGAGCCCAACCAAACCATGTTCAGGACTAAGATGTTATGTGAATGCAGCCATTGGGATCCATAAACAGGATGCTTTATGGACCACGTGAAAGGAAAGGTTTATGCTGGGAGCATCCTATCAGCTCACACTTTACTGGTGGTCGCCCAGCCCCCTCCACTGTCAATCATGGCTTTAAAACACCATGTTTGGTTCCAGGCCCCGCCCTAAAGAAAACCCGATGCGCCCTGTGATGGCCTGGCCCTCGGTGTGGCCACATCGGCCCATCCTGCTTATCTGAGTCACTGAATTAGCCCATGTTCCAGAGTCACACAATGCTGGCCAAAGGCCATGAAGGAATACCCAGGTTCCGAGCGAGGACCAGTCGAGCAGCTTTTGTATTATCTGGACAGAAAAGTGTATTGGCAGGACTCACATGAGGTGGGCACAAAAGCCGAGCACCGGGTGGTGCCACCCACCGGGCTGCTAATCCGAGGCCCTTCCTGCCCGCCTTGGTTCCCCCATGTGCACACCCTGGCCAAGGGCAGGCAGGGGAACCGAGGCACCCCTTCCTCCCTTTCCCCCCACTGCCCCGGAGCTGAGCCTGGAGCCACCGAGCGGGTGCGGTGGGTGCCCTGACCCCTGGCCCTGTAGCCGGCCCCGATGGTCCTCTTTCCAGCAGGAGGGAGGCTCCTCTGCCCAGCTGCTGGACTTGGACCGGGGCCTCCGGCAGCAAGGCGGGCGCTCTCGGGGGCTTGGAAGGGGAGGTGGCACGAGGGGCCGCCGGGAGTGCAGGAGGAGGGGGATCCTCGGTTTTGGATCGCAGGGTCCAGTGTTGTTCCAAAGCCATGAGCCCCCAACAGCGTTTATTAGAGGCAAGAGTGCCCAGAGGGTTTCTCCGGCTGCTGCCGCCTCCTCCATCCCATTTCTTTGGTGTCTTCTTGCGGGAAAGTGGAGACAAAGGCAGCCTAACAGTGAAGGATCATGGAGAACAACGTGAGAAGCCAAGCGGTGACAACTGGCGGATCAACCCTTCCGCCGGACCTCTGCGCCTGATTCAGCCATGTCCTGGCTTTGCCTCCCTGGGCTTGTAACAGGCACCTTCCAGACATCCTGAGCCGTAGCCCTCCAAATCCTCAGCTGGCATGGCCAACTTATCCGGAGGGCACCACCTTGGGAAAGACTGACCCTGACAAGGTTGCCTATCAGCATTAAGAAGACGGAGGGTTCTTAATGCCAGTTTTGCATAAGCTTCCAGGGCAACAGCAATGCAATTTGAGAGCTCAGCCCGGTTCTCTACTCTGTTACACCGCCTACACTTGTCTTTGGGCAGCCTAATTGGCTGCAAATCTTTGTCGGGGGATCCTTCAGTCCTGCTGCATTGTTGTGTCCTCTAGATTTGTTGAAGTTTTAGTAGCCGAGTGCCAGAGCTTTGTGTTAGAGCTGAAGTTCCAACGTTTTCTGAGGAGAGGAAAGACCTGAAAGGCAGGTGGTGGAAGAGAAAGGCCAGCAAATACTCTGAGATGCAGGCCAGGCTTGGAGTCCCCCCAAGGCCCCTTCAGCAGATGACCTGAATGTTAACGCAGAAACGTGAGCATCTAACACCTACGAGGTGGGTGTCCTTCTCACCCGCTGGCTTCCAACAACTGGAATCAAGACTCAGAGTGGGCTGCAAAGAGTGGCTTCAGCACTTGCTGGTGGAGTTGCTTGGTTTTCATGCCGTAGATGATGGGGTTCAGCATGGGGGGCACCAGGAGATAAAGGTCAGCCAAGAAGATGTGGATGTGTGCAGGGATATTGTGTCCCCAGCGCTGTGTGTAAAAGGAGAAAAGGGCAGGTGTGTAGAAGATCAGGATGACAGATGTGGGAGCCACATGTGCTGAAGGACTTCTGCTGGTCCTTCTTAGGGGGTTCCACAGGGCAGGGCCAGCTACAGAGAAGGCACCCTTCCAAGGTCCCACTAGAGGTCAACAGTGAAGGGAAAGGACCAGAGCGCGTCCACCCATCTGACCTGGTGAGACAGGCAGATGCCATCAGGGAGAGGTGGATCTGCAAGTGGCCTGGTCCTGTGCCATTTCGGGCTTTAAAGGTGATAACCAGCACCTTGAATTTCTCCCGGAAAGAACCTGGAAGCCAGTGGAGGTCCTGTCGCAGTGGTGTAACATGGACAAAACGTGGCGCACCAGAACCACACACACCACTGCATTCTGGACCAGTTGTAGTTTCTGGGCAGGTTGCATTGCAGTTCCTGGCCATTTTCTCCATGGCACTGCCAGAGGATCACCCCAGAAGCAATAGTTAATAGCCTCTGGAATTTCTCCACTGCCATGGGTTGAAAAAGTGGGAGGGGGGAGGACTGATTGTTGCTTAGCAACGGAGACAGTACGAGCAGAGACAGAAGAACTGTTGTGGCGGATCCTTATCCGAAGTAGCACCATCTCAAAGAGCAGAGCCTGGGAACGGAGCCATAAAACCAGGAAACATTGCAAGCATTCAGTTTCAAAAGGGACGCGGGAAACTTCAATGAACTTGATGAGGGGGGCGAGGGAATTTGATTCACTTGTGACTTTGCAGAACAATGGACTGTATCTCAATAAAATACCTTTCCTATATCCAAAGAGGCTTGTAGCGAAGCTTATTTCTTTTGGGATATTTAAACCTACGCTCCTCACAGGCCACCTTTTATGCTCCTGAACAGCGGTGTAATGCCTCCCCCTGGCCTGAAGAAGGAGATCAAGGAGGCCACTTTGCTCTTCAAGTTAAACCAAGTTGGTTGCTATTTCAGCCATTCGGCTATCACTGAATGAATGCGATTAGGAGGACTAGAAGACTCGTAAGAGTGCATTGCATGACTCCATTTTGCAGAAAATGTGTTAACAACCCCTACCCATAAATGGTTAAATCCATGGAATGAAGGGGACAGGGCTTTGGGGAAGATGCACATCGCAACTGTCTTCCAGCCTGTGGTGCCTGTGGAACGTTACGTTCATGTAGAATGGCTGAAGGTTGCAGAGTGGATGAGGAGATCCTGGCGAAGGAGGAGTCACAGAAAGAGCAGCTGGCGTTGGATGGGGGAGAGAGAGAAGACTGCTGGTGGCAATCAGTGAGAACAGAGAAATGGATGTGGGAGATCCATTCCAAAGTGGTGGGAGAATTAGCCAGTTCATATTTCCCATGACGAGTAAAGACCTCTGTGCCGGAACTCAGAGACCAGGTGTCAATTCAGACTAGGAGCACTGGGGCACGGGGGAATAAAGTCCCGTGAGAAGCCTCCTCTGGTCTAGCTTCAGCCTCTGCATATTCTCTGCTGACTCACAGGCAGTTGATTCCAGGGGAATCCCAAAGGGACACTGTCTCTTGAAGGTCTACAAACCCTCTTCTGTTTTTCAGAGAAGGGCACAGGCTGGCTGGCAGGGATTTGGCTAACCATGAGCAGGTGTCTTCTGAGCTTCCAGGCATCTGTTTCTCCAGGGCATTTGCTCCTTGAAGGTACTGCAAAAGAGACATCTCCGTGAGATGTGCAGTGAAACATCCTCAGCATAAGCTGGATTCTGAAGAGTGAACAGATCCTGCCAAGATTTGAACCCTGCAGGTTTGTTCTCCAAGGGCTGCATGCAGAGCTGGTCTGGATACATGAGGGAACTCCTGCAGCTGATAATGCAGAGGTACTTCGTGGGGATGTTCTTAGGGGATGTGGCATTCTGTTCTGATCCTTCAGACTATCTGCTGCAGAAACTTTGGGCATTCCAGCCAAGTCTGGGGCATGTCTGGACTTTTGCTCAGACAACCCCCCCAACCCTGTAGCTCTTGGGTCCATGAGTCACATCTGAGGTGCTTCAGGGAATGCTCAAAAACACAACATTTTGCACCATTTCCTCATTTGTGCCTCTCCTGCTCTAATATTTTTCAGAGAGATCACCTGGGTTGGCCTTCTTGTAATTTTGCTAATTCGTGTTCGCCAGGAAGAGATGGTAAAAGTGTGCACAGAACTCTACTGTGTTTGCTTTCATTTAGACGTCCTGAAGCAAGATGTGTAAAGGGATCCATTGAACAGCTAAGAAGTTCAGGCGTACTAAACAAACAAGCAAATAATTAAATAAAGGGATTCTACGCATTGTAAAGGCCGTGTGAACAGTCTGCACGGTCCCCTTAAGCTCTCAGAGCACAGATTATGTCATGCCTGCACGTACAGGGTGTTACATGACTTTCACCAGCCCTGTTGGAGGAGTGGGTGGGAATCTCCTTATTTTTAGGCAGAGTATAGCCTGCGTGGTACTTTCAGTTACAGGACCACCAGCAGGCACCATGTTACCAGTTTCAGCCTTACTGAGAATCATTAGACATGGACATCTCTCTGTGTCTCTGTGGTCTGAAAGCTTTGGGAGGTGGACTGTGTAGACCAGTGCTCCTGGACCTTGGCCGCTTTAGGATACGTGGACTTCAACTCCCAGGATTCCCCAGCCAGGCATGCTGGCTGGGGAATCCTGGGAGTTGAAGTCCACACGTCTTAAAGTGGCCAAGGTTCAGGAGCACTGGTGTAGGCCATTCTGATAGCCCGTCCTGCAAACGACTGAGTGCCGGGAACTGGGTAACTCCTACAGCCAATGACGCCCTGTCTACAGTCATCCCAATGCAAAGATCTGTGAGTCGAATCCTCAGCAGAAGGTTTGAACCCCATAGGATAATGTCAGGCTACCCATGTCTGATGATTCCCAAGAAAGATGAGACTGCTAATGGTGCCCGATGGTGGCCAGTGTAACTACACATTGTAATTAATATGTTTGTGAAAGTGATAAAAATAGTTTGGAAAAGGTGTTGTTCCATCCAGGTGTTTGGAATGAAGCCTAACATTGGTTTGCTGGATTTCTTCCTGTGTTTCTGTTCTCAGACTTTTAAAATTCTAGGGTGGCAAGTGTTCCCCTTCTCTTCCCATGATGGCCAAAGTGAATGAAACTGACTACGGCCTTGTGCAGTTTCTCTTGAAAGGGGTCCCAGGCCTGGAACACGCTCATCTCTGGATCTCCTTCCCATTTTTCTCTATGTACCTCATTGGCATGGTGGGGAACTGTGGACTTCTCTACATCATCTGGGCTGAGGATGCCCTTCACAGGCCCATGTACTACTTCCTCTGCATGTTGTCCGTCACGGACATAGTCATGGGCACCTCTACGATGCCAAAAGCATTCTGCATTTTTTGGCTAAACCTGGAGGAGATCAGCTTCAGCTCCTGCCTGGTCCAGATGTATGTTGTTCACACCTTCACTGGGATGGAATCTGGAGTCCTCATGCTCATGGCCTTGGACCGCTTTGTAGCTATCTGCTACCCACTGAGATATGCCACTATCTTAACCAACCCCATAATTCTCAAGGTGGGGATCTTTACCTTCCTCAGAGGAGCAGTTCTCATCCTCCCCTTTCCTTTTCTGGTCAGGACAATGAGCTATTGCGGGAGCAGAGCCATTGCTCACACCTACTGCGACCACATGGCAGTGGTAAAGCTGGCTTGCAGCAACATCCGTGTGGATGCCATCTATGGCCTGGCAGTCGCCCTGTTGATTGGGGGCTTTGATATCTTCTGCATTACGATGTCTTACTTCATGATCTTGAAGGCGGTAGTGGGCCTTTCCTCTCAGGAACAAAGGAGCAAGGCATTTGGCACCTGCACTGCTCACATCTGTGCCATCGCTATCTCTTATACCCCAGCCTTCTTTACCTTCTTTGCACACCGCTTTGGTGGCCATCACATCACTCCCCACATTCACATCATTATGGCCAACCTTTATCTTCTGCTGCCCCCCATGATGAATCCCATTGTCTATGGAGTGAAGACGAAAGAGATCCGTGAAAGTGTCCTGAGGCTGTTCCACAAGGAGAAAAGTATGGCAAGCCCTAAGCATTGATGGGGGAAATTCATCCACAAGTATGCCATCAGAAGAGTATATCACTCGGTCTGATGTGTAAGACTTGCCCTTAAATCAACATCTTTATTTCTGGTGAAGGAACAAAGCTCACATCTTGGACATTTAGGACCATCCACTCACTGGCAAGAAGGGAAATCCAGCCATTGGTTGAGATGATCACAAGACCCAAGCCTTCCATTTCCTCACAAAATTTTAAAAGTGTCCAGAAAGGGTTGTACTAACTCCCAGAATTATTAATCTCTAACTGGTTGAGCCTCAAACTTTCCAGAAGATTTTGCATAAATAATCATGCTGAAGAAGACCTTTGCTGAGATGTTTGCAGTAGGATTGTCCTCACTGAAAGTAAAGTTTTCTGTTCTGAAGGATGGGGCATTGCCTAACAGTCTTACATTTTATTCCAAAAAGAGGCAAGGAGAAGGTGGGAAATGGCCCCCGTGAGTTGGGAGGTGAACCAGGGCAGAAGCCCCAAGGGAACTCTTGGGATGGTCTTCTCTCGGATAATAACCCCAGCCAAATATCCCTGCACAGGGAGCCGAGGGGTGCAGAGTTTTTCCTGAGCTCTGGCTTATATACAGGATGATGTTTAAGCTCAGTAAGTCACTCCCTCACATGTTTCAGGCAGTTGGAGCCCATCAGAAAAAGCCCTAATATTCAGGGAAGATACTTCGAAGACCTTGCTTTCTGCTCAGGTGGGCCTTCTCCTGCTCCCCCAAGGCACCTGGACAGGTGGCAAGTAAGCAGTCTAGGAGCGGGGTGCCAAATGCGTGAAGATGATAGCAGAGGTGTCATTCCCGCTGAACTCCTCCACTGCCCTTCCCCAAATTCAGAAGAATTAAACATCTTCCATGAGTTGGTGCTTTTTTATTGGCTTATCTTTTGTTTCTGTTATTCTGTCAATTCTGTTTCAGATTGTGTTGCTACTTGAGTCTTTTCATGAGACCACTGATCCTTTGAGTGCTGATCTTGCCCTCTTCAACCAAACTCTTCCCTGGTGGCAGATGGAGGCCTTTGTAATGGTATGTGGAAAGACCTTGAGAAACGAGGCAAAGAGATGCTGCCCAGGGAATGGTCAGTTAAGAGGGGGCAGAGCCCTCAGCTGCATAATGGAAAGAACGAGAGGCTCAGAAGGGACCCTCCCGAGCTTCTGAGGCAGGAGATTTGTACTTTCAGACTTGCAAGATTCTGTTAATGTAGCCTTACAATAAAGTAGGAGGTGAGATCCCTGGGATCACCTGCTGTGCCCGTCAGTAGCTCACCTGGTCGTGTTTCCTGTCTGGCCTATCTGGGAAGGCTGACAGCCTTCCCTTCATCCAATGTTCCAATGCTGGGGAAGCCAATGATCCCATCACTGTGGGCTGTGGTGAAGCAGATGAGTGAGAGAAGGTATCAGGAGAGGGTATGAGTGCTGGCTGCTATATTCAACCACTGCCTGAAGGGGAGCATGTGTGAGAGCAATATCCTCCTGCAGCAATGGCAGGATTAAATTCAGTTCGGGGGCAATGGAACTGGAAGGGGGGGCTCCATTTTTGCAGGGTGGCAAACCCTCTTCAGCCAGCAGATCCCTCAGTAGCAACCACACAGGAGAGGCAGGGCTCTCCAGCAGCAGCCAACAAACTCTTCCTCATAATTCTCAATGTGAGCAGTAGGGATGGCCTCCTTGTTTTGGTTCAATAACCCAGCCAAGAATGGCAGGAAAGACAAGTATGGAAGAGTTGTCCAACTCCCTTCTGAAGTGCTGTTGTGTGAAGTCAGATGAAGCAGAATCTGGCCATGGTCCCCTGGGATCACCTGCTGTGCCCATCAGCAGCCAGCTTTCCATGTGAAGGGTGCTCAGCAGGACACGTTATGATATCCCATCACTCCTCTTCGGTACTGAGTTGGTGGAGCAGTTGCTGGGCCTTAAAATCAACCTCCCTTTGCTGGAGGTCCCCCAAGCTGAGGATGCAGACATTGTGAGTGTCCATCTTCCATCTACTGTGTGCTGCTGCTAGGCTGTTTTTGTGTGTGTTGGTTGGGCTCTGCACCCATTCAGTCCAAGAGCTTCTGGAGCAATCTAATCCATCAGTTTTGTGTTCCCTGGGCAGGGCATTGTTTGAGGGGTCAGGGCCCCAATTCAGCCCCTGGGTTTTCATCCTTCCCGAGTACCCTAATCCTCAGGATTTTAGGCCGTTGGATCTGTCCTCCTTTCTGCTGGGCTCCACTACCCCCCTGCCCATAAGTCTCACTCCCCTTTATCCCACTTGCTGTCATGAGTACTGATGGTGAACAGGAGGGGGCCCCTATCCGGGGGAAAAAACACATGCGTAGTTTAGAAGCTTTGAATATTCCTTTGAAGAAACTCAGAGCAGAACCACCTTAGATTTCTGGGTTTCATCTGCGAGGGTTTTCCCTCAGCCTTTCAAATTAGCAGGATTTTCTGTCTAGTCGAGTAGAACAATAAACACTAGAGACTCAAGCAACCGTCTCAGCGTGGTTCTTTGCTCCAAGCCTGGACACTTGCCCTCCATAGCATGAACTGGCGGCACCTTCACTTCTTCAGCCCATCCCTCTCTGTTGACCAAGAGCTGGTCCAGGACAGCAAAGAAGCAACCCCTTGTTTCTCTTCCTACTTTCTGGCAAAGGACGTTGTCAGCAGGAAAGAACACTGACTCTTGGCAGAAAAAGATTTCCAGTGGGTGTCAGGATAACTGACAGCCCCCCACCCCCGCCAAATGAGGTAACTATCCTGGGCTTCTATGCAAGTTTGGTTATCTAACACAGAAAGGCTTTGCCCAAATCTCTGGCCTGTTCAGCAGTCTATAATCAACTCCCTTGATGAGATCGGCCTTGTTTCCCCCTCTTCCTTCCTAAAGACTCTCAACAGGCCTTGCATAAATTTCTGTGCAGGCACATGCTTTATCTGGGTGTCGCGTGACACCCCTCCTTTCTTGAGAGGGGGTGTCCTTTGGAAGAAGGTGGACCCCCCCCCCAGGGCCCTGCTCCTCTTTGTGAGGTGGTGGAAGGGCTGAGCCGGCCAGGCCACAGCAATGGGCCGGTGGAAGACGCACAAGCGGACGCTCCGTCCAGATGGACAAAGTCCCTCTCAGCAAGTGGGTTACCTGTCCAGAGCTTACCTGTTCTGGAAGCAGCTGCACTCCCCCAAAGGATCACATTTGGAGCCTGGAGGGCTTTGGGATGCACCTCTGACATTGCAGGCACCAGAAACAACCTGACAATTGAGGCAGCTCCCCCAATATTGGGGTTACAACGCTGGGCCAGCTGACATTTTATAGTGAGATTGGCGGTGTATAAATTTAATAATAAATAAATAAAACATGTGAGCCAGTGCATTTTGTACTAGATAGAGTCTCTGGGTGATCTTCAAGGGCAGCCCTATGTTGAGCACATTACAGTAGTCCAATCATGGAAAGGAAGTAAGGTGGGAACTACATTTTCCAAACAAGGAAGCCAGGAAATGGCACAACGCTTTCATAATTACCTTTAACCGTTTCAAGAGTCCCTGTACTTTTGCAATCATCACAGCCTGGAGATTCTGAACCTTGATCCCGCCAGGTCTATCCATGACCAAGGACAAAGTTAGAAGCTTGGGGGCCTTTTTTCAGGTCTGGGAATACTACGCAACCCTCAATGTCAGCACACTTTGCAGCATCTCCTGATCAACGCTGTATGCTCCTGCTGGGTAAATGCTGTTCCCTCTGGAGGGGCCAAGGGGACCTGCTGCACATCCCGGAATCCCTCAAGAGATCCGGGGGAGCAAATGGGGTCCCCTCTGGCAAGGGGCAGCATCTCCTCCTCGGCTGGAGTCCGGTTGAGTTCCATGGGGAACAAAGAAGCTGGCTCCTTCTGCGTGAACAGGGCATGCCTAGACCGCCACCTTCAGTTCTTGAGCTGGCCTCAACAGTGGTGTCCGGATGGCCGAGCCCTCTTCTGCCCTCGTAATGGAGCTGCGAGGGGTGCTGCCCTTCCAGGTGTAGGGTGGGCCCTGTTCAGGAAAGCAGCGGAGCATTATCTGCAGGGACGTGATCGGGGAGGGGGGGCTGTGTTTGTTCTTTCTTTTTCTTTTTTAAAGTTTTCTTTAAAACTTTCTTTATGCACACATCCTTTGAAATGTTCGCATTGATTTAGGTTCAAAACTTTTAATAAAGTAATTTCTACGCACATACAGAGACGCACAAATGCATACACATATACAGATATTTCTCGAGGAATTGGGAGCCAGATTGCTGTAGGGGTGAAGGGAGCAGGCTAGAAACCGGGAGACGGTGAGTTCTAGTCCTGCCTTAGGTACAAAGCCAGCAGGGTGACCTTGGGCCAGGCACTCCCTCTCAGCCCCAGGAAGGAGGCAATGGCAAGCCACTTCCAAAAAACGAGGCCAAGAAAACTGCAGGGACTTGCCCAGGCACTTGCCAGGAGTCAACAATGACTTGAATGGACCCAAAAAACCCCCCACCATTCTCTAAGAAGGGTTGTTATTTTGATTGCTGAACCCCACCCTATAATTCAGAGGCACGTGACTTTCAGAATACAGCTGAGCTTCATTTTGTGTCTTGGTTTAAATATGGGAAATTTAAGTCTGAATTTAAATACAAGCTAAATGTATTTCTCCCTCCCTCTCATATAGAAGGCAGGTTATTTAGACTTACTTTTTATTGGCTTTTAAAGACAGCCGTGATTTCAGGTTACGCAGACTGATGGATGAAAACTAAATTATCTCTCTATGTAAAGAGGCTTTGAACGGTTCACTCATGCAGTCATTTCAGGTTGCAGATTTTTTCAAAAGCAGGAAACAAGAAGAGGTTAACCAGTAAGCAAAAACTGCAGTAACGTTATTAGCCTGTTCAGGAAAAGAGGTAAAATACCTTCCAGGGTAGTAGAACACATAAAATTTACTAATTCCAGAAGGAAGCAGAATACCAGTGTGTCATTACTGTTATTATTATTGAAGCAATTTGTTTCAAAAAGCAAATATCCAGATGGAGCAAGGATTGCAAAGTTGGAAAACGTATGGTCTGAGAATGTTTGAAGAAGTTAGGAAGGCAGTTGTTTATCGGTGACTTGTTCAAACAGGCCATGTGAGTTACTGGCCAAATAGCTAGGTCAGAAAAGAATAAACCATCCAGGTCTGAAGAAGGTTGCTCAGTTTTGTTTTGTTTTTGAGAATTCATTATTTTTGCTTGCTTGTTTCCCAAAGTCCTGGAGTTTGAACCTTCTACGCGAAAAGTACTACGCTGCCTGACTGGGTGACGGAACAGGGTGCTGGAAATCCTGAATTCTTACCTCTGGTTTCTGCTTGGTGGCATAGACCGCACAAACTAAGTCATGAAGGATGCTGATTAGCTAGAGATAGACCGCGGGCTAAGAGGAATGCCGGGCTAATGTTCTGTTTTGCTGGCAGCATTTCTGCTCCTGATGCCAGAAGGGAGGCTGATCTCCCAAGCCCACAACTCAGTGAGAGCTCGTTCCCCCATCAGGCATGTGGCATCTCTGCAAGAAAAGCCCACTCAAAAAAGATCTTGAAATGAAGCAACATTTCAGCGGACCTCCTAATGGGTCGGCGCTCAATCACACCCCCTTGGAGCCCTTGGTTTTCTTCCTGTCTGGAATACCTGGCCTGGAACACGTCCACCACTGGATCTCCATCCCTTTCTGCTCTATGTTTGTCATCTCCCTTCTGGGGAACTGCACCCTTCTCTACGTGATCAAGGCGAACATGAGTCTCCATCAGCCCATGTTCTTCTTCCTCTCCATGCTGTCCTCCACTGATCTGGTGTTGTCCCTCACCACCATGCCTAAAACCCTGGGCATCTTCTGGTTCAACGCTGGGGAGATTGGGTTGGTTGGCTGCCTGGTACAGATGTTTTTCCTCCACTCATTCTCCATCATGGAGTCTGCAGTGCTCTTGACCATGTCCTTTGACCGCTATGTGGCAATTTGCCACCCTCTGAGGTAGCATCCTGACCCATTCGCTGGTGGCCAAAGCTGGGCTGGTGGCCTTGATGAGAGGAGTTGCCCTGATGCTGCCCTTGCCCTTCCTGCTCCAGAGACTGTCCTATTGCCACTCATTCACTGTTGCCCACTGCTACTGTGAGCACATGGCAGTGGTGAGGCTGGCCTGTTCCAACACCCAGTTCAACAATATCTACGGGATCTTTGTTGCTCTCCTGATTGTGGGCCTTGACTTGGGCTTGATTGCGCTGTCCTATGTCAAGATTCTCGGAACTGTCTTGAGCCTGGCTACGAAGGAGGAACAGCACAAAGCCTTTGGCACCTGCCTCTCTCATGTGAGCGCCATCTTGGTTGTCTACACTCCTGTGGTTCTCTCATCAGCCATACACAGGTTTGGCCACCATGTTCCTGCCTATATACACATTCTCTTGGCCAACGTCTACCTGCTTTTCCCACCAATGATGAACCCCATTATTTATGGGGTGCAAACAAAGCAGATTCGAGAGAGAGTTCTCCACCTCTTTCACCAGCAACTCTTACGAAAGGCAACCTTGTAAAGGGAGTGCACATCCATAAGGTTTCTATTCATATCTATATGGAATGTACAAAACTGGATACTTTTTGGTCCACATCTTGATATTCTTAAGGAAGAGCATTTGACCAGCAGCCTCCATCTCCTCACCCTTCCAGGAGCTATGAGAACTACCATCCTCACTCTCATAGTGGCCAAGGAGGTGACCCACGGCTGGGACTACGCAGTAGTGTGGGCCTCTGATGGAGGAGGTGGTGCCTCCAGCCTTGAAAGAAACAGTGGTGCACCCCCTTCTCAAGAGTCCATCCTTGGACCCAATGGTCTTTGTAACTATCAATCAGTCTCCAACCTTCCTTCTGGGGAGAAGGTTGTTAAGAAGGTGGTCGGTCTGCAGCTGATGAGAACCCTGGAGGAAATGGATTATTTAGGCCTGTTTTAGTCACATTTCAGGCCGGGAGTTAGTACCGAGGCAGCTTTGGTTGCGCTTGTTGATGACCTGTGGTGGAGCCAGGATGGTGGGGGTGCACCCATCCTTGTGCTTCTTGATATCTCAGTGGCTTTCAATACCATCAACCACAGTATCCTTCTGAGCTGGCTCTGTGGGTCAGGGATTGGGGGCTCAGTTTTACAGTGGTTCTCTTCCTTTCTCTGGGGTTGGTTGCAGTTGCTGCTGGTTGGTGGGGAGAGATTGTCCCTTAGGCCCCTCACTTGGGGGGTGCCGCAGGGTTCTATTCTCTCTCTCATGCTTTTCAACATCTACATGAGACCACTGGGTGAGGTCATCTGCTGGTTTGGTGTTCAGTGTCATTAGTAGACTGATGACACTTCATTATATCTTCTGACTCCAGGCTGGCCAAGTCAGGCTGTTGAAATTCTGTCCCAGTGCCTGGAGGCTTTGCTGGTTTGGATGGGGAGGAACCGTCTCCAACTCAATCCAACCAAGACCGAGTGGCTATGGGTGTTTGGCCCATTTGGTCCAGATCTGAGGATATCCCAACTTTGACCTTGGATGGGGTTGCACTTCCCCATTTAAGGATGGTGCAAAATTTGGGGGTCTTCCTGGACTCACAGCTCCTGCTTAATGAGCAGGTGGCAGCTGTGGCCAGGAAGGCTTTTATCCAGCTTTCTCTAGTGTGCCAGTTGCAGACTTTCCTAGATTGGGGGGCCCTTCAGACAGTCATTCCTGCCCTGGTCACCACACAGCTTGACTACTACAATGTGCTGTACATGAAGCTGCCCTTGAAGACCACCTGGAAGCTTCAGCTGGTCCAGAATGCAGTGGTCTGGAGAGTGATGGGCATGCCTTGATATGCCCATGTAACACCTCTGCTTTATGAGCTGCACTGGTTGCCAGTTTGCTTCTGGGGGGTGGGCGATTCAAGATGCTGGTCACTATCTATAAAGCCCTACATGGCAGAGGACCCGGTTCCTTGAGGAACTGCCTCTCTCCCACAGTATCTGCCTGGCCAACTTGATCTGGGTTGATGTGCTCCGGGGTCCCTCGATTAAACAAGGCCACCTATCAGGACCCTGGAAATGCACCTTCTCTGTAGCAGCGCCTGCCCTCTGCAATGAGGTTCCCCCCACATTCGAACAGCTCCACCCTACTGGTATTTCGAAGGGCCCTGAGGACCCGGCTCTTTGCCCTGGCCCCCGGCAAGGACGGCCGACCCCCCTTTCTTCCTTTTCCTTGCTCCAATCCTGGTTTGTTTTCATTGCCATCATGGGTTTTTTTGTCTTGTGCTGATTTTGTGGTTTTTGTACTGTTCTTTGTTTTTAAATGTTGTACCAATTGTAAACCTCCCAGAGTCACTGGGAGTCATTGGGCAGCATATAAATTTAATAAATTGTTGTTGTTGTTGTTGTTGTTATTATTTCACAGAAGCTGGGATTTATGCAGTTCAAACTGTAGTTGTTTGTGATTGGAGGAAACCCCACAAATAAATGAAAAACCAATAACAAAGGAATCACTCAATATTCTTTCAGCCAAGGAGGACAATTTTATTGAGGCCGTAGAGTGGGTGCCGCCTTTCAACACCCTCAGAATTCAGGTGGTCCGAATGGTCCCTCTTACGTGGTCGGGGCCATGCACCCATCCAGGTGACGAGCCCGTTCAGGGCGTTTGGAAAAGCGCTGGGCGAATGTTCCCTCGTTGGAGGTTCGAGACCGATGAAAGCGCTATGGGGCCACAGTCTAGGAGGAGCTTTCTGCACACTCACCTCCTCCGACAGTGCCAGTCTGCTGTACCAGGACGCTTGTGCCTCTCAGGCTCCAGGGCTTCTTCTCCTTGTCTCTGTTTATCCTTTTCCTGGAAATCCCCCTGGATGAAGGGTTAAGCGGGCAGCCACCCATGGGAGTGCCAGAGTCTGTGCAGTCTGGGGTGCCTCAGAGGGGGCGGCCCTTGGGAGGTTAAGTCAAGGTGCTGGCACCCCGGGCAGGTGCTGGTGGCCCCCCTCCCTCCCTCCTCCCTCCCCCCCACTGCCTTGCCCTGGAATGAGCAGGGGGGGGCAGGCTCCCCTGTCTCCGGTTGGAAAGAGGCAGCTCTCCCGGGAGAGTGGGGCAGAGCACAGATCTCGCCCAGATGAGCATCAGCTTAGCCGATATTCCTGCTGTCATTCAGTTATCGCCAGACACACCCTTGTGCCAGGCAGGGCTCACAGGCTGGGCTGTGTGGGGCAGCCTGCTTTGCACCCCCAGAATGGCACAGGTCGGCAGGAACTCTGGGACCAGACCTTCACCTTCCCACCGTCTGGTCCCATTCCAGGCCATCGTTCCCTTGCACAGCTGGAGAGCTCTGCAGCATCTCTCCACTTCCTCAGCCTAACGAACTGTGCTCCTTCCCGAGCCAGGCTCACTGTGGGCCAGCCACGCAAAGAACCCCAAGGGAAAGAGGACCCAGAATGGAGCTCTTGGGGGGCGATCGGCTGATCTGGGGTGGCATGCTGGGGAGACGCCAAGAATGGCACAGGAATGCCAACTGCAGTGCACTCTGGAAAGAGTTCCGATAGTGCCAGGAATGTTCTGCATTGGCCAAAGCTGCCTGTGCGTGCTTGCACACCTCAACCACCATCTGGCGGACATGCAACGTGCTCTGTGACCAAACGCAAGAGAGACGGCCACCTGCTCCACCCACACCACTTCCCCATGGAGGACTCCCATCTCCCCGAGACCATCTTTGATGGAAAACTGCTCACCAGCCTTGAAGGATGGTGCTTGGAGGGGGGAGGGCCACAATCCACAGCATGGTTGGGACACAACATACAGCAGGCGCTGACAGGTTATGCTGCAGCCAGACCTGCGGTGTCTTCTGCAGCAGGGAAACTGCTCATAGCTTCAAGTTCCCCTTCCGTGGCTCAGTGAGAGAACCGGTTGCCCCTGCCGATGCCCAGGGCAGCATATGTGGGTGGAAGGGGCAAGCGCAAAGCTGTGAGTGTCCTTAAACCATTAGACTCCAGGAAAAGAAGGAGCACTCAAACTGTGGGATGGGGTGGGCTTGACCTGCTGCCCTGAAGGCCCAAGGAAACACACATGGTGTGGATGCGAACAGCCACCGAGTTTTGCTCCTCTTCTGTCTCTGTCCAACCCAGCATGTCCCCAACGCTGAAGTTCTCTCACCTGGCCAGGAAGAAGCAGAAGACATGTCAGGCCGTGATACGCACATATCAATGCCTGACCGAGGCTTACAGTCACCATAGTTGCATCCCTGCTAACCATGATCCGCCACCTCCCAGTAATAGGACAGTGGGAACCGGGGTCTACTCAACACCTTCCTTGAGCCCCTTGTCTTCCTTGGCAAACCCACAGAGTCTAGTATGCATGGACACCACATCTACTGCCCTCCTGAAACTCTGGAATGAGGCTGAGCCTGTTGGCCCTGAGGAAATGGACAGAGTTCCCTGTGGCAGCAGTCCTACCGCCTGCGGCCTGGCTTCCTGTCCTCCTTCTGGGCCTGTGCAAGCCTCCAGGGAGGTCTCAAGGGGTGGGTCAGGGGGCTGAAGCAGCCTTGAGTGAGGGAGTGGTACGCTGCTCTTGGAGGAGGTGGGGATGCAGTCCCTCCTTAGGAAGCCGTTGCGTGACCCAGCAGTTCCAAACAGCTACTGACTGGTCTCCAGATTCTGTTTCCAGGGAAGGTGGTTCTGCACTGCAGACATCTCTGGAACAAATGAATTATCTGGAGCATTTCAGTGGGGGTCAGATCCATTTATGGAACCGGATGTATCACTCTTGTGGATGACCTGTGATGGGATTGGGCTAGGGGAAATGTGACTGCCCATCCTGCTCTCAGCTGCCTTTGATATCATCTGGAAAGGGGTTACCAGCTGTTTTCCAGGTGCAGTTGAAGTTTCTGGCTGCTACCTTTGAAGCCCTTCCTGGCTGGGGACCTGGGTATCTCTGGGACTGCTTTCTCCTAGTAGGTTCCCCATCAGGTCTCCCTGGGTCCCATCTCCCCAGGGGAATGTCATCTTCAGGCTGTTGGGGGCAGATTTCTTTGTTGCTGCCTCTCTTCCCCCAAATAGGATCCCCCTGAAGATCAATCTGTCTCCCACTTCCTTGGTTCTTCACAAAGCCATTAAAACCAGGCTGTTTCTGCAAACTTTTGGGGTTTGAAGGATGGAATGCATCCCTCCTGGAGGGGCAGTTTTGCAGGTCACATTCTCAGGCATATAAGCTTGATAAACAGATAGAGAAGCAAATGAACTCCTGAAGATGTCTGAGAGTACCAGTTTCCATCACTGTGTTATCATGGCTTCTTCATCCTTCTATTCCTGTAGCCCTTTGGATCACTTTGTGACTCTATGTCTGGAGCAAATCCAGGATCCTCTGGATTGTGAATGCCACCACCTGTCATTTAGATCCATGCCCCTCCTGCCTGGTGAAGGCAGCTTGGGAGGTGACATGTGGCTGGGTCCAAGTGATGGTCAATACATCCTTAGGAGAAGGGGTGTTTCCGGCTGCCTAAGGAGGCACTGGTGCGCCCCCTCCTCAAGAAGTCATCTCTGGACCCAACTGTGCTGGACAATTTTCATCGAGCCTCCCACCTCCCCTTTTGGGGGAAGGTGGTTGAGAAGGCGGTGGCGTTGCAACTCCAGAGGGTCCTGGATGAAAGGGATTATCTCGACCCCTTCCAGTCAGGCTTCAGTCCAGGATATGGGACAGAAACGGCATTGGTCGCAGTTATGGATGATCTCTGGCGGGAGCGGGATGGGGGCAGTGCATCCATCTTTGCTCTCCTTGACCTCTCAGCGGCTTTTGATACCATCAACCATGGTATCATTTTGGGGCAGCTCAGGGAGTTGGGAGTGGGTGGCGTGGTTTTGTGCTGGTTCACCTCCTTCCTCCAGGGCTGATCCCAATCAGTGGTGATAGGGAGCGAGAGATCCGACCCTCAACCCCTCCTCTGTGGGGTGCCGCAGGGTTCGGTTCTCTCTCCTCTCCTATTCAATATCTACATGAAACAGCTGGGCAAGATCATCTGTCACCATGGGATGAGATATCATCAATATGCTGAGGATACCCAGTTATATATCTCCATCCCGGGTGAAGTAAGTGATGCGGTCTCCACCCTCTCCAAGTGCCTGGGGGCTGTGGGGGCCTGGATGGGGAACAACAGGCTTCAGCTGAACCCTGGTAAGATCGAGTGGCTGTGGATTGATGGCCCCTCGGTTTCCAGGAAGTTGTCTTTTTGGTTCTGGATAGGGTGGCACTGCCCCATTCAGAACCAGTGCAGAACCTGGGGGTCCTCCTGGAGTCGTGACTCCTGCTCAAAGAACAGGGGAAGTCACGGCCAGGAGGGCCTTTGCACATTTTCGGGTGGTGCGCCAGCTCTGCTCATTCCTGGATCGAGATGCCCTCCAAACAGTCACTCATGCCCTGGTTATCTCCCATATAGACTATTGCAATGCGCTGTACATGGGGCTACCCTTGAAGAGTATCTGGAAGCTTCAGCTGGTCCAGAATGCAGCAGCACGGAGTTATTGGTGCTATGAAATCAGCCCATGTGACACCACTGTTACGCGAGCTGCATTGGGTACCAGTCTGCTTCCGGGTCCAATTCAAGGTGTTGGTTATCACCTTTAAAGCCCTGCATGGCATGGGACCAGGCTACCTGAGGGACCGTTTCATCCCCGTAACATCAACCTGCCCCAGCCGGTCAGGGAGAGAGGGCATGCTATGGAACCCATCAACGAAGTAATTGCATCTGGCGGGGTCCAGGAGGCGAGCCTTCTCTGCAGCGGTGCCCGCCCTTTGGAATACCATGCCCCCAGAGTTGAGACGGGTTTCCTCGCTCCCAGTCTTCCAGAAGAAATTGAAGACCTGGTTCTGCCGCCCCGCTTGGGACGAGGAGGGTAACAGCTCCACCTGGGGGTGGTTGGTGCCATAGCACCCCCTATTGATTGGGATTCCATCTCCTCTTGGATTTTATATTTATTAACTTATTTATGTTTTTAAACTGTGACTGAGGCTTAGATGTTTTTACTATCCTTTTTATTGTAAACTGCCCAGAGTCCCCCATTGGGGGGAGGGGCGGGAATATAAATCAATCAAATAAATAAATAAATAAATAAATAATTGTGGCTGTCTGGCTCTCACCAAGGGGATATTCAGAAGGTCACTGACAACGTGGCCTTCCTCACAGGCAAAACGGTGGTTGAGTCCCCATTGGGTGCTTTATTGTTACAGAAAGTCAGCCATCTGGGCACTTGTGATCTGTTTCTAATTTTATTGTTCTTATTTTTTAAAATGTGAGTTGCCCAGAGTCATCTGGAGTCGTAAAATAAATAAATGTAAATAGAAATAAACTTTTACACCATGAGAACCCAAACTTGTAAGAACACAAATACAGCAATGAACAGCAGAACTTCAAAATGAGCAGCAGAAGAGCGACAATCGACCCCAAAGAACAGAACAGCTGGAGCTGAACTGGATGGAGAGACGGAGCTCAGAGATCTCCCAACCTTCGCTGGCTGCTAGCCTGGCCAGCCACTCCCTTGGGAAGAGGTTCGCTTCCCTATGGAGAGAAGGAAGGTGAAGCCTGGGATTGCGTAGACCACGTTGTTTGTGTCGTGTCTCTTTTACTGATCAGACAAAAGACACCTGAGTCAGGAACAGTCCTCCTTTTTCTTTTTCCTTTTTTCTTGTTTGCTGCTTGCTTTGCTGAACCTTCTGAGAGAAGTAACTCCGGCCAGTTTGCAAAGATTACAACAGACCCAGGTACGCAACAATTGTGCAGCAATGCAAGCTTGTGGGCATGTGGAATCCATCAGTCACAAGAATAACACCACCCACTGTTGTTTAAATCTCAGTTTCGACCGAATCATGCCTTGAAACAAACCCTCCACCGAAGGAAGAGTTCTTTGTTTGCCTCTCCAGAGTGAAGGGGAGAAACCTTGTTTCAAAGTTTCAGACTCAGAAGAGTGAACCTGATCTAATCCGTCTTTCAGATCTGAACTCTCTGTTGGAGATGTTAACAAATCAGCATGCCTCATTAGCATATAGATGAGTTGATCCCATGATGCAATTCTCTATGTGAGAGGAAGCTGTTTGTTGCCACTCCCCCTTCCTCTCTCTCTCTCCCTCCTTCTTCTACCAAGTGAGGAGGCAGCATGCTCATGCTGCTCTCTCTCCCTCCATTATGGCCACATGCTTGGGCCTTGAAGAAGGATTTTTTTCCATTTTCTGCATGCAGCTCTTAGCAGCTATGAGGGCTAAGAGTTCATTAAGAGTAGGGAACAGAAGAAACAAAGAATCTTCATTTTTCACTGAAGTTGGATGTAACTGAACCAAGAATAAAATCAGTAAGACTCTTTTTACTTTTAAACCTACTTTGTCTATGTGTCTGATTCTTTATGCTTGGGAGGGCTGAGTGTGTAAGATCAATAACCTGTATTTCTCTGACATGCCCATTAAAGCTATTTAAGATAATATTCCTTTTTCTGTGTGCAGCTTCTCCACTGTGTTAAGGTCTGCTCCATTCAGTGGTCCTAGCTGTCCACTAATAGCTTCACTCTCAACATCAGTAATGGGCAAAGAGAAGGAAAACTTGTAAAAACATCAGACACTAAAGAGCCAATTGGGAGAATGAAGGCTCACCTTTCAGGTGGGCTTTTAGAAAGAGGAAAGAGCAGCCCCCTTTTCCCCTAGTTTCTTTTGTCTTTCCTCTAACAAGAAGCCTGGAATATCCTTGGATGACTCCAGGCCAGGTAAACAGGTCCCCAATCTCCTGGAATCTGGGACAAGAGATCCAGAAAAAATGTAGCCAATCAGGGTATCTTGGAGTTAGATACAGATGGTTGCTTTATTTATTGAACTGTTTTTATAGCTCACCCAACTCAAAAACCAAAAAGATAAAAACAACAGTAGCAATACCTCAACCCTACCCCAGGATGGACACCAATAGGGTTGAACACTAGGGTTGAACACTCAGCAAAATGTTTGTATCTCTAAAAGTCTTCTAAAAACCAGGATTAAAGTTTGGGATAGTATTTGATGGAAATCATCCTAGCTGGGGGCTTTTGTTATATCCTCCCCTACTGTATTCTATAGAGCCTCGTGTGGCGCAGAGTGGCAGGCGGCAGTATTGCAACCGAAAACTCTCCCCACGACCCGAGTCCAATCCCAGCGGAAGCTGGATTCTCTCCAGCTCAGGTCGACTCAGCCTTCCATCCTTCTTCAGTCGGTAAAATGAGCACCCAGCTTGCTGGGGGAAAGGTAATTATGGCTGGGGAAGGCCGTGGCAAACCACCCCGCTCTATAGTCTGCCAAGAAAAGTCATGAAAACCGTGTCCCCCCAAAGGGTCAGACGTGACTCGGTGCTGGCACAGGGGACCTTTCACTGTATTCTATATTCTATATTCTTTCTCACTTTCAGCATTCTTTGTTGGGGAATAGATAAACCCTACATGAGGATTATTGATTTCTGTTCTTTCACCTTTTGGCTTTCAACTGCCAGGTAGTTTCTCACCCTCACCCAGCCCTCAGTCTGCATAATCAGGACTTGAATTCTCATTGAACCAGCTCCCTCCTGCTCAAGTACTTTAGCAGGTGCATGTCCTGCCTGGCTCAACTACAGAGCAGAAAGGGAGGAGGCCGCCATTCCAACTATCCCTGAGGAATTTGGCACGGTAGAGGCTTTCTCTGGGGAAGAGTGGCTGATGGTGCCATGGTGAAAAGGTTCTCCCCAGGGGGGTGCAGTACGAATTGTGCATGGAAGGGCTTAGAGACACCAACCTGAGGGAGCCAGAGGGGCCAACCAATGACATCCCAGGCCTGGGTGTGTTTCAGTAATGGTATCAGAGAAAGAACTTGAGAGATGGGGCAAAGAAATGCTGTGGAGGAGAACGGTCAGATACGAGACAGCATAGCCTGCAGCTGCATAATGGGTGGAGGCTCAGAAGGGACCCTCCCTGGTTTCTTGGACTGTAAAGGATACATTGGGAGATTTGTACTTTCAGACTTGCAAGATTGCGTTAATGTAGCCTTACAATAAAATAGAATTTGTTCATATGGTCATGCTTCCTGTCTGGTCTACCTGGGAAGGCTGACCGTTTGTGTGTATGGCCTTTCACATTCCCATTTCTTTTTCTTTGTACAGGGGTTTCCCAGTTATGCTCACAATGGCAATGTCATGTGCGCCGTTTCAATGTATTTGATGCATCGTAACGTTTCGCATGTCATTAATTGGATGCGTGTTGCATTTGTCTAGGGAGGATGGGAACGATTATATTTTGGCTTTGCTTTGGAATGTGTTTGTGTTATCTACTGCGCTCAAGGTTACTTTCCCAGGCTAGCAACTCTGACGATTGCTAGCACCTGTGCCGGGCGGGGCTGTTATGAGGGAGGCGGGATACGTTTGAAGCAAGGGTTTAAGTTTGTATTTGGCGCGCTTTTGCTCATTCTCAGCTTTCTCTGTATTTGCTTTTAGTACTCTAATAAATCAGATTTCATTTAGCATCCTCTTGTGAGTCTGAGTATTTGGGGCTGGGGCAATCATTACATAAAGCTGGGAATCTCAGTTCCTAACTCCGCTGGCCCCTGTCCAAGGAAGACAAGCGTCTAACTTGTGAGGGAGAGAGCCCGCGATGACCGAGCCCGAAATCGTGATGATGGAGGAAGGGGAACCGGACTCGACCGTGAGGCCGTCCGGCCGACCGTCCCAAGGAGGGGAGCTGTCCGCCATCAGAGAGGAGGCGAGCTCCGGGTCGGAGAGCGAAGCCGGGGGGCTGAAAACGGCCCCGGAGACCACCGTGAATTCTCCGGGTGAGCTGCTCACCTGGGATGAGACCCGAGGAGATGCCACAGCAGCGGGGGGCCCATCCTGGAGGCAGAGATACCCTTTATCCCCCAACGTGGTGCAGGTGCAGCCAACGGAGGGCTCACCCACTCCGGATCGAATCAGAGTGCTGGAGTCGAAAATGGATTCGTTGGAGGCTATTCTGAAACAGCTGAGCTTGGATGTAACCTCGATGCGAGAGCTCCGGGAAGAATCCAGCCAGAGGCATTCAACCCCTTCCTCCCAGGGGCTGACCCCGGAACGGCGACGGGTGGTGCGGAGGCGCGAAGGGGACCAGTCGGTCCAGATGGAAATCGCAGCAGCGCCCGGGCGATCGCCCCGGGGCCCCGTGCCGCTCCGAGTCAGGGAAGCACCAGCCGCTGCAGCCCCGGTGGTGGGGCGCAGCCCGGCGGGAGGCGGTATGCGAGACTTCCCTGTCAAGTTTGATGGGGACCCGACCAAACTCTCGTTCTTCCTGACTAATGCGAAAGCTTATATGGAAGAATGGGGGGGGGCTTTCCAATCAGAGAAGGCAAGAATCATCACCATTGCCACCAAACTGAAGGGGAGGGCGGCAGACTGGTATGTCCAGATGTGCCAGTCGGAAGCGCCTGAACTGGAAAATCTCGAGGAGTTCCTCTGGGCGTTGAAGCAGCACTTCGAGGACCCCTTAGCAAAGGAGAGAGCAAAGCGAGCCCTGAAGGAACTCAAGCAGGGGTTCCGATCAGTGGCCGATTATGCTTTGGAGTTTAAAGCGCTAGCTGGGAAGGTGGATGACTGGTCCCAAGCAACCATTATCGAGCTCTTCAAAGATGGCTTGAATACCGAGGTGCTGCGCTGGTCCCTGGGGAGGGACGACCCATACACGCTGTATGAGTGGATCCTGCTAGCAGGAAGGGCTGAACATGCCCAAGAGGTCTTTGCCCAGCGGAAGACCGTCAAGTCGGGGCGGGAGATGAAGCCCAGCCGCACATCGACCACCGGGGGAAAACCGGGACAGCGACCCTGGGACGAGGAGCGTGAGAAGCGGTATGCCAAAGGATTGTGCCTGAGATGCGGTAAGGAGGGGCATCGAGTGGCAGCATGCCCGAAGGCAAAGGTGGAGGAACGGCCCGGAAAACCGCCGGCGAAGTCCCCTGCGTTGCCGAGGAAACAGAAAGCTGCGGTGGCTGAGACCGAGGGAGACGATGTGATGTTCTACGAAATTGAAGGGGAGACCGAAATCCCGCAACCGGCGGGAAACGCCAGCCACCTGCTCTAAAGGGCGCCGCTGGGCAGGTGGTAGAAGACGGGCGCGAGCCTCCAGCGGTGAGTGGCACTTACCGCATACTCATGGTGAAATTGAAATTGGGTTCACAAGTCAAGACGGTGGAAGTTTGGGCCATGATTGATTCGGGGTGTTCCCGGTGTCTGATGCACCCCGACGTGGTGGCGGCTTTGGAGCTCCCCACTTTTCCCCTACAAAGACCCATCGCATTTACTCAATTGGATGGGTCCATGGCAGGGGGCAAACCGGTCACCCACTTTACAGGGCGGGTAGCCTTGCAACTGGGCAGTCACCAGGAAGGGTTGTCTTTTGTCGTGGCTCCCGTAGGGGGCCCATTGGTGGTGTTGGGGGTACCATGGTTGGTGCAGCAAAACCCCCAAATAAACTGGGTCTACCGGACCATCACATTTAGGGATGGGTTTTATCAAGCGGCAGAGGGGAAGGGTGCCCCAGAGGAGATGGTGGGGGTTGCGGCAGCTGCGACTCCGCCTTACCCGGCCTCTCCTCTGGAGGGCTTGCCGGCCGAGTACAGGATGTTTGCTGATGTATTCGGTGAAAAGGAAGCTGACCAGTTGCCCCCCCATCGAAAGACGGACTGTGCCATAGAACTGCTGCCCAACACTCAATTGCCTAAACCAAAAATTTATTCCATGACGCAAAAGGAACTGACTTTGTTGAGGGAATTTGTGGACAAAAATTTGGCGCGCGGATTCATTGAGCCGGCGAATTCACCCGTGGGGGCGCCGGTTCTTTTCCGCCCAAAAAAGGATGGGACATTGAGACTTTGTACGGATTTCCGCGGATTAAATGCCGTCTCAATTTCCAACAAATATCCCTTGCCATTGATAAAGGACATGTTGTCACATCTGGCCAAAGGCAAGATTTTCTCTAAACTGGATTTAAGAGAAGCCTACTATCGTGTACGAATCAAGGAGGGTGATGAGTGGAAAACTGCATTCAATTGCCCGTTGGGAGCCTTCCAGTATAAGGTGTTGCCGTTTGGGTTGGCTGGGGCCCCTGGGGTATTTATGCAATTAATCAATGAAGTTTTGCATGAACATCTGTTTAAAGGTGTACTGGTGTATTTGGATGATGTATTGATTTATACGGAAACCATGAAAGAGCATGTAGCTCTGGTAAAGAAAGTCTTGTGTAAACTCAGATCTGCTGAACTGTATGCAAAGCTATCCAAATGTGCCTTTCATCAGACCCAAATTGACTACTTGGGGTATAGGATTTCTGATAAAGGTATAGAAATGGACCCTGCCAAGGTACAGGCTATCATGGACTGGGAGAGTCCCCGTACCCGCAGGCAACTTCAAAGTTTCTTGGGGTTCAGCAACTATTACAGATTATTCATAAGGGGGTTCGCTGAGATTGCCTTGCCCCTAACGGACCTGCTTCGAACGAAAGGGGTGGGAGATACTAGGCGAGTCAAGAATCCCGGAGCGTTGTTGAGGTGGACGCCTGCTTGTCAAACGGCGTTTGAGCGGCTGAAAGCAGCTTTCGTCAAAGAGCCCATTTTACAACACCCTGATCCTTCAAAGCCTTTTGTTGTACAGGCTGATGCCTCCGATTATTCTATTGGCGCATTGTTGATGCAAAAAGACGAGGCAGGATGCCTCAAGCCCTGTGCGTATTTATCCCGCAAGTTCTCCAAAACTGAGAGGCGTTGGCATGTTTGGGAAAAGGAGGCATTTGCAGTGAAAGCTGCATTAGAGGCTTGGCGGCATCTGTTGGAAGGGGCTAATCACCCCTTTGAGGTATGGACTGATCATAAAAACTTGGAGGCACTTAGTACCCCTCGAAAACTGAGCCCTAAACAGGTTCGTTGGGCTCAATTTTTCAATCGATTCAATTTTCAGTTCAAATTTATTCCAGGGAAAAAGAACTTCTTGGCTGATGCCTTGTCAAGGCAACCTCAAGACTCTGGGGCGGCGCCAGATGTGGTGAGCACCCTATGGTCGGCGCCCCAATTGGGCATGCAAGCTGTGACGCGTAGCCAAACGCGCGCGCAACAACCGCCCACCACAAGCGCTGCTCAGCCAAGCTCTTTGTCAATTCCCTCCCAATTGCAACAAAAGTTTTTAAAAGAATTAAAAACGGATACTTGGTTGCTTGCGAATAAAGACAATGTTACTTTTGACAGAGGCTTCGCTTGGAAGTCCGACCGCCTCTACGTTCCTGAAAGCCTCCGAAAAGACGTGTTAACACGTTCACACGATGACAAACTCGCGGGTCACTTCGGGTTTGTAAAAACCTTGCACCTCGTTCGGAGGCAATTCTGGTGGCCCACATTACGTAAAGATGTCAAAGACTACATTGCTTCCTGCACTGTTTGTGCAATGTCCAAGCGCAAGGTGGGCAAGCCCCAGGGGCTGTTGCAGCCGGTAGCAGCCCCCTCTTCCCCTTGGGAAGAAATCTCCATGGATTTTATTGTAGAGCTACCACCCAGCCAACGCAAAACGGTCATTTGGGTGGTCAAAGATTATTTCTCCAAACAAGCCCACTTTATTCCCTGCGTGTCCATTCCGTCAGCGCGTCAATTAGCCCGCCTATTCCTTGTACACGTGTACAGGCTACACGGATGTCCCTCCCGCTTGATTTCTGACAGAGGTACACAATTTACCTCTCAGTTTTGGCGGGCGTTTCTCAAGCTGTTAGGCACGAAGCAAGCCCTCTCCACGGCTTGGCATCCTCAAACGGACGGGGCCACTGAGGCGGTTAACTCCACTCTAGAGCAGTACCTGCGCGCTTTTGTGAATTATCAGCAGGACAATTGGGTAGACCTTCTACCATTTGCTGAAGTGGCTTACAACAATGCAGTGCATCAAAGCACTGGACAGACCCCGTTTCGGGTGGCTCTGGGTAAAGACTTTGTCCCTATCACTGATCTCCCACAACCTCCTGCACGTGCGGTCACTACAGATGATTGGTCAACACAACTGGCTGACTCTTGGCCAATGATTCAAAATGCATTGGCTGATGCTCAAGCGGATTATAAATTGTATGCTGATCGGAAGCGGGCCCCCCAACCTGCATTCCAAATTGGGGACTCAGTGTACCTTTCTACCAAGTTTATCAAGTCATCACAACCTTCCAAGAAACTTGCACCTAAGTTTGTGGGTCCTTTCCCAATTGTAGCTCAGATCAACCCTGTGACTTTTAAACTTGATTTGCCTCATAACCTGAAACGCTTACACCCTGTTTTTCATTGCAGCTTACTCAAACCGACTATTCCTTCTGATCGCTGGCATCGGCAACCTCCACCTCCCACCCCCATCATGATTGATGGTCAGCAACACTTTGAAGTTAAAGAAATTTTGGACTCTAGACACCTTCGCAATACTTTGCAATATTTAGTTCGTTGGAAGCATTTCCCTCATCCTGAGTGGGTCGCTGCATCAGATGTGGCTTCCCCGGTTCTAGTGGCCCGTTTCCACTCCGCTTATCCCTCGAAACCAGGTCCCTAGGGGTATTTTTGGAGGGCGGTATGTCATGTGCGCCGTTTCAATGTATTTGATGCATCGTAACGTTTCGCATGTCATTAATTGGATGCGTGTTGCATTTGTCTAGGGAGGATGGGAACGATTATATTTTGGCTTTGCTTTGGAATGTGTTTGTGTTATCTACTGCGCTCAAGGTTACTTTCCCAGGCTAGCAACTCTGACGATTGCTAGCACCTGTGCCGGGCGGGGCTGTTATGAGGGAGGCGGGATACGTTTGAAGCAAGGGTTTAAGTTTGTATTTGGCGCGCTTTTGCTCATTCTCAGCTTTCTCTGTATTTGCTTTTAGTACTCTAATAAATCAGATTTCATTTAGCATCCTCTTGTGAGTCTGAGTATTTGGGGCTGGGGCAATCATTACAGGCAAACATGTGTCTGAGATCATTCAAAGGAAAATCAGAGGGGGAGGAGTTGCCATGGACAACTAATGTGACATAAAAGTATTTCTCCATGCCAAATGGCTCATTCTTGAAACCACTGTGTACTGAAGGAGGACCTTCTTCTCAAAGCCCTCAACCTTACACCTGAGAGCAGGTCTAACCCCAGTTACTATGTCTGGAGGGTCTTTTTCCAAGATGCAAAATCCACTGCAGCCGCTCACGGATCTCCTTTGCCATAGACAATAGGGTTCAACATGGAGGGAACCATCAAGTAGACGTTGGCCAGGAAGATGTGGACACTGTGGGGGATGTTATGCCCAAAGCGATGGGTGAGGAAGGAGAACAGTCCAGGTGTGTAGAAAATGCAAATGACACCTACATGGGCCCCACAAGTGCCCAGGGCTTTGTGACGAGCCTCCAATGAAGGCAGATGGAATACAGCTTGTAAGATCAGTCCATAGGAGATGAAGATGAAAGTCAGGTCTACACCAACAATGAGGAGGGACAGGATCAGCCCATAGAGATTGTTGGGAGTAGTGTTCCCACATGCTAGTTTTACTAGAGCCATATGCTCACAGTAAGTATGAGAAATGCGTCGGGAGTGACAAAATGGCAGCCTCTGGACAAGGAAGGGGAAGGGCAAGACGATAACAAAGGCTCGGATAAAAATGGCTGCTCCAAACCTGATCACAGTCTTGGGTGTCAGCAGAATTGTGTAGTTAAGTGGGTAGCAGATGGCCACATATCGGTCATATGCCATGGCGGTGAGCGTCCCCGATTCCACAGCACAGAGGGCGTGGACCATGAACATCTGCACCAGGCAGGCTGCAAAGGTGATCTCTTGGGCACTGGTGAGGAAGATGCCCAGCATCTTGGGAAGGACACAGGTGGGCATGGCCATGTCGGTTAGTGCCAGGATGGAGAGGAAGAGGTACATGGGCTGGTGCAGGCTGGACTCTGTCCAGATGACCCAGAGCAGTGTGGCGTTGCCCAAGAGAGCCAAGGCGTAGATGAAGCAGAAGGGAATGGAGAGCCAGGCCTGGACCTTCTCTAGTCCTGGAAGGCCCAGGAGGAAGAAGGAGGTGTAAGAGGCCTGGCCACTGAGGTTGGAAGGAACTAATCAAAGGAAAAGGGAAAGCAGTTGTCAGAAAGAGTCTGTTCCTTGAGGATATACAGGCCACCCCCTCTGCACATCAAAGTGAGACATTTTTGGTATAAAGTGGGAGAAGGCCTCAGCCTCTAGCTTGTCCACTTCAGATGTTGGCAGGCAGACTTAAATTCTGTGCATTCTCTCTGGAACCCACTCCCAGCAAACCATCTTCTGAAAAGCATCTTTAATGCTGCCAAAACGCATGGATTTAGGTCACATCCTTTGGCTCCTTTTCAGTTGTGTGACAAACAGGAAGAATGAAGCCCTCTGAGGAAAATGTTTAATCTCACCCCATATCTTTTGGGTTCTATTAAAGACTTTTCATAATTTAACAGGAACCCTAAATATATCATAGATTTTGTTTAAGCCTGAAGGCCTATGGCAACAACGCAGAACTTGGTTTGCACCTTGTACACATCCAGTCTGCCTCCTGGCTGCCAATATGCTGTTAATGCGGTTCAGTTTTCCGGAGTGTCCAGAATCAATCCTGGCGCTGAGACCTTTTACCCCCACCCATTGCATTCAACGTCAGGCTGATCTGTTGGGAATTTCTGGACCAGCAGCAGGAAATGCTTCTTTTTATGTGCATAACTAAACTGTGGTGATGACCACTCATTCAGAGCAATGGGCCAAGAAAAGTATGGAGGGTTGGGCTATCGGTAGCTGCCTGTTCCCTACCTCCTGAATCCTGGGCAGCTTCCCCCAAAAGTACCACCTGCTGGGGAGCAGCAACAGAGGAGGGCAGTCACCCTTCTGGCTATAGTTTTGTTTCCTGGATGGACCTGGTTGGCCACCATCTGATTCAGAATATGGACTAGGGGAGCCCAGCCTTCTCATGTTCATTGCCTTCTTATTTATGAACAGTGAACCTGAAGTTCTTCCTTTCAAACAACAAAGTTCTTGCTTCTTAGCAGAACCTCAACCCTTGACCAAACAACCCTCAGAGGGGAAAATAGGAGCATTTTCACAACTCCCTCAATTGTGGCCCCAAATCTGTGTTCCAGTTACTACTCACTCTGCATTTTTCAACTCTTTCTCTCTCTGTCTCTCTCTGTCTCACATTGCTCTGTAAATAAGAAGAGAAGTTCAAGATGAGAAAAGCTTCACTGCAGCACCTGCAAGAAGAGGGAAGAGAAGAAAAGCAGAACCTGGTTTCAGGTGGAACCTTCAGGGACACTTTTCTGGGACATGAAAGCTTTCTGAAAGGTTTCATGGAGAACATTGTGGCCTGTTCCTCCTTAGAATTCTCAAGAAGAAGCTGAAGTTTTGTGGTTTGTGGTTTGAAAATGATGATCAGATAATTTGGTCATCAGGGTTTTCCAGGTGAAACACATCTACCCCCTTCCATCTTTCCTCACAGAACTTTCCCTCCAGACCCATCACTCTTTCTATGGCCCCCTGAACATTTCCTAGTTTGCAGGTCTCCTTCTGAAACTGGGGTCTGTCTTATTCAACATGCTGCAGTGACATTCTTGTTGACAGGGGGAAACACCAAACCTACCCGGTTTCTTCCACAGTATGTTTCTTTGTCATCTCCATCCTTCTTCCAGACTTTCTATCTTATTTCGTAGGGCCACCTACCTCCCCTCTTACACACACACACACCCCAATGCTTTGATGAGGCACCTTTTGCTAGTGAGAAATAAATCCGGTCTGGAACGTGCTCACCTTTCTGACTTGGAAGGCTTTAAGTGTATCTGTTTTCAGCATGTGCAAAAAGCCTGTAGGAGAATTAAAGCTACATGGTGTTTTGGCCAGTGACAAAAGCTCCTCTCCCTCCCTCCCTCCCTCCCTTCCATTCCTGTTTCCCTCTCCTCTCTGCAAGCACATCTGACGTAAGCCCAGCCCTGAGGGGAAGCAAGCACTATGGACGGTGGGCCGAGCCATACTCACACACCGGCCTCTTCTATCCCCTGGGCTGGTCCTGCATCTGCCGGAAGACGCTGCGCATCTGTGGTGAGGCAGAGCCAGGAGGAGGAGATCTGTCACCTTGGCTTTTATCGGCCTGGAGGAGGAGGAACTCCCATTGGAGCAAGGCCAAAGGAGACGAGGGTTCCCCGAAGGGTTTCAGCTGCAACTTTGCCTGCTTTCTCTTGCAAAAATGCATGTGCAACTTCTTAATGTAAAAGAGAAGGAAAAGAAAAATCTGGAAAAGTTTTCATGTTTGCAATAAAAGGAAAGAATGTCTTGCAGAAACGGAGATTCAAATGCAGATTCAGCAGTTATATTATACCTCCCCCCACTTTATTTTGTGGAAGAGGAATCAAGTGCAGCCCTGTGCGTGGTTTGCGTGAAGAAAGCCCATTGATGGGATGGAGCTGACTCTGAAGCAAAGAGCTGAGGAATGAATGCAGTGATTAGAGAAACAACGTTGTGCAACTTTGGGGCTCTGTCCCAGGGACCTCTGTGACTCTGTGGGTGTGTCTGTGTGTGTGTAAGAAAAGTCAAGGGAGCAGGCATGCTGGCACAGTTGAAGCCTTGCCCCTTTTTATGTGTGTTGCGTTGCATGCGTGATGTATTTTAAAAGGGGAAGTTTCAACTGTTACTGTTCAGCCACCACCAAGCAGAAGGAGGCCTCTGTAGCTGCCGTGATCCAAAGTCCCTTTGAGCCTCCAGTCTCCTGTGTCTGGACATGGTCTCACCGCCTGACCCCTCACGTGCAAAGCCCCAGACATGAGTGAGCAGAGGGTTGTTTGTGGTGGACATCAGTGCCGGGCATTGCAATGGGGGTGGCGTGCAGAGTGAGATTAGCGGCTTTACGGCCCACTCTCCGGAGGCCAAGCCCCGCCGCCTCTTCCGTCCCTTCCGCCGCCTCCTCTGGCTGAGCCACCTGCTCGAGGCTACTCTGGGACCGGAGGAAAGATCTGGGAGACAAAGGACTCACGGAATCTGGCACCACTGGAGAATCTGCCATTACCCCCCTGGCTTGCCCAGAGATGACAACTCTCGCCCAAGGGATCTCTTCGGAGATCTGTCCCTGCGAGTAACTAGAGGTTTACCCTCCTGTCAGCAACGATTGATAACTGGGGTGTCTGAGAGCCCCCCGAAAGGAAGGCACCCATGTCCCAAAGACGGGCCCACTTTGGGCTTTCCGAGCCGGGGCCCTCTGAGATGGTTGTGCAAACATCTGTGAACTCATCCTGAAGGGTTGTGGTCCTTGGCCACGTTTGAGGAATGAGCTGCCCTCCAGAGGCTTTGCACGTTGCCCTCCAGCCATTCGGGGGATGGGCGGGTCTGTGTTGCGGGCTCAGCCATGTTTTTTGTTTTGTGATTGTTTATGCAGTATTGATGTATTGGCTGTAAGCTGCCCAGAGGTGGTTTTAAGATGAGCAGCTATATCAATGCTATCAATCAATCAATCAATCAATCAATCAATCAGACAGTAGGGAAGACATGGAGAGCATTCTTCCCAAGCCCTTTGCTAGTGGCCACCGTGTGATTGTGTCTCTTTGGGCCGGAAAGCTCCAGGCAAGAGGCATCTGCTCCACTCAAATGTGGTGGGGGGGCTTGGAAGAGAACGTGGAACTGCTGCCCCCCCCAGCCGGGTCCAGCCGTTTCACACTTGGTCTTTCTGTAGCCAGCTTCTCCCCCCACCCCGACTTTTGGTCCTGCTGTGCTCAGGTTTTGGGGAGTTATCCTAGTGGAGCAATGGAAGGATGGATGGGCCTTGGGCCTCCTTATATCATTATCTTCAAACATTCCGAAACGGGAATTGGAAAGAGGAAAAGCACCCCGGGACTCCTCTCCCTGGTTAAGGATGGAGTTTGAATGTGTGGAGACCAGCCCCCACACCAGGCCAGACAAGACCCCCCGGCCCCCCAATTCTGGAAGGCTAGCAGGGTGGGTTTGGGGGCACGAGTCGCTCTTCTTGGGCGCTGCGAGGGAGCCCAGCCATCACCCCTGTTCGACAGGAGAGACGCCCCTCTCACCATCTGGGTGGGATTCAGCTGCAGGGAAGCACAGCTGGAGAGATGCAAACTGCAAGGAGCAAGTTTGTTTATTCACAGGTGAGCTAAAAACATTCCTGTGCAGCCTTTATTTTGCTCAAGGTCATCCCCAAAAGAGCCCTACATTATGGAAGTTCTGGAATTAAGGGATGCAATTCCTACAGCTCTCCCGGTGCTCTCCAGTCCAGGAGGACACGGCCTTGACAAAAGAGGCGGAGGGCCGCTCTTCCCAGCTGCTCCCTGCCACCCCCCGGGGAGGACCCTCTTCTACCCCATCCTCCCTGGAGCAGCATTTCTCAGACCTTCCAGCTCCATGAGACAGAGACGGTCAAGCAAGAGAGAGCAGGCTCAGCAGAGGGCAATGGATCTCCTACGTTCAGTATGTTCTGAAGCATGCAGCATCTGAAGCGCTTCTCTTCTTGCTCATCATCATTGTCATCGTCATCATCATCACCACAACCCATGAGAAGCTAATTTTGCAGAGAGATCGGAAAATGATCAGTTGGTCCCCTGGAGAGATTCTTCTGGGGTGATGTAGCCCCCTCCGTTAATGGCAGGCAGGGACACACAGGCATCTTGGAAGAAGCTGTGGAGCCCTTGGGTGAGCTATAGAACAGAAGGAGGGGTCGTAATGTCCATCCAGGGGTCAGTTTGCATAGCCCAGGGATCAGGGCCACCCATGGGAAGCAGGGGAGTTTCAGCTTGGCACCCACACAGGCAGGTCAGAAATTACACTAGGATGTTGGTCATTGCAACAAGAAGACCGCAGGGTCCTGTTGAAGACAGCTGTTGACCTGGAGCCCAATGGACTTCTGATGCTCTCTGTCTCCTTCTACTTCCTCCTGTGATTAACAAAAAACTATCTGCTTTGTTTTCCCCATGCAACCAGCTTCAGTGAGGCTCGATGTTCCTGTTGAATCTCAAGTACTTTAAGGCACGTTTCCTGATGTCTCTAGTCCTAGCCCCATAGACAATGGGGTTGAGCACAGGTGGCACCAGGACGTAGATGTTGCTCATAATGGCCTGGAGCAGGGGAGGCAGGTCTCTCCCGTACCGGTGGATCACAGAGAGGCTAATCAGGGGCAGATAGAAAGCTAGGACTATGCAGATGTGGGCCACACAGGTGCCAGAGGCTCGGAGGCGTTGCTCCCAGGAGCTCAGCTGCAGAACAGCCTTTATGATCAACAGGTAGGACACAAAGATGAGCAGGAAGTCAAGGCCCATCACCAGGCTGATGGCGATCAGACCATACACAATGTTCAGCATGTGTTTGTCACAAGCTAGGTTCATCATGTCTTGGTGGAGGCAATAGGAATGCTGGAGATTACAGGGGCAGCAGAAGTACAGGTGATTGATGAGCAAGGGCAGAGGAAGGAAAAAGGCCACCCCTCTCACCACTGCCACCATGCCCACTTTTGCCGTCACAGAGTTGGTGAGGATGGTAGAGTACTGGAGTGGGCGGCAGATGGCCACATAGCGATCCACCGCCATGGCCAAGAGGATGGTGGACTCCATGCCTGAGAGGGAGTGGACGAAGAACATCTGGAGAAGGCAGGTCCTATAGTCAATTTCCTTGGCATCAAACCAAAAGAGAGAAAGTTGCCTGGGCATCGTGCAAGAGGCAAGGGCCAAGTCCACGCCTGCCAGCATGCCGAGGAAGAAGTACATGGGAGTATGGAGGGCTGCCTCAGCCTTGATGACCAGCACCACGATGGAGTTGCCCAAGAGGGCCACAATGTACATCACACACAGAGGGAATGCCAGCCAGAATTGGGCAGCTTCCAGGCCAGGCAAGCCCCTCAAGATAAAGGAGGAGAAGTTGCCATGGGTTTCATTAATGATGGGCATTGCCAGGCTGTTGTCCGGGAGTCTGGCACACTAGGCTGTGGAAGGAAAGGAGGCAGAGTTGGTGACGTCAAAGGGACAGGTGACCCAGGAAGCCATGTGCTTCTTGCTCACTCCCCAAAACCAAGCGCCAGTCCCAGCAGAGGACCCCATTGGAGGGACTCAGGCCCTGCGGCTCTGAAGCAGCAAGGGGCTCAGGAAGAGTGAGGGAAATGCCTGGGCCATGACAGATAGATTGATGCGTGGTCTCCTGACCAGCTAAGCCATGGTTCAAATTCCTAAGCCCCACTGGGCTGGGGCCACACATTACCCTGAGTCAGAGTGGAGTGGTGGTGGTGGAGGTGCTGGACTTAGGACCAAAGAGACCACAAGTGGCTTCCTCCCTCAGCCATGGAAACTCAGTGGGTCACATGCCCTCAGCCCACAGGGTTGTCGGTGAAGGGAAAACATGGGAGAGGAAGAACTGGGCATCCTGCCTGGAATTCTGCAAGCAGTGGAGGGATTTGGGTCTGCCCCTTGGACACACAATAAGCCAATGATGTGGGGGGGGGGGGAGCCCCAGGGGGCCTGATAAGCCACCACCACACCACACCAGCTGCCCCAGGGATGGAGAGTTGTGTGGTCCAAGGTGCTCTTGGCTTTCCCTTATCCATCAGTAACTAGAGGGGAGTTACAGGTAAATATGAGCCACTGAAAGAAAATGCAACTTCAGAATGAAATTGTTTTAAACACGCAAAATCCCTTTAAATTGAAAAAGCCACTTTGTGACCAAACCTTGCATTGACCCCTCCCCCAATAACCTCCCACAGTCCAGGTGTCAGATCCCCCTGATCAAAGGATTCACAGAACCCCTTATTGGGGCATCTGCCATCGTTTCCTTCTCAATGGGTGTAGACTCCGTGTCGCCAGATGGGAGGGGGTGTGAGGCTGGAGTGTGAAGTGGATTATTATGGCTATGGCAGACACCAAGGACAATGAACTGAGATACACCAGAAACGGCACCTGGATGGGAGGGGGGGGGGGCGACATACTTTCGTGGGAAAGGGAACCAGTTAAGGGAATGTAGTTTTAAATCTAGGTTTAGGCAGGAACTCTCCATTCACAGCTTGACCTCTGTACCATTCATTTCACTTCATTAAAGCAGTTAAAGGACCCCAGCCTCCTGACTGTTACTGTGTGAATGCTCGAATGAACAGGTGCTGACATGAAGCTGCGAATCTCTTTGTGTTCGGAAACTCTTCGTGAGAAAGTAACTCAGCTGAGAGTTAACGAAGCATGCCAAAACACAGGAAATCCCGAGCAAAGCAGCCATCGCCCCTGCCGTCACCGGAGAGGACCATGCTGTATGCAACGGTGGAAGAAGAAAAAACTGAATGGAAGAGAGCTCAGGGAATGGGGAGAGTGAGGGTGAGACGGAACCCTGACTCAATATTACGGAGTTGGAGAGCGTGCTCCTCTCACTCAAATCTCGTGCAAGAGCCTCAGACTCCAAGTGTGATAATAGAGGAGCCAGTGATGGGACCTTCGCAGTCAGGTGCCAAGGAAGAGGAAGGAAGGGCCCCTCCACCTCTGGAGGCACGAGTAAGTGTGCTGAGCCTGGGACCGGGGTCAGACCACAATGGGACACCGCAGGAAATGCGGGGATTAGAGGCGAGGATGACCGCTATGGAAGTGGTGCTGCAACAGGTGTCAAAAATCCTTGAGACCATGGCGTATCCTCTAGCAGAGATTTTGACCCAGCTCTCCAGAGGGCATCATCCAACTCACGAGGAAGGTGCCGCACGCTAACCCTGACCCGAGACTTTGAATCTCCTGTGGGGCCACCAGGAGAGCCACAGCGAGTGGAGGAGAGCGGCAACCAGTGAGACTCCTGCAGTAACCCCCAAAGAGATACAAGTTAAGTTCAGTGGTGATCCCCGACAGCTGGTGTTCTTTTTAACCAACGTGTCCATCTACATGAAGGAATATGGGTCCTGCTTCCCCACTGAATACAAAAAGGTGAGCTAGGTGGGGGCGAGGCTCTGTGGAACTGTGGCAGAGTGGTATGTGCAGCTGCACAACGCCATGGCCCCAGAGCTGAACAACCTGCGAGATTTCATGAGGGCACTAAGAGAGTGGTTTGAAGACCCACTGGATAAGATGAAGGTGAAGGAGGCCATCCAGCAACTTAGGCAAGGGGGAAAAAGCATGGCAGAGTATGCCATGGAATTCAAAGCCCTAGCCAGAAAAGTTATGGACTGGTCGGAGACCACCAAGATCAACTACTTCAAAGGGGGCTTGCAGCCAGAGGCCTTAAGATGGGCACTCTGCTGCGGAGACCCCCCTACCTTGAAGGAGTGGATCTGCCTGGAGGGGGAGGTCGAGAATACTCAATACCAATTCTGCAGACAACTCCAACTGCAAGCGACGGGGAGAAATACCGGAGCACTGGGGCAGATCCCAGTGCCCAGCAAAAGCTATTCGGTGACAAAGAGGATCCAAAAGACTGCACCTGGAAGAAAGGCGGCTATTTCAAGTGTGGCAAAGACACCCACCAAATGGTGGAGTGCCCCCGTGGAGAGCCTGATGCACCCAAGGGAGGAACCAAGCCAACCAAAACCCCACCAACTAAATGCAAGGCAACTGCTGTGATAGCGATGGCGTGCCAAGACCCAGATGCAAAATTGCTGATGCAGTCAAGCGAGGACTCTGACCATGAGGAGCAGAAGCTGGCGGGAAATGAATTTCACCTGTTCTAAATTGTGCCCGTGAGCAGGTAGACATTTCTGGGCACAGCATGCCTACTTCTGAAGAGGAAGACAAAGAAGACCCTCTGGTGAGTGATGATTGCCCCACCTTGTTGGTCAGAGTAGAACTAAAAAACTTAAGAACCTGACACAAGGCCAATTTGACAGCGATGTTAGACTCAGGGTGCACAAAATGCTTAATACACCCCGCTTTGATTGACACAGCCTCAAAACTAAGAGACTTAAGCAACCCATCGTTTTTACCCAGATGGACAGTTACATTGCCCACGGGGGTCCCATTCAGTTCGGAACTAAAACTGTAGCCATGAGGTTGTGGGGGCATAAAGAAACCTTGCAATTTATTGTTGCCCCTATCACCAACTACTCCATCATCTTGGGACTACCGTGGCTAAAAAGTCAAAAGCCACAAATAGACTGGGAATCTGGCACCTTGTTGTTTAAAGACGGGGCCAGCGACCTGTCCGCTGTACCACAGGGTGAGCGCAATGTGGCTGAAATACTCCTCAACCAAATTCCAATGGGAAAAACTAATGCACAATTAGACATTCCAACTGATTATTCCAATTTTCTTGATGTGTTTGATGAAAAGGAATGTGACCAACTGCCCCCTCACAGGAAAACTGATTGTGCCATTGAAATTGACCCGAAAGCCAAACTACCCAAACCAAAAATGTTTGCTATGACAGAAACTGAGAAAAAGGTTCTCAGAGAATTCATAGATAAGAATTTGGAGAGAGATTTTATTGAGCCAGCTAACTCCCCCTTAGCAGCCCTGGTACTTTTCCGGGCAAAGAAGGATGGCTCTCTTAGACTCTGTACTGATTACCGTGGAATAAATGCCATCTCAATAAACAACCAGTACCCTCTCCCCTTAATGAAGGACATGTTAGCCCACCTATCGAAGGGGAGGGTGTTCACCAAGCACGATCTCAGAGAAGTATACTTTAGAATTAGAATCTGTGAGGGGGATGAATGGAAAACTGCATTCAACTGCCCTTTGGGCTCCTACCAATACAAAGTGCTCCTGTTTGGGTTGGCTGGGGCCCCTGGCATATTTATGCAATACATTAATGAAGTCCTCCATGAACATTTATACAAGGGAGTCTTGGTTTATTTGGATGACATTTTAATCTATTCTGACACCTTGAAAGACCATGTTCCCCTTGTTAAAAAAGTGTTGCAAAAGCTGAGAAATGCCAAACTGTATGCTAAGCTCTCTAAATGCAAGTTTCACAGGTCACAGCTTGATTATTTGGGCTACCGCATCTCCTCAAATGACATTGAAATGAACCCTACCAAAATACAAGACATAATGGGGTGGGAACCTCCTCGTACCAGGAGACAACTCCAAAGTTTTTTGGGTTTCGCAAATTTCTATAGAAATTTTATACCTCAATTTGCACAAATTGCCTTGCCTCTCACAGATTTGCTAAAAACTAGGGAGAGGGGTGAAACATGAAAGGTTACTTCCCCTGGAGCTAAGCTAGCTTGGACTTCTGAATGTCAAACTGCATTCTAATGTTTAAAGCTCCTTTTCACCAGAGAACCTATTTTAGCTCACCCAGACCCAAGCCGACCCTTTATTGTATAGGCTGATGCCTCTGACTCAGCCATGGGTGCCGTCTTGGTTCAAACCAATGAAAACGGCTTTCCTCGCCCATGTGCATACCTCTCCCGCAAATTTACAGACTCTGAACGCAACTGGCCCATTTGGGAGAAAGAGGCTTTTGCTGTAAAAACTGCTCTTACACATTGGAGGCATCTCCTAGAAGGTGTGGAAAATCCCTTTGAAGTTTGGACTGACCATAAAAACTTCCAAGCTTTATGAACTCCCAGAAAGTTAAATGGCAAACAAATTCATTGGGCTCAATTTTTCAGCTGCTTTAATTTCACCCTGAACTTCCTCCCTGGGAAGAAGAACTTTCTGGCTGATGCACTTTCTCACCTTCCGCAATATAATACTACCCAAACCGAAATTGTAGACACAGTCTTCTCTCAAAAACAGCTTGGAATGGCTTGTGTAATGCGCAAACAAGCAGTAGCCGGGAAAGCGAAAGTGCAGGCAGACCTAAAAGAAGAACTGCTTCAGGCACTCCCTAAAGATCCTTGGCTACAATGTAACAAAGCCCAATTAACTGAAATAGACAATGTCTGGTATTGCAATGATAAAATCTATGTTCCTGAGTCTCTCTGCCAGACGGTTTTACACCGTTCTCATGATGTTAAATCTGCAGGACATTGTGCCTTCACAAAAATTCTTCACTTGGTGAGGCACCAATTTTGGTGGCCCTCCCTTTGCTCTGGTGTACATTCATACGTCACCTCATGCCATGTCTGTGCCCAGGCAAAGCAGAAGGGGGGAAAACAGCAAGGACTTTTGCAAACTGTTGCCTCCCCCAAAGCCCCATGGAAAGAAATCGCCATGGATTTTATCATGGATTTGCCTGAGAGCAAAAATAAAACTGTAATTTGGACTGTAATTGATTTATTTTCCAAACAGGCGCATTTTATACCTTGAGCCAAAATCCCAACGGCTCAACAACTGGCAAAGCTGTTTCTCACTCACATCTATAGGATCCATGGGTGTCCCACCCATGTAATTTCAGATAGAGGAGTCCAATTTACTTCCGAATTTTGGCACACATTTTTAAAATTAATTGGAGTCCAACAATCCCTCAGCTCATTGAACTACCCACAGACAGATGGAGGGACTGAACAGGCTCAATCTACTCTAGAGCAGTTCTTATGCTGTTACATCAGCTTCCAACAGGATGATTGGGTCGACCTCCTCCCTTTTGCTGAGGTTGCTTATAATTATGCTGTACACCAAACCACTGGCTTGTCCCCATTTCACATTGTTTATGGCCAAGACTTTGTTCCCATTCCAGAGCTCCAGCTGCAATCTCTGCCTGATTCTTCAGTGGCTGACTGGGCTACCCAGATCGCCACGGACTGGCCTGTCATTCGACAGGCATTAGATCATGCATATGACACTCACAAGAAATTTGCTGATTGCCATAGGTGCCGGAGTGGAAGATGAAAGTTGGGGACTTTGTTTATCTTTCCACCAAATTTCTCCACTGCCAACAACCTTCCAAAAAACTAGCTCCTAAATTTGTTGGTCCTTTCCCCATTACCAAAATTATTAACCTGGTGACTGTACAATTGCAACTGCCTCCCACTCTTAAGTGACTTCATCCTCTTTTTCATTGCAGCTTGCTTAAACCTGCCCCAGAACGTCCTAAGTGGCACCAGCCTGCAGCAACCTCTCCACCCATTATGGTTGATGGGCATCAACACTTTGAAGTTAAAGGCATTCTGGACTCTCGATTTTATTGTAAATTTCTTCAGTATTTGATTCAATGGAAACATTTTCCTGATCTTGAGTGGGTTGATGCATGTCATGTTAATGCTCCTATTCTAACAAGAAAATTTCATTCTAAATATCCTTCTAAGCCTTCACCGTACTAACCGTCTTTTGCATTCTTATTGTTTTACATTGTTTTCTCTTTAATCTTCTTGGGGGGCAGTATGTCAGATCCCCCCATCAAAGGATTCACAGTACCCCTTATCGGAGCATCTGCCATTATTTCCTTCTCAATGGGTGTAGACTCCGTGTCGCCAGATGGGAGGGGGTGTAAGGCTGGAGTGTGAAGTGGATTATTATGGCTATGGAAGACATCAAGGACAATGAATTGAGATACACCAGAAACAGCACCTGGATGGGAGGGGGGATGACATACTTTCGTGGGAAAGGGAACCAGTTAAGGAAATGTAGTTTTAAATCTAGGTTTAGGCAGGAACTCTCCATTCACAGCTTGACCTCTGTACCATTCATTTCGCTTCATTAATACAGTTAAAGGAACACAGCCTCCTGACTGTTATTGTGTGAATGCTTGAATGAACAGGTGCTGACACCAAGCTTAAGGGGCTGCCAGTTCCTGGGAAGACCTCAGAGAAGCAAAGGAGGCACTTCTTACCCCCCACCCCTGGGCCACACCATGCACCAGGGCACCGGGCAGCTCAGGCACCTATTGGCCATGGCCTCAGGGGTGCCAGGCCATGCCTTCCATTTTCCTTAAGAACAGATGCCAAGGGCCCGAATTAGTGGACAAGGGTGTGGGGGCTGCCCAAATCACCCAGCAAGGCCAGAAATGGCTCCGGTCACACCTCCCTTCCAGGCTGCTATGCGGGTCCAAGGCTGTAGCAGCCTTCCCCAAGCCTGTGCCCCCAGACCACCATCCCAGTCATTCCAGTTGCAGTGAGGGCCTGGCCCATTAGCCAATGAACAAACCTTTAGCAGGTTTTGTAAGCCATGGATTAGCTTCAGCCGGAGCTATTTTGTCCTAATCGCTCTGCTGATGCTTTTGCTCATCAGAATCAGCAGTCAGCTAACACCTGCTTTAGCACCTGCTAGTAGGAACAAGAGGTTGACCACAAATACCTCACACAAGAAGGGTCAGACTAGCTGGCAGGTTGTGGCTTTGCTAAAGAACTTTTTACTGGAATAGAGGAAGGTAACATGGCATTTGGCTTAGCTGTGGTCAAGAATGTCTGGGCAAATGTCCAGAGTGAAACTAAGTTTATCATTAGCATGTTAGAAAACACACTGAAAGGCAGATAGCTTAGCTAATTAAGTGCACCTCCATGCTTATTATGTGATATTAGCCTAAACTGCACATGTCTTCAATAAATCAGGAACAAGTGGTGTAAAATCTGGAAATTATGATAGGTATATGTGGTTTTATGGTATAAAAAAGTGTGCTAAATTTCATGATTTGGACTTGGGTCCTGAGCATACCCCTTTGCTTCTGTGCAGAAATAAAGTGTTTTAATTCCAGTTTTCCCAACTCCGTGTGATTCATTGGCTCATTGCGCCGGGGGAACAAACCCAGTGCTGGGCTGGGCCAACAGTAGAATCTGGCTGATGATCCTGGGAGATGTCGTCAAGCACATCTAGAGGCGGCTGTGACTGGGGAGGCTGCCCATTTAAATTTTTTCCCCAATCAATTGAAGAGAAGGCGAGAGGGGAAAGAGGATGCAGGCCACTGCTGCCTCTCCCAGAAGCTGTGGGTTAAAATCACACACGCACACACACACATGAACCCAGTAGACTTGCAGTTCTGAAACTTTTGTTAAGAACTTGCCACTTACCTTTCGAGATCATTTCCCTCATCTCTCCTCATGCACAGTTGGTAAATGAAATTTCCCAAGCGAGTCCTTTCTTTCTTCTCTGGTGTCTTTAACCCACAGCCTCCATGAAGGCCTTCTGATTCTCCAGCCCAGCTTGTGAGCCCTGCACCTCAGCCAGTCAGACCCCCGCCCCCGACTCTCCCCACTGAGGATCCTTGCCAAGCTCCCAACTGGAGGTGAGCTGTATGGTGGGAGAAGCTGAGGCTCCGTTGCTGTTGTGAACTGGGGGAAGGCGCCTTTATGGAGCCCATTCAAGCCCAGCCCCTTGGGACCAATTTGTCACTGCTGGGAATGTCCCACCCAAGCACAGCAGCTTCTCAGCGAAAGGGAAGGATGGGAAGAGCTACTCTCGGGAGCGAGTCTGGAACTGTCCGTCCACCTCAACAGGGACGGACCTCTCAAAGGCACAAACTGGCACTTCCCAGGGCCAGGAAGAGGGCTTTCTCTACCTGGGATTTTTCCAAGGGGAGATGCCTGGTGGCTTTAGACCAGAGGCACTCAGCTGCTTTGCAGTGGCCCTGCCACGAACGTTGGCCTGGTGCAGCTGGGGCTGCCCTCCACCGTTTCTCTGGGAGGTGAGGTGGGCAGACCACTTTCCTGGAGAGCAACTGAGCGAGCTCCAGAGGAGAGGCACACAGCTGGGCGGGATGTGGGTGCAGCTGAACTGAAGGGCAGCAGAGCAACTGGAGGGCCAAGAAGGGGCAGCCGAGAAGTTGCTTCCCTGGACGCATTTAGGAAACACCCCACAAAGAAGCAGAGAACTGACTTGGAGCCATTTCAGCCTCAGAACATTCAGTCGGGGGAGGGTGGAAGGGAAGCAGCCCAAGGACATTGAAGTGATGTGGCCATGTTAATCACCACAAGGCGGTGGCCCCCAAAGGCAGCCAAGGTTGCTGCAGTCCTTCGTGGCCTGGAAGCCTCTTCCTGGGGGCAGCACGTGGCTGCTTGGCACACCCTGGGCAAGGTTCTGCCACAGTCACCCTGGGAGCATTTTGGGGGCCCTGGATTGATCAGGGCCCCTCTCCAGAACCTGTGGTGTCATTTATGCCTGCAAGCCCTCTGCTCAGCTCAGCCACTTCACTTCAGCAACAACAGGGATGAAGATCAGGTGGCTTTTCAGATAGTGAAATAACATGAGGGGAATAAGGAAATGTGTTTGTTTAGAGGACTTTATTTATTACACTTTTAAAAACTGCCCAATAACCAAAGCTCTCTGGGCGGTTTATTAAAAAAAACTGTAAAAAATACCATTTGGAAAAACACACACACACAATAAAAGGTGAAATAAAAACAGCATATGAACTAGGCAGCTGCAAGGCAGTCAGAGACTAAAGCAATATGGATTAAAATGCAGTTCACCTATAATTAAAAGACAGGGAAAAATCCTGGGAAAATAGAAAGGTCCCAAAAAGATGCTAGAAACCGTGCCATTTTTGGCCGCCCAATGCAAGAACGTGTCTCTGGGCAGCCTAGAAAAATCCGCTGGGGCAGATGCCAGAGACAAGGAAGCCAGCCCAGCATTCGTGGGGAGCCTTGGGCAATCGGGATGGGAGGCCGGCGGCCGACCGGTAAGTCGGTCAGCCAGGACAGTCCGCCAGTCAGTCCATTAAGCCCCACCAGCAAGAAACGCGACTCAGAGCCCCTGGTGGCTATTCCTGACCATTAACTCCTCCAGTGGGGACTGGAATGCCAACCGGGCCGCTGCGAAGCCCCCACCGGCTTCCTGAGCGCAGGAGCGGGAATGGCTGTGGCGGGGGCTCCGGTCCGGGGCCCCGTCCTCAGCCAGAGCCAGCGGAGCCCCCCGCCCAGCTCGGCGGCCCCGCAGCCCGCGGGGAGGCCGGCCGATTCCTTTCCCGGAGAGGGCGCGCGTTGGCGAAGCAGAGGGGGGCAACATCCAGCCCACGCAGCGGGGGGATCCCGTCTCGCCTCCCCGCTCAGCCTCCGGAGATGGGAACGGCCGGCCCGGAACGACGCCCGGGGCCCGGGGGGTCGCGCGCTCTTCGCTCCAAGCCGAGGGCATCGCGCCCCTCTCGCGGGCCGGGCGCCTCGGGCGTTGCCCTCTGCAAGGCTAGCGGGGGGAGGGGGGCTGGGCAGCGGTGCCTCCGTCCCCCCCCTCCCCCGGTGTGGGTGGGGAGAGCAGCTGGAGAGGGGGGAGCCGGCCCTGAATTTGACCGGTGAAATTAAGAGCTCCGTTGCTCTTACCCTTTCCTTTAAGTGAAGGAAGTCAGGTAACAGATCAGATCCACTTTTATTTGCATTTGCTGAAAAGAGGACAGAAGTGGAGCGTCAAACTTGGGACCTTCCGGGACCTTCTGGGTATGACGCGGCTCTCGTTTTAAAGCAAAACCGCAGAGCAGGAGAGCCGGCTGAGTCTGGCAGCAAAACGTCCCAGCTAACCGAGTTTGTTAAAAGGCAGGAACTTTTGTGAGCTACAGCTGCCTTCTCCTAGGCACCTGTAGAGTTTAAACTGGGAGGAGGGAAGGGGAGAGAAAGGGGGCTTAATGCAGGGGCATGTGCCTTTTGAGAACATTGGCCAGGGGGAAAGGATGCTGCCAGGCTCTGTCTGATTTGTGAAAGAAAATATGACATCTCCACAAGGGGAGTTGTTAAAAAACTCAAGGTGGGGGCCACAACTGTGCAAGTGCGGCAGGGTTGCATCATTGTGGCTGCCATCTTGACTTTTTTGACCTCTCTGCACCTTAAGAAATACTGATGAGTTCAACCCCTCCTTCCAGAGGCAATGGAACTTGTTTCTCTTCACCCTGTTTGGCAAAGTCCCTCCTTGTGGGGGGAAATGGGCTGTGATAAAAAATTGATAAATATAAATAAATAGATAGATAGATAGATAGATAGATAGATAGATAGATAGGCCTTTCCTTTGTGATTTTTGGAGCAAAGTAACTTCAGAAAAAGACGGGGATGGAGGGTTCCTCCCGAGGACCCCAAAAGTCAGAAGTGGCGAGGGGCAGCCAAGCCCGGCCTTTGTGAAAGCCGCGGGAAATGCCTCCTCTCTTGGGGGTGCCCGATGTTTGCCCAAAAGGCTGAAAAGAGGCTGAAGAGGCAGCACTTTTGTGTGATGAAATGGAGGCTTGCTGGCCAATGGCCCAGAGTCCCCAGGGTCACTCTGGGAGTGGGGAAAGGGGCCAGAGGGCTGCGGCCACTGAAGGACCACCCAAGACATCTCCAAAATAACTCCAAATTCCAGCATCCTGGTGCCCAGTTGAAAAGTCCAGGTCTCTTCTGGCTTTATGTCTTTAGGGTTTGTAATGCAGCTTCCTGGCTGTAACTACCTTAGAGCATGAAGTGACTGACTCTCTCTGGCCACTTACAGAATCCTTGAGTTGGGAGATACCCCAGAGGCCATCAAGTCCATCCCCCTGCTCAGGGCAGGGATCCCAATGAATGAAGGAAAGCCCAGCACCGCCCAGAGTCCTGGGTTGCTTTTTCTAAAGTTCCCTTGGGGGAATCTGCCTTCCTGACCCTGGGTGGGGTACATAATAAAACAAGGCACCCCCCCCCCCACAGATAGCCCCCCAAGCCCTTAAACCTCTTAGAATCAACAGGTATCATAAATAGTACAACACAAATTTTGATGCCTTCTCCTGCTCTCTGAAGCAAGAGAGGACAGGACTTGACCTTCTCTGCAAGCTGTTTTGGGGTATTTGAAGGGACTGTCAACTCCCCCCCGCCAGTTTATCCTCAAGGCTAAACCCACCCAGCATCTTCTGCCTGCCTTCAGAAGACTTGAAAAAAGTGAGGAAGACCACAAGCAGATTGTAAAAGCAAGACCTCCCCTGAAAGGTTCCCTTGTTCACACTGTTCTCTTTGGCTTGGCTCAAACGTCCCATGGGGGCCCTTCCTCATGTGCCCCTGTCCTGGGCACAAACCAGCCCTGGCAGCCTCTGCTGTTGCTCTATTTGCTGGTGGCTCATGCAACAGATTTCTTAACTGCTCCAATTGCATGACTCTGGGTGGGGCAACCCGTGCCGGAAACCACATGGAAAGTAAAAAATGAAGTCACCCTGAAATAATGCGACAGCCCCCCAAAGGGGCAAACAAATGCCCATACCCGGTCACCTTAAGCCAAAAGCCCAGCAGAAGAGGAATGTTTCAACAACGTTCTGGAGTATGAGAGAGGAAGGTGGCACTCGTGCTGCTGGGGGAAGCATGCTCCCTGTTTCTTCTGCTGTGTCATTTCCCGGGTCCAGGAGTAAGAACTTGATCTTCACTGTGGCTGTGCTGTCAAATTGTATGATCCTATATGGGGGGGGGGCGCCCTTCCTCATGTGCCTGGGCAACCTCTGTTGGCTGCCCAGTGCTGTGCCTGGCCTCCATCTGGTCCCCAGCCCAGGAGTGAGGCCTAAACTCTCAAGTGGCCTTGTCTCCCTTCTTCCACCACCCTTCAAGGATGGCTTCAAGGGAATTGAGGGGACTACTGGGCAGTGCCAGGGAAGATAGGCCATCTGTCCACAGCAGGGGCAGCAGAGCTAGTTTTCTGCCAACTCCAAGAGGGGACAACCCTTCAGCTCAGCTGAGGGAAAGACCCTTAAATGGCTCTACTAAAAACTTAATGGGTGCGCTGACATAAAGGGCAAAACTTATAGCTTTGTTCTTCCTTGTGGTTGAATCTGTTGCATGAACTCAGCCTATTTGGTTAGCTCCATATATTGCATACATCCTGAAAATGGGTTGATTCAGTAACCAGGTGAAAGGGTTCATGTGAATGCAGCCAAAACAAGGGACAGAGTGTATTCTAAGGTTTTTTGTTTTTTTGTTTATTCGTTTAGTCGCTTCCGGCTCTTCGTGACTTCTTGGACCAGCCCACGCCAGAACATCCTGTCGGTCGTCAACACCCCCAGCTCCCCCAGGGACGAGTCCGTCACCTCTAGAATATCATCCATCCACCTTGCCCTTGGTCAGCCCCTCTTCCTTTTGCCCTCCACTCTCCCCAGCATCAGCACCTTCTCCAGGGTGTCCTGTCTTCTCATTATGTGGCCAAAGTATTTCAGTTTGGCCTTTAATATCATTCCCTCAAGTGAGCAGTCTGGCTTTATTTCCTGGAGGATGGACTGGTTTGATCTTCTTGCAGTCCAAGGCACTCTCAGAATTTTCCTCCAACACCACAGTTCAAAAGCATTGATCTTCCTTCGCTCAGCCTTCCTTATGGTTCAGCTCTCGCAGCCATATGTTACTACAGGGAACACCATTGCTTTAACTATGCGGGCCTTTGTTGTCAGTGTGATGTCTCTGCTCTTAACTATTTTATCGAGATTGGTCATTGCTCTTCTCCCAAGGATTAAGCGTCTTCTGATTTCCTGACTGCAGTCAGCATCTGCAGTAATCTTCGCGCCCAGAAATACAAAGTCTTTCACTGCTTCTACATTTTCTCCCTCTATTTGCCAGTTATCAATCAAGCTGGTTGCCATAATCTTGGTTTTGTTGAGGTTTAGCTGCAAGCCAGCTTTTGCACTTTCTTCTTTCACCTTCATCATAAGGCTCCTCAGTTCCTCTTCACTTTCAGCCATCAAAGTGGTATCATCTGCATATCTGAGATTGTTAACGTTTCTTCCAGCGATTTTAACTCCAGCCTTGGATTCCTCAAGCCCAGCATGTCGCATGATGTGTTCTGCGTACAGGTTGAATAGGTAGGGTGAGAGGATACAGCCCTGCCGCACTCCTTTCCCAATCTTACACCGGTCCGTTGTTCCGTGGTCTGTTCTTACTGTTGCTGCTTGGTCGTTATACAGATTCTTCAGGAGGCAGACAAGATGACTTGGTATCCCCATACCACTAAGAACTTGCCACAATTTGTTATGGTCCACACAGTCAAAGGCTTTAGAAGAGTCAATAAAACAGAAATAGATGTTTTTCTGAAACTCCCTGGCTTTTTCCATTATCCAGCGGATATTGGCAATTTGGTCCCTAGTTCCTCTGCCTTTTCTAAACCCAGCTTGTACATCTGGCGATTCTCGCTCCATGAATTGCTGAAGTCTCCCTTGCAGGATCTTGAGCATTACCTTACTGGCATGTGAAATGAGTGCCACTGTTCGATAGCTTGAACATTCTTTGCTTGTTTAAAAATAATTCCTTATCTCTTCTGGCTAACCTCTGGAATTTTGCATTTAATTGGCCATATCTCCCCCTATCACTGTTGCCTTTTGCTTTCCTTCTTTCTTGGGCTACTTCTAGTGTCTCAGCAGACAGCCACTTTGCCTTCTTGGTTTTCTCTTTCTCTGGGATGTATTTTGTTGCCGCCTCCTGAACAATGTTGTGAACTTCTGTCCAGAGTTCTTCCGGGACCCTATCTGCTATGTCCAGTCCCTGAAATCAATTCTTCACCTCCACTGCATATTCCTTAGGAATATTAGTGAGCTCATATCTAGCTGATCTGTGGGTCTTCCCTAATCTCTTGAGTCTGATCCTAAATTGTGCAATAAGAAGTTCGTGATCGGAACTACAGTCAGCTCCAGGCCTTGTTTTTACCGACTGTACAGATGTCCGCCACCTTTGGCTGCAAAGGATGTAGTCAATCTGATTTCGGTGTTGTCCATCTGGGGAAGTCCATGTATAAAGCCATCTCTTAGGTTGTTGGAAGAGAGTGTTTGTTATGCAGAGTGAGTTGTCTTGGCAGAATTCTATCAGCCTATGTCCTGCTTCGTTTTGTTCTCCCAGGCCATGCTTACCTGTAATTCCAGGTGTCATTTGACTGCCCACCTTAGCATTCCAGTCTCCCGTGATGAAAATAACATCTCTTTTAGGCGTGTTGTCCAGTAGGTGCTGCAGATCCTCATAGAACTGCTGTACTTCAGCTTCTTCAGCATCTGTGGTTGGGGCGTATATTTGGATCACTGTGATGTTAGATGGCTTGCCCTGAATTCGAATTGAGGTCATTCTATCGTTTTTTGGATTGTATCCGAGCACTGCTTTAGCCACTTTATTATTAATTATGAAGGCTACTCCATTTCTTCTGCGGTCCTCTTGTCCACAGTAGTAGATCTGGTGGTCATTTGATGTGAAGTGGCCCATTCCAGTCCATTTCAGTTCACTGATGCCCAAAATGTCTATCTTTAATCTTGACATCTCACCAATAACCAGATCCAATTTGCCCTGGCTCATAGATCTTACATTCCAGGTTCCAATGGTGTGTTGATCCTTAGAACATCGGATTCGCCGTTCACCACCAGCACCGTCGGCCGCTAGGATTTAAGGGATTGGACTTAGTAGATAGGGTCCCGGAAGAACTATGGACAGAAGTCCGCAACATTGTTCTGGAGGCGGCAACAAAATACATCCCAAAGAAAGAGAAAACCAAGAAGGCAAAATGGCTGTCTGCTGAGACACTAGAAGTAGCCCAAGAAAGAAGGAAAGCAAAAGGCAACAGTGATAGGGGGATATATGCCCAATTAAATGCAAAATTCCAGAGGTTAGCCAAAAGAGATAAGGAATTATTTTTAAACAAGCAATGTGTGGAAGTGGAAGAAAACAATAGAACAGGAAGGACAAGAGACCTCTTCCAGAAAATTAGAAACATTGGAGGTAAATTCCAGGCCAAAATGGGTATGATCAAAAACAAAGATGGCAAGGACCTAACAGAAGAAGAAGAGATCAAGAAAAGGTGGCAAGAATATACAGAAGACCTGTATAGGAAGGATAACAATATCGGGGATAGCTTTGATGGTGTGGTCAGTGAGCTAGAGCCAGACATCCTGAAGAGTGAGGTTGAATGGGCCTTAAGAAGCATTGCTAATAACAAGGCAGCAGGAGACGACGGCATCCCAGCTGAACTGTTCAAAATCTTGCGAGATGATGCAGTCAAGGTAATGCATGCTATATGCCAGCAAATTTGGAAAACACAAGAATGGCCATCAGATTGGAAAAAATCAACTTATATCCCCATACCAAAAAAGGGAAACACTAAAGAATGTTCAAGCTATCAAACAGTGGCACTCATTTCACATGCCAGTAAGGTAATGCTCAAGATCCTGCAAGGTAGACTTCAGCAGTTCATGGAGCGAGAATTGCCAGATGTACAAGCTGGGTTTAGAAAAGGCAGAGGAACTAGGGACCAAATTGCCAATATCCGCTGGATAATGGAAAAAGCCAGGGAGTTTCAGAAAAACATCTATTTCTGTTTTATTGACTCTTCTAAAGCCTTTGACTGTGTGGACCATAACAAATTGTGGCAAGTTCTTAGTGGTATGGGGATACCAAGTCATCTTGTCTGCCTCCTGAAGAATCTGTATAACAACCAAGTAGCAACGTAAGAACAGACCACGGAACAACGGACTGGTTTAAGATTGGGAAAGGTGTGCGGCAGGGCTGTATACTCTCACCCTACCTATTCAACTTGTATGCAGAACACATCATGCAACATGCTGGGCTTGAGGAATCCAAGGCTGGAGTTAAAATTGCTGGAAGAAACATTACCAATCTCAGATATGCAGATGATACCACTTTGATGGCTGAAAGCGAAGAGGAACTGAGGAGCCTTATGATGAAGGTGAAAGAAGAAAGTGCAAAAGCTGGCTTGCAGCTAAACCTCAAAAAAACCAAGATTATGGCAACCAGCTTGATTGATAACTGGCAATAGAGGGAGAAAATGTAGAAGCAGTGAAAGACTTTGTATTTCTAGGTGCGAAGATGACTGCAGATGCTGACTGCAGTCAGGAAATCAGAAGATGCTTAATCCTTGGGAGAAGAGCAATGACCAATCTCGACAAAATAGTTAAGAGCAGAGACATCACACGTACAACAAAGGCCCGCATAGTTAAAGCAATGGTGTTCCCCGTAGTAACATATGGCTGTGAGAGCTGGACCATAAGGAAGGCTGAGCGAAGGAAGATCAATGCTTTTGAACTGTGGTGTTGGAGGAAAATTCTGAGAGTGCCTTGGACTGCAAGAAGATCAAACCAGTCCATCCTGCAGGAAATAAAGCCAGACTGCTCACTTGAGGGAATGATATTAAAGGCCAAACTGAAATACTTTGGCCACATAATGAGAAGACAGGACACCCTGGAGAAGGTGCTGATGCTAGGGAGAGTGGAGGGCAAAAGGAAGAGGGGCCGACCAAGGGCAAGGTGGATGGATGACATTCTAGAGGTGACGGACTCATCCTTGGGGGAGCTGGGGGTGTTGACGACCGACAGGAAGCTCTGGCGTGGGCTGGTCCATGAAGTCACGAAGAGTCTGAAGCGACTGAACGAATAAACAACAACACTATGGGAACTCAGAGGATATTCCTGAGTGTCCTCAAATCACTAGGAAGAAAGCTGGGTCAGCTGCTGGTGTCCTGAACATTCTTCCTGGCAAGTGACAAAGACATCCTTCCTAAAGACCAGAATGTGCTCACTGGGTCATCTCATTGCTTCCTCTTGGGGTGGGGTGGGGAGAGGAATCTGGGGGGGGACAGTTGGCTGGGGCATAAGGGGTGGAGGAAAATTCCAGCTTGGCCCAGGGACACGCAGCCGTCAGTGCACCCTTGGGCGGACCATTCCCATCTCTGGGAACCACAGGCAGACCTGGAGCCGCCAGACCCAGCTAATCCTCCATTGTTTATTTAGCTATATCTGCTTAGACATATGATTTGGATTTATCAGAAGATGAATCCATGTGACTTTCTTGGAAGAAATGCCCGGAAACTGCCTGGGATCTGGCAGTTGTCACCCAGCCACCAACCGCCACTCCGCTGCAGTGTTGCCAGATGCAGGAGAGGACAGGCCCCTGCCCCTTGGATCGCTGCCCTGAGGATGACCTTTCAGCAGCAGGATCCCCCTTGCCCACGAGCTCTGGAAGGCTGGGAGCCATGTCTTCTTCTGCTCTGGCCACCCCTGCGATCACCTGCAGCCCAGCTCTCCTGCCTTGACAAAGTATCAGCAGGCATCAGAAGGTCCCCTCCCCCTCCTCCCCCTTTCCCACAGAGGGGAGGGAGCTGATGGGAAGCCACATGAGGAGGAGATGTCCTGGTTTAAGCAAAGACCACGCCGAGATGAGAAAGTCTCTAGTGTTTTATTTAACTGCTATAGTAGACAGAAAATCCTACCACAATGAAGAAGTGTGGGAAACCCCAGACAGATAAATCCAAAAAATCAAGGCGGGTCTGTTCTGGGTTTCTTTGAATGACAGCTCAAAGTCTCTAAACTGCGCATGCATTTTCCCCGCTGGATAGGGGCCTTCTCCTGCTCACCATCCATACTCATGACAGCAGAGGATCCAGAAAGGAAAGGGAGGCCGGCTGGCCTGGACTCTCCCTTCAGTTCCAAGCGGCAGCCAGGGGTCTGCGTGCTCACCCACCCACCCAGAGGGAGTTGCCCCTTCCAACTGGCAGGCTCAGGCAGAGGAAAGTCCAGTCAGTCCTGGGAGGGAGCACACCACTCCCTGAGCTGCCTTCAGGCAGATGAAGTGGTGAAGAACCAGCCCAGATCCATGGAGCCTGGCTGGACTTTGGGCCAGTCGATCCTGGCTGGCTTTAATCGATGGGCTATGCCTGACTGGCCAACACAAGGCCCATTTGCCCTGCCCTGCCCAGCCTGACTTCTAAAGAAGAAATGCATCTTTCGGTTCAAAAAGATGAACTGGGAATCTGGCCCCCTGCACAGCAGTGTCCCCAGGAAGAAGAATGTGCCAGAAGGAAGGCCCCTGTGCCCATGTGGCTGGCTCCTCCAGAGAAGGGCTGCTTTGCCCAGAAGAGGATCAGGAATAAACTGGTCAGTGACTGGCATCTTGGGGGCCCCTGGGGGAGATCCACGCTAGATAGAGACTCCTGTGCTGGAAGGTGCCTTTGCTGTCAATTTGTGCAAGGTCCAAAAATTAGGACAGAGTCAAAATTGTGCCTGCCAGCCCATGTGCTGGTGATACGTTGCGCTGGCTCTTTTGGGGCAAAGCATGTGACGTCCAAAACCTTGCTGGGTTTCTTGGAAAGAACGCGCTGTTTGGGTCAAGAGCACTCGTGGGAAGGAGCACCAGGGGCAGGGCTCCGGCTGCGTCTCCCACCAGGCACCCAGCGGCCATGGGCTCCCCGCGTGAGAGAGGGGCATGGAAGGCCTGTGTGGTCGCCCCGAGCAAGGCCAAAATATGCCCCCAGTTGCTCCTCAGCACCAGGGGGGCTGCAGAAGTTTCTGTGGTGTCTTTTCCCTTTGGACACTTCCTTTTGAATTCATGTCTTTGCGATTCTTTGCTCTGCTGCCTTGGCAGGATTCCATGCTTGCCGACGAGGCGGAACATTCCCAGGGGAAACTTCCAACGTAGTAATTTTGTTTGTGACACAGAACAGCCTGAAATTCCTTGGAAATGGGATGACAGGGGCCCGAGGAAGGAGAGGGAGGAGGGAGGGGGGAGGGGGTCCCTGTTCAGCTGCTGGGCTTTGCCAGCGAAAGTAACTCGGCATTTTTGCCAAAAGTACGGGGCCCTCCCATCGGCTGCCCTTCTCTGCCCACTGGGACTGCCAGGTGTCTGTGAAGGGTGGAGGGTTGTGGCTGCCATCTTGACTTTTTTTACCCCCCTGCCCCCGTGGCCCTCCATGCCAGTCGCCCTGTGCCCCTCCATGGCTGCTGCTAATCTCCAGCCCTTCTGGCGGAAGAGGCTGCAGCCGAGCTCGCCCTGGAGGGCAGCTTTCCTCCCTCCCTCCCGGCCTCCACAGCGCCAGGGACATCTTGCCCTGCAGCTAACAAAGGTTGATCCGCTGCTGCTGCTGCTGCTATTTTTAATGTGAAGGGTTTACTGCTTGAAGCCCATGTAAGGGAGAAAGGAAGGGTAGGATATTTCTATAAATAAATGGAAATAACGTGAACTGGAAGGGCGGCTGGGCTCCAGTTGGCAAAGCCCCACTCTGTTGGGGGCTTTTCTGGGAACTTGGAGGCAGGTTTATGGAAAAGCCCCCAAGAGTTGAGCCCCACTGGGGGGGTCGGCCTGGGAGAAGTGCCCCCCCCTTCAAAGGGGGAGAGGGGAGCAGGGAAGAGAGGATGCAGAGTGGGTGAGGGAGGTCCTCTGTGTTCCTGCTTAGGAGGGGCAGCCAGCTCTCTGGAGCGAGTGAAGTGAAAGACACCCCCCCCCAGGCGAAGGGCAGTGTGCGCGACTGGAGGCTTTAATTTGGGCCCTGCCTTTGGCAGGGAGTGGGCACCTCCAGAGCCCCTTCCAAGTCTAGGGTTCAGGGGCTCTGCGGCTAGGTGAGTCTGGCCACCCTTCACCACATTCAGTAAACCCCAAATCAGCTGGAAGGCCAAATCAAAACCCGCGGCAAATAAAACACACCAGATGCAAGGCTAGTCTGTTCCCCGAAGGCTGGGCAGGGAGGGGATAACACCGAGCTTTGGAGGGTCTTCATGGTACGCTCAAAAAAGTCAAGATGGTGGTTGCGATGGTGTGACTGAAGCTCCGCCTGTTTTTTATGTGTGTTGGCAAAAAAAAAAGATGGAGCTTCAATCACATCGTTGCAGCCATCTTGACTTTTTTGACCACCCCTGCAGGATCTTTCCTCCCATGAAGTTCCCTGGGCAAATACAGCGAGCGCTCTCATTCTTTGGACCCCATCCTGGCCGTAAAATTATTTGCATCCATCCTCAACAGGTCATAAATCAGGGGGGACAATCAACCCTTTGCCCATGAACCAGGATAGGCAGCAGCGCCTGCCAAGGAGGGACAGTAGCTGGAGAAAGATCATTCACTTTCCTCTAGGCCTCTGCGTAGGCTGAGGAGCACCAGCTGAGCCCGCTCTTTCCTGGGTGCCAGAGCACAGCCTGGTCCCCTGCTCTGGGGACGCACTTCCTCGGGACCTTTCGCAGTTCAAGGACAGCTCCTCTCCTGCAATCCAACCATCACAGAAGTGCAGTAGGTCTCCAAATTTCTGCTCCATTTTGCTGCCCATGTTGACAAGGCAGCTCTCCATCTGCTGAGGGTCAAATCCAAAGCAGTTCGTTCCGTTCTTTGTTGTTGTTGTTCTTAAGTGTGTGAGTCTGTATTTTTCTGTTTGTTTTTAAAATGCCCTGCGTACTGCCCCCAAATGGGCTTTTTCCCCCGGCACCAGTGGGCTTTTCCTCTGGTGCAAGCTTATAGGCTGGGTGTCGCTTCCTGAACTGCTGATGGGAAGCTGCACTCCTGTGATCGCACGATCCTTCCAGGGAGTGCTGAAATAAAGTGATTGTCTGAGTGAAACCCTGTGAGCATTAGAGAGCCTGGAGAGCAAAGAACAAGGATGCTTCCTTTGACTGCCCTCACCCCTTCACCAAGAAAATGGGGGCAACTAACAGCCATCCTCCAATGGGTCTCCAAGTGGACGGTGGGAAGCTGTCTGTGTCCGGCAATGGGGCCATGTGGGCTCCCCTGAGCCAGGACTGTTGTGTGGTCCTTCTCCATCCTAGCCACTTTGGGTAGAATTCTCCTGAATTCCCATTGATGCACTCACAGTTTCCATTCCAGCAATACAAGTAGCAGGTTCGGGAGGGATTCTGGCTGCGGAAACAGCATCTGAAGAACACTTTGTTTTGGCTTTGAAGTGCTGGTTATGAAAAAGGCTCAAGTGCTGGTCTGGAACCGTGGAAAATCTCCTTTCTAGAGGAGCAGATGGTGATCGTCTGATCTGCTTGGGAATCTGCTTGAAGGTGCCCTGAATGCTGAAAACAGAAACAGACCCCTTTCCCAGCACATTGTGCTGCATTGATTGTCTTTGATGCATTTCATAGACTCATAGATTCATAGACTCATGGACTCATGGAATCCGAGGGTTGGGAGGGACCCTGGAGGTCTTCTAGTCCAACCCCCTGCCCAAGCCCAAGGCAGGAGTCCTCATACCATCTCGGACAAACGGTCGTCCAATCTTTCCTTGAAAACCTCCAGCGATGGAGCACTCACAGCTCCGGGGGGCCAGCTGTTCCACTGCTTAGTAGCCCTCACTGTCGGGAAATTCCTCCTTGCTTCCAGGTTGGATCTGCCTCTGAGGAGCTTCCGCCCAGGGCTTCTTGTCCCACCCTCAGGTGCCATGGAGAATAGGCCGACACCCTCTTCCCTGTGGCAGCCCTTCAAGGATGGGAAGATGCCATCGTGTCTCCCCTCCGTCTTCTCTCCGTTGAGCTAAACCTACCCGGTCCCTTTAGCCGTTCTTCATAGGATTTGGCCTCCAGGCCCCTGGTCATCCTTGCTGCTCTCCTCTGCACTCTTTCCAGGGCCTCAGCATCTTCGCTCAGCATTTGACTCAGAGAGTTTGCTGGTGTTAAATGGGTTGTCCCCCACCACTTTTTTTTTTCTGTCATGAACAGATGAAAATTGGTGGCATGGAAGTGCACAGGGCTCAGCTGTGTTGTAGGCGTTTGGGGGTGGGATCCTGTTTGGGGGTGGGATCTGCTTTATAGCCTAGGGAATCTAAACTGTGGCAGTTTACACATTTTATACACACATACACACATCATTAGAGAGCCAGTTTGGTGGTGTGGTGAAGGCACCTGGCTAGAAAGTGGGAGACGGTGAGTTCTAGTCCCACCTTATGGATAAAGCCAGCTGGGTGACCTTGGGCCAGCCACTCTCTCTCAGCCCTGGGGAGGAGGCAATGGCAAACCACTTCTGAAAAACCAGGCCAAGAAAACTGCAAGAAAACTGAGAATCGGACACGACTGAACAGATTAAAAAACAACAGATCACTGTTTTGCACTGAGAGAGAGCAGCTTGTGGGCCAGCCTGAGACTTCAGAGCATCCAAGATTTGGCTGTAACTCCCTGACTCCCTCAAACTGGCCCCAGACTGATTCTTCTAAAGTGGTGAAAGGGGGAAATGATTAAATGTGGGAAACACTGATAATCAATTATATTTTATATTTGATTAATTTGAACTGAATTGGATTTAAATTACATGAACTCAGACGTAGGTTTTGCAGGGGGGCCTCTGTCCTGACAGTCAAAGGCTCAGCTCAACCTTCAGCCCCACAAAGGTTTTGGAGGCAAACACCAAGTTCCTCTGCAAGCCGAGAAGTGACCTCAGGATTCCAGCTCTTACAATCTCTAGCCAGTGTGAACACGAACCATGCTGGTTGAGAATTATGGGATTTGGAGTCAAAGACATTCGGTAGGCACTGGGCTAAGGTGATGGAGAAAATGGAGAATGCCCACCCAACGGAGGGTGTGCTATGCCCTGTGTGTGAAAGCTGCAGAAAGCAAGCTGTTGCTGTGTCTTGAGTAGGTCAGTGGCCAAAGGGGCGGGGGACACAGCTTCCTCCTCTCTGAGAAAGTTCTTTGGCCCATGAATATGCCCAGCGTGTCTGGTTCTGATACCTAGGATCACTTGTGCATCTTCCGCCTTTGAAGCTGGCCTCTCCCAGAGCCCCTGGTATCCATGCACCACAGGGAGGCTTGCGTGCTTCTTCAGCAGATTCTGGGTGTCGAAGAGCAAAGCCTAGTCTCTTGTCTCCTGGAGAGGGAATCAGAGCCCACAGTCTGAGGAACGTGAGACCACCCTGGACAGTCCCTGGGCAGTCGTGGAGGCTTTTCCCTGTCGCTTTCACATCCTCCCAATTGCTTTGCTAAAAGGTGTGGGCCGCACGAGGAGCAACTTGGTCCTGTGGCTTAGGGCGATCAGAACAACCGGGCATTGCTGGCTTTCTGGTGGGTGTGATAAGGGTCTGCACAGTGGGATGCCCTTTTTAGGAAGCTTCCCACATGAATTCCTTGTCTCCCTCTTACTTTCCGAGAGGCAGCCTGCTATTATTTATAGGGCACGCCGAAGGTGGCAGCCATAAAGCTAGTGACCCGGCTCCCTCCTCAGCTGCCATGCATTATCTCCTGCTGCTTTTATCTTTAACCCTGTCTGTTTGGACTTCTCAATTTTGTAGAGTGCATTAAGTTGCTGGCCTTCAGCCACAACAGCATCTCTCTCGGAGTGCCTATCAGTGTAGTGTTCTGTTCTCTGAGTTGCTTAGAGAGAGAAGGCCTGGGGGGGGGGGTGCGTTTACAGTACAAATGCCCCGTCTGGTTGACTGAACTTTCCCTGAGGGGAGGGGGGCCCAAGCACCGGCATCTCTCACTTTGGAGCATTTCACCCCCTTTTTCCCCTACCATCCAGGAGGTCAGAGATCCAGGTCTTCCCGTTAAGGGAGAAGCTCACATGCATTTCTTCTCTGCACGGTTGTCATCCTTCCCTCCCCTGCCTGCCTGCTGCCGTGTTCCCAGTGCAGGGGCTTTGACTCCTGAAATTGGCAGCCAGCACATGGCTGGGAACTCTGGGAGCTGAAGCTGAATACCTCTGGAGATCAGGAGCAGTTTGGGAACGCCAGGCAGGATCATTTCTTGCCAGGCCCCAAGCCTGCTCTGGATCTGCCTTCCCTGTGCATCGTGAGTTGCCTTGCCTCGAGCCCTGGGTCCCTTGGCAGAGTCATCCATGGGGTCCAAGCCACTTTTGCCCATTCCGCCGTCTTCCTGGTCAGCCGTGAAAGGGCTCCCTGCTCAAGGGATGCCTGAGAGCACCTTCCCGGCACTTCAGCACTGCTTCCTCCCTGCTCCACCTGAGCTGCTGGCTTGGCCCTTCTCAGCAAGGAAGTAGCTGGGAAGTGACCTCAGGCCTCAGGGCCGCTCTGGTCAAAGAGGCTGCAGCTGCAGGAGGGCTGGGGTGTTCCCCCCCCCCCAAGGCAGGTATGAACACTCCCCCCAGGTGGCCATCCTGTGCCTCGAGCTCATCAGGGACAATTGGGCCTGCCAAATGGTCCAGGATTGTCACTTGCCAACTCAAGCTGCCTTCGCACAGGCAGGTTTTCTCTTCGTTCATTCATGGATTGATAACCAGCTGCCTCTTTCAGATCAAATGGCAGAACATGCCAAGCCACAGAAAACTTTATCCAGGCTTAGAGCTCCTTAACCAGGGGGCCAATGCAGTTGCTAGACTGTGGCCCAACCTGGCCAAGCACATTAAGGGAACACAAAATGCAGCTTATCCTAATTTCCTACTAACCTTGAGATGAAGATGCCCTGATGACAGGTCTTCATGATGACATCTTTGTATCATTCCAGCTTGATGATGGTGGTGGTGGTGGTGATGATGGGAGGAGGGGGAGGCTGTGCCCAACTCTTTTTGACCACTTGTCAGAGAGACTGGACACCTGGCTCCCACAGAGGCTTCTCCTGGCATAATGCCTACCCGGCACTTAAAAAAGTACCAATCAGGCATATTTCTGTAGGTTAACATTCGATGTGCCAACAGGATTGGGGCCATCCAAGCATTGGGGGGAGGGGAGTTCTATAGGGCAGGAATTATGAAGGCTGTACACATACATGGGTTTAGTGGTCCTCTAAAAGAATGTTAGACCTGTTTTTAACCCATGTTTATCAATCTTTTGAAAGTGTGTTAGCAGTCCATAAGGAAACAAAAAAGGACAAGCACCCAGTGAATTCTACCCCAAACTTTCCTGGCTAGGATTTATGGCCTCAGTAAAAATGAATGCATTATCCAAGATAAACTTCTTGTTTCAAATGGTACCAATTCAAATCCCAGTTTAAAAAATTGCTGGATTGATAAATAATGATTAATAGATTTATATGAAATGGAAAAACCCAAGAGTAAAATTTATAGTATTGCAAGACGTAAAAGTGAGGGGTGGATCAGCTTTTCCCAATCTCAGATTATATTATACAGCAAGTTGTCTATCATGGATAAAAGAATGGATAAAATTTCCTAATAGCAGAAATTAATAACAGCAACATGAATAGAAGGAGCATGCTTAGCCAATGGGCTTCATGGATATTTATAGTATAAAGGAACAAAAGAAGACAAGAATCTGAAGGGACTCATTTATTTATTTATCAAATTTTATCACCGCCCATCTCCCTCGCAAGGAGGGACTCTGGGCGGTTTACACTAAAATAGAGTTAAAAACCAAAACAATTGTAAATACAATACAATAAAAATAAGAAGGTAATGGAATCAAGATGAGCAAAAGTTCTTTATCAGACCGTGAGTGTAATAGGTCCATCCAAAGTCACTCTGGGGCGCTGGCCATCCCCAAGTACAGCTATTCCCCCTCCCATTCCAAGCCTGCTGACAAAGCCAGGTCTTTAATCTTTTTCAAAAGTCCAGGAGCGAGGCGGCCTGTCTCACCGCTGGGGGAAGCATGTTCCACAGGGCGGGAGCTACTGCAGAGAAGGCCCGCTTCCGAGACCCCGCGAGATGGAACTCTTTTACAGACGGGGTCCGTAACATTCCCTCCCTGCAGGACCGGGTAGGGCAGATTGATGCAATCAGGACGAGACGGTCTCTCAGATATTATAAGAGAAAGTCTTTTAAAAATTAGGACTTTCCTAAAAGCAAGGATACGTCCAACAATTTCATGACTACCTCACCATCAGATGCTTTCTATTTCAAAGACAATCACAGCAAGAAAGATCTGATCACGTATGCCAACATGATATATCTGGACACCAGAAACAGACTAAAGACAAAACATGAATTGCTTACCGAAGGAAGAAATCAAGCATGGTTAACGTCTTTGCAAATAGCTAGAAAAATAGAAAGGAGGAGGGACCCTGAGAAAGATGACAGAATTTGAAATACTTACACAGAATCAAGGTAATTTATTGGGATTATTTCTAATTTCTATACATTGTACAGAAAATCCATTTGGGATTCCATTTGAACTCCCTCAATCTTGTTTGCTCTTCCTGTTTGCTCAATCAGTGAGTTTAGGATTCTTCAGTTTAAAAAATAAAAGGCAGGAAAGGAGAATCATGTTAGAGATGTACACAAAGTTATGCACACTTTTCCAAAAAACAAAACAAACAAACCCCCCCGGCCCAATGGAGTCACCTCGATGAAGAAGCTGAAATTGGATGGCTGGAGATTCCAACAGATTTACATGGTGCAACTTTATGTGAACTTTCTAGGTCAAGATGTCATGATGGCCCCCAGTCTGGGTAGCCTCAAAAGGGCATGAAACAAATTCATGGAGAAGAACTTCCGCTATATCTCTGTATTATCTATAGGATCACAGTGTAAAGGTACAGTTGCTGTCCTTTCCACCTTGTGATCTTCACTTTACAGGCATCTAGTTGTCCACGGCAGGAACAAAACGCTGCATTACTGAGTCTTTGACTTAGTCCAGCTCAGGTCAACTGTTTCTTCATTCTTAGTTTGTCACCTTATTTGATCTGGGAGTCCATGTCCATGTTTACCCAGATCATTTAGGGCTCAAGCCCTAATCGGAGATGCCACTCCCTATTCTCTATATCTGGTGAGGCAGAACTCCATGTACTTCCATAATAATTATATCTCACTTGAAATTCCAAGATGACATTCCCCATTGACAGGAAACCAAATACACCATAATTCCCACAAGTCCCAACCAGCACTGCCACTTATAAAGCTTTATGGGAAAGGTAGTCTAAGACACCTGACTATCTCTGATGTTGATGCCCAAGCACAGAGAAAGGAACAGATTGTTGTACGCTGGAATTGGCATTCCAAGTAAAGGCGAACCACTGTCTAGTGGTACATCCACTCATACCCAATTCAGAAAAGCTATCTGGCAAGGTGATGTGACTGATGGTAATTCACTCACAGACGATTTGAGGTGGGCTGGCCATCAGTCTCTCCTGTAGGAAAGAAATGCTGGCCATGACTGATGAGAGTTTCCATATGCTTTTGAAGGAATGGAAGTACTTTATTGTGCATTCCATTCTTCCTTAACATTTTAGTTTCACTACAGTCCAAGTCCTTTTTTCTTCTCTCAGAATTTCTACCATCAAATCCTGGTTTGTTTCCTTGAGAAAATGTAGATTCTCTGCCGAATCTGCCAGGTCTTCATGCTGTACACAACGGGATTAAGGAGAGGTGGGACCACAGTGTAGATGGTGGCCATCAGCATGTGCACAAGGGGGGAAAGGTGTTTCCCATATCGATGGGGCAAACTGACACTGATCATTGGGACGTAAAAAGTGAGGGTGGCACAAATGTGGGAAGCACAAGTGTTGAGAGCCTTGAGACGTTCTCGATGGGATGCAATGCCCAAAACAGTTTTCAAAATCACAATGTAGGACACAAGAATGATGACAACGTCAAGTCCCAATGTGAGAGTGACGATAATCAGACCATAGAAGATGTTGACCGTTATGTCTACACAGGCTAGCTTCATTATATCAGGATGGAGACAGTAGGAGTGAGAAAGTACACTGGATCTGCAGAAGTGTAGACGTTCAATCAGAAAGGGAGCTGGGAAGGAGACACAGATACATCTAACTGGGAAGAGTGTTCTGTATCTCAGCGGCTCACTGATTGCAACAACACGGTCAAAAGCCATTGCCACCAGTATGCCAGACTCCAACCATTGAAATGCATGGATGAAGAACATTTGGGTGATACAAGCATTAAGTGTAATTTCCTTGGAGTCAAACCAGTAAACTCTCAACATAGTTGGAAAGGTCAATATGAAGAGTCCCAGATCTGAGCAGGCAAGGATGGAAAGGAAGATGTACATGGGCTCATGAAGGCTGTGCTCGGTCGTGATGACAAAGAGAATGAGGCTGTTTCCAAGCGGTGTGAAGACACAGAGCACAAACAGAGGAAAGGCCATCAAAGAATTCTTTTCCTCCATCCCGGGAATGCCAGTCAGGACAAAGGTTAGCAGGTTCACACTGCTGTTATTGAATATCTTGACAGCTGACATGCTTCTCAAAGGAACATCTGATACAGACAGGCTAGGTTATGAGAGTTAACAAACAAATGTAAAGAATGGGGTTCAGCTTCCATCCTCCCAGGTCATCAGTGTCCTCTCCTTGTTCTCAAATGTGTCCTGATTCTTTTCTCAATCCTTGGCATCATGAGCATCCTAGAGATCTCATTGTTTTGAGATCTTGCTGGCCCTCCTCTGAACTTGACTGGTTACCCTCCTGGACACCACAGTTCAAAAAGGGCAGTGATACAGGACTAAGTGAGATCTGACCAGCACAGAGAGGAACAATTACTTCCCATGGTCTGAACTCAGGGGCATTAATGTCCTATTAATGCACCTGAAGATATCATTAGACTTTTTGGTAGCTGTGTCATACTGTTGGGTTATCTTTAACCTTGGTAGACAAGACACTGAGATTATCACACGGACTACTGCCAAGACAAGGACCCCCATCCTAGACTTGCACTTCCATTTTTTCTACCCAGATGCAAAACCCCTGGCTCTACATGGGGCTTTCCATTAAGAGCCTTTGGAAGCTTCAGCTGGCCCAGCATGTGGCAGCTCATGCAGTTTTGGCCACACCACAGTACCCCCATGTTAAATCACTGCTACGTGAGCTGCACTGGCTCCCAGTAGGCTCCTGGATGCAGTTCAAGGTGCTGGTTGTCACCTTTAAAGCTCCACAATCCATAGGGTCAGGTTACTTCTGGTTTGTGCCCATCCCACCAGCGCTGCAGGAATGGTGGGCATGCTCCGGGTTCGCTCTGTGGAACAATGACCTCTAGTGGGACCTAGGAAGCAGGTCTTCTCTTTCGTGGCACCTGCCATACGGAACAACTTCCCCTGTGCGATTCAGACAGGCTGGACCCTATTGGCCTTCTGGGGGTCTTGAAGACCCTATTTTCCCCAGGTGTTGAGGCTGGGAGGTTAGTTGATCCAGCAGGTGTACAGTTGCTTTGTTTTGTTAAAAGAAAAGTTTAAGGGGGCCTTGATTAGGTTTTTATAATTGGTTCTTCTTTGTAGATCGTGTTTTTATCATTTTCTTTGCCATTCAGGATTACACTGATTAAGATGGGCAGCCATATAAGTTTTTTTTAAAATAAATGAATACAGCTTGACATGCTCCCTGTTAAATTCCATCTTATAAATTTCAGCTCACAGCCTTAGCTGAACTAGATAGTTTTAGTCTTTTCTTTCTCATGCAATGTTTAGAGACCGCTCTGAAATTTGGGTCGTCTGCAAATCAGGATTTATTTATTTGCTGCATTTATATGCAGCCTCAATCTAACACATTGAGGTAAAACACACCAATAATGCCCACTTCTGATTAAAAAAGAGTAGTCCATCAAAACCTTAAAAGCTGCCAGAACAGATCCCTCAAACCGGATACAGAGCGATCAGCGGCCCCATATCTTTCACTCTGCACCCCACAAGCTCAGCAGAAAAGGATCCCACCTGTTAACAGAGGGGGAGCTGAAAAGGCTCACAGCCACTGAAGCCATAAGCGGTGAATGCGCCCTCCTTCACCGAAGCAGCAGGCCTCCTCCCGCTTTCCGGCCCCCTCCTCCCCAAAACCGCAGAGAAACAATCCCAGCTTCTGCTTATAAACAGGTGCCTCCTTTGAAAGAAGCCCTCCCCGGGCACCTTGGGCCAAACCTTTATTTCCCCCCCTCAGATAAAAGTCCAGGAGACTCACTCCTTAGAGTGACTCTTTCCTGCCTGAATGGGGTCCAACTCTTACATCCCCCAGGGACTCGGCTGGGGTCCTGGAGAAAGATCAGTTATTTGCTTCTGTCGATCGGAAGGTCGGCGGTTCGAAACCGCGCGGCGGGGTGAGCTCCCGTTGCTCGTCCCAGCTTCTGCACACCAAGCAGTTCGAAAACATGCAAATGTGAGTAGATTAATTGGTACTGCTTCGGCGGGAAGGTAACGGCGTTCCGTGAGTCATGCTGGCCACATGACCCGGAAGTGTCCTATGGACAACGCCGGCTCCAAGGCTTAGAAACGGAGATGAGCACCGCCCCCTAGAGTCGGACACGACTGGACTTTACATCAAGGGAAACGTAAAGTCCTTTACCTTTTACAGGTACTTTATATTGCCCGCTCCACACGACTCCTGCTAGTTCACAATACATAAGCAAAGAGCCTCACTAAGAAAACGGTGCACAGAGGGTCACCTCACCAGCCAAATGCCCAAGGCCGGTTTGAACGATGCAGGCTGAACCACTGCAGGGACCACCAAAAGGGAGGGCGGCGGTCACTCCTCCCAGGGCACCAGCTCCCTCTGGGTCCAGGTCCCCTGGGATTCTGGCAGGGCAAATTGCTCACCACCCCTGCCCCCACATGCACCCCTGGAGCAGGCAGGTTGTGCCTGGAGGGGAGGGTCCCTTAGGAACCCTGCTACCTATGCCGGGTTTCAGTAAAACCAGCGCTGGGAATTGGACTGAGAAGTCGGGAGGGGTGGAAAATACTGTACTTCAGAGGTGAGAAAAAAGATCTCAAAAAGCTTGGGCAGTGGGCTGAAATGAATAGGATGGAACTGAACAGGGAGAAATGTCAAGTTCTGGCATCTGGGAGGGAAGGGAGGGAGGTGGGGAGGGAAGCCAATTTAGTGGGCTGCTAGAACCACTGAAATGGAGCAGAGCCTATAACACAGCTGAGAAGATGGCACAGAAAAAGAAAAATACCTTAGATAGCTTCAATGAGCACTCCAGAGAAACTCAGGTTATTGATCTTACACATTCAGCCCTCCCAAGCTTAAAGAATCACACACTTAGACATATGAGGTTAAGAAGTAAAAAGGAATTTCTTAGTGACTTTAATGTTGCTTCTGCTACATCCATCTTGGTGGAAAAGATGAAGTTCCTTTGCTCTTCTTTCCTTTCTAAATACTTAGTTTTGCCCTAAACCCTCAGCCCTATTTTGCTGCCAAGAGCTGCGTGGAAGAAAGGGGAATTCCAGGCCCACCACATGGTGCCCAGAATGGAGGAGAACAGTGCACATCCCTGTGCTTGCTTCTGGTGGAGAAGAAGGAAGAGAGGGAAAGGAAGTGGGAGTGGCAACAAACAGCTTCCTAGAGTTGCATTGTGGGACAACTCAATTGACATGCCAATGAGGCATGCTGGGTTTGCCAGGACTTCCAACACCCCCAGACTCTCTACTGTCGTGTAGATGAACCTGAAGGGGAGGGAGATGCAGTGATGGGCATGTCCAGTCCTGGGAAACCTGTCAGGAGGAATGTTGTGGGGCTGAAGGTTTTCTTCTCCGAAGGAGGGTATTCATTTTGCAAGTGCTTCTCTATTGTGTAACCTTAAGGTCTGGAATGAAATACCAAATTGTTGTAAAACCCTCAAGGTGGAAAGAACTAGGAGAGTGCAGCTTTTTGCAAAACAGAGCAGATTCCTAGAGATATATATTACCCTTTAAATTTCTGGATAGCTATTACTATCCAAACATCTCTATTTGGGCAAGGTTGTTATTAAGGTAAAGATACCCTGGAATCAAGCTTGACTCTTCACTAAGTCAATTTAAATACCAGAGAACCCTCCAGGATTTAATTATGCTTAGTTGATAAACATCTTTTTTAAAAAACACAAAATTGCAGTGGGTGAGGAGGATTTAAAAATAATGTAAAGGACCACCAATTATACTATAAAATATTGTTTACTAGTGTTAAATATAGAATTGTAAAAACATACATAAAGTACAACTATAACAATAAAAAAACAATAAAAAGGCCCCAAACAGCCAACATACATCAATAAATACCAAGACAGGGATAATCAAGCAGTCCTACTAACTAACGTCCAAAAACCTGACTAAATGCATTTCGGCTTATAAGCCTTCATCAGTAATCACAAATGTAGGGTTATAATAATACTGGAAAAAAATAAAGGAAAAAGGTATAAATAATCATATATCACAACCAATTAAAATAGTGCACATAAACCTAACATAAAAATAGTCCTTACTTGAGTAGTATAATTAAAATATGGTTTGTTATAAACTGCTATAAAATAGCCCGCTCCACACCTAAAAAAGATTAAATACAAATTTAAATCTTATTCATATTGGTGAGTAGATATACTATTTATTATTATAAATATACCTACATCCAAGCGAAGTGCAAAAGCTGGGTGTAAGATACCATTGGGTGAATAAAATGAAATCAGCCTAGCCAAATTAAATAAGGGGTATAGAATAGCATAGTAATCACTAATCTCTGACTACAGTACAAGGAATTTAAAGCAAAACTCCTAACTGATGTAGAAGAGGAGGGGGAGATAGAAGAATAACAAACTTAAAAAGGTAAACTTTACAACCAAAGATAAGGTTCAAGGCTCTGAAGTGTTGCAGAAGAGGAGAAGTGATCTGATGTCTAATACAGCTTCTGTGTTCACAGATCCTCGTTTTCACTGCTCTTGAAGTGTAACCCACGCAAGGGCAGTGAATACCATATATCACACCTCTGGAGTTACAGTTGACAAAAGATTTAATGGAATAGTTTTTCTGATGGTACATATCCTGAAAATAAATAATTCTGAGGCAAAACTTACATACTGAACAGTTACCACAAGGGTAACTGTAAGACTGCTCACTGGAGGGAATGATATTAAAGGCAAAACTGAAATACTTTGGCCACATCATGAGAAGACAGGACACCCTGGAGAAGATGCTGATGCCAGGGAGAGTGGAGGGCAAAAGGAAGAGGGGCCGACCAAGGGCAAGGTGGATGGACGACATTCTAGAGGTGATGGACTCGTCCCTGGGGGAGCTGGGGGTGTTGACGACCGACAGGAAGCTCTGGCGTGGGCTGGTCCATGAAGTCACGAAGAGTTGGAAGTGACTGGACAAATCATCAACAACAACAAACCTGTATCTCTCTCTCTCTCTCTCTCTGAAAATATAATGCCCAGTATATAGTGATTTATACATGCCCTCTTCCCAAAACATTCAAGACAGCTTACAATGCAACAGCCCAGCAATTATACCAAACCAAGAAAACCAAATCAGTTACCCAAAGCATCCCAAGCACCACACTGGTTGTTGTTGTTGTGTGAATTGGCTGTCCTTGGGGTCTCTCCGCTGTTGTTCACTGGGGCTCCCGACGGCTGAAGGCAGATGGGTTACCATCTTGCTTGGTATGTTATGCTTTCTTGTGTTTCTGTTTAATCTGCCTGCCACAGTTGAACAATAAGGCTTCATACCTCCCTACTTACTGGTCTGATCATTGCCCCTGGATCCTTAAAGGAACCAGTCGCCTGGCACCCGGGCACCACCTGGACATCTGGCAAAACGCCGGCTTCTCTTCCGCACACCTCCTCCTCCTCCTGCATTTTGGCCCAGGGCGGAGCAAGGCTTACCCGACGGGGAGCCGGCAAATGGGGGGCCATGAGAGACACGGAGGAGAGATGAGTTGCGGGCCTTCGGGGGACCGACAGGGAAGAACGCCAGGCTGGTGGACCCACCCCGTGAAGCTGTAAGCCCGGAGGGAGCGGCGGAGGCCACACTCAAAGGCCATCTGCCCGTCAGCAAAACTGGGGAACCGGGAAAAAATAATTCAGAGGAGACTCCGAAAGGGTGCAGGGCAGTTTGGGAGGGAGGCCGCGACTCCTGGATTCGATTTTGGAAGCAGAAAAATGCCCAAAGAAGACGTATGGCGTGTGTCCGTGCATGTGGGTGGGGAGTGTCCTCCTCCGTCGCTCTCTCAGAACACGGCGTGCTGCGGTTAAACACCTTCCGTGCCGCAGAGCAGGCGAGCGTCGAGGTCTCAGGGAGCAAGCCAGGAGGCAGGAGGTAGACCAGATCCAGCACCTTTGCTAGAATGCATTCTACAAGCACACAAGCTCACGCTCATGGACGTGATGTATCAGGGAGGGAGAGGGGAAAAGACAGACAGGCAGACCATCTCATCTGCTAGCCAGGAATCTGGGAGATTCAAAATAGCCCTCTGAAGGTGAAACTCAGCTTTTCAATAGCTTCTGTCCATGTTATACAGTATATACTGTTTTTCAGAGTTTTAGTCCACATTTCGTTCCGTGCCCGTACTTTTCCTTTTGTCTGATGTTTTCTGGTCCTTTCTCAAGGAAACAGCAATAAATGTCCTTGCCTATTAGCACTGTCCACACGGTCATGACACACAGTTGTCGTCTTTAGACTGCTTCCCTTTCCTGGCTCGAAATGGTGCCAGTTGGAGGTTACTGTCCTCATCCTGCTGCTCTTTTGTCTACCCTTCTCCTCGCCCTCTTATCTGGTTCGTGGTATTGGAGAATATGGTGGGAGGACACACAGAGAGCACAGGGGAAAGGATAGGGCTATCCTTTACGTAGAGAGAATCCACGCCTGTTTCATATTGCTGCTCCCTCAAACTCCCTGGGAGAACTTCGTGGGCTCGGACTCCGCTTCGCGGGATTCTGCCACTGTTCCCTGCAGGTCACCTGCTTCTTGGGTGAAGAAGGGGCAACCTTTGGGGAAGCGGAGCAGCCAGGATTCCCTTAACGGAGGCAGGTCCCGTGGGATGTGAGCCCAAGAGAAACTGGGCCTCCTTTGGAGAGGAGAGAAGAATCATGCAACGGAACCCTGATTCGGTGGGCACCCATTTCATGGACTTTGGAGGCAATCAATCAAATTCCCATCCAGACATCATCTGAAACACAGGCAAGTCCATTGCACCCAAAAGCACTCCAGGCAAGGTCAACTTAACTGGATGAACAAAACGTGCGATTCTCCGTCCACCTGCCCCTAGCATCCAATGTCCTCGAACCTTTTGGCCTATGGATTTCTGACCATGGTGCCACTTCAGACCACACACATGTCCTTGAAGGAACAACCTGAGTCAGGCTACTGCCCAGCTGGGCTCCTAAGTTGTAGGTTTGCACAGGAGCAGGAAAGGCAGCCTTCAATGGGTAGCCCTGCTGCAGTAACCATGCCCCAGGTCGGGATAGTACCTCAGTCTATTTGCTTATGGGCCAACCCTGTATTTAAAAATGTCTTGCCATGTTCTCAAAACTCTCTTTCACCAGAAGCTAATTCTAAGAGGCCATAGTTGACTCTTTTCTTTTCAGGAGACTATTAAAGATCCTCATCCGAATCTGCTTGGTTTTTATACTGTATACAATGGGGTTCATAAGGGGCGGCACTAAAAGATAGACGTTGGCCATGAGGATGTGAACAACAGGAGAAGCATTTTTCCCATATCGATGGATCATTGAGAGTCCAATCATTGGCGTGTAGAAGGTTAGGACGGCACAGATATGGGAGATGCAGGTGTTCAAGGCTCGGACACGCTCTACCCTAGAGGCAATGCTTAACACGGTTTTGAGGATCATAATATAGGACAAAACAAGCAATACAGAGTCAAGAACCATAGAAGACACCACCACCATCAAGCCATAGATGCTGCTGATTCTTTTGTCTGAGAGGACCACCTTCAGAATATCCTGGTGCAAGCAGAATGAATATGAGAGAACATTCATCCTCCCATACTCCAGACGCTTTAGGAGGAAGGAAGTTGGGAACACAAGTAAGGCAGCTCGAAGGGCCACCCCCACCCCAATCTTGATTACTGTCTCATTGGTCAAAACACTTGTGTATCTCAGAGGGTTCTGGATGGCCACCAAGCGATCAAAGGCCATAGAGAGTAGAATACCAGACTCAATAATGGAGATAGTATGAATGAAGAACATCTGGACCAAGCAGGCATCAAAATGGATCACACGGTGGTTGACCCACAGGACGCTCAGCGTGGTGGGCAAAGTGGCAAAGGATAAGCCCAGGTCTGAGAGCACCAGCATAGAAAGGAAGTAGTACATGGGGGTGTGGAGAGATTGGTCCGTCTTGAGGACAAAGAGGATGGTGCAGTTGCCTGTGATGGCCACGAGGTACATGCAGCAGATGGGGAGGGAAATCCAGGAATGGTGTTTTTCTAGTCCAGGAAAGCCCGTCAGCAGGAAAATCGGGGAGCTGGCAGTCTTATTAGAGGATGTCATAATGCTGTCCGAAGAATGCCTTCTGTAGTCTTTGATGTGTGCTTCAAGGAGGAGGAGGAGGAGGCATGTGGTAAATGAGCTACTCAAAGATCTCACTCCTTTAACTGCCTGGCTGAGACTGTTCTTCAAATATGTTTATTTGGACAGATAACCCAGCTCTCCGGAGAAGGATCTGATGCTGGGAAAGATGGCGGGAAAGAGAAGAAGAGGATGGAGTGGGTGCTCCATCGCTGGAGGTTTTCAAGAAAAGATTGGCCAACTGTATGTCCGAGATGGTATGAGGATTCCTGCCTTGGGCATGGGGTTGGACTTTTAGACCTCCAAGTTCCCTTCCAACCCTATGATCTATGATTCTACAACAGCAGCAAGGGGGATGGACTGAGCTACAGATATGGGAGACCGGAAGGGCCAGGCTGGGGTCAGTTTGTCATGGAGAACATCTAATGTTCCAGTGCCCAAATTACACCCTCAGCAGCAAAGCAGTTGTAACCAATCCTCATTAAACGTTCTGGGAGATGTCCAGTGTAAATGAAACAACTTATACTCTTCCGCTAACTGCATTTCAAGATCAGGAGGTAATACTGGGGTCACTAGTTTTGGGGCTCACTCTTTTTTCCCCTTTCTGGAAGAGGGGACAGTTGGCCTCCTCTAGTGCCTCCTTAGTTCTCCAGCACTCCCGAAAGTCCCCAGCAGCTCTTCCACCAGTTCCTTCAGTATCCTGCGGGAAGGAACGTCATCAGCAGGGCCGGGGGACCTGAAGCCATCCAAATCAGCTAGAAGATCCTTTATCACATCTTCTCTGCACTCTTTCTTTTTTCAGTGTCACAGCAGTTCACAGGGAGGGAGGGAGGGAGGGAGGGAGGGAGGGAGGAAGGAAGGAAGGAAGGAAGGAAGGAAGGAAGGAAGGAAGGAAGGAAGGAAGGAAGGAAGGACTCACCCTGTCACTCCTCCACTGTTAATTCTGCCCCTCTGGTGAGAGTTCTTGGAAGAGGCTGAGTCAGGCTAAAGCCATGGGAATTCCTTAGACCTTAGTGAAGAAGACACCAAAGAGGAGAGGAATCCTCCCTGGTCCAGGACGAGATCCTGCAAGAGCCACAAGGCAAGAGTTTTTATGAGAAAGACTTAGGGAGGCACTGGCTGCTTACATCAGAGAAAATTGCCTCTGGGAGCCGCTCAGGGCCATGTCCTTCATCACGTCGTCCCTCAAGAATTCCCGGCAGCCCAGCTAATTATCCGGCTCCTGCCCAGCAGACTGGATAGAAAACGCTTAAGCAAGTGCTCAGAATCCAACAAGTCCTGATAAGTGAATTTATTGCAGAAAAGCTAAGAAGCTATCAGGAAAGGCTTCCAGTGGCTGCTGTGTGTCAAACGCAAGCACTGTTTATAATGGAGTTGATGTTCAAAGTTCACTGCTCCGATCTTCACAAGACCTTCACATGTGGACAAGCGCCTGGGAAAGAGCTGCGTTGTGGGTTTGTCTTCACTGGTGTTTGACTATCAATTTTGCCACCTCACACTAGGACTTCAAGTTCCTCCTATCTGTCCCCCAAACTCTGTACATTGGTGTAGAGGTATCTGAGTCCCTTAGGAGTGCCCCCTACCCAGCTCCGCCAGGTAATTAGTGCTAGGAGAGTTGTTCCTGCAGAGCATGCTCACCTTGGAGGCTCTTCTGGTCAAAGCTCACACAGGGCTGGGACTCTACAGACCTCCAACTCCTCCTCCTACTGTACCATTCACTGGGACATCTGGGCTGGCAGGTTCAATCTGGAGCAGGTGGTCTCCATGAGCCATGTAGGACTTTAAACATGAACACCAGCAGCTTGACAGGCACCCAGAAACAATCTGACAATTGATGCAGTTCTGTCAATAATGGTATTACTTAGTGCTTCCTTCCTTGACCTTGACCTTTTGGTGGTCTTTGATACCATCGATCATGGCATTCTTCTGGACTGGCTTCGGGAGTCGGGGGTGGGCGGCACGGTGTTGTGCTGGTTCTCCTTTCTCCAGGGCTGGTTCCAGTTGGTGTTGACAGGAGGGGAGAGGTCGGTTCTCTCACCCTTCTTGTTTAACATCTACATGAGGCTGCTGGGTGAGGTGATCCAACAATTTGGGGTGAGGTATCATCAGCTTTATATCTCCACCCTGGGCTGTTTGAGTGATGCCGTGGATGTCCTGCCTCAGTGCCTGGAGGCTGTGGGGGCCTGGATGGGGTGCAATGGGCTCTGGCTCAACCCAACAAGACTGAATAGCTTTGGGTGTTTGGGCCTCCCAGTACCAAGGCTTTTCCATCTTTGGTCCTGGATGGGGTGGCACTGCCCCACATGGAGCCAGTGTGCAATCTGAGTGTCCTCTTGGGCTCACAGCTCCTGCTGGAAGAGCAGGTGGCAGCCGTGGCTAAGAGGGCCTTTGCACACCTTCGGGTTATGCACCAGTTGCACCCGTTCCTGGACTGGGAGGCTCTACTCACTGTCACTCATGTTCTCGTGACCTCCTGTTTGGACTATTGCAACGCGCTCTACGTGGGGCTGCCCTTGAGGAGCATTCGGAAGCTTCAGCTGGCGCAGAATGCAGCTGCCCGGGTTGTAAACAGTGTCGGCTACTTGGCACATGCAACACCACTGCTTCGGGGGCTACATTGGTTGCCGGTGTGTTTCTAGGTGCAATCCAAGCTGCTGGTTGTCACCTTTAAAGCCCTCCATGCTTGGGACCGGGTTACCTGAGGGACCGTCCTTCCCCAGTTGTCTCCACCCGTCCAATCCAGTCCAGCAGGATGGGCGTGCTCCGGGTCCCATCAGCCAAGGAATGTTGGCTGGCGGGGACCAGGAGGCGTGCCTTTTCTGCTGTGGCGCCTGCCCTCTGGAACATCCTCCCCCCTGAGATTAGGATGGCTCCGGCCCTTTTGGCTTTTCGGAAGGCCTTGAAGACCTGGCTTTGAGCCTGGGCCTGCGGCCCCGAGTGTGCGAAGGGCCCCTTTTTCTGGTTGTGCTGACACCGACGGATTTTAATATCTCTTGGCTGTATTTATATTTAATTTCTTTTGTATTGTTTTAATTGTTTGACTGTTTTTTATGATTGTTAGCTGCCCAGAGTCACTGGTCTGAGATGGGAGGATATATTAAATACATACATACAGTACATACATACATACTGGGCTGGGGCAGCATTTCCAGATAACAGGCTGATTATGAATCCTATTGATGTTTGTGAGTCGGAAAATCTTCCCCTCTTAAGCTCATGTATAGATTTCTTTGTGCCCAGAAGGCAGGGAATTGAGACAGTGCCCCATCAAATTTCTCTGGGCAGGCAATAGGACACTCTGCCTGGAGGGGGCGCTGCCGCCTGCAAGGCTCGGAGCTGAGCCAGAGCACAGCAGCTTGATGTGTCAGCTGGGCCTTCTCAGACGCAAGTTGCTCCATGCTGTTAACAAGGGTTTCACTCCCCAGTCAACCAAGAGTTAATTGGGGCTGGAAACAAACTGCCCTACTTCAAGTTTCAGCCTTGCACACACACACGGTTTCTTGGGAGAAACTCAGTTCGTTTTTCAGGTAACAGAGTTAGCAATGTATACAAATGTCAAACAAAGCAAAGGCTTGCCTGCGAAGTCTAAAGTCGACAGTTGGCTGCAGCCTACATAGGAGGGTTGGCTACCTCTGTTCTCTTTGCTGGAAACCACGTCTAGCTCAGGTGTGATCCCTGTGTAGGAATTTTGCTCTTGAACCTTAAATCTTTGGACTGGCTGCCAACCTTGGCCTGGCTCTTGAATCTTGGACCAAGTTTAGACTTTGCAGGCAAGCCTTTGCTTTTTTTTTTTAACATTCCTGAGTAAATTGCTAACTCTGTTGTTGTTTATTCGTTTAGTCGCTTCCGACTCTTCGTGACCTCATTTTGCCTTCTTGGTTTTCTCTTTCTTTGGGATGTATTTTGTTGCCGCCTCCTGAACAATGCTGCCAACTTCTGTCCAGAGTTCTTCCGGGACCCTACCTACTAAGTCCAGTCCCTTAAATCTATTCTTCACCTCCACTGCATATTCCTTAGGAATATTAGTGAGCTCATATCTAGCTGATCTGTGGGTCTTCCCTAATCTCTTGAGTCTGATCCTAAATTGTGCAAGAAGAAGTTCGTGATCGGAACTACAGTCAGCTCCAGGCCTTGTTTTTACCGACTGTACAGATGTCCGCCACCTTTGGCTACAAAGGATGTAGTCAATCTGATTTTGGTGTTGTCCATCTGGGGAAGTCCACGTATAAAGCCGTCTCTTAGGTTGTTGGAAGAGAGTGTTTGTTATGCAGAGTGAATTGTCTTGGCAAAATTCTATCAGCCTATGTCCTGCTTCGTTTTGTTCTCCCAGGCAATACTTACCTGTGATTCCAGGTGTCATTTGACTGCCCACCTTAGCATTCCAGTCTCCCGTGATGAAAATAACATCTCTTTTAAGTGTGTTGTCCAGCAGGTGCTGCAGATCCTCATAGAACTGCTGTACTTCAGCTTCTTCAGCATCTGTGGTTGGGGCGTATATTTGGATCACTGTGATGTTAGATGGCTTGCCCTGAATTCGAATTGAGATCATGCTATCGTTTTTTGGATTGTATCCGAGCACTGCTTTAGCCACTTTACTATTAATTATGAAGGCTACTCCATTTCTTCTGTGGTCCTCTTGTGCACAGTAGTAGATCTGGTGGTCATTTGATGTGAAGTGGCCCATCCCAGTCCATTTCAGTTCACTGACGCCCAGAATGTCTATCTTTAATCTTGACATCTCACCAATAACCACATCCAATTTGCCCTGGCTCATAGATCTTACATTCCAGGTTCCAATGGTGTGTTGATCCTTAGAACATCGGATTCGCCGTTCACCACCAGCACCATCGGCCGCTAGCCGTCCTTTCGGCTTTGAGCTAGCTGCGTCATCACGTCTGGGGCTAGTTGAGCTCATCCTCTGTTCCTCCCCAGTAGCATTTTGACCATCTTCCAACCTGGGGGTCTCATCTTCCGATGGCATACCGACATATCTCTGGTTGTACTGATCTATTTAGTTTTCACGGCAAGAATACTGGGGTGGGTTGCCATTACCTTCCCCAGGGATCACATTTAGTCTGACCTCTCTGTCATGACCTTCCCGTCTTTGGTGGCCCTTCACGGTTTAGCTCATGGCATCATTGAGGTGCTCAAGCTCCAGCACCACGATAAGGTAACGATCCTTTGCTGAAGCTCATTTGTAATAACATTTTATATATTTTAGAGATCATGTGGTCATTATTAGCATAGATTTGTTCATCCCACCTAGATAGATTTTTTGTAAATTTGTAACTTTTAGCATCTATTTTGAATTGTTCTTTTAATTGAATATATATAAACCAATGACATAAATATCCTTCATTTTCCAATTCTTCTCTTGTTTCCATTGTAAATTTAGTCCCTTCAAATTTTATTAGATCCGAATATTTTAGCCACTTATGATTTCCTATTGTTTCTCGCCTTACAAAAGCTTCTTGTGGGGAAATCCATAGTGGTACTGTCGATGTTAGAATAGATTGATATTTTCCCCAAATTTTAAGAATAGACGATCTAATACAATGATTGTTAAATGTTTTATTTACTTTCAATTTGTTATACCATAAGAAGCCATGCCATCCAAATTTTAAATCATGCCCTTCTAAATTTAGTAATTTATAATCTTGTAGGGTGATCCATTCTTTTAACCATAATAAACCACATGCCTCATAATATAGCCTGAAATCAGGAAGACCCAAGCCTCTTCTTTCCTTATCTTCTTGTAGTAATTTAAATTTAATTCTTGGTCTTTTCCCTTGCCAAATGAATTTTAAAAGATCTTTTTGACATAATTTAAAAGTTTTATCAGTTATAAATATTGGAATAGTTTGAAATAAAAATAGCATCTTTGACAGAATATTCATCTTAATTGCAGAGATTCATCCCATAAGTGATAAATTTAATTTTTCCCACCTCAGTAAATCTTGTTTAATTTCCTTTCATATTTTAACATAATTATTTTGGAATAAATCACTAGTATTGGTTGAAATCTCTATCCCTAGATATCTAACTTTTTTGACACTATTAAATCCTGATTTAATTTCTAATACATTCTGATTATTTTGTGGCATATTTAAATTTATCATCTTCATTTTTTGATTATTTATTTTAAAACCAGCTAATTCTCCATATTCTTGTAGTGCCTTTAATAAGTAATCAATTGATATTAATGGGTTTTGTAAAATAATAACTAAATCATCCGCAAAGGCTCTTAGTTTATATGTTTCTTGTTTAATCTTTATCCCTTCAATTCGATGATCCTTTCTAATAGCTTCTGTTAGAACCTCCAATACCAATATAAATAATAAAGGAGATAGCGGACAGCCTTGCCTTGTTCCTTTTTCTATTTGACATTCTTGTGTTATCTCTTCGTTGATAACAATTCTGGCTTTTTGAAATGTATAAATTGATTTTATTGCTTTTACAAATATATCGCCAAAATCCATCACTTCTAAAGTCTTAAACATGAAGTTCCAATTTAGATTGTCAAAAGCTTTTTCAGCATCTAAAAATAACAACATAATCTGTTTTTCATTATGATATTGAGCATACTCTATTATATTTAAGACTGTCCTTATATTGTTTTTTATGTATCTTTGGGGTAAAAAACCATTTTGGTCATAATTAATTATTTCTTGAAGAATTGTTTTTAGTCGTTCAGTTAAAATTCAAGTAAATATTTTATAGTCATTGTTTAATAACGAAATAGGTCTATAATTTTTGCATAGTGACGGGTCTTGTTTTTCTTTTGGGATTAGTATGATATTTGCCTCTGACCAAGATTTTGGTATTGGATTTCCTAACAGAATCACATTCAATAAATCTTTAAGTGGTAACAAAATTTGATCTTGAAAATATTTATAATAACCTGCTGAAAATCTGTCTGGACCTGGAACTTTGCCTATTTTCAATTTTCTAATTGCCTCTATAATTTCCTGGGTTGTGATGGGATTATTAATTAATGCTTTTTGGTCTTTAGTTAATTTTTTAAAATTTTGTTTTAATAAATAGTTCTCAATTTTATCAATTGAAATTTCTTGTTTCTTATATAAATTTGTAAAGAAATTATGAAATGCCTTTTTAATTTTTTCATTGTCAACTAATTCTTTCCCATTTTCTCAAATTTTAGTAATATTTTTTTTTCCTTTCCTTTTCTTAATTTATATGCTAGCCATTTTCCAGGTTTATTAGCATATTCAAAGTTTCTTTGTTTAATATACCTCAATTTTCTTTCAATTTCATCTGTTGTAAGTATTTTTAATTGCTGCTGTAAAATTTTTATTGGATGGTTTATACCTTCATCTGATGGTCTTATTTGAAGATTTTTTTCTTTTATCTTAATTTGGTCAAGAACTGTTTGAATTTTTTGTTGTGTTTTCCTCTTTAGGCAACTATTTAAATACATAAAATATCCTCTCATATATGCCTTGCTAGTATCCCATACTGTCCCAATACTCACTTCATTATTTAAATTCCATTCAAAGAATTCTTTCAATTTCTATTGGCAATCTTCTACAAGTTCTTTATTTCTCAACAAAGTTTCATTTAATCTCCACCTATAACTTTTTGGGTGGAGTTTTATAGCCAGTTGAACTGGATTATGGTCTGAGAAGGATTGGGGAAGAATTGATACATTTAAAATTGTATTTGCCAAATTTTTAGATACCCATATCATATCGATCCTGGAGAACGATTTGAATCTGTCTGAATAAAATGTATAATCTCTGGCCGTACCATTTTTATATCTCCAGGCATCTACAATAGCCAAATTTTCTGACATATCAAAAAAAGATTGGGGCAATTTTCCTTGATTTTTTAAAATTTGTTGTTCAGATTTTCTGTCAATAATTGGTAAGGTAACTCCGTTCCAATCTCCCATCATAATCCAATTATTATAAGATAATTCGGAAAGTTCATTTAATAAATTTTGATAGAATTTATTCTGATTATCATTAGGGGCATATACTCCAACCAGTATTGCTTTGGAGTTTTGTAATTCTAATTCTATTATTAAATATCTCCCATTTTTATCAACATTAATTTAGGATTTAGATGGGATTTTACATATATTGCAATTCCATTTTTTTTTCATTTGCTGCTATAAATTCATTTCCTAATTTGTTATTTACCAGATATTTACTATCTTTTTTCGCAGTTTGAGTTTCTTGAAGACATATTATATCTTGTTTTAATTTGTATAGATAGTGAAAAACTTTTTTCCTTTTAGCTGGGGTGTTGGCTCCATTTATATTCCAGGAAAGGCATTTTAATTCACTCATTGGAAAGGAGTATTGCAAATTCTTTAGAACTTGAGGCTAGTTCCTCTGCTCTTTGTTCCTCTGTATTTAAACGTTTCACTTTACTTTCTTTAGTTTTTGGCCTTTCCCTTCTATCTGTTTCTGATTCTAAATCTTCTTTATATTTTCTGAGAAATTCCTGAGCCTTAAAAATAGTATTTAATTTATATCTTTGTTGTTGGAATGTGACATTCACTCCTTCCAGTGTTTCCCACCTAAAGGGGATTTTATTTCGTTTAAGGACTCCAGTAAGAAAGAAATAATCTCTTCTTTTTTTTTAGTATTCTCAGTGGTATATCTTTCAATATCATAATCTCCTCTCCTTCAATATTAATTTTTTCCCCCCAGGAGGCCTGTATTATCAAATCTTTGGTCTTCTTCCTTGCGAATTCAATTATTATATCTCTTGGTTTCCGATTAATTTTTGCATATTTCGAATTGACTCTGAATATCTTTTCTATATCTTCTTCTAGCCTTTCTTCCTCCCATTCAATGAAACTTGCAAGCATTTGAACCACTATTTCTTTTATTTCTGCCTCTTTTTTTTCAGGTACGCCTCTAAGTCTGACACAATGTTCTTTTTCTTTTAACTCTCACACAGTTAATCGGTCTAATTCTATACCATTTTCTACTTCTAATTTCTCCACTCTTTCTCTTACCTCTTGAATGTCTGCTTTTATTCTTTTGTCCATAGTCTCTAACTTATGATCTAACCTTTTTTCAAAGCCATCTATTTTCTCCTCTAATAGTTGCGTTAAATTTTGAGTAATATTTTGAATTGTTTTTTGCGTAAAATCAAACATAGCTTTCAACCATTCTCCTTGCCCGGTTTCTGAGCCTCTTCTGTTCTGTCTCCTTGTGTTCATTTTGTCCTTATGAAAATCTTTATTTACCTATCTTAATCACTACACCTAATGTTATATTTATCTATATAAAGCAGTGTATAATATTTATATCCAAACATACAGAGCATACAATTTAAGATAATCTTATAAACATCTGCAATATAGTCCAATATGGCATTATAAATAAATAAATTAATTAATTCTGTTCCTTTTGAGTGAGGACTGGCAGTAAAGTTTTTTGGTCTCCAAAGTATAGAAAGGTTTTTTTTCCCCCCCTCTGCTTAGAAAGTTTCTTCTTTTCACTTTTGCAGTCAAAAGTTGTTGTTTCTTTTACTAGAGGTGAAGGGGGCTGCAGAATTGCCTAGATGACTAGGCTACTCACGCGGGTTCTACCGATGTGCCTCCAGGCTGCCTGGCTGCTTTGTTGTTGCGGTGAAAGTGAAACATTAAAATAGAAAGCAAAGCCTTCACCTGCCGCTCCGAAGCCGCTGGAGTCTTTCGCCGGCAGCGCTCCTTTCCTCGCGCTGCCTAGGAGGTCTGCCCGTCTCTCTCCGACTCCGCAGAACTCCCAACCTCCGCGTGGTAGGCATCAATTTTTCCGAGCTGTTACAAGGCTCAACCAGCCACCAGACTTCTTCACCGGAAACCCGTAAGATCTAAATTAGACCTTTTACTGTCATTTGGATTTTATTTTTTATTCTATACGTATGTTCTGTATTTATATTTATATTTTAAGCATTACTTATGGTTTTATTGTTCTTAACTTTTTAGCTGTGCTTAAACTGCCCAGAGTCCCTCTTTTGGGGGGAGATCGGTGGGGGCAAAATTTGAATGAATGAATGAATGAATGAATGAATAAATAAAAGTCCTCGAATACTCTTGCAAGTTTTAAAAGATACAAACCTGGCTGGGAAAGGGAGTGATGAGACCTGTAAATTGGCCCCTTGTGGAATGTTATCTAGAATCAGGGTTTTCTACTATTCAATTCTCATATGTAATCGATGTCTTTTATTTTTGATTATTTGCTTTATGATGTATGACATATACCGAATCTATGTATCATTTGTCTCTGTACCCTAAAAAAGGACTTGGCACCCCTTAATAAATGCTTTTGCTTTGCCTGAATGACTTTGTGATTTGTGTTACAAAGGTAAAATGGTTTTCGCTCCCACAATCAGGGAATAGGTCTTCAGGTCCACGCCACGCAGGGTGCCTGAGTTTTTAAGGCAACACTCAACTCTGTATTAAGTCAAACATGGGTAGCAAATTGGGAAATAAACCACTTGTAATATCCCACCAGTCCCAAGGAGGATTTAACTTCCTTCTTTGTTTTTGGAGCCTTGACTCCCTTCAGAGCCAATATCTTCTTTCCATCTGAGTTCACCTCTCCATTCCCTACCAGGATACCTAAATATTTGATTTCTTTGCAGCTCAGATGACATTTTGTTGGACTGACTGTAAGACCAGCCTTCTGGAGACATGCTGCCACTTTTCCCAAATGCTTCACGTGGTCTTCCCAGCTTTGACTATAGACAATGATGTCATCAAGTAAGCCTCACACCACGTTCCTCACCCAGGTAAGATTCGGTCCGTTAACATTTGGAAGGTGGCAGGAGCTCCATGCAGACAAAATGGCGTTTTGGTGATCTGAAACAAAGCCTGTGGTGTTGTGAAAGCTGTCTTCTCCCTTGATTCTGTCTCTAACGGAATCTGCCAGTGCCCTTTTGTGAGATCTAACATTGACACGCATTTAGCTCCCCTTCGGTGATCTTCCAAATCATCTATATGAGTCGTAGGGTAGCTATCAAGTTTGGCTGTTTTACTGATCTGCCTCACGTCCGCACAGAATCGTATATCACCCTTAGGTTCAGGAGCTAATACAATGGGAGACAGCCACTCACTGTGTGATGGCTCTATGATTCCACATTTCAACATTTCATCCATCTCCCCCTTTAATATGGCTCTTAAACGTTCTGCCACTCTAGAGGGGTCTTTGCCTCATGAGACGAGAATCTCCTGGATCCATCCATTCTCAACCAGGCCAGCAGTACCAGGCCTGTTAGTCAGTTTCTGGAAAAATCCTCGACACTCCTTTACATCTTCTTTTTTGGAGTAGAGTCAACTCAGGAGTTTCACATCCACCTCTCCCTTTTCTTGTCTTCCCTGTTCCCATATTCCTGGTCTCCGTTCAAGCACCCTCAGCAAAAGTCAGCCCCCCAGTTCCCAAGGCCACCTGGTCAATGGCCGACCACCCTTAAGAAACTCTTCTTGATGACCATTCAGAACCTATACATTCCATAAACCATTTCAACCATCTATTCTGTTCAATCTATTCTCTGGAATGACTCTGAACAATTCTGCCCCATCTCCTACATGACAGGCCGTCGGATACTTGAAGGTGGCAATCCCGCCCCCCTGAGGTCTTCTCTTCTCCAAGCCAAACAAACACGGTGCCTACAGCCATTCCCCACCAATTTTTCCTTCCAGGCTCCTTAACAGGTCAAGCTATGAGAATGTGTCAACGAAAGTGTGTTCAGGCAGAGGAGACCGGAGGCCCAAAGAGACGTTGGATCACAGCAGCTACATGGGCCTACTTCTGCTTGGTGATGTCTAAAGTGTAATAGCCTCCAAAGGCAGGGAGGCCTGAGGGGTCAAAAGAGTCAAGATGGCAGTCAGCCTGCATATTGAAACCTTTCCCTTTTAAAACACATCATGCATATGATGCAACACACTTAAAAAGGGGCAAGACTTCAATTGTGCAATCACGCCTGCTCCCTTGACTTGGTCTTTACTGAGAAAATCCAGCTGCGGCCAATCTTGCTTTGGCTTAGAGGAAATTAATCACCAACCCTGAAAGCCGGGAGGAGGCCCCAAAATGACAGCCCCCCTCTGAATATCCCCCCCACCCCCAATTCACTTGCTGCTTGGTAGATTGGCCACAACAGGATAGAAAGGAAACACCTCCCAGGACTACTCCTAAGCACCACATACACACCACCAAACAAAACAGCCACTACAATCATTTCTGTATTTAATTCCTCCAATCAACGTTACTTCTGTTCCCGAGACCAGCTGCAGCCCGATGCTGAGTTTCACGGTAACTGAGAACACCACTAAGCAGCCCACTCCTCTGCTTCTGGGTGTGCACGTGCCAGTGTGCGAGAGGAGGCAGGCAAAGTTGCAGCTGAAGCCCTTCGGGGAACCCTTGTCTCCTTTGGCCTTGCTCGGATGGGAGTTCCTCCTCCTCCAGGCCGATAAAAGCCAAGGTGACGGATCTCCTCCTCCTGGCTCTGCCTCGCCACAGATGCGCAGCGTCTTCCGGCAGATGCAGGACCAGCCCAGGGGATAGAAGAGGCCGGTGTGTGAGTATGGCCCGGCCCACCGTCCATAGTGCTTGCTTCCCCTCAGGGCTGGGCTTACATCAGATGTGCTTGCAGAGAGGAGAGGAGAGGAGAGGAGAGGGAAACAGGAATGGAAGGAAGGAAGGAAGGAAGGGAGGGAGGGAGGGAGGGAAGGAGGGAGAGGAGCTTTTGTCACTGGCCAAAACACCATGTAGCTTTAATTAATCAGAGTGATGGGTCTGGAGGGAAAGTTCTGTGAGGAAAGATGGAAGGGGGTAAATGTGTTTCACCTGGAAAAACCCTGATGACCAAATTATCTGATCATCATTTTCAAACCACAAACCACAAACCTTCAGCATCTTCTTGAGAATTCTAAGGAGGAACAGGCCACAATGTTCTCCATGAAACCTTTCAGAAAGCTTTCATGTCCCAGAAAAGTGTCCCTGAAGGTTCCACCTGAAACCAGGTCCTGCTTGGCACTACAGTGGAGTTTTTCTCATCTTGAACTTCTCTTCTTACTTACAGACCAGAACAAGAGAGAGAAAGAGAGAGAGAGTTGAAAAATGCAGGGTGAGTAGTAACCGGAACACAGATTTGGGGAAAGAGCCACAATTGAGGGAGCTGTGAAAATGCTCCTATTTTCCCTTGGAGGGTTGCTTGGTCAAGGGTTGAGCTTCTGCTAAGAAGCAAGAACTTGGTGGCTGGAAAGGAAGAACTTCAGGTTCACCATTCATAAATAAGAAGGCGATGAGCATGAGAAGGCCAGGGCTCCACCAGTCCTTCTGTGTCAGATGGTGGCCAACCAGGTCCATCCAGAAAGGTGACTGCCCTCCTCTGTTGTTGCTCCCCAGCAGGTGGTACTTTTTGGGGAAGCTGCCCAGGATTCAGGAGGTAGGGAACGGGCAGCTACCGATAGCCCAACCCTCCATACTTTTCTTGGCCCATTGGTCTGAATGAGTGGCCACCACTACAGTTAGCTATGCACAATCCAATTAGCATTTCCTGCTGCTGTTCCAGAATCTCCCAACACATCAGCCTGATGTTGAATGCAATGGGTGGGGGTAAAAAGTCTCAGCGCCAGGATTGATTCTGTACACTCCTGAAAACTGAACCGCATTAACAGCACATTGGCAGCCAGGAGGCAGACTGGATGTGTACAAGGTGCAAACCAAGTTCTGCGTTGTTGCCATAGGCCTTCAGGCCTAAACAAAATCTATGATATATTTAGGGTTCCTGTTAAATTATGAAAAGTCTTTAATAGAACCCAAAAGATATGGGGTGAGATTAAACATTTTCCTCAGAGGGCTTCATTCTTCCTGTTTGTCACACAACTGAAAAGGAGCCAAAGGATGTGACCTAAATCCATGCGTTTTGGCAGCATTAAAGATGCTTTTCAGAAGATGGTTTGCTAGGAGTGGGTTCCAGAGAGAATGCACAGAATTTAAGTCTGCCTGCCAACATCTGAAGTGGACAAGCTAGAGGCTGAGGCCTTCTCCCACTTTATACCAAAAATGTCTCACTTTGATGTGCAGAGGGGGTGGCCTTAATATCCTCAAGGAACAGACTCTTTCTGACAACTGCTTTCCCTTTTCCTTTGATTAGTTCCTTCCAACCTCAGTGGCCAGGCCTCTTCCACCTCCTTCTTCCTCCTGGGCCTTCCAGGACTAGAGAAGGTCCAGGCCTGGCTCTCCATTCCCTTCTGCTTCATCTACGCCTTGGCTCTCTTGGGCAACGCCACACTGCTCTGGGTCATCTGGACAGAGTCCAGCCTGCACCAGCCCATGTACCTCTTCCTCTCCATCCTGGCACTAACCGACATGGCCATGCCCACCTGTGTCCTTCCCAAGATGCTGGGCATCTTCCTCACCAGTGCCCAAGAGATCACCTTTCTTGCCTGCCTGGTGCAGATGTTCATGGTCCACGCCCTCTGTGCTGTGGAATCGGGGACGCTCACCGCCATGGCATATGACCGATACGTGGCCATCTGCGACCCACTTAACTACACAATTCTGGTAACACCCAAGACTGTGATCAAGTTTGGAGCAGCCATTTTTATCCGAGCCTTTGTTATCGTCTTGCCCTTCCCCTTCCTTGTCCAGAGGCTGCCATTTTGTCACTCCCGACGCATCTCTCATACTTACTGTGAGCATATGGCTCTAGTAAAACTAGCATGTGGGAACACTACTCCCAACAATCTCTATGGGCTGATCCTGTCCCTGCTCATTGTTGGTGTAGACCTGACCTTCATCTTCATCTCCTATGGACTGATCTTACAAGCTGTATTCCAGCTACCTTCATGGGAGGCTCGTCACAAAGCCCTGGGCACTTGTGGGGCCCATGTAGGTGTCATCATCATTCTCTACACACCTGGACTGTTCTCCTTCCTCACCCATCGCTTTGGGCATAACATCCCCCACAGTGTTCACATCTTCCTGGCCAACATCTACTTGATGGTTCCCTCCATGCTGAACCCTATTGTCTATGGCATCAAGACAAAGGAGATCCGTGAGTGGCTGCAGTGGACTTTGCATCTTGGAAAAAGGCCCTCCAGACCTAATAAGTGGGGTTAGACCTGCTCTCAGGTATAAAGTTGAGGGCTTTGAGAAGAAGGTCTTTCTTTGACTTCCAGTGGGAAATGGCAGATTTATTGGTTCCTGTTTTTGAAGCAGAGCTGACGGCACAGTTCTTTCTAGGTGCAAGTGGGATACCTGCAGCCTGAAGAATTCTCCCGAGGTAAGGAGAATCCTAGGAATCACCCCACCCATTCTGCAGACAGCCGTTCCTCATGGGGAGTTCATGGAGCAGAGTTCCTGTGATCAGTCTGTGACTGGGACAGCTGGGTGGTGGGGCTGTCATCCTGTTCAAGACTGTGTGAAAGCCAAAAAATGGACTCTAGATCCAACCATCCCATTTCTAAGACACTTTATGTTTGTGTTTATTTGCTAATTAAGTGAGGCTTTTTACAGATAAGAGAAGCTGAACCTCTTGGAGATTTTCATTATTTTTTGGATTTTTAATCTGGAAATTTGTCTTTTTTATATATCGTAAAGTTGAAAGTGAAGATAGTTGTTTTCATTTTTTAAAAAATAAGTTAAGTATTAGGGAATATTTTTTGATGAATCTGTGTGTGCAGAGTTGAAACCTGTCCTTTCTCTTTCTTCATTCCTGTGGGGAGTTTCTTTATTACTTTTTACTATGCTGATTGATCTATTTCCATTAGTCATTGGTTACTTTCTTTATTTGTTTGCAAAATAACTTTCACTTTGTGAATGGAGCGTATTTTTCTGGGTCACTAGAGAGTGCTACAGATTACTGTGGGGAGATATGGAAGACATTAGATTGATTTTTTGATGAGTTCTGTCTCAAAGTTACTCAATTTTTGAACAGACATCTCTCAATAAATGTGGATACTAAAGTTACCCAACAGTTGGAAAAACTGGATGTTAAATACACAAAGGACAAAGCTGATTTCTTAAAGAAGATGGGGATTAGAGATTTGGAGTTAAAAAGAGAACTGGAAAAGATTGATCCATTGGAATTTGAAGAAAAAGGGTTTGGTTTAAAATGTTGGAAGGTCCCAGAAGAAAACTTGGGCTGCTTAAGATGGGCTGAGGAAAAGATGGAGGAGCAAATGGGGAACGTTCTTTCTATAAAGTTAAGATATGTAATTCTTTTGGTTTATTTTGAGGTGGGATAAATTTTAAATAGTTTTGTTAGGATGACTTTTTAATGGTTAAGGTGAATGCTTTTTTCAAGATGTCACACTCACTTGTTACTACTTAATATCCTTGTTACTACATTAAGAAAGGTAGTTTTTTTTACATAGGTTAGCAATAAGAACTATTTGTGTTATTTTTTGTTAGTTACAGTTGGCAGAGAGGACTAAATTAATTATAGGGATGAGGGATAATATTTAGTTTAAATTTGTTTTTGGTGAAAAACTGTGCTTGAGGGATTTTTTATGTTTTTAAGTGGGGGGAAATTGTGATAGTTGGGAATGTTGTTCAGTAAATTGAAATGGACTATAGAAATAATGTTTATTATAGTTAAAATTGGAGTAAGAGATTGATGTATCTTTTTATGTACATCTTTGCTTTAGAAAGTTGGAAGTCACTCTTTATGAATTCTTTTCTATTTATTTCTGCACCTTTTTAGTTTTTCTCTTAGTTTCTTTTTTCAGTCTTTTTTATCTTTCTATCTATATTTTGAAAATATAATAAAGTTGTTTAAAAAAAAAGAGAGAAGAAGGTCCTCCTTCAGCACAAAGCAGTTTCAGCAGTGAGCCTTTTGGCATGGAGAAATGTCACATTAGTTGTCCATGGCAACTCCTCCCCCTCTGATTTTCCTTTGAATGACCTCAGGCACATGTTTGCCATTGTGAGAGTAACTGGGAAACCCCTGTACAAAGAAAAGGCAATGGGAGTGTGAAGGGCCATGCACACAAACGCTCCCGGGCCTGGGATGTCATTGGTTGGCCCCTCTGGCTCCCTCAGGTTGGTGTCTCTAAGCCCTTCCATGCACAATTCGTACTGCACCCCCCTGGGGAGAACCTTTTCACCATGGCACCATCAGCCACTCTTCCCCAGAGAAAGCCTCTACCGTGCCAAATTCCTCAGGGATAGTTGGAATGGCGGCCTCCTCCCTTTCTGCTCTGTAGTTGAGCCAGGCAGGACATGCACCTGCTAAAGTACTTGAGCAGGAGGGAGCTGGTTCAATGAGAATTCAAGTCCTGATTATGCAGACTGAGGGTTGGATGAGGGTGAGAAACTACCTGGCAGTTGAAAGCCAAAAGGTGAAAGAAAATAAAATAATAACTAATACTTGTGTAGAATATATCTATTCCCCAACAAAGAATGCAGAAGACAAGAAAGAATATAGAATATAGAATACAGTAGGGAAAGGTAGAAAAGATCCCAGCTCAAATAATTTCCATCAGTGCCCAAGATATGGTTGCAGAGTGCTGAAAAGCGTTTGGCCCGAGAGATCAGAAAAAACACACCAGGCATTTCTATAAAAATAAATGTATTTAAAGAAAGCACAAAACATAAGCAGTTTCCATATCCAGAGCCCTGGATAGGCACAAAAGCTTTTTACATAAACATATTTACAAGTTCATGCACACATGCAGAGCAAAATGAGCTGCTGGGCTGGAAGAGAGGCTGCAAAACAGAAACTGAAACCTTCTGGTAGCAAGTCCAGGCAAGTTCCCAAAGGCAAGTTCCCCAAACAGCAGCTTTTGCTTATTTGGTCATCCTTTCCACACCCCAACCTGAGGACAATTAAGTCAGACCTTCTCATCCTGCCAAGTGATTTGTTACCATAGTAACTTTTCTGCACCTAAATTTCCTGGCAGAAAAAAATATATACCATTCCGATCTCTCTACAAAATGAGCTTCTCATGGGTTGTGGTGATGATGATGACGATGACAATGATGATGAGCAAGAAGAGAAGCGCTTCAGATGCTGCATGCTTCAGAACATACTGAACGTAGGAGATCCATTGCCCTCTGCTGAGCCTGCTCTCTCTTGCTTGACCGTCTCTGTCTCATGGAGCTGGAAGGTCTGAGAAATGCTGCTCCAGGGAGGATGGGGTAGAAGAGGGTCCTCCCCGGGGGGTGGCAGGGAGCAGCTGGGAAGAGCGGCCCTCCGCCTCTTTTGTCAAGGCAGTGTCCTCCTGGACTGGAGAGCACCGGGAGAGCTGTAGGAATTGCATCCCTTAATTCCAGAACTTCCATAATGTAGGGCTCTTTTGGGGATGACCTTGAGCAAAATAAAGGCTGCACAGGAATGTTTTTAGCTCACCTGTGAATAAACAAACTTGCTCCTTGCAGTTTGCATCTCTCCAGCTGTGCTTCCCTGCAGCTGAATCCCACCCAGATGGTGAGAGGGGCGTCTCTCCTGTCGAACAGGGGTGATGGCTGGGCTCCCTCGCAGTGCCCAAGAAGAGCGACTTGTGCCCCCAAACCCACCCTGCTAGCCTTCCAGAATTGGGGGGCCGGGGGGTCTTGTCTGGCCTGGTGTGGGGGCTGGTCTCCACACATTCAAACTCCATCCTTAACCAGGGAGAGGAGTCCCGGGGTGCTTTTCCTCTTTCCAATTCCCATTTCGGAATGTTTGAAGATAATGATATAAGGAGGCCCAAGGCCCATCCATCCTTCCATTGCTCCACTAGGATAACTCCCCAAAACCTGAGCACAGCAGGACCAAAAGTCGGGGTGGGGGGAGAAGCTGGCTACAGAAAGACCAAGTGTGAAACGGCTGGACCTGGCTGGGGGGGGCAGCAGTTCCATGTTCTCTTCCAAGCCCCCCCACCACATTTGAGTGGAGCAGATGCCTCTTGCCTGGAGCTTTCCAGCCCAAAGAGACACACAATCACACGGTGGCCACTAGCAAAGGGCTTGGGAAGAATGCTCTCCATGTCTTCCCTACTGTCTGATTGATTGATTGATTGATAGCATTGATATAGCTGCTCACCTTAAAACCACCTCTGGGCAGCTTACAGCCAATACATCAATACTGTATAAGCAATCACAAAACAAAAAACATGGCTGAGCTCGCAACGCAGACCCGCCCATCCCCCGAATGGCCGGAGGGCAACGTGCAAAGCCTCTGGAGGGCAGCTCATTCCTCAAACGTGGCCAAGGACCACAACCCTTCAGGATGAGTTCACAGATGTTTGCACAACCATCTCAGAGGGCCCCGGCTCGGAAAGCCCGAAGTGGGCCCGTCTTTGGGACATGGGTGCCTTCCTTTCGGGGGGCTCTCAGACACCCCAGTTATCAATTGTTGCTGACAGGAGGGTAAACCTCTAGTTACTCGCAGGGACAGATCTCCAAAGAGATCCCTTGGGCGAGAGTTGTCATCTCTGGGCAAGCCGGGGGGGGGGGGGTAATGACAGATTCTCCAGTGGTGCCAGATTCCGTGAGTCCTTCATCTCCCAGATCTTTCCTCTGGTCCCAGAGTAGCCTCGAGCAGGTGGCTCAGCCAGAGGAGGCGGCGGAAGGGACGGAAGAGGTGGCGGGGCTTGGCCTCCGGAGAGTGGGCCGTAAAGCCGCTAATCTCACTCTGCACGCCACCCCCATTGCAATGCCCGGCACTGATGTCCACCACAAACAACCCTCTGCTCACTCATGTCTGGGGCTTTGCACGTGAGGGGTCAGGCGGTGAGACCATGTCCAGACACAGGAGACTGGAGGCTCAAAGGGACTTTGGATCACGGCAGCTACAGAGGCCTCCTTCTGCTTGGTGGTGGCTGAACAGTAACAGTTGAAACTTCCCCTTTTAAAATACATCACGCATGCAACGCAACACACATAAAAAGGGGCAAGGCTTCAACTGTGCCAGCATGCCTGCTCCCTTGACTTTTCTTACACACACACAGACACACCCACAGAGTCACAGAGGTCCCTGGGACAGAGCCCCAAAGTTGCACAACGTTGTTTCTCTAATCACTGCATTCATTCCTCAGTTCTTTGCTTCAGAGTCAGCTCCATCCCATCAATGGGCTTTCTTCATGCAAACCACGCACAGGGCTGCACTTGATTCCTCTTCCACAAAATAAAGTGGGGGGAGGTATAATATAACTGCTGAATCTGCGTTTGAATCTCCGTTTCTGCAAGACATTCTTTCCTTTTATTGCAAACATGAAAACTTTTCCAGATTTTTCTTTTCCTTCTCTTTCACATTAAGAAGTTGCATTATTTCATTAATCCTATTACATGTATTTTATCCTTTCCTCTTCTTAAAAGAGTTTCCCATAATAACATTATAAAAGAAGTTGTTATTTTTGCTACTGCTACTTTTTCAAACAATCTGGCTGATAGCACAAGGTGGAGGAGTGTGGCCATTTTTTACCATCTATATGGTCTTTGCTGAGAAACCACCCAGAGTCCCTCTTTTGGGGGAGATGGGCGGTAACTAAATTTGAATAATAAATAAATAAATAAAATCCAGCTGTGGCTTTGGCTCAGAAGAGATTAACCACCAACCCTGAAAAGCCAAGAGAAAGCCCCAAAAGGCCAGCTCCCCTCTGAATGCTCCCCCAAATGCCATCATTCAAGACTGGTCAGTGGTGCTCCATCAAAGATGGTCTCAGGGAGATGGGGGTCCTCCAGGGGGAAGAGACTTGGATGGGCAAGGTGGCCGTCTCGCTTTTGTCATAGAGCATGTTGCATGTCCCCAAATGGTTGTTGAGGAGTGCATCCACCTCACAGATGGCTTTGGCCAATGCAGAATGCTCCAGACAGTATTGAGACTCTTTCCTGAGCACACTGCAGTTGGCATTCCTGTGCCGTTTTCAGCATCTCCCCAGCATCCCACCCCAGATCAGGTGATTGCCTTCCGCAACCTTTATAATGCTACTCCCCAAGAGCTCCATTCTGGGTACTCTTTCCCTTGAGGTTCTTTGCATTCTTGGCCCACAGTGAGTCTGGCTTGGGAAGGAGAGCAGTTCGTTAAGCTGAGAAAGTGGAGAGATGCTGGTCTTACTTGCCTAAAGGGAGAGCTCTCCCTTTGTGCAAGGGAACAATGGCCCGGAACAGGACCAGAAGGTGGGAAGATGAAGGTCTAGTCCCAAAGATCTTGCTGATCTGTGCCATTCTGGGGGTGCAAAGCAGGGTGGCCTCACCCTACGCACGCTACCCAGCTTGCGAGCCCTGCCTGACACAAGGGAGTGCCTGGGGAAAACTGATTGTCAGGAGAAATATTGGCTAAGGTGATGATCTTCTGGGCAAGATCCGTTGTCATAGATAGCCCCTGCTCAGGTGCTTTCCTGACATGATGCCAGTGGAGGACGGTCCTTAGCAACCCATAAACAGCAACAACCAGCAGACGTGCAGACGGAGAAGAACCGACGTTGATTCAGCACCTTGGACCAGCAGCATGCTGGCAAAGTGGATTCAGAGGGGAGAAGCGTGAGATGAGAGGGTGGTTGACACTGGCTTAAAGGAACCCTTGGGAGGAGGGGGGAGAACGAATGTATTTATACTGACCATTAGAGACTGTAGCCACTCGCATCTTTAGTAAGCTTTTGGATCACTGCTCAATAAAACTCTTCTGTCTATTCCTAACTGCCTGCTTCAGAAGTACTGATTTGTTGGGCAAGGGATCGGGGCCATGACATCCATGCTCTGCCCCACACTCCCGGGAGATCTGCCTGTTTCCAACCTGAAACAGTAGAGCCTGCCTCCCCACTCTTTCCAGGGTATAGCAGTGGGGGAGGGAGGGGGTTCACCAGCACCTGCCCAGACAGCCAGCTGGCCTATCCACATCTCTTCCTTGTGTAGCACTCAAACTGTGGGAAGGGGTGGGCTTGACCTGCTGCCCTGAAGGCCCAAGGAAACACGCATGGTGTGGATGCGAACACCCACTGAGTTTTGCTCCTCTTCTGTCTCTGTCTAACCCAGCATGTCCCCAACGCTGAAGTTCTCTCACCTGGCCAGGAAGAAGCAGAAGACATGTCAGGCCGTGATACGTCCATATCAATGCCTGACCGAGGCTTACAGTCACCATAGTTGCATCCCTGCTAACCACGATCCGCCACCTCCCAGTAATAGGACAGTGGGAACTGGGGTCTGCTCAACACCTTCCTTGAGCTCCTTGTCTCCCTTGGCAAAGTCACAGAGTCTAGTATGCATGGACACCACATCTACTGCCCTCCTGAAACTCTGGAATGAGGCTGAGCCTGTTGGCCCTGAGGAAATGGACAGAGTTCTCTGTGGCAGCAGTCCTACCGCCTGCGGCCTGGCTTCCTGTCCTCCTTCTGGGCCTGTGCAAGCCTCCAGGGAGGTCTCAAGGGGTGGGTCAGGGGGCTGAAGCAGCCTTGAGTGAGGGAGTGGTACGCTGCTCTTGGAGGAGGTGGGGATGCAGTCCCTCCTTAGGAAGCCGTTGCGTGACCCAGCAGTTCCAAACAGCTACTGACTGGTCTCCAGATTCTGTTTCCAGGGAAGGTGGTTCTGCACTGCAGACATCTCTGGAACAAATGAATTATCTGGAGCATTTCAGTGGGGGTCAGATCCATTTATGGAACTGGATGTGTCACTCTTGTGGATGACCTGTGATGGGACTGGGCTAGGGGAAATGTGACTGCCCATCCTGCTCTCAGCTGCCTTTGATATCATCTGGAAAGGGGTTACCAGCTGTTTTCCAGGTGCAGTTGAAGTTTCTGGCTGCTACCTTTGAAGCCCTTCCTGGCTGGGGACCTGGGTATCTCTGGGACTGCTTTCTCCTAGTAGGTTCCCCATCAGGTCTCCCTGGGTCCCATCTCCCCAGGGGAATGTCATCTTCAGGCTGTTGGGGGCAGATTTCTTTGTTGCTGCCTCTCTTCCCCCAAATAGGATCCCCCTGAAGATCAAACTGTCCACTGGAGATCAATTCCACTTTCTTGGATCTCCACAAAGCCATTAAAACTCGGCTGTTTCTGCAAGCCTTTGGGAACTGAAGGATGGAATGGATCCCTCCTGGAGAGGCATTTTTTCAGGTTGTATTCTCAGTCATATAAGCTTGATAAATAAATAAATAGAGAAGTACATAAACTCCTGAAGATGTCTGAGAGCACAAGTTTCCATCCTGTGTTTTTGTGCCTTCCTCACCTGAATGGCTCCTTCTGAAGAAGATGTTTCTGGACATATCGCCAGACTCCTAACCATCGCCCCTCAGCCCCTCCTGCATCCTGCAGAGCCCGTTTTCGGTGCTGCCCCACAGATGTATGTATCTCGTCCACGTGGAAGAGATAATGTCAGTCAAAAGGCCAGCAATTGGTCCCAGTGCACCAGTTGCCCGTGCATCATGTTCTGCCCCTGTTAGCCCTGCGAGGTAGTCCAGACAAGAAGAACAGCCAGGAGTAATAGCTCCATCTTTATTGCAAGGCTACGTTAACAGAATCTTACCAGACTGAAAGTCTTTCTCCCCTCCTTTCCTTTTGCTCTTTGGAAAACTAGGGGAGGGGTCCCTTCTGAAAGGCTTCCCATGCACACCCTCCTTCTGTGGCCTGAAACATCTTCTACATACTGGTTGTCCAGTCTGTGACTCTCCCTCCTGTCCCCAAAGGTCGTTCCTACAGACCATCACAGCCCCGGATGTAATGGTGATGTCAGCCAGGCAGGAATTCAGGGTTCTCCTTAGGTTTTCCTAGGCAGGGAGCTTGGGGTGGGGACTGAATGAACGGTGGGATCACTGACTGTCTTGGATTTCCCATGTATCAGTTTTGCACTCTTGGTTGACCACTAATAAAAGAGGTTTATTAATAACAGAGATAGATCATAAGAAGCAAAGCTGATAATTGCACACAGCACTAGGATAGGGTATTTGCTGGCAACTCTGCCTTCGCCCTACAGTTTCCCAAGCCCATAGCCATCAGCACCCGCCCACGGATCTCCTTGGTCTTGGCACCATAAACAATGGGGTTGAGCATGGGAGGGACCAGCAAGTAAACGTTGGCTAGGAAGATATGGATACTGTGGGGAATGTTGTGCCCAAAGTGATGGGTGAGGAAAGAGAAGAGACCAGGTGTGTGCTGAATGGTGATGACACCTACATGGGCCCCACAAGTGCCCAGGGCTTTGTGACGAGCCTCCCATGAAGGTAGTTGGAATACAGCTCGTAAGATCAGTCCATAGGAGATGAAGATGAAGGTCAGGTCTCCGCCGACAATGAGCAGGGAAAGGATCAGCCCATAGAGATTGTTGGGAGTAGTGTTCCCACATGCTAGTTTTACTAGAGCCATGTGCTCACAATAAGTATGAGCAATGTGTCGGGAGTGACAAAATGTCAGCGTCCGCAAAAGCAAAGGGACAGGCAAGACGGCTACAAAGGCCTAGATAACAATGGCTGCTGCAAACTTGGCCACAAACTTTGGCATCAGCAGGGTTGTGTAGCTGAGTGGGTAGCAGATGGCCATGTATTGGTCATATGCCATGGTGGTGAGCATCCCTGATTCCACAGCACAGAGGGCGTGAACCATGAACATCTGCACCAGGCAGGCAGCAAAGGTGATCTCTTGGGCACTGGTGAGGAAGATGCCCAGCATCTTGGGAAGGATACAGGTGGACATGGCCATGTCAGTTAGTGCCAGGATGGAGAGGAAGAGGTACATGGGCTGGTGCAGGCTGGACTCTGTCCAGATGACCCAGAGCAGTGTGGCGTTGCCCAAGAGAGACAAGGTGTAGACAAAGCAGAAGGGAATGGAGAGCCAGGCCTGGACCCAAGAGGAAGAAGGAGGTGGAAGAGGCCTGGTCACTGAGGTTGGTAGCTCCTGGCATAGCAAATGTCATTAAATGAACCAGAGGCCTAACTCTCCAAGCTGCCCAGTATTTGTAACTGTATTTCTTAAATATTTTTCTTCAGTCCATTGGATCTAATGTTTGGTTTCTTTCCTTCCCCACCAATTGATCTGCAGTTTCTTTGGATACTGTCTTCTCCCAAGTCACGTGACCTTTTCTAAGGCTTCCAGTTAAAGAGCCAGTTTCCTGCCTCTGGACGATGAATTGGATGTTCCTCTCAGAGAAACCAGGAAAAGCAGTGATCCTGCTCCGTGCTTTATGCTGTGGAACCTACGAAGAACACGGGACCAATTTTCCGCAACTCAGTTCCTCCTGTGTCCAGCTGAGGCTCCAAGCTTCCAGTCTACAAAATGGGTTTCCACTTGCTCCCGTGCCTTGCCATTCCCTTCTCAGAAAGAAGAATTCAAGAGGAGGGAAGAGGCGTTGTGGCCCCCAGCATTCTCAGCGGTCCCGTTCTGCAAGGGACGATCTGCAAAGAAAGGTAAATGGGAACAGAGCCGAGCTAAGCCGCAAGAGCCTGGAGCAAACATCACAAGGTATAAGTGGGCCCACAAGCCCTTGTACCATGCGATGCTCCAGTTCAGGGCCTCAGTCAGCCTGCCAGTCAACAGTTCATATTCCATAGAGTTCTCTTCAATCTCCCTTCCCTCCCTGCATCCCTTTTCATTGTGTTGATTCACCATGGTCAGAAGTCTGCACATTCTGGAGTTACTTCAAGGTAAACCACGGTTTCCAGTTCAGGTGCACACTCGCCGGATCCATTGGAAATCCTTCACTAAAGCATTCTGAGGTGGTGCTTTGCACACATTCATCAACCCCGCTGTTTGGCTTGTAACCGTGTGCAAGCACTGCCTCAAGTTTAGCATAACGCATGTAACTATCCTCATCCATGTGCTTGTTGCCCTGGTTGAAGAAGCAACACCGAGACTTCGCTTTGCCGACACTCACACTCACATGCACACAGACACACCTGTTGGCATTTTTTTTCTGCTCTTGGCTACCATGGTAATTAAGTACTTCCTTAAGCATTGGCCGGGTGAAGAGGTCGAATTTAATTGTCCTCAGTTTAGGTGTTAATAGTTGCATTGTCTGAGGGGAAGGCAGCTTGCAGGACTTTTGTTTAGTTTTTAGCCTTGTAGCCAAGTAAGCAGCTCTCTCCTCTCTGAGAGCGTGTGTGAGTGCACAAGCCTGTAAATATGTTTTTGTGCTTTCTGTAAATAAATTTATTTTTATAGAAATCCCTGGTGTGTGATTTTTCTGATCTCTCTGGGCCAAATGCTTTCCAGCACTCTGCAACAACACCCATGCAGAATCGTTCCAGCCATGACAGGGACACTTCTGCGGGATTGCTGAGGTCTGAGTCCTGGATCAGCAGCGAGGCAGCTCTACATCCCGCAAAGAAGCTCAACGCCCAATGCAGAATCTGCTGGGATATCTGTCTGTCTGTTTGTCTGTCTGTCTATATCTCAGGCAGCACCAGGAAGCAAAGGGGCTGAGTCCAGAGGCTGGGAAGGCAAGGGCATTCGCATAATGCCTGGATGTACAATTAACAGCATCAATTAAGTCCCGCTGCTTCTTGGGGGTGGTGGAAGTGATGCTCTAGCTCTGGTTTGGTGCCTGTGGGATGAATTCCATCCTTTTCAAGTTTAATGGTTATTTTTCTCTTTATTTTGCTGCTGCTGCAGCTGCTGCTGCAAGAGGCATGAAAAGCAAAAAAAAAAAAACAAGAGGGCAGCCTGGAGGCTCTTTTGCACCCTCTCTTGTTCCTGCCAGAGCGGCATTCTCAGGCCTGGTACGCAAGTTCCCTTGCCTGGCCAAAGGGGCTGAAGCATTTTGTTAACTCCAAACCTGTTTTATTCCAAGGGAGAAGCTTTTCTCATCTGCAGCTGCCTTCCTCAGAGGCACTGGGATGTGAAGCAGAGGCAAGTGTCTGAGGAAGGGAGCTGCCTCTTGCAAAAGCTTCACATTGCATTGGGGAAAGTGTGCTCTGCTGCATTTGCCCAAACCGGATTGATCCTCAGAAAGGGGGAGGCTGATTTTGGCTGACTATTACTGTGCCAAAAGTCTCAAGCTCCCCACGAAGCATGGAACATATTTATAAAATGCAGCCCCCCCCCGGGATCACGTACCCCCCACCCCGGGATCACGGACACCACCGTCAAGGCCAGCTCAAGAACTGAAGGTGGCGGTCTAGGCATGCCCTGTTCACGCAGAAGGAGCCAGCTTCTTTGTTCCCCATGGAACTCAACCGAACTCCAGCTGAGGAGGAGATGCTGCCCCCTGCCAGGGGGGACCCCATTTGCTCCCCCGGAGCTCTTGAGGGATTCTGGGATGTGCAGCAGGTCCCCTTGGCCCCTCCAGAGGGAACGGCATTTACCCAGCAGGAGCATACAGCGTTGATCAGGAGATGCTGCAAAGTGTGCTGACATTGAGGGTTGCGTAGTATTCCCAGACCTGAAAAAAGCCCCCCAAGCTTCTAACTTTGTCCTTGGTCATGGATAGACCTGGCGGGATCAAGGTTCAGAATCTCCAGGCTGTGATGATTGCAAAATTACCGGGACTCTTGAAATGGTTAAAGGTAATTATGAAAGCATTGTGCCTTTCCTGGCTTCCTTGTTTGGAAAATGTAGTTTCCACCTGTGATGATTGCCTGAACCCAAATAAAACACTCAGACTCCAAATCAAAGTTTAGGTTCTGATTTTATTTAGAATAGAGTGCAAACAGAAAGAAAGCTGAGAATGAGAAAAGCGTGCCCAAAGTCAAACTAAATAGCCCTGCTTCCAACAACGCCCCCCCCTTATTTCATAACAATCCTACATTCCCAGGTGCTCCTAACGAGCTCTGCTGATCAACGGGCAGAAAGACCTTGGCATTAAAGCGATAACCCAAACACATTCCTCCACGGCTGAGGCAAACAGAACTTTCTATACAAGGTTTATCAGCAGCACCCTCCCAGCCAGGAACGCACGTCAACACTCTGGCATGCAAACCGTTACGATGTTCAGCAATATTGAAACAGGGAACATGACATATCGCCCCCCCCCAAAATTAAACAGTTGGTTTGGAAGGATAGGCAACATGAAAATCACGAATTAAATCAGGAGCCAACACGTTGCAAGCAGCGACCCACTCAGGATGGGGAAAATGCTTCCAGTGAACTAAGTATTGCAGAGTGCTTCGAAGCTTGCCAGAGTTGAGAAGCTCTTTAACCTCGAAGTGCTGCTGTCCATCAATCATGACAGGCGCAGTGGGGGGGGGGAGGTTGTGGATGCCAACGAGGTGAGTCATGGGCAGGCTTAAGCAAACTGCAATGAAAAACAGGGTGCAAACGCTTCAAATTATGAGGCAAATCCAAATGAACAGTGACAGGATTAATAACGTGTGTAACAGGAAAGGGGCCAATGAACTTAGGAGCAAGCTTCTTGGATGGCTGAGGAGACTTGATAAATTTGGTAGAGAGATAGACCAAGTCTCCGACCCTAAAAGCCGGCTGCTTCCTCCGGTGCTTGTCAGCGTGAACCTTATAGGAAGCTTGCACCTCAGTGAGAGCCTTTTTTATCACCGGCCAGGAATCAGCAAGTTGAGATCCCCAATCACAGGCAGCCACAACAGGGGCAGGAGGCTGGGGAAATTCAGGAATGGGAACAAAATCTCGTCCCAAAATGACCCAAAAAGGGGTCTGACCAGTGCTCTGGTGCACAGCATTGTTGTAAGTGACCTCTGCAAAAGGGAGCAAATCAACCCAATCATCCTGGTGGTAGTTAATATACGACTGGAGAAATTGCTCCAGTGTTCCATTAAGGACCTCAGTAGATCCGTCAGTCTGGGGATGCGAAGAGGTTGACAGTGCCTGGTCAGTGCCAATCAGTTTCAAAAAAGCCCGCCAAAAGCGTGAGGTAAATTGTGTGCCCCTATCAGTCACCAAACGGGAGGGGCAGCCATGTGGGCGGTAAACATGCACCAAAAAAAGCTTGGCTAGCTGCTGCGCTGAAGGAATAGATGCACAGGGAACAAAGTGAGCCTGCTTAGAAAAATAGTCCTTGACCACCCAAATGACAGTTTTCTTCTGACTGGGGGGCAAGTCAACAATAAAATCCATAGAAATCTCATCCCAAGGGCGAGAAGGGTCAGCCACCAGCTGCAAAAGCCCTTGGGGCTTACTGGACTGCCGCTTAGATGTAGTGCAGATAGGGCATGAAGCGACATCATCCTTCACGTCCTTTCATAAAGAGGGCCACCAAAACTGCCGCCGGACTAAATGGAGGGACTTGAGAAACCCAAAATGACCAGCTTGCTTACTGTCATGGGAACGAGCTAATATTACAGACCATTGAGATTCAGGGATGTACAACCGGCCACCCACCCAGGCCAGGTCGTGCTCAACAGAAACCTTGTCAGGGTTAGCGTGGAGCCAGGGATCAGATTTCAAAGCAGAGACAAAATCAGCACGCAACCGACCAGGCATTTGAGGTTGCTTGCAGCTCTGAGAGTGCTGTGCTGGAACCGTTTGCAAGGGGGAAGGAGGCTGCCCCCAAGCGCAGCTCCGGGTGACTGCCACCAATCCCAATTGAGGCTCTGTGAGCACGGTCCCAATGACATCGGAGACTGGCTCTGCGTCTTGTGGCAAACAGGAAAGGGCATCAGCCAAAAAGTTTTTCTTCCCTGGGATAAATTTAAGTTGGAAATTAAATCGGCTAAAGAATTGAGCTCAGCGGATCTGCTTCGGGCTGAGACGTCTGGGCGTTCAGAGTGCCTCAAGGTTGTAGTGATCTGTCCAAACCTCGAAAGGGCAGCTCGCCCCCTCCAAAAGGTGATGCCAAGCCTCCAATGCAGCCTTTACCGCAAAAGCCTCCTTTTCCCAAACATGCCAGCGCTGCTCTGTTTCAGAAAACTTACAGGAGAGATAGGCGCAAGGCTTTAAGAGCCCGCCAGAATCCTTCTGCAACAAAATAGCCCCAACAGAAAAATCAGAGGCATCAACCTGAACCACAAAAGGCCGTTCAGGGTCAGGGTGGGATAAAATGGGTTCAGCTGTGAAAAGAGCCTTCAACTGATCAAAGGCAGCCTGACAGGCAGGAGTCCAATTGAGCACCGCCCTGGGGTTCTTTACCTTGCGTATTTCCCTGATGCCCTTGGGGCGCAACAAATCAGTCAGGGGGAGAGCAATCTCTGCGAAGCCCTGGACAAAGGATCTGTAAAAATTGGCGAACCCCAGAAAACTTTGAAGTTGACGCCGGGTTCGCGGGCGCTCCCAGTTGAGAACCGCCTGAACCTTTGCAGGATCCATTTCAATACATTTATCAGAAACTCTGTACCTTAAGTAATCCAAGCAAGACTTATGGAATTCACATTTAGAAAGCTTAGCATAAAGCTTAGCTTTTCTGAGTTTGGTGAGAACTTGTTTGACAAGCTTCTTGTGTTCTTTCTCAGTCTTAGTGTAGATGAGAACATCATCCAAATAAACCAAGACCCCCTTAAACAAATGGTCATGTAAAACCTCATTGATCAGTTGCATGAAAACCCCTGGGGCCCCCACTAGACCAAAAGGAAGAACCTTATATTGAAAGGAACCCAATGGGCAGTTAAAAGCTGTTTTCCACTCATCTCCCTCCCGAATGCGAATGCGATAGTATGCTTCGCGGAGGTCAAGCTTGGAAAAGACTTTACCGGTACACAAATGAGCCAACATATCTTTTACGAGAGGCAGAGGGTATTTGTTCAAAAGTGAGGCTGAATTTAACCCACGATAGTCTGTGCACAGCCTAAGGGTGCCATCCTTCTTTTCGCGGAACAAAACGGGAGCCCCAACTGGCGAGTTTGCCGGTTCAATGAAACCTCTAGCAAAGTTTTTGTCAATGAACTCCCGTAATGCGGCCAGTTCCTTCTTAGTCATAGCATAGATCTTTGGCTTGGGTAAGGGGACGTCCGGAAGAAGCTCAATGGCACAGTCAGTTTTGCGATGGGGGAGTAATTGGTCTGCCTCCTCCTCCCCAAAAACGTCAGCAAAGTCACGGTACTTGGCTGGCAGCCCTTCCATGGGTAGATCTGGTGGCTGAGGGTGTACGATTTCAGCCCTCCCCGCCGCTACAGTGATGGACTGCCCCACAATCGGAGCCTGGTAGAAACCATCCTCAAACATAATAGTACGGGTTTTCCAGTTGATGTATGGATTATGGCTAGTTAGCCAAGGAATCCCCAGGACCACCAGAGGGTCTCCCACTGGAGTAATAATGAAAATGATCTGCTCAATGTGAGTTCCCATATGCAACGTCATGTCCCCAGTAAACTGGGTGGCCGGACACCCCCCCCCCCCGCCGTGGACACATCCAATTGTTGAAAAATTAGTGGCTTTGGAAGGGCAAAGCAAGGCAACTCCAATGCAGCGACTAAGTCGGGGTGGATCAAACACCTGGAACATCCCGAGTCCACCAAAGCCCAGACTTCAACTGTTCTGGAGCGGGAGGCCAATTTGATCTTTACAGCTAGGATAGGGCAGTCAGCACTCACCATGTTGGTATCGCGCCCATTCTTTACCACCTGTCCAGCAGTGCTGCTTAAGACAGGTGGAAGTCGTTTCCTGCTGGCAGTTCAAGGGCAGCACAAGCGTCTCCCGCGAGGTAGACTTCATCCTCCTCCTCCGCGGCCGCCTTTGCCGCCAGCCAACGGGGAGGGTTAGGTGTCTTCAGTGGAGGTTTAGACGGGCGATCCGTAGGTTTAGTCTTGTGACAGTCCGCAGTGCGGTGACCCGATTTCCCACACTTGATGCATTGCCCTCGTGCAAAACGTCGTTGTTTCTCATCGTCCCACCCTGTGGCAGACGGCTGTCTTGGGCCTTTTCCACTGGGGGGCGGCTTATCTCCTTTAGTGGCTTGCATATAGGTATGCTGGGCATGTTCAGCCTTACCGGTGAGACAGATCCAATCATGAAGCGAGTCTGGATCATCCCTGCACAGCGCCCATTTCAATACCTCTCGATTGAGCCCGTCCTTAAATCTGTCTATCAGGGTAGCTTCCATTCAGGAACTTTACCTGCCAATACCTTGAATTCCAGGGCATAATCGGCGACCAATTTCTGCCCCTGCACAAGTTCCTTTAGAGCTTCCTTAGCCCTCGCCTTAGCCAGGGGATCTTCAAAGTAGCATTTCAAAGCAGCTACAAAGGTGTCGAAGGCACCAAGCACTGGGGCTTTTGCCTCAGATAACTGTACATACCAGTCAGCAGCTCTGCCCTTCAGTTTTGTGGCAATTGCCATGATTTTTGCCCCTTCCAAGGTGAAGCAGTGTCCATATTGCTGCATATAATTTGCCACGTTGGTAAGGAAAAATGACAAATTTGTGGGGTTGCCATCAAACTTCACTGGAAAGTCCTTAGCGACCCCGCCAACTGGTGCAGCCCCAACTGGTGGATGAGCTGGGGTCCCTAATACCAGAGTGGGACCATGGAGACCCGGGGAAAAGTCCCGTGGCTGGCCCCTTCTCCTTGGTGCTGGCGATGGAGGAGGGGGGATGGTGGGTCCCATCACTGCACCCAGACTACCAACAATCCTCACCAGGTCCCCCACCACAGTCGAAATGGATCGTAGCATATACTCCATAGACTCGATCTTGGACTCAATGACTCTGATCCTGTCAGGTGTGACGGAGTCCTCCAGCCCTGGTACCTCAGGTTGCTGACTCGCCAACACTTTGGTGGACTCCCTCTCAGGAGTCAGGGGGCACCGCAGCCTCCATGAGGTGTGAGACGTCCCCGGCTGGGGGTCTCCCATGGCATCCCACATCATCTGTTCCATGACCCCCTCTTCTGTCGGGTCCCCCAACTCCGGGCTGGAGCTTGATTCTCTGGAACGGGGTGCGAGGTGGGTTGGGAGGGGGCTCGGGTCCCTGCTCGGAAATGCCAACTCCAGGAGCTGTCTGGTCGCCTCCCCAAACCCCGTGGACTCTTTCCTCGATTCTGCCATCGCTAACTTCTTCTTTCACAAGAAAATTTTTTGGTAGAGACTAGCGAGTTTTTTTCGTGAAATGATTCTCAGCTTTATGTGATGATTGCCTGAACCCAAATAAAACACTCAGACTCCAAATCAAAGTTTAGGTTCTGATTTTATTTAGAATAGAGTGCAAACAGGAAGAAAGCTGAGAATGAGAAAAGCGTGCCCAAAGTCAAACTAAATAGCCCCACTTCCAACAACGTCCCCCCCCCCCCTTCATTCATTACAATCCCACATTCCCAGGTGCTCCTAACAAGCTCTGCTGATCAACGGGCAGAAAGACCTTGACATTAAAGCGATAACCCAAACACATTCCTCCACGGCTGAGGCAAACAGAACTTTCTATACAAGGTTTATCAGCAGCACCCTCCCAGCCAGGAATGTGCGTCAACACTCTGGCATGCGAACCGTTACGATGTTCAGCAACGTTGAAACAGGGAACATGACACCACCTTACTTCCTTTCCATGATTGGACTACTGTAATGTGCTCAACATAGGACTGCCCTTGAAGGTCACCCAGAGACTACAGCTAGTACAAAATGCACTGCCTCACATGTTTTATTTATTTATTATTAAATTTATACACTGCCAATCTCACTATAAAATGTCAGCTGGCCCAGCGTTGTAACCCCAATATTGGGGGAGCTGCCTCGATTGTCAGGTTGTTTCTGGTGCCTGCAATGTCAGAGGTGCATCCCGAAGCCCCCCAGGCTCCAAATGTGATCCTTTGGGGGAGTGCAGCCGCTTCCAGAACAGGTAAGCCCTGGACAGGTAACCCACTTGCTGAGAGGGACTTTGTCCATCTGGACGGAGCATCTGCTTGTGCGCCTTCCACCGGCCCATTGCTGTGGCCTGGCCGGCTCAGCCCTTCCACCACCTCACAAAGAGGAGCAGGGCCCTGGGGGGGGGGGTCCACCTTCTTCCAAAGGACACCCCCTCTCAAGAAAGGTTGGGTGTCACGCGGCACCCAGATAAAGCATGTGCCTGCACAGAAATTTATGCACAGCCTGTTGAGAGTAAAAGAGACAGGAAAGGAGTATTTAAACCTTCATTTTTTTTCACTCTGTTTTCTGGAATGACTCTGAACAATTCTGCCCCATCTCCTTCATGACAGCCCTTCAGATACTTGAAGGTGGCTATCCTGCCCCCCTGAGGTCTCCTCTTCTCCAAGCTGAACAAGCGCAGTGCCTACAGCCATTCCTCACCAATTTTTCCTTCCAGGCCATTTACCACCTTGATTGCTTGCCCTGGAAACACTCCAGTTTGTCAGCGTCCTTTTCAAACTGCAGTGCCCAGAACTGGACACAATTTTCTTGGTTCTGTCTCATCAACCCCAAATAGGGAGAATTCAGGATGTCTCTTGATCTTGGCTCAGATTGCATTCGCTGTTCTTTTTGTTTTCGTTTTTTACAGCTCCTGCACATTGTGGGCTCATGTTCGGCTTCTGATCCACACAATCTGCTTCCTCTCCCGCCTACCCACCCCCATCCCACTCCTATACTTCTGCCTTTGTTTTTTCCTACCTAGAGGAAACTTTGCATTTGTCCCTGTTGAAATTCATCTTGCTGGTTTCTACCCATTGTTCTGGCTTGTCAACAACCTCCTGAATCTTGATAATGTTGATGGAAAATCTACCCCTCCCCCAGTTTTTTTTGGCACCTACCCTGAACCTTTTTTTGAAAGGTATAAAGATGATGTACCTCTCCAGGGCTTTGAGGGTCAACAGCCACTTCTTGCTGCCAGATTGTACGTCATGCTTTATTGTTTCCATTCCAGGCCTTATATGTGGCAGCCCCCTCGCCCATCCTAAGTGTCGACTGATCAATCTACCAACTGCTTTATTGTATGATTGTATTATACCTACCATATTGTTTGCATCTCTTTTGACATTTGCTTCTGAATTTGATGTCCATCTGGGATAGGGTAAAGTAAAGGAACATAATGGGAAGATGTCCATCGATACAACAAAGAAGACAGAGACTGGGAGCACCTTCAAGACTCACCAACCTTATTGGTGGCAAAAGCTTGTGCCCTAATAAAGTTGGTGAGTTTTGAAGGTGTTCCCAGACTCCACATCCATTATGATGTAAGGCTACTCAGAAACTTCGCTGCTGCAAAATGCATGCTGGTGCTCATGGGGCCTTTGGAGGAAATACTGATACTGTGGGCACCGCATCGACCTCCAGAGGGTTTCCAGCCACACATGGGTCTCTGCTGGTTATGGCCAAAGAGGGCAGCCATTAAAAGTTGGCAGAGCTTGGATCGCACTGTCGGGGCCACCACCTTGACCTTTTTCGTCATACCTGTTGGACACCCCTGCAGCTCGAGCTCATGGTGCGCTCAGAGCCCATAGCGCCCTGTGGGGTTCGGGGCCAGGATATCTGGGGGAGTGAGTTTCTCCCACAAGGGGCCTCCTTGTCATAGTTAAGCTTCCCAGGAGAGGGTCCCCACCTAGGTGAGATTAAGGACAGCAGGGCCTGGAAACAAGCCTGGAAAGGCTGCCCCCGAAATTTGCAGGGGGTCCACATGCCTGCCCGGTCTAAGACCACAGACTAAATAACTACAGAAATGGCTCTGGCGTTTACCCCATGGGAGGGCGCATAAAGGACCAGCTCCTCACGGGGGTCCAGTCCAAAGGCTTTGCCAAGAAAAAGGTTGGGCAGGAAAGAAGTGCCCCCATTTCAGGCTAAAGGTTAATAGAGCTGTTTGATGCTTAAGGATCTACTTGAATGGAGCCTTTTTATTGTTAAAGTGCTTTGTAAATACTTTTAAACAGCTCCATGAGTGTTGGAGATCTGAACTCAGCAGGAGCCCTTCCAGCAGACTGCTGAAGGAATATTGAGTGATTCCTTTGTTATTGGTTTTTCATTTATTTGTGGGGTTTCTTCCAGTCACAGACTCCCATTGACTCTGGTTGGTGTACAGTTGGTGCAACATTTAAAAACAAAGAACAATACAGAAAGCACAAAAACAGCACAAGACAAAAGAACAGTGATGGCAAAGAAAACAAACCAGGATGGGAGCAAGGAAAAGGAAGAAAGGGGGTCAGCCATCCTTGCTGGGGGCCAAGGCAAGTCTTCAGGGCCCTTCGAAATACCAGTAGCGTGGGAGCTGTTCAAATTTTGGCGGGAACCTCATTCCAGAGGGCAGGCGCTGCTACAGAGAAGGTGCACTTCCAGGGTCCCAATAGGTGGCCTTGTTTAATCGAGGGACCCCGGAGCGCATCAACCCTGCCAGATCAAGTTGGCCAGGCAGATACTGTGGGAGAGAGGCAGTTCCTCAAGGAATCAGGCACTCTGCCATGTAGGGCTTTATAGGTGACAACCAACACCTTGAATCCCACCCAGAAGCAAGCTGCCAACCACTGCAGCTCAAGCTGTGAGGTGACCAGGGCAGGAGTGACTGTCTGAAGGGCCCCCCAATCTAGGAAAGTGTGGAACTGGCACACTAGAGGAAGCTGGGCAAAAGCCTTCCTGGCTGCAGCTGCCACATGTTCATTTAGCAGGAGCTGTGAGTCCAGGAAGACCCCCAAATTTTGCACCATCCTTAAATGGGGAAGTGCAACCCCATCCAAGGTCAAAGTTGGGATATCCCCAGATCTGGATGGTCCAAAACCCCACAGCCACTTGGTCTTGGTTGGAATGAGTCAGAGACGGTTCCTTCCCATCCAAAGCACAGCTTCCAGGCACAGGGACAGAACATCCTCACTTGGCCAGCCTGGAGTCAGAAGGTGTCATCAGCCTACTAATGACACAGAACACCAAACTAGCAGAGGTCCTCACCCAGCGGTCTCATGTAGATGTTGAAAAGGAGGAGAGAGAGAATAGAACCCAGTGGCCCACCACAAGTGAGGGGCCTAAGGGACAATCTCTCCCCACCAACCAGCAGCAACTGGAAATGGCCCCAGAGAAAGGAAAAGAACCACTGTAAAACTGAGCCCCCAATCCCTGACCCACAGAGCCGGCTCAGAAGGATACTGTAGTCAATGGTATCAAAAGCCACTGAGATATCAAGAAGCACAAGGATGGGTGCACCCCCACCATCCCGGCTCCACCACAGGTCCTCAACAAGCGCAACCAAAGCTGCCTCAGTACTTACTCCTGGCCTGAAATGTGACTAAAACAGGTCGAGATAATCCATTTCCTCCAGGGTTCTCCTCAGCTGCAGACCGACCACCTTCTCAACAACCTTCCCCCCAAATGGAAGGTTGGAGACTGGTTGATAGTTATCAAAGACCGTTGGGTCCAAGGATGGCCTCTTGAGAAGGGGGTGCAGCACTGTTTCTTTCAAGGCTGGAGGCACCACCTCCTCCATCAGAGGCCCACACTACTGCGTAGTCCCAGCCGTGGGTCACCTCCTTGGCCACTATGAGAGTGAGGACGGTAGTTCTCATAGCTCCTGGAAGGGTGAGGAGGTGGAGGCTGCTGGCCAAATGCTCTTCCTTAAGAATATCAAGATGTGGACCAAAAAGTATCCAGTTTTGTACATTCCATATAGATATGAATAGAAACCTTATGGATGTGCACTCCCTTTACAAGGTTGCCTTTCATAAGAGTTGCTGGTGAAAGAGGTGGAGAACTCTCTCTCGAATCTGCTTTGTTTGCACCCCATAAATAATGGGGTTCATCATTGGTGGGAAAAGCAGGTAGAAGTTGGCCAAGAGAATGTGTATATAGGCAGGAACATGGTGGCCAAACCTGTGTATGACTGATGAGAGAACCACAGGAGTGTAGAAAACCAAGATGGCGCTCACATGAGAGAGGCAGGTGCCAAAGGCTTTGTGCTGTTCCTCCTTCGTAGCCAGGCTCAAGACAGTTCCGAGAATCTTGACATAGGACAGTGCAATCAAGCCCAAGTCAAGGCCCACAATCAGGAGAGCAACAAAGATTCCGTAGATATTGTTGAACTGGGTGTTGGAACAGGCCAGCCTCACCACTGCCATGTGCTCACAGTAGCAGTGGGCAATAGTGAATGAGTGGCAATAGGACAGTCTCTGGAGCAGGAAGGGCAAGGGCAGCATCAGGGCAACTCCTCTCATCAAGGCCACCAGCCCAGCTTTGGCCACCAGCGAATGGGTCAGGATGCTGTGGTACCTCAGAGGGTGGCAAATTGCCACATAGCGGTCAAAGGACATGGCCAAGAGCACTGCAGACTCCATGATGGAGAATGAGTGGAGGAAAAACATCTGTACCAGGCAGCCAACCAACCCAATCTCCCCAGCGTTGAACCAGAAGATGCCCAGGGTTTTAGGCATGGTGGTGAGCGACAACACCAGATCAGTGGAGGACAGCATGGAGAGGAAGAAGAACATGGGCTGATGGAGACTCATGTTCGCCTTGATCACGTAGAGAAGGGTGCAGTTCCCCAGAAGGGAGATGACAAACATAGAGCAGAAAGGGATGGAGATCCAGTGGTGGACGTGTTCCAGGCCAGGTATTCCAGACAGGAAGAAAACCAAGGGCTCTAAGGGGGTGTGATTGAGCGCCGACCCATTAGGAGGTCTGCTGAAATGTTGCTTCATTTCAAGATCTTTTTTGAGTGGGCTTTTCTTGCAGAGATGCCACATGCCTGATGGGGGAACGAGCTCTCACTGAGTTGTGGGCTTGGGAGATCAGCCTCCCTTCTGGCATCAGGAGCAGAAATGCTGCCAGCAAAACAGAACATTAGCCTGGCATTCCTCTTAGCCCGCGGTCTATCTCTAGCTAATCAGCATCCTTCATGACTTAGTTTGTGCGGTCTATGCCACCAAGCAGAAACCAGAGGTAAGAATTCAGGATTTCCAGCACCCTGTTCCGTCACCCAGTCAGGCAGCGTAGTACTTTTCGCGTAGAAGGTTCAAACTCCAGGACTTTGGGAAACAAACAAGCAAAAATAATGAATTCTCAAAAACAAAACAAAACTGAGCAACCTTCTTCAGACCTGGATGGTTTATTCTTTTCTGACCTAGCTATTTGGCCAGTAACTCACATGGCCTGTTTGAACAAGTCACCGATAAACAACTGCCTTCCTAACTTCTTCAAACATTCTCAGACCATACGTTTTCCAACTTTGCAATCCTTGCTCCATCTGGATATTTGCTTTTTGAAACAAATTGCTTCAATAATAATAACAGTAATGACACGCTGGTATTCTGCTTCCTTCCGGAATTAGTAAATTTTATGTGTTCTACTACCCTGGAAGGTATTTTACCTCTTTTCCTGAACAGGCTAATAACGTGACTGCAGTTTTTGCTTACTGGTTAACCTCTGCTTGTTTCCTGCTTTTGAAAAAATCTGCAACCTGAAATGACTGCATGAGTGAACCGTTCAAAGCCTCTTTACATAGAGAGATAAGTTAGTTTTCGTCCATCGGTCTGCATAACCTGAAATCACGGCTGTCTTTAAAAGCCAATAAAAAATAACTCTAAATAACCTGCCTTCTATATGAGAGGGAGGGAGAAATATTTAGCTTGCATTTAAATTCAGACTTAAATTTCCCATATTTAACGAAGCTCAGCTGTATTCTGAAAGTCACGTGCCTCTGAATTATAGGGTGGGGTTCAGCAATCAAAATAACAACCCTTCTTAGAGACTGGTGTGTTTTTTTTTTGGTCCCTTCAAGTCATTGTTGACTCCTGGCAAGTGCCTGGGCAAGTCCCTGCAGTTTTCTTGGCCTCATTTTTTGGAAGTGGTTTGGCATTGCCTCCTTCCTAGGGCTGAGAGGGAGTGCCTGGCCCAAGGTCACCCTGCTGGCTTTGTACCTAAGGCAGGACTAGAACTCACCGTCTCCCGGTTTCTAGCCTGCTCCCTTCACCGCTACAGCAATCTGGCTCCCAATTCCTTGAGAAATATCTGTATACGTGTATGCATTTGTGAGTCTCTGTATGTGCGTAGAAATTTTTATTTAAAGTTTTGAACCTAAATCAATGCAAACATTTCAAAAGATGTGTGCATAAAGAGAGTTTTAAAGAAAACTTAAAAAAAAAGAAAGAAAACAAACACAGCCCCACCCCCGATCACGTACCTGCAGATAATGCTCCACTGCTTTCCTGAACGGGGCCCACCCTACACCTGGAAGGGCAGCACCCCTCTCAGCCCCATTACGAGGGCAGAAGAGGGCTCGGCCGTCCGGCCACCACCATCGAGGCCAGCTCAAGAACTGAAGGTGGCGGTCTAGGCATGCCCTGTTCACGCAGAAGGAGCCAGCTTCTTTGTTCCCCATGGAACTCAACCGGACTCCAGCCAAGGAGGAGATGCTGCCCCCTGCCAGAGGGGACCCCATTTGCTCCCCCGGATCTCTTGAGGGATTCTGGGATGTGCAGCAGGTCCCCTTGGCCCCTCCAGAGGGAACAGCATTTACCCAGCAGGAGCATACAGCGTTGATCAGGAGATGCTGCAAAGTGTGCTGACACTGAGGGTTGCGTAGTATTCCCAGACCTGAAAAAAGGCCCCCAAGCTTCTAACTTTGTCCTTGGTCATGGATAGACCTGGCGGGATCAAGGTTCAGAATCTCCAGGCTGTGATGATTGCAAAAGTACAGGGACTCTTGAAACGGTTAAAGGTAATTATGAAAGCGTTGTGCCATTTCCTGGCTTCCTTGTTTGGAAAATGTAGTTCCCACCTTACTTCCTTTCCATGATTGGACTACTGTAATGTGCTCAACATAGGGCTGCCCTTGAAGGTCACCCAGAGACTATAGCTAATACAAAATGCACTGGCTCACATGTTAGCTGGCCCAGCCCAGTATTGCTGAGTAACCCCAATATTGAGGGAGCTGCCTTGATTGTCAGATTGTTTCTGGGTGCCTGTAGTGTCAAAGGTACATCCGGAAGCCCCCTAAATTCCAAACTGGTCCTTTGGAGGAATGCAGCCCCTTCCAGAAGTAGAGAACAACACCCCCACCAACCCAGGCAGGGCAGGCCACTGCATATAAACAGAGAGCAAGGCGCGCTCCCTTCTCGCCCTGATGATGTGACCTAGTCAGGCAATGAAACATCAGCAAGCAAACCAGCAAGCTCAGAGAGCACCAAGGGCTCCACAGTTCAACCTGAGCTACGGAGATCCTCTTCTATGCATCCTCTCTCTCTCCCCCATCCAACGCCAGCTGCTCTTTCTGTGACTCCTCCTTCGCCAGGATCTCCTCATCCACTCTGCAACCTTCAGCCATTCTACATGAACGTAACGTTCCACAGGCACCACAGGCTGGAAGACAGTTGCGATGTGCATCTTCCCCAAAGCCCTGTCCCCTTCATTCCATGGATTTAACCATTTATGGGTAGGGGTTGTTAACACATTTTCTGCAAAATGGAGTCATGCAATGCACTCTTACGAGTCTTCTAGTCCTCCTAATCGCATTCATTCAGTGATAGCCGAATGGCTGAAATAGCAACCAACTTGGTTTAACTTGAAGAGCAAAGTGGCCTCCTTGATCTCCTTCTTCAGGCCAGGGGGAGGCATTACACCGCTGTTCAGGAGCATAAAAGGTGGCCTGTGAGGAGCGTAGGTTTAAATATCCCAAAAGAAATAAGCTTCGCTACAAGCCTCTTTGGATATAGGAAAGGTATTTTATTGAGATACAGTCCATTGTTCTGCAAAGTCACAAGTGAATCAAATTCCCTCGCCCCCCTCATCAAGTTCATTGAAGTTTCCCGCGTCCCTTTTGAAACTGAATGCTTGCAATGTTTCCTGGTTTTATGGCTCCGTTCCCAGGCTCTGCTCTTTGAGATGGTGCTACTTCGGATAAGGATCCGCCACAACAGTTCTTCTGTCTCTGCTCGTACTGTCTCCGTTGCTAAGCAACAATCAGTCCTCCCCCCTCCCACTTTTTCAACCCATGGCAGTGGAGAAATTCCAGAGGCTATTAACTATTGCTTCTGGGGTGATCCTCTGGCAGTCCCATGGAGAAAATGGCCAGGAACTGCAATGCAACCTGCCCAGAAACTACAACTGGTCCAGAATGCAGTGGTGTGTGCGGTTCTGGTGCACCACGTTTTGTCCATGTTACACCACTGCGACAGGACCTCCACTGGCTTCCAGGTTCTTTCCGGGAGAAATTCAAGGTGCTGGTTATCACCTTTAAAGCCCGAAATGGCATGAAACTGAAGCCCAGTAGATGCAAAGCCCTCCCTCCCTCCCTCCATGCCTAACCAGACCCTTCTGTTGCTTTGTGTTCGTCTTCTTCCACAGAGGTGCAGCCTCACCATTTTATAGGCTGAATAAAGTTTGTTGTCTTGCTCAAGGTCTGTGTGGCTTCTTGAGATCATTCTGAGCCTGGGGACACCCCTCCTCCATCACTGCACCTCAGCTGGTCCCACCCACCGCTCAGTATACGAAGGTGCTCTTTCTCGGGCCCAGGAAACCTGCCCAGCGGCACAGTCTTCCTCGACAGGGTGGCCTCCCTGACCCCCCACCCCCATGCCATGGCGGCAGACCAGCATCCTGGAAAGCGGCAGATTGGGGAAGGGTGAAGTTGCTCATTGATTGGGGGGGGGGATGGTGCTTAAAGAAGGCAGATGAAATTGCGTCACCTAAATGGAACAAGTCACATAGTTTGCATTCGGCTTACTCGTGCGATGCGCTTGATGTCACTGCGGCTCACAGCAGAAGCGTTTGGTGGGCAGCCAAAGAAACTGAATTGTCGCTTTTGTTAGGAACAGAGCAGCAGTTTTGGCCTTTGCCAAGGCATACATTAATTTGGCTCTGTGAGTCCAAACTCCTTGGTGGAGGGCAGACAGGCTGCCAAGTCACCCAGTCCTGGTTGGGTATGTTTGCAATGATTGCCTATCCTAATATACTCAGACTCACAAGCAGGAGCTTAATGATATCTGATTTATTAAAGAATAGCATGCAAATACAACGAAAGCTGAGAATGAGCAAAAGCGTGCCAAATACAAACTAAAAACCCTCAGTGCGAATGTAATCCCTCCCCTCGTCCAACTGTTTCAAATTCCCCACCCCAGGTGCTGGTAACGAGTCCTGCTGATCTCCTGGGAAGAAAACCTTGAACACAGCAGATAACCCAAACACATTCCATTCAACTGAATACAGATAACAAACCCAGCAGAAGGAGTCCACACAGCCCCTCCCAAACGCATCAGCAACTTGACATGCGAAACGTTACGATGTGCAATGCACATTGAAACGGTGAACATGACAATGTTCAGCAATAGCCGTTTTCCAGCTGGAATGAGGAGGCTGCTCCACCCCACGTTTCTTGGCTTCTTGTGGCTGAATGTGGGTCTTTGCCTGGTGAGCTTGGACCCCTCTAGTGCTGCCTTGACCCCTCTTAGAAAAGCTGCCTGGATTGCAACCCCCACCCCAATCCTGATCACTGTCTTATTGGTCAAAACACTTGTGTATCTCAGAGGGTTCTGGATGGCCACCAAGCGATCAAAGGCCATAGAGAGTAGAATACCAGACTCAATAATGGAGATAGTATGAATGAAGAACATCTGGACCAAGCAGGCATCAAAATGGATCACACGGTGGTTGACCCACAGGACGCTCAGCATGGTGGGCAAAGTGGCAATGGATAAGCCCAGGTCTGAGAGCGCCAGCATGGAAAGGAAGTAGTACATGGGGGTGTGGAGAGATTGGTCCGTCTTGAGGACAAAGAGGATGGTGCAGTTGCCTGTGATGGCCACGAGGTACATGCAGCAGATGGGGAGGGAAATTCAGGAGTGGTGTTTTTCTAGCCCAGGAAAGCCCGCCAGCAGGAAAACCGGGGAGCTGAATTCCGAGGGCTTTGCAGATGAAAACCAGCACTTGAATTGCACCAAGAAGCCCACTGCAGGCCAGAGCGGCCTGCAGAACAAGGGGCAACATGAGTGTATCCAGGTACATCAAAATTTGCTTCCTGGCTTCCCTGCACATTGCAGATGTCATGAGTGCCGTTGAGCTGAAGACATCAGCACAACGGCACACATGACAATAACGAGGAAGCAGAGGAAGGGACTCAAGATAAGCATAGCACGCACAACAACAGACACAGACCCTGGCCGGAGGATGCAGCCATCAGAACACAAAAGAGAAAGAAGAAAAGACAAAGACTAGGCGGATCGCGAGGCACACCCAAGCTGTTAGCAAAAGCGCAACGGAGATCGCCCAGCTGACAGCAATCACCGGCTGAAAGAGGAAACCGATGATGGGCGATCCCGGGGCACCAGCTGGGGCCTCGCAACCCTTCACCTACCGGCACGACAGCATGCAGGACAAAGGGGGGATGACGTAACCCAGGGTAAGGGGGCGCTGACCGGCGCGGGGTATTTAAACCCCGCACCGGCGCGCTCCCCTCACTCTCAGCTTTTTTCACAACTGACACTACGTATGAAATAAACCGGAACCTGCTCTTCTTTGAACCAGCGTCTGTGTTTTACTCTGCGGTAGGCAGTGCATGACATAAAGCTGAGAGTCACAAACTCAGCCTCGCCGAGCCCCACCGGACAACGAGCCGCGGGAGGAATAGACGGCGAGAAGACCACGAGCGATGAGGCCGACGCGTCGTGGCCAAGGCGGGCGAACCGCACGGCAAGAAGCGGAGGAGGACCGATCGAGGCCAGAGGCACCGCGGACCCCAGGAGCCACGGACACCCGCCCAGCCCACCCCGAGCCTCAGCTCCAACCCCAGAGGGAGACGGAGGCAGAGGTGACCTGGCCACGGGAGGGAGCAACATACCTCCCGAGACCAGTGGAGACCCCCCCGCCCCACATCGCACCCCAGCCACGGGCGTGGAGCGTCAGCCCAACTGCGGCAAGCACGGAGGAGGACGGAGAGGCAACCCAGCCGACGCACTCCCAAACGGAGGAAGCTGACCAGAGGACGGGAATGCCTGAACCCCACCAGCGGCTCAACCCTGTGGACACACCGATAGACCCGACCCCAGCTGCGGCGCGGATCCCGGACGGGGAAACTCAAGCCAAACTCGCGGCCATGGAGGCCCAGCTAAAGGACCTCAGGACCATGCTACAATCGCTGATGTCCCCTGCGCCGCCCAACGACGTTCCCGTGCAGGTCCACACCCCGAGCGGGTCGTCGCAGCCCCATGGGCCAAATGCGAATCAACAAGCGGCCCAAGCAGACGAAGCCGTGAGTCGGGAAGCGAGAGGAGGGGACTCACAGAACGCCCGGGCCCCAAAGGACTTCCCCATTTTCTTCGACGGGAACCCCGCGAAACTGTCGTTCTTCATTACGAACGCCAGGGAGTTCATGGGGCGGCACGGACACTACTTTAACTCCGAAGCGGACAAGATCGCAGCCGTAGTGATCAAACTACAAGACCGGGCGGCGGACTGGTACGTCCAAATGTACGAGTCCAACTCCCCCGCCCTCTCTGACTTCCATGCTTTCATCACCGAGATGAAGCGCTACTTTGAGGACCCACTAGCCAAAGAGAGGGCTAAAAGCACACTCCAAAGCCTCAAACAGGGCGCACGCACTGTCCCGGACTACGCCCTCGAATTTAAAGCCCTAGCAGGGAAGATCAACGACTGGTCTGAGACCACCCTGCTAGAAATGTTCAAAAGGGGGCTCAACCGTGAAGTACTTCAATGGGCTCTCTACCGGGACAATTCGGAGACTCTGCACGGCTGGATCCACCTCGCGGGGAGAGCAGAACACGCGCACCGCACCTTCCTAATGGCAACGACGGAAGACGAGACCAACACCTACCCAAAGGTACCAGCGCCACACGTGGGGACGGCTGGTCCCACATACCCAAGGAAGAAATTCACTCGCGGGCCCTGCGGGAGGTGTGGAAAAATGGGGCACAAAACGGCAGATTGCTTCTCCAACTGAACCCCAGCGAGCGCTCCTAAACCCGCACTGAAACCTAACCTCAAACCAACTAACCCGCCGCCACCCCCCCACCGCCGAATGACCGGAGCCACAGCGACACCGGACGAAGGCTGGGACGCTCACTGGGGGGGAGAGGACGCCGTAGACCCAGACCAGCCGGCGGGAAACGCTCCCCGCCTGCCTTAAAATGTGCCGCGAGGCAGGTGGTGGGACAGAGGTGCAAATCACTTTGACAGAGCGGCGAAAGCTCCGTAATAATGGCGGCAATCAAGCTCTCTGTGGGCAACGGAGCCACCATGGCCGCGGCACTAGTGGACTCGGGGTGCTCGAAAAACCTGATCCACCCCGACATAGTCTCCAAACTCGCCCTACGCTGCCTCCCCCTCCCCACGCTGCTGGCATTTCACCAGCTGGACGGCTCAACAGCGGGAGGGACACCAGCCACGATGCAGACCGAGCCGGTTACCCTACAAATGGGTACCCACACCGAACGAACATCGTTCGTGGTAACCCACATAGGACGGCCCATTGTAGTCTTGGGAATACCATGGCTCGCAACAAACAACCCGTGCATCGACTGGGAGACCCGCACCTTCCGATTCGACGACGGCGAGTACCGGGCGCCAGTTCCGGAGGGCAGGACCAACCCCACGGTGGGACGAGCAGAGGCGGCAACCCAGGACAACACAGCTACCCCAGAAGACCTACCGGAGCAATACGCTGACTTCTCAGAGGTCTTCGGAGAGGCGGAAGCTGATCAACTACCCCCCCACCGCAAGACGGACTGCAGGATTGACCTGCTGCCCGATGTCCCCTTACCTAGGCCAAAGATCTACTCAATGACCCCGAAGGAGATGGCAACCCTCTGGGAGTTCATCGACAAAAACCTAGAGAGGGGATTCATAGAGCCGGCATGCTCACCGGTCGGAGCGCCCGTCTTATTCCGAGAGAAAAAAGACGGCACCCTACGGCTCTGCACCGACTACCGGGGCCTCAATGCAGCTTCCCTATCCAATAAATACCCCTTACCCCTCGTGAAAGACATGCTCGCCCACCTGTCCACGGGCAGAATATTCTCCAAGCTGGACCTTCGCGAGGCGTACTACCGAATCTGAATCAGGGAGGGGGACGAATGGAAAACTGCGTTCAACTGCCCCCTAGGCGCCTTTCAGTACAAAGTGCTGCCATTCGGACTAGCAGGGGCCCCGGGGGTGTTCATGCAGCTCATCAATGAGGTTCTGCATGAGCACCTGTTCAAAGGGGTCCTGGTCTACATAGACAACGTCCTTATCTACTCCAAAATGCACGAGGAACACGTGACCCTAGTCAGACAAGTCCTCGACAAGCTCAAAAGGGCGAAACTCTATGCCAAACCCTCAAAGTGCGAATTCCATAAAGCATGCCTAGACTACCTGGGGTACCGAATCTCCGGAGAAGGCATAGAGATGGACCCCGCAAAAGTCGAGGTGGTGGTGAACTGGGAACGCCCCCGTAACAGGCGCCAACTCCAGAGCTTCCTCAGCTTCGCGAATTTTTACAGGTCATTCACACGGGGGTTCGCAGAGATAGCCCTCCCCCTAACAGACCTCCTCAAGACTAAAGGGGTGGGGGACACACGACGCGCCAAGAACCCGGGCACAGTACTAAATTGGACTCCCGCGTGCCAAACTGCATTCAACAGGCTGAAAGCGCTGTTCACCACGGAGCCAATCCTCACGCACCCGGACCCAGAACGGCCATTCGTGGTCCAAGCCGACGCCTCAGACTTCTCCCTGGGGGCCATCCTACTCCAAAAGGACCCCACAGGAGTCCTGAAACCATGCGCCTACCTGTCAAGGAAGTTCTCCGAGACAGAAAGGCGCTGGCACGTCTGGGAGAAGGAAGCCTTCGCGGTGAAATCGGCGTTGGAAACATGGAGGCACCTACTGGAAGGAGCCACTCAACCATTCGAGGTCTGGACAGACCACCGGAACCTCGAGGCCCTCCGAACGCCCAGACGCCTCAGCCCAAAACAGGTCAGATGGGCCCAATTCTTCAGCCGCTTCAACTTTCAGCTGAAGTTCATGCCGGGCAAAAAGAACTTCCTGGCTGACGCCCTCTCCCGACTGCCCCAAGACGAGGAGCCCGCCCCAGACATGATCGGGACGGTCCTATCCGCTTCCCAGCTGGGGATGGCGGTGACCACCTGGAGTGGCGCTTGGCGGCAGCCCAACCCCACGGCGCAACCGACGGTGGGGCAACCAGTGACCAGACGGCGCCAACCGCAGCTGCCAGGGGGGATACGCGCAATCCTCACCGCCACCCTCAAAACCGACCCTTGGCTCCTAGCAAACCCCGACAAGGTGACGATGGCACAGGACCTGGCATGGGGGGAAGGCAGAATATATGTCCCGGACTCGCAACGCCAGGAGATCTTGCGCAGATCCCACGACACCAAGCAAGCGGGACACTTCGGGTTCCTAAAGACCCTGCACCTAACACGACGCCAATTCTGGTGGCCCGCGCTGAGACGGGATGTGAAAGCCTATGTAGTGTCCTGCCCGACATGCGCCAGGGCCAAACAGGCACCAGGTAAGCCCCCGGGACTTTTACAAAAGGTGGCGGAGCCCTCCCGCCCATGGGAGGAAATCTCCATAGATTTCATAGTAGATCTCCCACCCAGCCAGAAGAAAATGGCCATTTGGGTGGTGAAAGACTACTTTTCGAAACAAGCCCACTTCATCCCCTGCTCATCGGTCCCGTCCGCCCAACAACTAGCCAAACTCTTCCTTATACACATGTACAGGTTACATGGATGTCCCGCACGTGTGGTGACTGACAGGGGCACACAATTCACTTCGAAATTCTGGCGGGCCTTCCTAAAGCTGACGGGGACCCAACAAGCCCTATCCACGGCCTGGCACCCCCAGATGGACGGAGCCACAGAGGTCCTCAATGCCACCCTAGAACAATTCATCCGCTCATACACAAACTACCACCAAGACGACTGGGTCGAACTGCTCCCGTTTGCAGAAGTCGCATATAATAACGCCGTCCACACGAGCATGGGGAAAACCCTGTTCGAAGTAGTCTCGGGGCGCGACTTCGTACCCATACCGGAGCTACCACAACCCCCTTGACCCCAAGTGGATGCTAGTGACTGGGGACGGAAGATTGCGGAATCGTGGCCAATAATCACGGCAGTGCTGAAGGAAGCACAGGCGGCCTACAAAGAGCAGGCCGACAAGCACCGGCGCCAGCAACCGACGTTCCAGGCAGGGGATATGGTCTACCTATCCACCAAATTCCTGAAGTCACCTCAACCCTCGAAAAAACTGGGGCCTAAGTATATTGGGCCGCTTCGAGTAACCCAGATAGTGAACCCGGTGGCAATACGCCTGGACCTGCCGCACAATCTACAGAGACTCCACCCGGTATTTCACACCAGCCTCCTGAAACCTGCAACCACCTCTCAATGGCACCCGAGCACGCCACTGCCCTCCCCAGTGATGATCGACAGCCAACAAAATTTCGAAGTAAGAGACATACTCGACTCTCGCCGTCAACGGGGAACATTACACTACTTAGTAAGGTGGAAACACTTCCCCCACCCAGAATGGGTGGCGGCGCAACACGTCAAGGCGCCAGACCTGACCCGGGCATTCCACCGGACGTAACCCGACAAGCCAAAGGGGCGACAAGCCGAACCGGCCCCTGAACAACCTTTTCCCCGCGGGCCCCCCCCAACAGCCGCGCCCCCAGGGGAAAGGGCCCCCCAAGCCTGTGACTTGGGTAGACCTCCCCCCCCCGGGACTCACCCTCCCCCCACCCCGGGCCCACGAGGGAGTGACATTGGTCACCAGTGCATGCCTGGGGGCAACGCCCAGGATGCACACATAACAATGACGACGCACTTGAAAAAAGATAAGGGTCCTACCTGGAGCTGAACAGCACCCGACCAGCCACGCCTCTTTCCTCGACGAACTGAGCCAAACAAGCAGGGTGTGGCCAGAGCATGCGCATGCCCAGGGTGTGGTCGGGGCATGCGCACTGGGAACACACCCTAGATGGACACGAGGTAGAAGGCGGAACAAAGGGAGGGGCGAAAACACTCCGGCAGGAAATTTAAAAAAAAACAAAAAAAAAAAACAAAAAAAAAACATTTTGACAGCTCTCCTGGTGAAAAACCAGAAGGCCGGGGGGGGGGGCACTATTCGGACAGGGGGCAGTATGTCATGAGTGCCGTTGAGCTGAAGACATCAGCACAACGGCACACATGACAATGAGGAAGCAGAGGAAGGGACTCAAGATAAGCATAGCACGCACAACAACAGACACAGACCCTGGCCGGAGGATGCAGCCATCAGAACACAAAAGAGAAAGAAGAAAAGACAAAGACTAGGCGGATCGCGAGGCACACCCAAGCTGTTAGCAAAAGCGCAACGGAGATCGCCCAGCTGACAGCAATCACCGGCTGAAAGAGGAAACCGATGATGGGCGATCCCGGGGCACCAGCTGGGGCCTCGCAACCCTTCACCTACCGGCACGACAGCATGCAGGACAAAGGGGGGATGACGTAACCCAGGGTAAGGGGGCGCTGACCGGCGCGGGGTATTTAAACCCCGCACCGGCGCGCTCCCCTCACTCTCAGCTTTTTTTGCAACTGACACTACGTATGAAATAAACCGGAACCTGCTCTTCTTTGAACCAGCGTCTGTGTTTTACTCTGCGGTAGGCAGTGCATGACAGCAGAGTGCTGGACCCTTCCAACTGTGCGTGACATCTATGACTCTACAACTCTACTTTTCTGCCCATTCAAGGACTGGCATGAAGCACTTTGAGGTGGCTGTCAGCCTGTGCCTGCTTCTCCAACTGATCTGGATAAGCATGTTCTGCCAATCCAGCCAGTAAGTCATCTTTACTTATCAACAACCATCTTGTGCCATCTGACCTCGTGAAAACACATTCAGGGCTATCAACTGCCCCCTTCTCAGCTGGAAGAGATATTGCTGCTGGACACCAAAACTGATGACTCATCTCCCAGAAATCTTAGACCCAAGACATTGTGGCTGTGTTTACACAACCCCTTTAACTAGGCCAGCTAAAGGCTCAGTGGCTACACACACCACTTGCTTCGTTTGGCAGGTCGGCAATTCGACTGTTTTCTGCAAACCAGGCCCATTTGGTTAGTTCAATGTATTATGTAAACTAGGTCGGTTGTGTTGTGGAAATGCCTACAGAGGCATCAGAAGGCATGCCATCTTGACTCATCCCAAGTTGATTACCCCTTCTTCTGGCTGAGAAAGCATGCATCTTCCTGGGTGAAAGCTATCTGAAACAAATGGGCAACTGCAGAAATATAGACAAAAAACTGGAGGAAATAATGTTGCTGGCTCTACACTTGTAGCTTGAAAGGCCTACCTCTGCTTGGAAGCAATCTGGAAGCCTTTTTGTAGGCTTTTAGAGCATGTATCAGATTGACTGAATGACTCTAAGTGACCAGATAGATAGATAGGCATACAGACAAATTAGAACATTATTATAATAAACACTATAAAGCACACCTTCAGCAAAGGATCATTACCTTGTCGTGGTGCTGGAGCTTGAGGACCTCAGTGATGCCATGAGCTAAACCGTGAAGGGCCACCCAAGATGGGAAGGTCATGACAGAGAGGTCAGACTAAACGCGATCCCTGGGGAAGGTAATGGCAACCCACCCCAGTATTCTTGCCGTGAAAACTAAATGGATCAGTACAACCAGAGATATGTTGGTATACCATCGGAAGATGAGACCCCCAGGTCAGAAGATGGTCAAAATGCTACTGGGGAGGAACAGAGGATGAGTTCAACTAGCCCTAGATGTGATGACGCAGCTAACTCAAAGCCGAAAGGACGGCTAGCGACCGACGGTGCTGGTGGTGAACGGCGAATCCGATGTTCTAAGGATCAACACACCATTGGAACCTGGAATGTAAGATCTATGAGCCAGGGCAAATTGGATGTGGTTATTGGTGAGATGTCAAGATTAAAGATAGACATTTTGGGTGTCAGTGAACTGAAATGGACTGGAATGGGCCACTTCACATCAAATGACCACCAGATCTACTACTGTGGACAAGAGGACCACAGAAGAAATGGAGTAGCCTTCATAATTAATAGTAAAGTGGTTAAAACAGTGCTTGGATACAACCCAAAAAACGACAGAATGATCTCAATTCGAATTCAGGGCAAGCCATCTAACATCACAGTGATCGAAATATATGCCCCAACCACAAATGCTGAAGAAGCTGAAGTAGAGCAGTTCTATGAGGATCTGCAGCACCTACTGGACAACACGCCTAAAAGAGATGTTATTTTCATCACAGGAGACTGGAATGCTAAGGTGGGCAGTCAAATGACACCTGGAATTACAGGTAAGTATGGCCTGGGAGAACAAAACAAAGCAGGACATAGGCTGATAGAATTTTGCCAAGACAATTCACTCTGCATAACAAACACTCTCTTCCAACAACCTAAGAGACGGTTTTATACATGGACTTCACCAGATGGACAACACCAAAATCAGATTGACTACATCCTTTGCAGCCAAAGGTGGCGGGCATCTGTACAGTCGGTAAAAACAAGGCCTGGAGCTGACTGTAGTTCAGATCACGAACTTCTTCTTGCACAATTTAGGATCAGACTCAAGAGATTAGGGAAGACCCACAGATCAGCTAGATATGAGCTCACTAATATTCCTAAGGAATATGCAGTGGAGGTGAAGAATAGATTTAAGGGACTTGACTTAGTAGGTAGGGTCCCGGAAGAACTCTGGACAGAAGTTCGCAGCATTGTTCAGGAGGCGGCAACAAAATACATCCCAAAGAAAGAGAAAACCAAGAAGGCAAAATGGCTGTCTGCTGAGACACTAGAAGTAGCCCAAGAAAGAAGGAAAGCAAAAGGCAACAGTGATAGGGGGAGATATGCCCAATTAAATGCAAAATTCCAGAGGTTAGCCAGAAGAGATAAGGAATTATTTTTAAACAAGCAATACGCGGAAGTGGAAGAAGACAATAGAATAGGAAGGACAAGAGACCTCTTCCAGAAAATTAGAAACATTGGAGGTAAATTCCAGGCCAAAATGGGTATGATCAAAAACAAAGATGGCAAGGACCTAACAGAAGAAGAAGAGATCAAGAAAAGGTGGCAAGAATATACAGAAGACCTGTATAGGAAGGATAACAATATCGGGGATAGCTTTGACGGTGTGGTCAGTGAGCTAGAGCCAGGCATCCTGAAGAGTGAGGTTGAGTGGGCCTTAAGAAGCATTGCTAATAACAAGGCAGCAGGAGATGACGGCATCCCAGCTGAACTGTTCAAAATCTTGCAAGATGATGCTGTCAAGGTAATGCATGCTATATGCCAGCAAATTTGGAAAACACAAGAATGGCCATCAGATTGGAAAAAATCAACTTATATCCCCATACCAAAAAAGGGGAACACTAAAGAATGTTCAAACTATCGAACAGTGGCACTCATTTCACATGCCAGTAAGGTAATGCTCAAGATCCTGCAAGGTAGACTTCAGCAGTTCATGGAGCGAGAATTGCCAGATGTACAAGCTGGGTTTAGAAAAGGCAGAGGAACTAGAGACCAAATTGCCAATATCCGCTGGATAATGGAAAAAGCCAGGGAGTTTCAGAAAAACATCTATTTCTGTTTTATTGACTCTTCTAAAGCCTTTGACTGTGTGGACCATAACAAATTGTGGCAAGTTCTTAGTGGTATGGGGATACCAAGTCATCTTGTATGCCTCCTGAAGAATCTGTATAACGACCAAGTAGCAACAGTAAGGACAGACCACGGAACAATGGACTGGTTTAAGATTGGGAAAGGAGTACGGCAGGGCTGTATACTCTCACCCTACCTATTCAACTTGTATGCAGAACACATCATGCGACAAGCTGGCCTTGAGGAATCCAAGGCTGGAGTTAAAATCTCTGGAAGGAACTAACAATCTCAGATATGCAGATGATACCACTTTGATGGCTGAAAGCGAAGAGGAACTGAGGAGCCTTATGATGAAGGTGAAAGAAGAAACTGCAAAAGCTGGTTTGCAGCTAAACCTCAAAAAAACCAAGATTATGGCAACCAGCTTGATTGATAACTGGCAAATAGAGGGAGAAAATGTAGAAGCAGTGAAAGACTTTGTATTCCTAGGTGCAAAGATTACTGCAGATGCTGACTGCAGTCAGGAAATCAGAAGATGCTTAATCCTTGGGAGAAGAGCAATGACCAATCTCGATCAAATAGTTAAGAGCAGAGACATCACACTGACAACAAAGGCCCGCATAGTTAAAGCAATGGTGTTCCCTGTAGTAACATATGGCTGCGAGAGCTGGACCATAAGGAAGGCTGAGAGAAGGAAGATCAATGCTTTTGAACTGTGGTGTTGGAGGAAAATTCTGAGAGTGCCTTGGACTGCAAGAAGATCAAACCAGTCCATCCTCCAGGAAATAAAGCCAGACTGCTCACTTGAGGGAATGATATTAAAGGCAAAACTGAAATACTTTGGCCACATAATGAGAAGACAGGACACCCTGGAGAAGATGCTGATGCTAGGGAGTTGTTGTTGTTGTTTATTCGTTTAGTCGCTTCCGACTCTTCGTGACTTCATGGACCAGCCCACGCCAGAGCTTCCTGTCGGTCGTCAACACCCCCAGCTCCCCCAGGGACGAGTCCATCACCTCTAGAATACCATCCATCCATCTTGCCCTTGGTCGGCCCCTCTTCCTTTTGCCAAGGGCAAGATGGATGGATGATATTCTAGAGGTGACGGACTCGTCCCTGGGGGAGCTGGGAGTGTTGACGACCGACAGGAAGCTCTGGCGTGGGCTGGTCCATGAAGTCACGAAGAGTTGGAAGTGACTGAACGAATAAACAACAAATAAAGCACACAGTACTAACATTTGCTAAAATCACCCAGTTTGTTGTCTAGCAAATAGCCTGAAGGAATCCATATTTAAATTTTTCAAAGAGGTTTCCAACACACCCATTGCAATCCTGTTGGCTTTCTTGAAGTTTGCAGGAGCACATCCCTTGTACCAGCCCACAGGGAGGTGAATTCCCTTCTGCACTGCTGTTTGCCTGCATTAGTTACCAGATTTGTTGGTTTCAGTCACAGCACTCCCCCCTGCAATGCGCTGGAACTCCTGATCCCACAGGAGTCTGAGCCACAGTATTAAGGTACCCTCTTCCTCCCAGCCTGCGTGTGGCAGGTTTGCGGTGCATGTCTGCAGACCCCAGGCTGTGACCCAGGAATGAGCTCCAGGTGAGTATGATGTAGCGGTGCATCTGGAAAAAATGCGGAAGAGTCCCTCTTCTGCAAGAAACGCAGTACAGTATAGTTGTTGAACCTGGCACTAGAGGGGTGCAAAAGCTAAGGCCTGGAAGGCAATGCCAGTAATTGTTGGGGGACAGATGGGATCAGCCTGGGGGGCTCAGTCACACCAGGGGTATGGCCAGAAGCACTGGATGTGCTCAGCCCAAGGTGCCCCTACTCCTCCTAGCCACCTTCCTGGCACAGGGCTTGTCATGGACTGGGGGAGGATGGCTGCTCTATTCATCTTTGACTTAATTAAATTTAATTGAGATTGATTCTTAAAATAGAGTTTGTTAAGTACTGACAAAACAGCAGCTTTTGCCTGTGTTTCCAATTCTGGTGCTCTGGAAGTTCATTTGGATGGTTGTGGTGGTTTAGATTTGAGGGTTAAATCTGTCCAGAGATTCAGAAAGAGTTACTGTTGATCGCAAGAGTCTCTACCATGCTACAACTGTAGTGTGTACAACTGATAAGGTAGCTGTCAACTGTCTCAGGTGGAACCTGCGTCTGCAAAACCGCCGTGCCTTCCTCTCCCTTCCCTTCCCCACCCCAACTTAAACCCTGCATCAGTCTGGCCCCTCCGTGTATCTGACGATGTGACTTGCAGCCTGTGAAAGCTTCTGCCTTTTCATAAAACGGGCTAGTAGGAAAAGGGGCTCCCAGACTCCTCCTGGTTTGGGGCTGCCATAGCCTCGCGAGGCTTTCCTCCTACAGTGCTGATCACCCTGAAATGCTTGAAGGAAGGGGCACGATGGTCTGTCGTCCGAGGAGCGAGCCCAGTGCCCTTTTCCTGCAGGTTCTGAAACACCCAGGGAGGGTGGAGCGGATCCAGCCAGGGCAGTCCACCTCTGGAGAGGAGGAGGAAAGCCAGAAAAGGCTCCTTTGGTTTTCCTAACCTGTTTTCAGCTTTCCCAGCCTTTTGTCATGGTTGGACTCTGTCCATGTTGTTCTGGGCGATGGAAGCCCATCAGCTATTCCTAAACGGGACAAGGGTTAAAAGAGGTGGGAGCCCTACTTGGTCATCCATATTTTTCTTAGGCAGCAAAAGAAGGGGCAATAATTGGATGCCCCCCAAACTCACTGGACTGTGGGCCTCCCTGACTTTCTCCCCAGTGCACAGATCTCCTGGCTGTTGCAGGGCCCTGAAGGAGCACTGCCAGGCTTAGCTTCCATGGAGCAGCCACCAATCCTCCATACCTTTTCCTTCTATACCACACAAGTGTGCATGCACGCACGCACACACACACAATAACAACAACTTTCCACTGTACGCGTATGCTCCAGCTGTGCTCCTAGAAGGCATCAGCGTCTGCAGAGAAGACTGCAACCTTGGTTCTTGGTTAATAAACAGGACATACGAGCTTCTAAGCTGGATAAACCTCTTTGATCAATCCCTAAATGTGTGGTGGGGTCACCTCAGCTATCTACGGAGCCAGTCCATTTGGGAATGTGGGTGTGCACACGTGCGTGCACTGGAGTATAGATGGGAATGAGAGTCGTTCTAGCCGTTCCCACCCTGCCAGCTCCTTCGGGATTAGAGCGCCCTTCTCTTTCCGAGCTGGACACTCCAGCAACAGCAGCTTGCTTTGGCACCTGGCAATTTCGTGGTAGGAAGCCCAGAAAGTCTTCCCCAACAGCCAAGAGCAAAAGCTAATGTGCTTGAGGGCAGAGAATTTGGCCACCAGTAATTATCTATGTGAGAAGACTTAAAGCACCAGAGCAGATATACAATCACAAATTAAAGCAATATTTAAAACAAGGCACAGGACAGCATAAAGCATATAGAAGCCAGCCCCAAATTACTCAGTATAACAAGCCATGCAGAGTTTTTAAATAAAGTTTCCAAGGGCTCTGAACGATGGGGAAGAACGGGTTTGACGGCACTCCCCTGGAATGGAATTCTCCAGCTGCAAAGCTTCTGCAATTTCTCAAACGCAGCACTTTCTCTGACTGTCTCTACTGTTGTCTCTGTTGCAGGCAATGAAATGGTTGCCAAGGCCAGTTAGATGCCATGTCCTCTTCCAACCAGTCCAGAGATGCCTCCATTTTTTTCCTAATGGGGATTCCAGGCCTGGAGGGTGCTCACTTCTGGATTGGCTTCCCCTTCTGCTCCATGTATCTGGTTGCTTTGGTGGGGAACATCACCATCCTCTTTGTGGTCAGGAGGGAGCCCAGCCTTCACTTGCCCATGTATTATTTCCTTTGCATGTTAGCCATCCTTGACTTGGTGCTGTCCACCTCCACAGTGCCCAAGATCCTTGGCATCTTCTGGTTCCACTCCCACACAATTGGCTTCAAAGCCTGCATGACCCAGATGTTCTTCATTCATGGTTTCTCAGCTGTGGAGTCAGGCGTGCTGCTCGCCATGGCCTTTGACCGCTATGTGGCAATCTGTGCCCCTCTGCGCTACACCACCATCCTCACCAGTTCCGTCATTGCCAAGATTGGATGTGCAGCCTTCATGAGGGGCATTGGGTTCATGACCCCTCTGACCTGCATGGTTAGCCACCTCCCTTATTGTGGGCCCAACATCATTACACATTCCTACTGCGAGCACATGGCTGTGGTAAAGCTGGCCTGTGCAGATACGACACCCAACAACATCTATGGGATCACTGCCGCCACCTTTGTGGTGGGCTCAGATTCAGTCTTCATTGCAGTCTCCTATGTGCTCATTCTCAGGGCAGTCCGGGGGCTCTCTTCTAAGGAGGCCCAGCAGAAGTCCTTCGGCACATGTGGCTCCCACATCTGTGTCATCCTGATCTTCTACACGCCTGCCCTTTTCTCCTTTTACACACAGCGCTGGGGACACAATATCCCTGCACACATCCACATCTTCTTGGCTGACCTTTATCTCCTGGTGCCCCCCATGCTGAACCCCATCATCTACGGCATGAAAACCAAGCAACTCCGCCAGCAAGTGCTGAAGCCATTCTTTGCAGCCCACTCTGAGTCTTGATTCCAGTTGTTGGAAGCCAGCGGGTGAGAAGGACACCCACCTCGTAGGTGTTAGATGCTCACGTTTCTGCGTTAACATTCAGGTCATCTGCTGAAGGGGCCTTGAGGGGACTCCAAGCCTGGCCTGCATCTCAGCGTATTTGCTGGCCTTTCTCTTCCACCACCTGCCTTTCAGGTCTTTCCTCTCCTCAGAAAACATTGGAACTTCAGCTCTAACACAAAGCTCTGGCACTCGGCTACTAAAACTTCAACAAATCTAGAGGACACAACAATGCAGCAAGACTGAAGGATCCCCCGACAAAGATTTGCAGCCAATTAGGCTGCCCAAAGACAAGTGTAGGCGGTGTAACAGAGTAGAGAACCGGGCTGAGCTCTCAAATTGCATTGCTGTTGCCCTGGAAGCTTATGCAAAACTGGCATTAAGAACCCTCCGTCTTCTTAATGCTGATAGGCAACCTTGTCAGGGTCAGTCTTTCCCAAGGTGGTGCCCTCCGGATAAGTTGGCCATGCCAGCTGAGGATTTGGAGGGCTACGGCTCAGGATGTCTGGAAGGTGCCTGTTACAAGCCCAGGGAGGCAAAGCCAGGACATGGCTGAATCAGGCGCGGAGGTCCGGCGGAAGGGTTGATCCGCCGGTTGTCACCGCTTGGCTTCTCACGTTGTCCTCCGTGATCCTTCACTGTTAGGCTGCCTTTGTCTCCACTTTCCCGCAAGAAGACACCAAAGAAATGGGATGGAGGAGGCGGCGGCAGCCGGAGAAACCCTCTGGGCACTCTTGCCTCTAATAAACGCTGTTGGGGGCTCATGGCTTTGGAACAACACTGGACCCTGCGATCCAAAACCGAGGATCCCCCTCCTCCTGCACTCCCAGCGGCCCCTCGTGCCACCTCCCCTTCCAAGCCCCCGAGAGCGCCCGCCTCGCTGCCGGAGGCCCCGGTCCAAGTCCAGCAGCTGGGCAGAGGAGCCTCCCTCCTGCTGGAAAGAGGACCATCGGGGCCGGCTACAGGGCCAGGGGTCAGGGCACCCACCGCACCCGCTTGGTGGCTCCAGGCTCAGCTCCGGGGCAGTGGGGGGAAAGGGGGGAAGGGGTGCCTTGGTTCCCCTGCCTGCCCTTGGCCAGGGTGTGCACATGGGGGAACCAAGGCGGGCAGGAAGGGCCTCGGATTAGCAGCCCGGTGCTCGGCTTTTGTGCCCACCTCATGTGAGTCCTGCCAATACACTTTTCTGTCCAGATAATACAAAAGCCGCTCGACTGGTCCTCGCTCGGAACCTGGGTATTCCTTCATGGCCTTTGGCCAGCATTGTGTGACTCTGGAACATGGGCTAATTCAGTGACTCAGATAAGCAGGATGGGCCGATGTGGCCACACCGAGGGCCAGGCCATCACAGGGCGCATCGGGTTTTCTTTAGGGCGGGGCCTGGAACCAAACATGGTGTTTTAAAGCCATGATTGACAGTGGAGGGGGCTGGGCGACCACCACCACCCCGATTGTAGCTGACTTAAACAAAAGTAAAGTGTGAGCTGATAGGATGCTCCCAGCATAAACCTTTCCTTTCACGTGGTCCATAAAGCATCCTGTTTATGGATCCCAATGGCTGCATTCACATAACATCTTAGTCCTGAACGTGGTTTGGTTGGGCTCTGTGTACCCGGTTCTTGCAGTCTGCAAATGATGGTCTGTATCTTCACATGCCCTATCAAGCCACCAATTTGGCTCTTGTCAGTAAACCATGGTTCATGCAGCCATTCAAAAATAACAAACATGCAGCCAACCAGAGTTAGTTCGGAGTTAGCCTGAAGGGAAAAGCACCGAAATCCGCATCCCCTGGTTAGTTCTTGAGGTGCCCCAAGGTCCTTTAATTCATTCGTTAATATAACTTACAGGGCCAGCTATATTACAGATGATAATTCCGGGCAGCTCCCATCGACGTTCCATCGGAAGCAGAGTAAACCGCTCCCTTCTGGGCTGCTTCCCAGTTCTTCCCCATTTCAGCAGCCTAACTGGCGGGTGGGCGAGAACTTCCCTTGGTTTGGGGCAGGGGTGAGAAACCTCTGCCAGTGGCGAGAGCTCAGCCAGGGGGCCTGCACAGCTTGGGAGCAGGCCCCTCTGGAGAGGTCCCAATCCCCCCCCCCCACGAGCCTGGACGTGTGAAAAGGGGCTGCTCGGGGGCCGCTGTCCGGCTCTGCGTGACCCCGTGCCAGGAAAGGCCCCAGGGAGGACCCCAGGGGGAGGGAAGAGCCTTCGGCCTTCAGCCAAGAGGTTGGCGTGATCCCCTTGGGTGCCTTGGTTTCTAATTAGGGTTGATCGTGGTTACGGTGCAATCCATGGGCAACAGTCTCAGGCGACAAGTGAAATTCACATCATGGGTTGCTACAGAATATGGTGACCAGAATAAATGCTGATCAGAGGTTTCTCTAACTTTATTATTTATTTCATTCAGTTTTATTTACAGGGCAACATCAAAACAAGATACACGCCATCCCTCCTTCCATTGAAGTGGTTTTCCAACCAGTTTGCAACTCTATGGAAATACTGTGCTCAGTTCTCAATATCTTGCTAAAGACCCTGCTGGCCTTTCGGAAAGCGCTGAAGACTTGGCGGTGCTCCAGGACCTGGAGGACAGGAGGTTGGGTGGCCCGTTGAGAGGTCCCTGTTAATTGGGGGAGGAGTGTATCCTTAATCACCATTGGATGGATGGGTGGATTGACGGATGGATAGATAGATATAGAAGATAGATGAGAGAGAGAGAGAGAGATGGGGGGTCAGATAGATAGAGATAGATGATGATAGAGATAGATGATGATAGATAGATAGATAGATAGATAGATAGATAGATAGATGATCGATAGATAGATAGATAGATGGATGGATGGATGGATGGATGGATGGATGGATGGATGTAGCTTCTAGGTGGTCTCAAGGGCAGCCCCTTGTAGAATCCGCTGCAATAGTGCAGTCATGAGGGGACTGGGATGTGAGTGATCATCCAAAGGACCTCCTGCTCTAGGAACAGGCACAGTTGGTGCACCAGACGGACCCGCGCAAAGACCTTGAGCAGGAACAGTGAGTCCAGGAGGATCCCCAGGTTGTCTGCCAGTGTGTCATGTTCATTGTTTCAATGTTAAACGTACATCGTAACGTTTCGCATGTCATTTTGCTGATGCGTGTTTTGGTTGGGAGGGGAGGAGGAGTCTGTCTCCTGGGATGTTATCTGTGTTCAGGGGAATGGAATGTGCTTGGGTTATTTCGTGCGTTCAAGGTTTTCTTCCCAGGACATCAGCAGAAATTGTCACCAGCACCTGCGGTGGGGAATTTGAAACGGTTTGGGCGAGGGGAGGGATTACGTTCGCACCGAGGGTTTTTAGTTTATATTTGGCACGCTTTTGCTCATTCTCAGCTTTCTCTGTATTTGCACGCTATTCTTTAATAAATCAGATATCATTAAGTCCCTACTTGTGAGTCTGGCTCTGTTAGGGTAGGCAATCATTACATAAAGCTGAGAATCTTAAAAGTTTACCGTTAGCCCCTTTCCAGATTTATCTTGTGAGGGAGTAGTGCTAGCGATGACTGAACCAAAACCCCAAACCGGGGAAAGCGAGGACACGAGCGATGGGGAACTCAACTCCATGGTGAGGAGAATGGAGAGGGTCCCTACTCGGGAACTATCTGAGGTACAGGAGATTTCGAGTTCCAGCCTGGAGGAAGAGGAGGTTGGAGGAAAAGGAGCCCCTGAACCTATCGGAGAGTCGCCTGGCGAGCTGATCACTTGGGATGAAGCACAGGGACCCCTACCAGGGATGTCCAAGACATCCTGGAAGCAGCGGTACCCGATGTCCCCAATCGTTGTGAGGCAGGACGGGGGAGGGAAAGAGGATTCCCAAACCCCTGAAAGGATAAGACTATTGGAGGCCAAATTTGAGTCAATGGAATATATGCTAAAGAAACTGTCAATGGACTGGGGGCCCCGGGAGAGGGGGAGAGGAGAATCAAGCACCAGGTATTCGTCCGCTTCTCCCCCTCCTCGATCGGTGGAAAGAGACAGGAGATGGCACAGGGCTGAGCCAAAATCTCACAGAGTGAGAATTTCCAGGCCCCCTCCTCGAGAGTGGAGATCCCCAGTATCCAAAAGAAAGACTGACCACCCAGATGTGGCGAGGGGCCCACCTAGAGCGGGGGTTAAAGACTTTGCAGTCAAATTTGACGGGGATCCAACTAAGTTGTCATTTTTTCTTACCAATGCAAGGAGTTATATGGATGAATTCGGACCGTATTTCCATTCCGAAAGGGCCATGATAAATGCCATTGCCACCAAACTAAAGGGGCGGGCTGCTGACCGGTTTGTCCAGTTAAACGAGGTGGACGCTCTTGAGCTTGAGGATTTTGAAGAATTCCTGTGGGCATTAAAGCTACACTTTGTAGACCCATTAGCCAAAGAAAGGGCGAAGAGGGCTTTAAAAGAAAGCCAGGGGCAAAGATCCGTAGCAGACTACGCTTTGGAATTTAAGTCATTGGCTGGGAAGGTTGAGGACTGGTCCCAGGCTACCTTAATAGAGCTATTTAAGGATGGTCTGAACATGGAGGTCCTGCGGTGGTCGTTGGGCAGAGATGACCCAGATACCTTGTATGAATGGATACAGTTGGCAGGGAAGGCTGAACATGCCCATGAGACTTTCGCACACAGTAGGAGGGCGTTGAGACACGCGGCGCTCAGCAAGGGATCCCGATCCACTGCCACGACTGGGAAACCCGGGCAATGTGCCTGGGAGGAGGAGAGGGAGCGCCGTTATGCCAAAGGGCAGTGCCTCCAGTGCGGGAAAGGGGCCACAGGGCGGCTACTTGCCCAAAACCCAGGGCAGATCAGTCGGGAAAAGCGGCAGGCAAATCACCCTCACTGCCCAGGAAAATGAAGGCAGCCAAGGCGGAAACCGAAGTGGAGGAGGTTCCTTACTTCGGGGGAGAGGAGGAAAACGATCTAAAAGAGGCGGCGGGAAACGCCAGCCACTTGCCCTGAAAAGCGCCTGTGGGCAGGTGGTGGATGACGGGCGCGAAGATGTGTTGGTGAGTGCAAATTGTCCCATGCTGAATGTGAAAGTGAAGTTAGGCTTCCACACTAAGACCGTTGAGGTTTGGGTGTTAATTGACTTGGGGTGTTCGCGATGCTTAATGCACCCCGACGTGGTGGCTGCTTTGGACTTACCCAGCTTCCCACTGCAGCGGCCCATGATTTTCACCCAGCTGGATGGTTCAACTGCGGGAGGGAGACTGGTGACTCATTTCATGGGAACGGTGGCGTTGCAATTGGGCAGCCACTGTGAGGGGTTACAGTTTGTGGTAGCACCTGTGGGTCATCCCCTCATCATCTTGGGGATTCCCTGGCTGGTCCAACAAAACCCCTATATAAATTGGGAACACAGGACTTTGACTTTTTCTGATGGCTTTTACCAAGCCCCTGCAGCGGAATGAGTACCGGGTGCTGCAGTGGGGAGGGCTGCGGCGGCAACCACGCATTTCAATGTGACACCACTGGAGGGCTTGCCGGAGAAATACCAGGACTTTGTGGATGTGTTTGGTGAGATGGAAGCGGACCAACTCCCACCCCATCGAAAAACTGACTGTGCGATAGAGTTGGTCCCCAACGCTCAACTGCCCAAGCCGAAGATTCTCGCCATGACTCAGAAGGAGCTTGCGACAGGCTCAGAGAGCACCAGGGACTCCACAGTTCATCCCGGAGCTACGGAGATTCTCCTCTATTATTAAACAGTATTAGCCTGTTTAACAAACATATATGACCACCACCCACCTAACCAATGGAACCCTGGGCAGCGAACAATAATAAAAACATAGTACAATTATAAAAACAGGTTTAAAAGAAGGGGTTTGCTCTCTGGATCCAGTCATCCATCATCACATCGGGACTGCAGCTTGCTGTTAAGCACCCCTGTGCCCTCAGCCATCCATCAAACACCCCACAAAAAGAGTCTTGCCACAAATTTGCTCCTTTGCCACATTTCCTGGCTGCCCAGATGAACAGGTGGACCCAAAGGAGGTGGGGAAGAAATGAGCTGAAGGACCATGAGGCTAAAGCAAACTGCCCAGCGTGCCCCATACCCCTAACCCCCACGAAATAAGGTGGTGGATGGGGGGTGGGGGGCATCTCCTAACCCTTTGGAAAGCAGGCTGAGTTCGGTCCATGGGCTTTTCATTAGGATCTCCGGGAGGCCGGTCCTGGAAGTGACCGAGTGGGCAGGCTTGATCCTGCTTCTCCTTGAGGAGGTGCTTATAGTAAAAGGTGGACTTTCTAGGGGAAAATATGCATAAGACACTCGGATGCATTCATACCCAAAAGCGAGATCCACGTTTTCCGGTGTATTGCATTCATAACCCAAACCACAACTGCGAGACCATGTGAATGAATTCCTTGGCACAATTCCCTGGTTTTGAAAAGCTCGAGGAGCCCCTGCCTTGAAAATATCAGGGGAAAGTTCAGGAAACTGGCTCTAAGACTCCCGAGCAGCAGCTTCTGAGGACGGACGGCCTTCGAGGGCTGCCCCAGAGGCTGGGCTCCCAGACCACCTCCTCCCCCTGAGACCGGCCCTCCTGCAGCTGCCCCTCCCTGGCACCACAAAGGAGTCGGCTTCTGCATCAAGGAGCCAGAGCAGGGAGCAAGGCGGTCAGCTGGCAGCGTGCCACAGTGGCAAGACCCAGCCAGAGCACCCCCTTTGGGCTAACAGAAGCCGGTCCGGATCCCTGCGCCTTTGCAAGGGGACCCATTCCTCCAGTGCCCCCTACCCACCCACCCAACTCAGTGGAGATCTGAGCTCTATCACTAAAACTCCACCCCACAGAGACTGGCCACACATTTAGCTCACCAGACCAGCAAGCCAGCCTGGTCCCTTCGGCAGAAATGCTGGCCGGCACTGCTTGGCAAAGTACTTATTTATTTATTTATTTATTTATTAATTATTCACGTTTCTGTCACCGCCCATCTCCCCCTAAAAGGGGGACTCTGGGCGGTTTACAATAAAATTCACCTTAAAACCTAACATCATAAAATCACCAATATTAAAATAATAAAAATATAAATATAAAATCCAAGTGGGAGGTTTCCATTCCGTCGGGAGAACTCGACATCACCAGCCACCCCCAGGAAGAGCTGTTGCCCTTCCCATCCCAGGCGAGGCGGCAGAACAAGGTCTTCAAGCCCCTCTGGAAGGCCGGGAGCGAAGGGCCCTGCCTCACCTCGGGGGGCAGCATGTTCCACAGGGCGGGCGCCACTGCGGAGAAGGCCCGCCTCCTGGACCTCGCCAGGTGGAATTCTCTTGCAGACGGGGTCCACAACATGCCCTCAACTTATGCTGCTATTTCCAGCACCTTGAGGGATTTTGCAAGCCAGCGGGGGCCAGTGGCAATTAAATGGCTCTTTGGCTTGCAAACCTCAAAGCACCAGTAAGGTCTAAAAGATATTTGGCTGGATCCAGATGGGCAGATCCTTCTTTTGGTAGTCCCACTGCAATCCGTGGGAAGTCAAGCTCCCATAATTCCCTGGGTCTGGCTAAGTCTGGGCAACCCCTGGGAAGCAAGCGCCCTCTTTGGCCGGCTCTCCCGGGGAAAGGCTGTCCGCTCCAGGTCCACTTGCTCGGCCATCGCACCCTGACTGTCCCGCCTTTCCACCTTGGGGGACAAGGAGATCTTCTGAGGGTCTCCCCAAAATCTCCCCATCCCAGAAAGGGGCCAGATGGACATGGACAATTGGCTCAACACTTCAGACCTTCAGAAAAACACGGCTAGTGGTTTGTGTCTGGTTTATGGGCTTTTCAGAACTGCTGCTGTGTCGTCGTGTGTTGCGGTGATGCCCTGGCCAGTAGTCTTGGCCTGATGTTGCTCTTGGGGTACCGATTTATTCAGCGCCATCTTTTCACTCCCCCTTATAGGCAGGGCCACTTTGTTGTGGCCTCTTCAGACACGTGAGCACAGAAAAGCAGCATAAAAAGGAAGTCATCTTTCCCCTTCCTTCACCCCTCGGGAGAGGGTTGGCGTAGCCCTTCCAAGCACCCCACCCAGGCAGACAGAACCCCCCTCCCCTCCCCTCCCCTCCCCTCCCCCTTGTCTGGGGCTCCAGCACCTGCATGCTGAGATCTCTGGGGAGGCCCTCTCTGCCTGAGGAGGAACCGTCCCAGCCCAGTCCCCGGCCTGAGTCCGATTGACGAGGGTCTAGGAAGTCCAGGCACCCATCCGCGGAGGAAGGTCTGACCTCTTGGACCCTGAGGAGCCCCCGCTTCCCACCACCTGTCCCACCACCTGTTAGGAGCAGGCATGCTTTTGCCTCGGATGGGCCTCTGTTAGGGCTACATTTTCCGGGGTCCCCGATCGCAAAAGTGCAGCACTCGAGCGGTCGTGATCAGAGGGTTCCGGGGGCCGGCAGGAGGCCCCGGATCGGTTAAAGGGCCCCAAGTCGCTCCCCTGGCACTCTTCTGCAGAGGGACCGGAACTGAAGGGGGTCTCCGGGGCTAGGACAGACCACCACCCCTCTCCCCGGCTGGAGAGACGCTGTTGCGGCAGAAGGCTGGGCTGGCTGGGGCTCCCTTGAGCTCCTCCTGGGTGGCCCTGCCAGGGCACCAGTCCATGCAGGTGAACTGGGCAGCTGCCCTGGGTGCCAAATTCCAAAAAAGGACCAGCTAACGGTGCAAAAACTTGTGTGTGTGTGTTTGTGTGTGTAAAGGCACCAATTGCGAGGTTTGGGAGTGGCACTGTTGCTGGCAGCTTTGCGGCCCCAGAGAAGGCTGCTTTCCACCACGCCAAAGAGCCCCTGGGGGCCCAGATCCGAGACGGGCTCCTCAGTCCTTCCTTCCTTTCTTTGGCAGATGGTGCAAATGGCTTGTCCCAAGTGTGGCAATGACAGGGTGAGTCTCCAGCCACGCCACTCATTCTGGAACCCCCACATGGAAGCGTGTAAAGAACAGTACGATCCTTGTCCCAGGGGAACTGGAAAGTGCTGAGTGTGGCATTGGTGCTGTTTCCTGCACAGAAACCTGGGTGTGGGGGGGTCAGTGAGCCCTGCCTCAGTTTCCTCACTGTCATCTCCTTGTTGAGAGCCAGTCTGGTCTAGTGGTTAAGGTGCTGGTCTAGAAACCAGGAGTCTGTGAGTTCTAGACCCGCCTTAGGCCTGAAAGCCGGCTGGGTGACCTTGGGTCAGTCCCTCCCTCTCAGTCCAACTCCGTGCACTGTAGACCAGCCTCCTCGTGGTGCACCCCGGGCAACGTGACTTGTCACGGCTAAATAGTCTATGCATCTGGCTGCTGGACCTCACAAGGATTTCCCAGCAAGAAAAAGCAGCATGCCATAGGATTAAAAAAAAAAAATCTCCTTGTTGCCCCCAGCCTCATCCATTTCCTTTCCCCCCCTTTTGCTTGCACACCTCAGACCCCCCACGCACCCTTTCCCACCATGGGTATGCAGATTGCAAGCCCTTCTTGGCCAGGGGCAGGATGGACAGACGGACGGACGGATGGATATGATGGGGTGTTGGGGGTGGTATACAAATGCCCTGCACTGCCCACAGAATATACCCACATATCCAAATGGCTTCAATTCTGTAAATCTGTTTGTTTACATCTGTAACGTAATCTGTTCATTGCTACGTCTTTGTGCATGCACAGAGAGCTGAAAGCTTTTGATAAGTGCCGGAGACACGGACAATAATTGGGGGCCTTTGCAAAATCGCTGCTTTCAGACTGGCAGCGACAGAAAAGGAAAGCTGAGCCGGCCTCTGGCTTCGTAGGTGAGAAGGGCTCCCTCAAGCGGAAAGCCTCGCCGCGTTTCCCTCCCCGCAGCTGGGAAGAGGAGCCGCATCCTCGTGGGAGAGGGATGCAGATGAGCTCAGCCACTAGCCGTGTCCCGGGGGAGGTGGACGTGGCTTGCAGACCTGGCCAGAGTCTGCTCCTTTGGCCATGTTCATTAGGAGAGCTCCCTCGACTCAGTTAGATGTTTTTCACCTCATTTCTAGAGAGGGATGCAGGAAAGCCCAAGGTCATTCCACACGTCACTCCTCTGGTCTTCTGGATGGCCGGCTTCAGGGACCGCCTCGGCACCTGGGAGAGCTTGGCGGCAGAGCGGCCCCCGGGGGCCAGCAAGTTTTTCGGTTGGCCGTTAAGTGGGACCCCGAGGAGACGGCACACTTGTTGTTTGTTCTCCTGCAGCAGTTAATAGCCTGGCCCTCATTAGCGCCTGCTGGACCAAGGTGGCCACGCGAGAGAATTGGGCACGGCAGCCAAGTAACTAAGCCCTGGGCATTTCCTCTCATTAGACGTAGGAGAAACTTTGCACACTTTTAATGTGACCCCTGGGCTCAGCAGGCAAAGAGCGGCTGCTGCTTAACCTGGTGACTGAGGAAAGTCTCTGAGGCCAAGGGAGACTTTAGAAAGAGGTTGCCAAAGTGGCCGAGCCCCCCCCCCCCACTTCTGCCACAGCCCTGCAGGAGGGGCAGTTGAAGGGGGGGGGGACACAGAGGCCCCTGCAATGCCAGCACATCCTCTGGAGTTGCTGCTGCTGCTGCTGCCGCGCCCTCGAAGGCCCCACCCAGGCCTTCATTCAGAGTCCATCCGGAGACACGAGGCTGGAACGGCCAAGAGGACTTGTGAATACACAAACACACAGCTTCTCCCGGAAGGAAGGGCCGTCCTCCTCACCACGTGACATCTCTAGCAGCACCCGAAGAGCCGAGAGGCTGGATCAGGCCCTCAGCCCGTCATCGGGTCCGGCCTTCTGGGTCCCCCAGGGGCCGCCAGGTGCATTCAGGGACCCCCTCCCCATCTCTTCCCAGCAGCTGCTATTTTGGAGCTCGGCGGCTGCTGCCACCTGGGTCTGAGGAGCTGGACAAAGGCCCCCGTATAGCAGCCGCTGAGGGCCCGATCCCCCATGGCCCCCCAGACACCCTTGCAATTGGTGGCCGTTCCCACAACTGCTGACAGTCAATTCCACCCCCAGACTCTCCCCCCGGGTGAGGGAGATGGGCAGTAATAAAAATATGACAAACAAACAAACAGTCAAGGAAATACTGAGAACCGTGCTCCAGGCTACACTTTTCCAAGCTGAATGAGGGGGTGGCACCACTCTGCCAAATGCAATTTGTTTCTTTATATCGTTTCCTTTCCAGGGGAAGAAGGAAGTTGCTGGTGGGGGGCTTGAAATATTCCCTTATTTTCTCTTATCTCCCTCAATTGTGGTTTGTTCAACAATCCATGACTGAAGAAGCGATGGCTTAGCATGATGTGTGAACTCAATCAGCTAGTGCAAGCATTCTCACTCTGGCCTGTGTGCCAGAGCCGCACCCTCGGAAGGTCTCATATCAAATACTTCGGAGACACTGACGGCTGTCCGTTAAGAGGGGGGGGTCCTTACGCTGCCACTGATCTGCCCATGATGGTGGGTGGCCACACACAACCAGGCAGGCCACCCCTCGTTAAGCAGGTGCTTCGTGTTCATGCTGGCAACTTGCTGGCGCGAAACGGGGATGGAGGGGACAAAAAAGAAATAAGGCGGGGGGCACCAACTGTTTCTGGAGAACCAGGCTCTGGCTGGTCCCCATGGCTCTGTCTCTGGGACAGGCAACTGGCAGCTGCGGTGTTGCCAACACACGTCCTCCCTGCTGCGATGGGAAGATGGCGGGGCAAAGTGGGGAGGCGGGGGACGCTGGGCCTCCTAAGATCTGGGAGATCCACCCTCACGCCCCCCCCCGGGAACCAATGCAGCGAACCAGAGAGGGGATGCTAGTCCAGGGGTTACACGTGAGGCGGCATCAATATGAACACTGTGAGCGCAGGACAGACCGGAGCAGCCCCCCGCCTCCCCCCAGGGGCTACCTCAGCAAGACCGTAGAAAGGTTAGGGAGGGCCGGCACTCCTGTGGCCAAAGGCCCCAGCGCTGCCTGCTTGAATGTGGTCCTCAGGCAAACAGCTGGTGCTGAGGATGGTCTGGCCAGGAGGCCCTTCCAACCACAGGGAAAGGCAAAATGAACTGGGGGAGGGGGCTTTGTGGGGAGGGCCAAGGTTTCCTGGCCAGGGACAACGCCCCACACATTGCCCCATCCTTGGCTGGCTCTTCATTCATTCTGGGCTCCCTACCCTGAGAGACTGCTGTGCATTGCTGGCTGCGGAGTTCCATTGGAAAGCACCTGATGGATTGGGGACACTTGAATGGCTCCGCCGGCCTGGGGGCTGACAAATGAGCTCCCTCCGTTCTGAGCGGTGCTTCCGGCTGAACCTCCAAGCCCTTGTGTCCAGGTCCGGCCCAGACTGGGGGCCAGTCTGGGTCTGTGGCTCCCTTGGCAGCTTCCCAGGAAGGTGCCGGCCAGGCCCCGGGCCCAGCTGGCATCGCTCTTCGTGGCTGGGTGATGCAGCCCCATTCTGGGGGCCCAAGAGGAGGCCGGTGGCCAGGCAAGGAGGCAGGTGGTGCCCTGTGTCTGCCAAGCCTCCCCCCCCCTTCAGTTCCAGAACAGGGTCCCTGAGCCCAGCATTCGCTTTGCTGAAAGCCGGAGAAAATCTGTTTTGTGACAACACACCTGCCTGTCTTTAAATGATTTCCTACCCATCTTTTACTGTAGAGACAGACAAATTTACTTAAATCATGACTTGATCAAGAGTGTCACAAATTCAACCAGGAATAAGCTATACATTCAGACACACAGAGAGAGAGAGAGAATACACAGGATAACAGAATTTTTAGATTTATGTTTTTAAAAAACTAGCCAATGCAGGTTTTGTCATGAAGACTTGCAGGCCGTAATAGACAAATGTGGGAGGGAGTAAATCACTGGTGGAAAACGGTGGGTTAAGCAGTGCGACTTAAACGTAAGGTGCAATTGTTTTAAATCGGTTATGGAGGATGTGTTTGTACCGGATCTCGGTAAGTTAAGCCACACTGCCATCTGGTGGATTTTGCTGTAATCGTTCCTTAGCAAGGCGTAAATCCTCCAGATGGGATGTGCATCTTGCAGATAACCTTAGTGTCTTTATACACGTGTTATTTGGCTCCACGTGGTACATTTATACACGCGCATATTCAGACAGATACATTGTCCGTGTTCCCAGAACACACATATGTGCAATACGTTAAACTTGGACTGGTGTTAACCTGGATCCGTTTTGTGTGTAACGACAACCCAGAAAAAGGCTCAGTGGCCGGACTAAGGGCAGGAAAGCCGCCCAGGTGGGGGATCTTAGCAGCAAATGCTCTCCGAGGGGCTTCGGTGTGAGGAACGCCTGGCTCCGGTTACAACTGCTAAACTACAGTTACAGTAAATGGCAGCGGCAGAGCAAAACCACAAACCCCTAAACGCGGGAGGACAGAGGAAGGAGCACAAAGAATGGGGTTCCTGTTGCAAAGGAGATCCAGTGGGGGAAGCTCCTCCTGGATGTCTGGATCGCAGCCAGTGAAATCGACCCTGCTAAGCCAGCCTTAAGATTCGGAGGAAGTTAATCACCTGGGAAAGGGGTGTCTTTCTCTGCCCAGGGTCCCCCAAAGCGATGGTTTGTGGGACCACTAAGCCTCTTTGGGAGGAGGTCCCCCCAGGGGAGGGTGGGGGTTGCCAGAAAGGCCTTCCCCCCCCTCCTCCTCCTCATTCAGCAACCCCCCCCCCACTCCAGCCACCCAGAGTTGCTTTTATAGCGAGCTGGGCACTGTATAAATTTAGTAAGTAAGTAAGTAAGTAAGTAAGTAAGTAAATAAAGTTTCGATTAAAATCTCCAGTGCGATTCTCTGAGTGCAGAACAGCCTGAAGTTAGCCCCGCTGCATTAAGAAAAGGGTTTAAATGACGCTTGAGATACTTTGGGTATTTTATTAGACACTGCACCAGGTTTTTGTTATTTTGCTCACTGTAGTATTTTATCTGCTTTTAAACTTGTTATTTTATAGTACCATTCGGTTGGTCGTCTGGTTAATTATGACACCCTGAGATCAGCTTCTCTTGGCATCAATGAGATGTGGGTGTTGGTGTATGTCTGAAAAGTACAAAAACAGCCTTAATTCATAAAATGGAATGATGAAATGAAATTTATTAACGGTCCAAAGAGTTTGGTCCCCCAAACCAAGTGTTGATCGGGGGAAAAGGCCCGCGAAACGGGCACCAAAAGGCGCGCGGGGGCGTTCAGGGGAAACGTTTGCAAACGGTGCAGGAAGAGGGACGGGGGGAAACCGGACGGTCCGGACGCGGCGGCCAAGGAAGGCCCAGGGATGCTCCCCGGAGGGGAGGGGAGGGGAGGGGGGGAGGCGCGGCTTCTCGGCCCTCAAAGGGGGTGCTCGCTTTTTTCATCCCCCCCCCCGCTTGAATTCGCCCCCAGCAGAGTCGGCCCCCCCCCGCCCCCGCTCCAAGGCCCGCTTTCCACGGTCGCGGCCGCGGATTCCGGGCAAAGGCCGGGGGCGTGGGGCGGGCGCCAGGTTGCCTCGAGCCCGCCGGAGAAGCTTCCGCGCAAAGGAGGCCGGAGGAGCGGCTGGACCGCCGGCCGGCCCGGGGGGGGGAGTGGGCGCGGTGGCAACTGTTGCGCCAGCCCCGCTCTCCTGGCGCCGCCGCCGCCGCCACGCCCGGCCTGGGGGCTCCGCGGCGTCCGGCGCGTTGCGGCTGATCGGCCCCCGGGGCAGGAGCGGCTCCGCGGCCGCTTGCCTCGCCCGGGGGAGCGGGGGCGGGGGTCTGAGCGCGCAGGCGAAGCCGGCGGGGAAAGCCGCGCCGGGCCGCCCCTGCGGGAGGGCTCTGCCTGCGGAGGGGGGCAGCGGAGGAGCCCCTGGTCCCGTGGGCCGGGCCGGGCCGGGCGGGGGGGCGCGGGGGGCTTCCAAGGAGCGGCCTTTGGCCGGAGGGAAGCACCGGCTGTGCCGAAGTCTCCGCACTCGGCCAGGAAATCCCGTCGACAGCGAGAGGAAAGGCCACATCGCAAGGGCCGCCTTCCACGCGCCTGGTCAATAGCAGAACCTTACTGAAGGCGCAGAAGTGGACGGAGGAAGTTTAAAGACACACAAATGCTAGCAGAAAGGATCAGGCCCAAACACACGCCCAGGGGAAGGGTGCTCTAAACCCCGGGGGCTACCCCCAAGAAGGTCTTCCTCCTGGCCCCCACCCCACCCCATGTACCTCTCCTGGAGGGGGAACCCCAGAAGACGCTCCTGGGAGGTCCAGGCTGGCCAGTGGCGGAGTGACGTCTCACTGAGAGCTCAGCCAGAAAGAGGGGCTTTACCCCAAAGTGGAAAACATGCAGGCAGTCTGCAAAGCTCAGTGCCCACCATTCCTTAAGAGAGGCAGGCTGGAGGGGGGAGAGACCTCACTGGGGAAGCAATGGGCCAGTTTGCCCAAAGCCCAGTGGCTGTTTCTCCATTCCGAAAACCAGCCTTGGTGGAGACCAGCTGTGATCATTTTGCAAGCAGAGAAAAAAGTGAGGGGGAATCTGTTCCCAACCGTTTCCAAAGGGCAAAGGTCAGAATGCTTCCTGGACAGGACAACTAGCCATCCCCAACTTCCCGCAGTGGGAATCATTGCCTCCCCCAAACAGCTCCATGCGCCCCCACTTCTCTTGGGCTCCTTCGGTCCCAACTCCAGTGGCAAAATTTCAGTCTGCAAGTTGCAATGCTAGAGCGCCAAGGGCCTGGCAGGGGCCAGGAAGGCTTGCCCAGAGATTCCTGATGCCCCACAGATTTCACAGGGAACCTGTCCAGCTTTTAATCAGGGCCACCGTCCCCGCAGAAAGAAATGCCCAGGTTGGTTTCCCCTGCTTGCCTAAGCTGCCTGCATGGGACCCTTGCCTTCTCCAGCCTCCCGTCTCTGGTTCAAGCGAGCCATCCCATAATCTTCCCCACAGCCCTGGTGGCAGCAAGTGCTGGAGAAGGTTCTGGTTGGAAAGCGGGCAGCCCTGCCCTCGCCACAGCTTTGGGTGCAGATCCAGATGCACGCAGGATGCCGTCTTGCTGGCGAGAGACCTCTCCCTCCACGCGAGCAGCACGGACGTTCGGAAGACTGGCAGCCGGCAGGCACGGAAGCATGTTTCCTTTCCTTTGGACCTTTTCTTGGGGTGGGGGTGGGGGAGTGAAAGGGTGCCACAGCTCGGGGGGGGGGCAGTGACTAAACAGTTATCGCTGCGCCCTCCTCGGTTGCCTAGAGGAAGCACCGCTTGGATCGTGGCCCCTTGCTGGTCCTCCCCATCCCAAGGTCAGCAGACGGGAAGATGGTCTCGTGGCCGACTTTGAATGCTTTGCGGAGGGGGTCGGGAGTGGGCGGCGTGCCAGGTGGACGTGCCCGTGGAAGGGCAGCGAATGCACGATGCAACTAGATAGCCTCGTGGCTAGCAGGCACAGCAGGGGTCAGTTAGGCAACCCTTGGGCCAAGGCCCTCCTCCGAGCAAGAAACCTCCCCAGATCTTCTCTGGGCTGCAGCGTGGGGCCGCTGTTATGCTCACCCGTGGGAATTTCTCTAAAGCATTGAGAATGACTCTCTTCCTACCGCGTCATCATTCAGCAGCAGCAAGGTGTCTGGGGGGAGCCAGAACGGAACGGCCAACGTCTCGTACACGGAGTCCCTCCTCCTGGCCTTCGCAGGCTTTCAAGAGGCCAGATACCTCCTTGCCATTCCTTTCTCCTGCCTTCACGTCGTCATTCTCGTGGGAAACTCCGTTCTAATCTACACGGTGAAGGTGGAAGAGAGCATCCACACCCCCGTGTGCTGCCTGATTGCCTTGCTCTTCTCAGTTAACATCTGTGGGACCACTGTTACCTTTCCTCAGATGATCCGCAGTTTCCTGCTTGGAGCCAGCCACATCTCCCTGGCCTTGTGCCTCACTCAGACGTTCTTTCTCTGCTTCGTGCTCATGCTAGAGTGCAACATCCTTCTCATCACGGCCTTGGACAGATACGTGGCAATCTGCCATCCACTGTGCTGTGTGGACATTGTGACGAAGAGGCTCCTAGTGGTGCTTAGCCTTGTGGGCCTTGCTCGCAGCATGGCTGTCGTTAGCCCAGGGGTGATCCTGGCTTCCCGGGTGAGGTTCTGCCAGTCCAACATCATCGGTCACTTTGTCTGTGAGCACATGGCTCTGATGAAACTGTCTTGCAGTGATACTTCTAGAAATAAAGTGGTAGGCCTGGTGGCAAGATCTATCACCGTTATTTTTGACTTCAGTGTCCTCTTGGGCTCCTACAGCCGTATCATCCACGTGGCATTGCGTATAACATCTGGCCAGCTCTGGCGCAAGGCCTTTCATACCTGTGGCACCCACCTCATGGTCATCCTCATAATCTACTCTTGCAGTCTCATCTCCTCCCTGGTGTACTGCCTGGCCAAGTCTGCCGGTCAGGATGTCCACAACTTCATCAGTGCAGTTTATCTGTTCCTTCCATGGATTGTCAACCCCATCATTTATGGTATGAGAACTAAAGAAATCAGGGACAACGTTCTTAAGGTCTTCTGGAGAAAGATGCTCCTTTGATCCTGAAAAAAGGAACTGCTATTAGCAGAGTCAAATGACACATCTGCCAAAGGGTTTCCATGCAAAGATGTAGCTGTGGAGAAAAGCCCTCTGTATGTGGTCAGATGAAATTCCTGTCCAATTAGGCCTGGTCAATGGGAACTGAAGTCTACCACATTTGATGGGAAGAGGGGAAAGGCTGATCTAGAGCAATCCCAAAAGATTAGGGTTAGGGTTAGGGTTAGGGTTAAGGGCACCTTTGGAAACATTCCTGCTCTTCCACCGGGCAGCTTGTGCAAGCAAGCTCGTTGGCACAGTCCTGACCCTCGGAGGGTATTGAAGCCTACCAGAATCCAGAGAGGGGTGACTGAAGTTTTACAAGAGGGGACCTTCACACTCACTCTAAAAGAGCAAGTTTGCTCCTGGGTGTGTGTGTGTGAAAAAAATGCATCCTGTAATCGTAAAAATTGCAGCAGCTCTCGGCCAACCTCCAACAGTCCCCATCTTTAGGAAGGCATGGCCCTTTTTGGTAGGTATGAAACGTCCGTGATGTAAAGCTGCACTTAAAACATGCTCAGAATAGAGCAACTCGATCTGGGCTAGAAGACCCGGATGACCACCAGGGTCTTCCGCATCTCTTTGCTGTCAGGGGTTGCCTGGATTTTGTAGCCCAAATATGGTACCCCTATTTGCAGCCAGTCAATCTTTTCTTCTTTATGTGATGCTTGTGTAAAACACCAGTGAAGACAAACCCACAACGCAGCTCTTTCCCAGGCGCTTGTCCACACGTGAAGGTCTTGTGAAGATCGGAGCAGTGAGACTTTGAACATCAACTCCATTATAAACAGTGCTTGCGTTTGACACACAGCAGCCACTGGAAGCCTTTCCTGACAGCTTCTTAGCTTTTCTGCAATAAATTCACTTATCAGGACTTGTTGGATTCTGAGCACTTGCTTAAGCGTTTTCTATTCAGTCTGCTGGGCAGGAGCCGGATAATTAGCTGGGCTGCCGGGAATTCTTGAGGGACGACGTGATGAAGGACATGGCCCTGAGCGGCTCCCAGAGGCAATTTTCTCTGATGTAAGCAGCCAGTGCCTCCCTAAGTCTTTCTCATAAAAACTCTTGCCTTGTGGCTCTTGCAGGATCTCGTCCTGGACCAGGGAGGATTCCCCTCCTCTTTGGTGTCTTCTTCACTAAGGTCTAAGGAATTCCCACGGCTTTAGCCTGACTCAGCCTCTTCCAAGAACTCTCACCAGAGGGGCAGAATTAACAGTGGAGGAGTGACAGGGTGAGTCCTTCCTTCCTTCCTTCCTTCCTTCCTTCCTTCCTTCCTTCCTTCCTTCCTTCCTTCCTTCCTCCCTCCCTCCCTCCCTCCCTCCCTCCCTCCCTCCCTCCCTCCCTCCCTCCCTCCCTGTGAACTGCTGTGACACTGAAAAAAGAAAGAGTGCAGAGAAGATGTGATAAAGGACCTTCTAGCTGATTTGGATGGCTTCAGGTCCCCCGGCCCTGCTGATGACGTTCCTTCCCGCAGGATACTGAAGGAACTGGTGGAAGAGCTGCTGGGGACTTTCGGGAGTGCTGGAGAACTGAGGAGGCACTAGAGGAGGCCAACTGTCCCCTCTTCCAGAAAGGAGAAAAAAGAGTGAGCCCCAAAACTAGTGACCCCAGTATTACCTCCTGATCTTGAAATGCAGTTAGCGGAAGAGTATAAGTTGTTTCATTTACACTGGACATCTCCCAGAACGTTTAATGAGGATTGGTTACAACTGCTTTGCTGCTGAGGGTGTAATTTGGGCACTGGAACATTAGATGTTCTCCATGACAAACTGACCCCAGCCTGGCCCTTCCGGTCTCCCATATCTGTAGCTCAGTCCATCCCCCTTGCTGCTGTTGTAGAATCATAGATCATAGGGTTGGAAGGGAACTTGGAGGTCTAAAAGTCCAACCCCATGCCCAAGGCAGGAATCCTCATACCATCTCGGACATACGGTTGGCCAATCTTTTCTTGAAAACCTCCAGCGATGGAGCACCCACTCCATCCTCTTCTTCTCTTTCCCGCCATCTTTCCCAGCATCAGATCCTTCTCCGGAGAGCTGGGTCTTTGTCTTATCTGTCCAAATAAACATATTTGAAGAACAGTCTCAGCCAGGCAGTTAAAGGAGTGAGATCTTTGAGTTGCTCATTTACTACATGCCTCCTCCTCCTCCTCCTTGAAGCACACATCAAAGACTACAGAAGGCATTCTTCGGACAGCATTATGACATCCTCTAATAAGACTGCCAGCTTCCCGATTTTCCTGCTGATGGGCTTTCCTGGACTAGAAAAACACCACTCCTGGATTTCCCTCCCCATCTGCTGCATGTACCTCGTGGCCATCACAGGCAACTGCACCATCCTCTTTGTCCTCAAGACGGACCAATCTCTCCACACCCCCATGTACTACTTCCTTTCCATGCTGGCGCTCTCAGACCTGGGCTTATCCGTTGCCACTTTGCCCACCATGCTGAGCGTCCTGTGGGTCAACCACCGTGTGATCCATTTTGATGCCTGCTTGGTCCAGATGTTCTTCATCCATACTTTCTCCATTGCTGAGTCTGGTATTCTACTCTCTATGGCCTTTGATCGCTTGGTGGCCATCCAGAACCCTCTGAGATACACAAGTGTTTTGACCAATGAGACAGTAATCAAGATTGGGGTGGGGGTGGCCCTTCGAGCTGCCTTACTTGTGTTCCCAGCTTCCTTCCTCCTAAAGCGTCTGGAGTATGGGAGGATGAATGTTCTCTCATATTCATTCTGCTTGCACCAGGATATTCTGAAGGTGGTCCTCTCAGACAAAAGAATCAGCAGCATCTATGGCTTGATGGTGGTGGTGTCTTCTATGGTTCTTGACTCTGTATTGCTTGTTTTGTCCTATATTATGATCCTCAAAACTGTGTTAAGCATTGCCTCTAGGGTAGAGCGTGTCCGAGCCTTGAACACCTGCATCTCCCATATCTGTGCCGTCCTAACCTTCTACACGCCAATGATTGGACTCTCAATGATCCATCGATATGGGAAAAAGGCTTCTCCTGTTGTTCACATCCTCATGGCCAACGTCTATCTTTTAGTGCCGCCCCTTATGAACCCCATTGTATACAGTATAAAAACCAAGCAGATTCGGATGAGGATCTTTAAAAGTCTCCTGAAAAGAAAAGAGTCAACTATGGCCTCTTAGAATTAGCTTCTGGTGCAAGAGAGCTTTGTTGTATGGCTGCATTATCTGTTAATATTTTATCTCCCTCTTGTAATTTCAGTGTCATTTTCTTTCATCTTTCTCTTCACAATTGATAAGCCAACCATTTCTCTGGTTTATTCACAAATTCAAAATTTCAAAATTGTTATCTTACCAAGGTGTACTAGAAGTTTCTCAAGGGGATTGTAAAATGAAATGAAGAGAAGATTTGACAACAGAAGGATCTGCTTGTCAATTTTCTTATGCACAACTAACAGAAAGGTTTGAAGTGGATGAAAGATCTACGGTTTTGAACAAAATAAGACTGAGTTTGAAATAGAATTATGTACTAACAACGAACATGTTATTGCTACAATGTATAAACTTTTATTGAAATATGAGACAGGAGAAGAATAAAGGAAAGAATATATGCTATAATAGGCTAAAACGTTGCCTATAATGTACACATGGATCAATGGGAAAATATGTGGTTGAAAGGATTGAAATTCACATTGTGTTCCAGCCTTAAAGAGAATTTTTATAAAATGATGTATGTTTGGTATTTGTCACCTGAGAAACTGTCTAGTGTCAGACTAGACTGAAGCTGCCATTATCTAAAGATGGAGCAGGCACATAGGCAGAGAGGACAAAAGCCAGGAAACTTGTCCAAAAGATCCCTTCAGGGAGGTAAACAAGAAGGAAGCAAGTCGTTAAGGAAACAAAGGAAAAATGTCACCTGAACCAGACAAAGGAAGCTGGGCCTGAGCACATGGAACCCCCCCCCCAATCCCATCAACAGCTACCAAACCTGTGAAATCAACAAAGCAAGGACTTTTGGGGATAAAAGGCATCCCAAAGCCCACCCACTCTTTGGATCCAGACTTGGTGGCTTCCCTCCCTCTAGCTAGTGCCTGGCAGCTTAGTTGGACATGGGTAAGTGTGGATGATTGTGTGTGTGTGTGTGTGTGTGTGTGTGCGTGTGAGAAAGAGCAAATGTGCCTTGCAACCAGTAAAGTTTTGCTGCTACTCTAAATTCACTGGGTCTCCGTGTATTCCAAAGAGCCTGTTGTGCCTCAGTGGTCAGTTGGAAGTGACTTGTGTGTGTCCCTAATTACTCCCTGGCTGTTGGCCAGGGCTGTGTGTCTTGCCTGCTCAAGCCGCACCTCTCCGGAAAACCCAGGTAGAAAGCAAGGGGGGCTGACAAGGCCGTGAGTCTGTGAGTGACTGACCATAAGCCGAACCTGGGAGCCTGTGTGTGTGTAACACTAGAATGTATAAAGCTACCTCGAATCTTTGCTGGAAGTGTGAACAACATGAAGGGACATTTTATCATGTTTGGTGGACGTGCAAACCATCTAAAAAAAATTGGGTAAAAATACATACATTAATACAGAAGACCCTAAAGGTCAAAATACACCTGAAACCAGAGACTTCTCTTTTGGGTCTAATGGATAGGCAACTAGAAAAAAACTCATGGAACTTTATTTTTATATATGACAACAGCAGTGAGACTATTATATGCTCAAAAGTGGAAAGGTTCAACGCTCCCTGCAATGGAGGAATGGCTGGTGAAGTTGATGGAACTTGCAGAGATGGCCAGATTGATTTCTTTGATCAGAGAAAGAACAGTATCTACATTTCTGGCTGATTGGAAACCCCTTATAGACTTTTTACGTAAAACAGAAAAAAATGCACTTGTGATTTGTAGTTTTGATGATTAGAAAAAAATTGGATAACAGAAAAAGTGAGCTTTTTTTTGTAATCATAGAGTAAGAGATAATTTTGTAATTATAGTGGCTGAAAAGGAAATTGGAAGCTTTCTATTTTTAAAAATTCTTTCTGCACCTTTTCTTTCTTTGCTTCTTTCACGCCTTATTAGTTTGTGTTGGTTTTTATGTTCTTTGCAAAGCTTTTAATAAAATTGATATATAAGAAAATAAAGACAACTGTGTGTCATGACTGTGTGGCCAGTGCTAATAGGCAAGGACATTTATTACTGTTTCCTTGAGAAAGGAGCTGAAAACATCAATGATGGGACGGACCTCATGATTGCAAGCTAGCCCTGGAAGGGTATAATCTCTTCAGAAGAAGCTGGCCTAATGGAAGGGAGGAGGGGGTCACATTCTGCATAAAGAATGACTACCCCTGTAGGGTTACAGTATTTGTGACACCAAGGATGAAAACCCTGCTGGAAGTGTCTGGGCAAATATTAAGGGGGAAAGGGACAATAATGACACTGCAGCACCCAGTCAAGCAGAGGATATGGATGAGATCTTTGCCAATCAGGTGGCCAAGGTATCCAGGAATCCCACCACTGTGGTCGGGGATTTCAGTGACCCCAGCATTATCTGGGAATCCAACTCTATGGAAAGTGGAAGATCCAAGAGGTTGCGCGATTCTTCTCTCCTCTCCAAAGGAGGCCCAGTTTCTCTTGGGCTCACATCCCACGGGACCTGCCTCCGTTAAGGGAATCCTGGCTGCTCCGCTTCCCCAAAGGTTGCCCCTTCTTCACCCAAGAAGCAGGTGACCTGCAGGGAACAGTGGCAGAATCCCGCGAAGCGGAGTCCGAGCCCACGAAGTTCTCCCAGGGAGTTTGAGGGAGCAGCAATATGAAACAGGCGTGGATTCTCTCTACGTAAAGGATAGCCCTATCCTTTCCCCTGTGCTCTCTGTGTGTCCTCCCACCATATTCTCCAATACCACGAACCAGATAAGAGGGCGAGGAGAAGGGTAGACAAAAGAGCAGCAGGATGAGGACAGTAACCTCCAACTGGCACCATTTCGAGCCAGGAAAGGGAAGCAGTCTAAAGACGACAACTGTGTGTCATGACCGTGTGGACAGTGCTAATAGGCAAGGACATTTATTGCTGTTTCCTTGAGAAAGGACCAGAAAACATCAGACAAAAGGAAAAGTACGGGCACGGAACGAAGTGTGGACTAAAACTCTGAAAAACAGTATACACTGTATAACATGGACAGAAGCTATTGAAAAGCTGAGTTTCACCTTCAGAGGGCTATTTTGAATCTCCCAGATTCCTGGCTAGCAGATGAGATGGTCTGCCTGTCTGTCTTTTCCCCTCTCCCTCCCTGATACATCACGTCCATGAGCGTGAGCTTGTGTGCTTGTAGAATGCATTCTAGCAAAGGTGCTGGATCTGGTCTACCTCCTGCCTCCTGGCTTGCTCCCTGAGACCTCGACACTCGCCTGCTCTGCGGCACGGAAGGTGTTTAACTGCAGCACGCCGTGTTCTGAGAGAGCGACGGAGGAGGACACTCCCCACCCACATGCACGGACACACGCCATATGTCTTCTTTGGGCATTTTTCTGCTTCCAAAATCGAATCCAGGAGTCGCGGCCTCCCTCCCAAACTGCCCTGCACCCTTTCGGAGTCTCCTCTGAATTATTTTTTCCCGGTTCCCCAGTTTTGCTGACGGGCAGATGGCCTTTGAGTGTGGCCTCCGCCGCTCCCTCCGGGCTTACAGCTTCACGGGGTGGGTCCACCAGCCTGGCGTTCTTCCCTGTCGGTCCCCCGAAGGCCCGCAACTCATCTCTCCTCCGTGTCTCTCATGGCCCCCCATTTGCCGGCTCCCCCTCGGGTAAGCCTTGCTCCGCCCTGGGCCAAAATGCAGGAGGAGGAGGAGGTGTGCGGAAGAGAAGCCGGCGTTTTGCCAGATGTCCAGGTGGTGCCCGGGTGCCAGGCGACTGGTTCCTTTAAGGATCCAGGGGCAATGATCAGACCAGTAAGTATGAAGCCTTATTGTTCAACTGTGGCAGGCAGATTAAACAGAAACACAAGAAAGCATAACATACCAAGCAAGATGGTAACCCATCTGCCTTCAGCCGTCGGGAGCCCCAGTGAACAACAGCGGAGAGACCCCAAGGACAGCCAATTCACACAGCACCCAGTACCTGGGTCTGTGTTGAAGTTCCAAGCTCCAACGGGCAATCTTAAGGTTTTTACCAAAGTCTGGCCCTAAAACCTCATGATGCTCTTTCCAGGTGCCGAGACTGCAGGGCTTGACCTTGACTGGATGGTGCACCTCTCATCGCGTGAACTAAAAAGGCGTGGAATGTCTGGGAACCACACAGATAAGCCAAAGCAACCTGAACAGTCTTGTGTGAAGATTCCTCCCTTATTTCCCAGGAAAAGTAAAAACAAGCCAGCTAAACATTATCTCAGAATGAACTCCAAACTTCTATGCCCTTCTTAATCTGAAGGAGAAGTTAAAAAATGTCACCTCACTCCTCGCAACGCAATGGTCTTCCGCATTGCCACCACAGCCCAAAGGCTCTGCTGCCCGAAGGCTCTGCTGGCCAGTTGGAGGCCTGGCAGCAACCTGGAGGTCTGGCCTTTCTTCAGCATTTGGGAAGAAGAGAGGCCGACTCAACTGGTTTGGAAGTTGCCTTGAGGTTCTCTTTTCCTGGAGGGTGGGGGGGGACCATGGCTCTTGGAAAGCCCTGGGGGGGCCAAAGGGGGGATGGCCCTGCAGAGCTGCCACTCTCTGACCTCACACACCCTGGCAGGGGTAGGCAAATGGCCCATGCCCTCATGGGACCCCTGGCTGCCCCTGCAAGGAGAGCTGCATTCTGCACCTGCCTCATTGGGGAGGGGCCCTGGTGGCCAGGGAGGTTCATAAAGGCAGCTGAGTCCATCCACACAGCCACCTCTCCAGTGCCAAAGCCCTGCTGTTCTTGCCCAGCTGGACTGGAGGAACCAGGAGACCGTTCAGGACACGCTGGCCAGCAGGGTGAGGAGAAGGCTCGGATCTGCCTGCCGGCCAGCCTGCTTGGTGGGGATCCCTGGTGGGGAAAATGCCAAGGAGGCAATGGGGGGGAGGGCTGAAGGAGGATTCCTCCCATGCTGTCAGTCTCATTTCAGCAGAGGGAAGCTGCACACAAGGTGTCCGTCTGCGTTGCCGGGTGCTGGGAGGGAGTGCGGGCAGACATGCAGCGATTCGAGAGCCCTAAGGTGGACGGCCTGGGCTGGGCTTAGGGACATCCTTGGACCCACCCATCACAGTCCACACACCACCTACAGCTGAGCCAGATGCATGGAAAGCCCATCGTCACTCGTTCAAGAGACCTGAGTTAAAGCCAATAGCGGCTTGGTGCAGTGTGTGGACCCTGACGCGGTTTATTTCAGCTTTTGAAGTACATTAGAGGAAATACTCCTGAGCACCCTTAGCCATAATAAGGTAAGAAAAGCCGTCCTTTCATAAATGAATACCTGGGTACATGTGATGCCCCTCAACCGGGTCAGTCAAAAGACTAGCAAAAGCATCCTTACAACATGCCAAGCCTGGTGACTGTCAACCTTGGTTAGTTGCTTTCTGGCTTCGCGTGTTCTTTGTCTGTAGCCCTTTGGGTCACTTTGTGACTGGAGCAAACACAGACCTTCGACTGAGTGGCTGAATTCATTGCTTGCTTCAGCCGTTAACTGGGGAGAAATAAAACGCAGGAACAATGAATAAAGAAACAGGTCTTACAAGGGAGATCTTGCAAAGCTCCTCTTTGGGGAACTCGGGTTTTTAACTTCTAGATGAACGATTTACAGCTGGAGATGGGGTCTGAAGCAGCCAAACTGTTGAGAGGTGTAAAATCAAAGCTAGGATTGCAAAGAGCTGCCAGGAGACCATGAAGTGGCCAATGAGCTTGATGGGGGTGAGGGCAAAGCTATGTGCGTATCCTGTATAAATGGAGGGGGGCTGCGATGGCCATGACCAATCCAGAAGGGAGTCTGGGAGTGACGGGGGCGGGGTGCTCATGAGAACATCAGCTGGGCTCCAAAGCAGGTCTCCTCCTGGGAGTCCCAGAATTCCAGCATTTTGGGGCTGAAGAGGGGCGGATGAGTCCAAACTCCCACTCAGAGCAGAAATCCAAATGTGCCCCAGAGAGAAGGCTGCCTGGCTCCTGCCTGTCTGCTCCAACCAGGGGAGCCCCCCACCTCTTGGGACCCTGGTGGTCCCCTGTCCAGCTGCTCTTACGGCTAGGATGTTTTCCTCGACGTTAGCCAGAACGGCCTCCCTGCAACTTAAACCCGCCGCTCGGTGTTCTCCACCCAGGACAAGAGGGGGCGAGTCTTGACCTTCCTCTCTGCGGCCTCCTTCCAGGTCCTTGAAAAATGCCCTCGGGTCGCTCCTCAACCTTCTCACGGTTCAGACCCCCCAGCCCTTCAGTCTCTTCCTCTCTGCTCCCCCGGTCCTCGTCCTTGCCTCTCCCCAAGCCTGTTCTGAATTTTTATTACGCCCGGGGTCGGTGGAAGGTTTACTCTCCAGGAGTTGGAAGACGAGGAAGGACTGAAATTCTCTGCAGCGGCTGGACGCTGGAAAGCTCTTGCAGAGTTGGTCCAAGTGAGGAAAAAGTCCGTGCAAATGTTCCAAGGGCTGGAGCACTTTTCCCTGCGGTGAAAGCTAAGAATGGTTCTGGATTTCTTCTCAGGGAAAAAGCAAGTACGTGGATATGGAATCGAGTTCTATGACCTTAGGCGTAGGGTGGAGGAAGGAGACGGAGGGAATTTTCTGCGTCCCGTAGGAGGCCTGGCTCCAGGGTCACCCAGGGAGAGGGGTTAGGGAAATCAATCATGGAACTGGATGTCACCACAGTTAGCTACGCCCCGAATGCTGTTGGCCCTTTAGAAGTCTCGATTGGCAGGCTGGCTGGGGAATTCTTGGCGTTGAAGTCCTCACCTCTTAAAGTGACCACGGCTGAGAAACTCTGGTCTAGATGAATGCAGGGAGGAAAACACTAACCAGAGCTCATCTCCAGTCCTGGGCAGCATGTTTCCCAAAATCTGTGGCACAGGAAGCTGATCCCTCTGAGGTTTTGTCCTGTCTGGTCACCGTGGGACCAGGCTGCTGTACCAGATGGACCTTGATCTGATCCAGGACAGCTCTTCTATCTGTGTCTTATGTTCCCAACTGGGAACACAGATAGGAAAGGAGAAAGAGAAATCGGCTGGGTGAAATCTTGGCATCTAGAAGAAATCCAACTGTCAAGGAGATGCCGTCTGGCACTACAGAAATCACGTGATTGCAAGGAGCAGAACAGATTATGCAAAATGGGGAATGTCTTCAATTCACAAACATAAGGCATCTTATTAAACTGACAGACAAGTTTAACTGGTGGCTTCAAAAACCGTTTTCAGGTCCTGTTATATAATGCGAAAGTCAATTTCCTGCCAACTAACACCCTCCATGTATGTGGGTCTATTTTTCATACTGTTTTCAGGAATGCAGATCTCAGCTAATATCCTTCTTTCTGGTTTTTCTCAGGATTAAGATCTGCGCAAGAAAAGAAGGGAACAAGTCAGGAGAAACCAAATGTTTCTTTGGGCCCTTCCCAATCTCAGTCTGAAAGCCCCCTTTTCCATGCCCATGGCCAAGAAGGAGTCACTCATCGCCTGAAGGAGCATGCCGGGTGTTCCTGAGGCTGCCCTGTACCCCTTGGCATCCCACAATGGTTCCAAATTAAAGCCATCAGTGCTCTGGCTGACTGGGATTCCGGGTATGGAATCCAACCTCGTCTTCGTCTCCATCCCATTATGCTCCATCTATCTCATTTCTGTTCTGGGGAACTCTGTTATTCTTTTTGTCATCAAAACAGACCGAAGCCTCCACCAGCCCATGTACATTTTCCTCTCCATGCTGGCCATCACAGATCTCGGGTTATCCATCTCCACCATGCCAACCATGCTAGGCGTCTTTTGGTTCAATGCCAGGAGTATCACCTTTCGTGCCTGTTTCGCCCAGCTCTTCTTCATCCACTCCCTCTCATTTGTGGAGTCCTCAGTGCTCTTGGCCATGGCTTTTGATCGCGTCGTGGCCATCCGCAGCCCCCTCAGATATGCCTCCATCTTGACCATGTCAAGAATAAGGAAGATGGGACTGGCATTTGTGGTCAGAGGTGTGGCCTTGATCTTCCCCTTGCCCTTCCTTCTCAGAAGGCATCAGTACTGTCGAGTCAACCTCCTCTTCCACTCCTACTGTCTTCACCAGGAGGTGATGAAGCTGGCCTGCTCGGACATCACCGTCAACAGCATTTATGGCATGTTTGTCATTGTCTCCACAGTGGGGGTGGACTCACTCCTTATCCTGTTCTCTTACTTTGTGATCCTCAAGACTGTGTTGGGCATCACTTCATGGGCAGACCGCCTCAAAGCCCTCAGCACTTGTGGCTCTCATATCTGTGCAGTCCTGCTTTTCTACACACCAATGATTGGCTTGTCTGTGATACACAGGTTTGGGAACGACTCCCCTCTCCTTGTCCGCATTTTTATGGGCTATGTTTACCTGCTGGTGCCGCCCCTCATGAATCCCATTGTGTACAGTGTAAAAACCAAGCAAATCCGAGCCAGGATAATCCAAATATTCTTCAAGTGGTACACCAATGCCAGGAACTTCTGTTCTTAATACCAACTATATTTGTCTACAATTCCCTGGTGAAAATATCATGAAAGGCAGGTCAAGTCTTCCAAAAGTTTCAGAGGGCCTTTTACTGTGGACTCAGCCATGATCAGTAGTGTGGAGAACATCAAGGTTCATAGACTCATAGAATTGTGGAGTTGGAAGAGACCCCAAGGATCGTCTAGTCAAATACTTCATAGTGTGCAGGAAAGCCAATTTAACTTCCACAAAAGGGCTGTTGGTTCAGCCTCTTCTTAAAAATGTCCAAAGAGGGAAAACCACCAACCTCTGTATGGAGGCTGTTCCACTGCTGTACAGATCTTTCAGAAAGGTTTTCCCTATTTTTAAATGAAGCCTAGACAACTGCAACTTGCCTCTATTATTTCTGCTCCTAGTTTCTGTGGTCATGCAAAAGAGGGCCATCTTCCCTGTAGCTTCCCTTTATGTTCCCGAATGATGGAGTTTTTAAAGGTTAATAAAAGAACTCCAAGCAGCTAACAGCAATCTTGCAGAGTAGAAGCGTGAACCAAAAAAGAGAACTTGCACGTTAAGCTTAATTGTGTTCAGAAATAAATTCAGTCTTCACACAGTAGTTAGATGAAGAAAAATAGAGATAGCTTACTTTTATTCAGTACATCTGGATACAGGTAGGTTCATGGTAGAAAGCACTTAATCATCACTGGTTCTTTGTAGACATTTTCTAAACGGTGAGATGGTAGGGGGAGGGCTGCATTTCTGCAGCACTACCTGCTTGCAGGTCTGCCAGAAGGGTAAAATGGAGACTGTTAATCCCCAAGCCCAAGAAGAAGGAGGAAGTGGAAATCAGGTGACCCGCATGACATCCCACAAGCATAATAAAGATGTGTTTACTAGAGTGACCCCCTTATGCTTATGAGACAATGCTGAGTTGATCCCTGATAATTCCAACACCGAACACGACTATCGTGTCTCCCCACAGTCTTCTTTTCTTAAGACTCCACACTGCATATTCCTTCATTCTGTCCCATAGGTCATCTCTTCAAGACCCCGCATCATCTTTGCTGCCCTTCCCTGAATGTGTTCTAACCTCTCAATAGCCTTTTGGAAAGATGGTACCCAGAATTATGTATAGTATTCCATTCGTGGTCTCACCCTCCCAGAGCAGAAGGAAATAAGGACTTTGGGTGTCTTTGATGTGATGCTTCTTCTGAGGCAGCCCACAATGCAGCAGCCTTCTATCTGCTGCCTCACACGGGTGGCTCAAGTTCAGTTTGCATTCTCTATGCAATGTAACTAAGCCAGGAAGACCCATTTTGTACGGGGTCCGCTATATTTTTCCTCCCTAAATTTAATACCTTACCTTTCTCCCTGTTGAAAGACATCTTGCACCCCTTGGCCAACCTCTGCAGGTTGAACTGCCCAGGTTAAAGTCTGGGTGCTTGGCCAGACCTCACAGTTTTATGTCATCCACAAATCTTACAAGAAGCCCCTCAACCCCATTATCCAGGTCATTCATGAAATATTAAATAATACAGACCCCAAGAGGCATCCCCATTGGCTGCTGCTGCCCAGCTCAATGCCACAACAGCCCATCATCCCCCATGTACCCAGGAAAGTGCCATAACCCGACTTTTCATTTGGGAGCGCTCTTCCATTCTAGCAAGGTGCTCTGCGTGCAGTAAGATGGGACCCCTGTGCTCAAGGGGCAAGGCTGGAGGGGAGTTGTCTTCTGCTCACAGTCCAGCGGGTATGGTGGTTCCACAGAGCACCCTGGTGGGAAACTGAAGAGGTTGTAGCAGGAGCTCCGCTCTCTTGGGTTGAGGGAGCAGGGGGCACGCAGGCTTCCTGACAACCCCAGGCCTGTCACCATGGCTGCTGCAGAGACATGGTGCTGCAGCCAGCGAGATGGAGGCTGCATTTCATTGGGTGCTCATCCAACCATGGTAGAGCGAGCCAATCAAAACCCACAAATGCCCTTAAATGCAGCTTTACTTTTGTCCAGGTTTGGGCACCATGCCACCATCCTCTGCCACTTAAGAAGCCCTTAACCATTCAAATGTGTCCACCTGCGGTGCATTCAGCCTCGGTCGGGATTGGGAGCAGAGGAACAGAATCTTGGCTGCACCTAGAAACAGCCCCTCCATCCCAGCTCAAAGGGAGATTGGCACAGCCACATGTACCCTCCCGGCTCCGTGGCAAAGTGGCAAGAGAGGCCTGGTGAGCTTCTGTGAAGGGCAAAAGACAGAGGCTCTCTAAACAGCCAGGACTGCCTGGTAAACACAGGCCAAGGGCAACTGGAGAAATGGCTGTCAGTGCCCATCACGGAAAGGCTGAGAGAAGGAAGTTCAAGAGAGACGGCGTGGCAGGGTGAAGTGCCCGGCTGGAGGAAAGCAGCTGGGTCTGTGCCAAAGACGTGGATTTGTTGGGGAAGGCAGGTGACTCAGCACCAGACCAGGCGCACGCAGGCAGAGAAGGGGAAATGCCAGAAGGCCCCCGGAGAGTGGGACGTGCATGTCTTAGGTACAGAATATCAACTGAGTAAGGAAAGCAGAGAAAAGGGGGAGATATTCCGGATGCTGCAGGACCTGCTGCTGGAGGGGGCACCACCTGGTTAACGTGGGGCGGGGCAGGGCACGACCTGGCCTGCCAAGTCCAGAGATCCAGCTCTGGACATGGGAGAAGAGAGGAGGGAAGCCTGGAGCAGCTCGTGAGAAAGCGGAAAGGCCAGGAGGATGGACTGTGTTGTGCAGACGCCGGACGGTGGAGCCTTGTGGGTTCAAGGCATTGTTTGGCAGCAAGGGAGAAAACTCCCAGGAACTCCAGTATCAGACACTGAGGTAAGGAGGAGAGAAGAAGCCAAAATTAGGCACAAGCGGAGAGTGAGGGAAAGAGCCGCGAGGGGGAGAAAATTAAGTAGGCTATTTCTTGTATCATACGCGTCTGAACACACTAGGTTTTTGTATGTAATACTTTCCCACGTACGTATCATTAGATCGCACTACTTTATTGGGAAAAGCATCTTAGTGTCCAGAATAAAATCCCTCACTTGTCTAAGTGCTGCCTGTGTGTCTGCGTCTGTCTCAGCTCCTGTCCTGCCCACCTGTGGTGCATTCCAGGGGTGTCACTGGTCCTCAGGAAGGAGGGAGCACATTCCAAGGAGATGGAGGAGATAAGAGGAGGCAACGGTGGGGGAACACAGAGGCTCAGGATAGCCCCGCCCCAGAGCTCTCCCAGGTTACTTCCCCGTGGGTTAGGTAGAGTCTGGCAAGACCCTGTCTACATGGTGTGAGCTGATAAAGACCTGGAGTTTGAATGGACTGACCCTTCGTCGTTCTTGGGGTGGGCCTGACCCCACTGTCCGGCACAGAGCCCCTGGGGAGGGTTCACTGCTTCTCACCTATGCAAGGTCTTTGGATTTGCAAAGGACAATTTTACAAATGGCAAACGAGCTACAAAGAACATGGGTGTAGCTCAGGGACCTTGGCTCTGCAGTTGCTCTCCTCACCCCATTGGGTTAATCCTACCAGACTTCCCAGTTCTTCACGGCTGCATCTGGGGCTGCTGCTCAGATCAGTTGCACCATGCTCATAAGGACCTCTTATGACTCCTGTCCCTTCAAGAGCAGGAGGCTGGCTCATGATGACCGTTCATACTTCACATCTCCCTAAAACTAGTTTGGGATGAAATGTGGAAGGCAGCTGCCAGGATCAAGTAAGATAATGTGGAAAATCACCAGCTGCAAAGCGGCTGGTGAAAGGCTGTTAATGACAAAGACCTTGTAACAAAAAGGACCTAAAGGGCTGGGCTGAGGTGGATCAGCCTGGAGAAATGTGGTTGCTAACCCCACTTGATGGTACCTAATCAATCAATCAATCAACCAACACAAAGGTTGAGAATTACATGGATCCACCATTAAAACCAGTTCAGACAAGGTGAAGAGGAGACAAGCACAAGGAGATCTTGCTCTCATTAGCCATGTTCATACTTCATGAAGGACGTTCACTAAATCATTGATGGGATACTTATATTCTTCAACAACTGGGCAGATAGAAAAGAAAGAACTAGACATTTCTGTGACTGATTAACAGATCATGATCGAGATAAGGAAGCATTACTTATAGCTATATACAGCCAACAGTCTGTAAACCGATTACTCTGGACATTGGTTGCTTTTATCACCCGGAATGACCACCATCAAACTGTTTTCCTACATCAGTGTAGTAGAACCACAATCCTGGGTTCACAGCCTCTTCACTCCCACCCACACAAAGAACGATCATTCCCTCTAAATTTGTGTTATTTTAGACCTTACATTTAGCTGGGGAGGAAGAACCCCCTTAGCTGGACCCAGTGACCCAAATGACCTCTCCCAACTCTACACTGTCATGATTCTGTGAGTTTGGGTATTACTGAAGAATTGGGAAGCAAAAATTCGTGCAGCCAGCTACAAATCATGCAGGTATCCTTTAATAACTCCTAAACTGGAGGAAGTCTAAAAAGCAGAAGAAAATTCTTGAAAGTCAGCATACGTTGTGACACTAGATGGAAGAGAATGCTCCCAAAGTAAGAAAATAATTCTGTATTATTGTTTGCTTCCAAGTTTAAACAAAGGAATTCACCTTTGCAAGGACAGAGTAATGAGATGGCATTGATCCCTCTTGTGGATGATCTCTGACAGGATCAGGATGGGGGGTGGTCATGACCGTTTTCCCCCCAAAGTTGCCTGATCTCCCAGGCCATTTTCTGTGGATCTGTGAAGTTAAGAAGCACAAACGAGCTCTAAGGTTGGATCAGCCCTTGGACCACCAGGTCCAGCCTTCTGTGTCCCACAGTGGGCAGCGGGGTGCATTGGAAGAGGGCTGGAGGGTGAGAGACCCCTTCCCCCCTCTTCTCCCAGCAGCCAGTGCTGAGGGCCCCCCTGCCTCAACTAAGTTAGAGTTTCCCTTTTTTGAGTATTAAGCAGGAGAAAACCCTTGATGTTTTTTTACAAGTGGTCTTCAAGAAAGCTTCAGCAACCCAGAAGGCTCAGTCCATCTTTCTCCTCTACAAATTCCCCTCTTCCATTTCCTTGCCTGGATAAGAACCGTAACAACGTATCTTGGAGAATATGGCCGGGGGGGGGGGGGAGGATTTCCCGGGGAACAGCCCACCCCCACCCCCAGTGAGAACTGGGAAAGTTTGGTACCCTTAGTTCCTCCAATTCACTACCCTTCTAAACAACTGCCGCTAATAAGTGTATAGTAATCCTAGGATAGTACCAGTAATCCTAGGATTACTGTTTTAGGATTCTAGGAATCCTAAAAAGACAGGCAAAGCATTACTTTCCCTTTCCTGGATCTTCTGAAAATGAGATCCAGAAGATCCGAAGGACGCTTTCCCGGATCTTTTTTGTTCTTGCACCATAGACGATGGGATTCATCATGGGTGGAACCAGGATATAGAGGTTGGCAACAATGATGTGGACACTGGGGGCAATCCTGTGGCCAAATCGGTGAGTAAGGAAGGAGAAAAATGCTGGAGTGTAGAATATCAAGATCACACAGAAGTGAGACCCACAAGTGCCCAGAGATTTGATTCGTGCTTCCTTGGAGGGAAGTCTGAACACGGTGTGGAGGATCAGGACGTAGGATGTCACGATGAAGAGGAAATCCAGGCCTCCCGTAAGAAAGGCCACAGTCAAGCTGAAAACGTTGGCAAGCCGCGTGTCAGAACATGCCAGTTTCACCAGGGACATGAACTCGCAGTAGGTGTGAGCGATGGTATTTCCCCTGCAAAATGGGAGCCACTTGACGACAAAGGGATGAGGGCAGAGGAGGATGGTCGCTCGGATCAAAATGGCCAAGCCCACCTGAGTGATGACACGGTTGGTCAAGATGGCAGAGTGCCTCAGTGGGTTGCATATCGCCACATAGCGATCAAAGGCCATGGCAGCAAAGAATCCAGATTCCATGGTGGAAATGGAATGGATCAAGAACATTTGGGTTAAACAGGCATCAAGATGGATGCTCCTATCCTGAAACCAGAAAATGCTGAGCATTTTGGGTAAAGTGGAGGTGGAAACTGTGAGATCTGCAATTGCCAGCATGCAGAGGAACAAGTACATGGGCTCATGGAGGCTTGGTTCACTCTTGATAACCCCCAAAAGAAAGCAGTTCCCCAAAAGGGAGATTATGTAGATGGAGCAGAAGGGGATGGAGATCCAGATATGAAAATCTTGCAGGCCTGGGATCCCAACAAGAATAAAGAAGGAAGGGTGAAGGGTAGTCCAGTTCGTGGCTGACATGCTCCGATTAGTGGTGAGCCCGTTCAGTTCTACCATGTGACAGCTCTCAGATCCTGAAATGAAGCAGAAGGATTTCTACACATGACTGGTTCATCAAGAAGAGGCCAAGCATGGACACCAAACATGGTGCCACCCAGGCCTTCAACACTGCCAGAAGAAGAAGAGGGCATGCTATGGAGGTTCTGGGATGAGGTGGAAGGACTTTCAGGTACATCCTCTGAGCAAAACATAAGTTCACCAAAGACCCCCAGAATTAATTGTTGAGCCCGCCTGAACAGCATAAAGCCCAGCTAAGCCCCTTGGTTTTGTTGATGATGTCCCTGATGTCCCTGCTGGGCCAGCTTGTTTTGGGAATCCTGGGCTAATTGAACTAAATCAACCTGTGTGATCCTATAGAATCAGGATCCCAAGAGCATTTATCGAGCCAGTCTAGCTCGTCTGGTATCCAGACCGGGGGGAGCAGGGGGTCAACATCAAGTAAGGGATTTGATTTGATTCTCTGTACCTATTTCTACCTTTCTTTCAACGCATGTCTACCTAGAATCAGCTGGAGGGTTCCTCATCCTCAGACAGCTACATAACTTGTGATCCCGGTGATTCCTCCTTTCCAGGGTCAGAGCCCTCCGTGGGGTTGAGCTTCACTGCTCCCTGATCCACTTCACAGGAGGCTGGGCAATGAGGGGAAGGTCCCTCACTCTTCGGCTTCAAGCTCCTGAGAACCGAGAGTCCAGGGCGCTTTGAGGAGCATCCCCTTTTGTCTCTATTGCCCACCCACCTTACAGATGGGGCTGGGGGAAGACTCCTCACGTCCTCTTGGCTGGAGAACAGTTGTCAGATGCAGCAGAGGAGGAGGAAGAGGAAAAGAGGCAAATTGGTGGGGGTGATTCATCAGGCAGCTGGTCTCTATCCTGGGAGAGTCTCATTGCCCGTGGCTGGGATGGTCCCTTGTGAGATCTCTGTTCCTCCCGCTCACCCACAAAGGGAAGAGTTCTAGGACAATCTCCTGCGGCTGCTGGAGGGACTGTAGCCCAGAGACGGTTTTGCAAGAAGCTCCCCTTCCTCGTGAACTCACCCCAAGACTCTCTTGCTTCTCTCTCTGGTAATCCACCAACTCCTCCTCCCATTATTGACCTGAGGACCATGCACCACAAAGACTTTTGTGATGCCCTCCCCTCCCCTGCCCCACCCCATCCGTTTACCTGCTCCTGTGTCAGGAAGAGCCTCCTTGTGCTTCTAGCCCAACCAGCCGCAGGGGAGAACCAGAGAAAAGGGGAAGGCAGCTTCTGGGTCCATGAAGTTTGTAAGCCCTGCTCAGGGAGAAGACCAGATCCCAGCAGAATTGCACCATCTGCTGAGATTGGCCACAAACAACACAGAGGGTGAGAATCACTCTACAGCTGCATTGTGTAGCCAGATCTTTGGGAAGGTGGGGAGCTTATTGGAGCCCTTTTCTCAGGGGGGGAGGTTGGCCAGATAGTATTTCCAGAACTCAAGCATCATCAGAAGAAAGCCGAACCCGGCCAAGGTTCCTCTAATCCAGTGTTCTCGGTCTCACAGGGACTGCCCCGATGCTTTTGCATCAGTTTGGTGATCACCTTCTTCCATGGATGGCCCCTAATTTCATCCCTCAGATCAGTCGCTTCTGGAGACAGGGCCGTTGTGTAAGGAAACACCACTGGACAAAGCACTTTGTGTGTCAGGGTTGCAGGAAGAGGCTAGGGATTTTGGGGTGCTCTTGAATGGCCAACTTTTCCCAATTTAAAAAGTGCCACTGCTAAGGTGCTTGTCCATCTTGATCTGAAGGATTGTGCTCATGTGCCGACACCCTTTTCTATTTGCACAGCTCCCTTATGGTAGGATATCACTGGTCACCTTAGTGTGAGCTCATGGCCCCGGGTGAAGACACTCATTTGCAGCTTGACTGGGTCTCTTCTAATGGGAGGCCTGGATTCCCCCCCACCCCCACCCCCGTATCCTACATCATCATCCTCTGGACACCATTCAATCAAATGGCTCAGCCCCTGGGCTCCCACGTCCCTGATGTTGAGCTTGTATAACCCCGCACTTGTTTCCTTTCTCACCCACCGCTTTGGCCATGGGGCTGCTCCCAGTGTCCATTATCATCACCAACATCTATGCTCTAAATGCATCCAGGATGAACCCCATCATTTACCGAGGGAGGACTAGAAAGATCTCAGGAAACATCCTTTAAACCCTCTTCTTCAGGGAATGGAAGAAATGTGTCATGAGCACTGATGGTGAGCAGGAGGGGGCCCCTATCCAGGGGGGAAAATGCATGCATAGTAGTGAGGAGTTGAGCAGTCATTCAAAGAGACACAGAACAGACCCGCCTTGACTTTTGGGGTTTATCTGTCTGGGTTTTCCCACGCTTCTTCAGTTTGTTAGGATTTTCTGTCTAATGTAGCAGTAATAAAACACTAGAGACTTATTCCTCATCTCAGCATGGTTCCTGACTGTTAGGACAAAATGCATCTTCATGCTTTCTCTCCTGAGCCAGGCTTCACTTGGACTTCTGCTGCAGGAAGTTCTACCACCCCATCTCAGGGTTTAAGATGAATTGGAAGGAGCTGATGCCCATCCAGTTTTGACCCCGTCCCACTTCTGGCCCCCAAATCTAAAGGCATCATGTGTTCCAGGGGTGAACCTCGTAGTCCTTCAAACCTGCCTGACCCTCTGGAAGGCTTCCAGGGCAGTTTTCTCCAAACGGCAGTAGAACCCCTGGGGTGGGGTGGGGCAAAAAGTTCCTCAGATGCAGGAGACCCCCTGCTTTGCCTGCAGTAGGATCCAGGGCTAGCCCCCGGCCCTTCCCAGTCCGAGACAGCTGGAGTGGCAGGTTTTGTAAATGCCACTCGGAGAGTTGTGGCTTCCAGCTAAGGGAGGCGAACCTCAGGAAATGGACCGGTGGCCTGCAAGGGAAAAGGCCAGCGGTGTCTGCTTCCCTGCAGTAGACCAGATTCCTTCTCCTCCATCTCCTTTGATGAGGCATAAGGTGCTGCAGGAAACAGAGGGGTAGAGCTAGCCATCTACTGCCTGGGGCACCCACAAGCCCACCCCCATGCAGGCACCATGTTGGAAGCAGCATTGGATCACGGTGGCCCTCCTGCCCTGGCTTAATTAACAAAAGAACCACGTGTCTGCAGCAACAACCTAGCAAAGGCTGAGGCCAGAAAAACATACCGTATCTGTGACCAAGAGAGTTCTACGCTACAATTGAACAAGTGATGCGCAGTGAAAAATGTACAAAGGTCCTTGGATCAGCCAGAGAACACAACATTATTAAGAGGTTTAAATGCCACCCCGCCCCCAAACATCTGAGCTCAAGATTCTTCTTGGTGCCAACTTGCTTTGGTGTTTCTCTGGTTTCCACAGCTAGTGCACTTCCACCCACATCTGCACACAGTGGCAGTCGCTGGAGAAGACTTTGATGAAAGAGAAAGGAACCCAAATCCAGATGCAGAATTTCCCAAAGGCACTTACAATGCTAAACAGGGTCTGCCTTCAAGTCAGTGTGTGTCAAGTGTGTGTCTGCCTTCAAGTCAGTTTTTTGACTCCTGGTGACTGCTTGGAGTAGTGCCTGCAGTTTTCTTGGCAAGATCTCAGAAGTGGTTTACCCTTGCCTCCTTCCTAGGGCTGAGAGAGAGGGACTGGCCCAGGGTCACCTAGCAGTCACCCCCAGATCACATGAGGTGACTTTTGGAGAAGTCCAAAACACTGCCGTGATGCCAGATGTCGGCACTTTCAGAAGCACACAGGTGGGGTATGCCGTGATAAGTCATAGGGGCTGCCAACGTATCAGCTCCAGAGCCCACCTCACGAGATACAGAAAAGAACCAAGGTTATTTTATTGATCAAATTGATGGGATGCATGCTATCAGCAAAGCCTGGAGAGAGACCCTTAACAGGGAAAAGAGTCACGGGTGTGGCCCAGTTTTAAGAAAGCCAGCACAGGCACCACAACGGCCTTGTAGTGGACCGAGGCTGGGCAAAGAGGGGAGGCCTTCAGGTTGCAGGTTTGCAGTCTCTGCCTTTGGCTGGGAGGGGAGCGAGGTTCAAAGCTTGTAATGAAGTGCTGTAAGTAAGGACTGTTTTAGTTTTGAGGAGCTGTAAGACCAGAGAGGTACCATATCAGAGTGAAGAGATCTGTCAACCAGGAGTAATAGATCTATATGGACAGGTCCAGGATCTGAAGAAAAGAAGGTATAAGATCAGAAGAAGACCATAAGGTCATGGGGAGCAGACAGCAATTGAAGAGGAAGGTAGGTGGACACAAATAAGGTTTTTCTGTTAAAAAAGCATTACAAGACCTTTCTTCAGTGAAAGCATTGGGGGCTCAGTCAGGCTGGAGGAGGACGGGTGGCCAGGGCGTCTAGCATCAAGGACGTTGTTCTTCTGTCCCTGTAGGAGTGTCATGGTTCTACCTGAAGATGGAAAGATGCAGCCAGGTCAGATGTGGCCTCGTCTTTGGCTCAAGCTAAAGCAGGAGGCCTCTTTCCAGGCGGCTGAGCTGGATCCTGAGGCATTTGGGGGTACTCCCCAAAGTTTACGGCCTCCTCCTCCTCTCATTACCAGTTCACTTGCCTGAATTACATTTTATTGGGGTGGGCGGCATTTTAGCTGGTTGGGGTGGGAGTGGGGGTCTTTCTGTTTTCAATGGGATCTACCCATTGGAGCCTTACGCTCCCACTGCCACGTGCTTCCTACTCTCCATGGCCAGAAGCTCTGCTGTGAGCTTTCAGCTCTCATGGTCAGAGGGAGCCGCAGGAGCCACACCACCAAGCCCCAAGGGTCCCAGAAGGCCCTGGGCTGCAGGTTGCCCACCCCAGGTTATGTCGGGGGGGGGGGGCTCACAACAGCAGGGAGAACACAAGCCCATCCTCCTCCCCGTGCAGCCCTGTGCCCAAAGGAAGGAGAGGGAAGAGGAAAAAGCTGCTCGGTGATTGGTCAGAGAACAGCCTTCAAGGAGGCTGTCAGAGCCTTGGCGCGCTCTGTGCCGGTCCAGCGCAGTTGGAGGTGGCACAAATAAATGCTCTGCTCTCCGCTCTCTGCTCCTCACCCTCAAACCCTGAGAGGAGCCTGCTGGAGGAGCCCAAGGATGCCACCTCCCAGAGAGAGCGGCTGATTCTCCTTCCCACTGCTTGTGGCAAGGGTCACTGCCAGGACCAGCTGCCCGGGATCTGGGGTGAGTGAGGCAGGCGTGCTGGTCACTGTCCCCGGGCTCCAGCCCAGCCAGCCCCTCACTCTTGCAGCCACCGGAGTGCTGGGTGCAGAGCAACAGACTGGCCAGGCTTTGCTGCAGAGGCTGGTTAGTTCAGAGAAATAGAGAAGCTGGCAGAAATCCCTGTCGCCTTCCTCCCCCGACCCTCCACCCCCAAGCTGGCTTTTTGGACCTACCTTTTTTTTCTTGAACTGACGCCTCTAAATGCTGTAAAAGTAAGTAAATCAAACTGCAAGCTTTAAAGCAATTTCAGTACCCCATTTGGGGAGTGGGGAAGGGTTAGCTGCAGCCCACCATTGTTGGCCCCAGTCCTCTGGGCTCCTTTTTGATTTTTAATTCCTGGAGGAGTCACTGTTGCTATTTCACGGGCCTTAAATAAGGACTGTGTAAAGACTGGAGTTGTTGCTTGCATAGTTCAGCTCCCTACAAAACGGTGCAGTGGGTGTGCATCAGAGGTCTGGCCCGCAGGCATGAGCCTCTGCCCATCACTTCTCTGTGACTTTCTGCCATTACCCACACACACCATGGGGGAAGAGCGGAGGGCATCTCTGCATTGCCAGCGGGCTAGAAAAACACACTTTGTGCAGAGCCTCCTGAACCCAGGTCCTGGTGTGTTTCCCCTCTGGAATCCTAGAAGTGTATTCCACCCCTTGCATTTGGTATCATCTGATGGGAAAGACAACTTAAAATATTGGGCGGGGAAACCACTAGGAAGCAGGTGAACCTCTGATCCTGTAATCAAAGATGCAGCTTCCCCAGATTATGGGGTTGTGTGTGTGTGTGTGTGTGTCTGTCTGTGTGAGTGAGTGAGTGCTAACAAAGGCTTTTGAAATGTCCTTGCAACCCATTACAAGGTATGCTGAGGTTACTGTTAAGTCCATCTGAAAGGGATTCCAATGGAAATTAATCTGTCAAACGTACACCTTGGTGGTGACCAACATGATATGGCAGGTGGGCCTTTGTTTAGGGTACAACAAACAGAAAGTTCACCACCTTTTGCTTTGTGGTTCTCCCTCCGTTGCAGCAGATGACAAAGGTACCAGTGTATGCAGCATGCACCATGCCTCCGAGGAGCAATGTTTGCGTTTAATGGGAGCTATGGCCCTCCTTTCTCCTTCATCCTGCTGGGTGTTCCTGGTCTTGAAGCCTCTTACCATTGGATCTCCATCCCACTCTCATCAATGTATGTTGTGACACTGTTAGGAAACAGCACCATGTTGTATGTTATCACAACAGAGCAGAGACTCCACAAACCCATGTACATCTTTCTCTGCATGCTGGCCACCATAGACCTGGTCCTGTCCTCCTCCACCCTGCCCAAGATGCTTTGCATAGCCTGGTTCCAAGCTGGAGAAATCAGTTCCAAGGCCTGCATGGCCCAGATGTTTTTCATACATTCCTTCTCTGTCATGGAGTCAACCGTGTTGGTGGCCATGGCCTTTGATCGTTACGTGGCCATCTGCAACCCCCTGAGATATGACTCCATCCTAACCACCCCACTGCTGATCAAGATTGGCACTGTGGTGGTCCTGAGAGGTACGATCTTCATTGCCCCTATCATCATCTTAGTGGCACGCCTTTCATACTGCAAAACCAACATCATTGCTCACACCTACTGTGAGCATATGGCTGTGGTGAAACTGGCTTGCTCAAGCATCCTGGCCAATGTGGTCTATGGGCTTCTTGTAGCACTCCTTGTGGTTGGGGCTGATCTGATGTTTATCGCCTTTTCCTACTGCATGATTACCAGGGCAGTCCTGGCCCTGCCATCACGAGATGCCCGCTACAAAGCCTTCAGCACCTGTGCAGCTCATGTTGTAGTTATCCTGGTGTCCTACACACCAGCCCTCTTCACCATCCTGACACATAGGTTTGGCCATCATGTGTTACCTCATGTGCACATTCTCCTGGCCAACTTCTACCTCCTCTTTCCTCCCATGCTGAATCCCATTGTCTATGGAGTGAAGACCAAGGAGATCCGTGACCGAGTCGTCACCATTGTTCTTAGGAGGAAGGGCCTTTCATGAAGGATGTCACAAGGGCTTTCTACACTACTCTTGCTTCCCTCAAAAACTGTCTGAAGTCAGCTGAAACACTGAGAAAAAGGAGGAAAAGCCACCATCCCAGTCCTGAGCTGCAGCAGGTTCTGCAGTAACTGAAGCCTCTTCACCCCTCAGCACCAACATTGTGGGATCACAGGGATCTCAAGCAGCTTTCAAAGTGGTGCAAAGTCCTTACTATATGTAAAAGTGCCCTAATCTGGAAGAACCTAATGAATATCTGTCAACAGAAAACGCATAAGAGATTGTCTATAAATTAGTGATGTCCCTACAGTAGGCAAAACATGCAATAGGAGCCTTGTGGCTCACGGCTGATTTGGGGAACTCACTATGCTTTCTAACTCAGCATGTTTCTGTCTGGACTGGCTGGCCCTTTTGGACTCTCATGCCACTGCAGGCCCACTGAACTCATCAGTGGCCTGAGGATGACCATGTATGAATGAACCATTCCCTTTGTTGTCCAAACAGCTTCACCTCAAAGGGAACTCTTACCCTTTCTTCCCACAGGCACATCTTAGACCACAGGGTTAAAAGAACCATCTCTTTTTAGAGCAGAGTTCCTCAACCAGGGCTCCGTGGCACCCTCGGGTTCCATGAGAGGTCACTAGGGGTTCCCTGGGAGATCACAATTTATTTAAAAAAAAAATTCAAATTCAGGCAACTTCACATTAAAGAGGTAAGTTTCATTCTTTATTTTTAAGAACACCGTTAATGTATACAGACAGGCCTACCCATGAAACGAATAGAATAGTTTTGTAACTTCTGGCCTAAATTGGAGCCTGAATGGGCAGGGGTTCCCCGAGGCCTGGAAAGTATTTCAGGGGTTCCTCCAGGGTCAAAAGTTTGAGAAAGGCTGTTCCAGAGTATGCACAAATTAGGATAAGTATATAAATTAATTCAAATATTTAGATGTATTCCAATCTGGTGTTAGGTTCAATTTGGGGCAGTAATAGTCTTGGTTACCCTGAGAAAACCTGGGAAAAGAGAAGCTAAATTCAAAGCTCCTTTTCTTCTGGACTTCTTAGTAGATGTTGACATCATTAACTATGATAGTTGCTAGACAGGTTATCTTGCTGAGGCTTAGGAGGCACAGTTTTATTAAGGTTCCACTCCTTCCTGGAGAACAGGCTCCGAAACTGGTGCTTAGAAAACTTCTACGTCACAGTCATGCATTTAAGGTATGCAAAATAATTCCAGCTTGGGTCAAACGCCAGGGCTGCTGCTGTAAAATTCTTGAACCCATGTTTAGAGACAGTTTTGGGATGGCTAAAAGGATCCACCCAAGCATAATTAGGTTAAATATTACTCCATGCATAACTGAATTCCCTAGACAGAAGCTTAGAGTCCATTTTTAGTGGTGGAATTTCTCAGTGAAAGACCCCTAAACCCCTAAAATAAAAATTTAGCCCAGTTTAGGAACTCCTTTGCACGTTAGAGAGGTTATGTGGGCACACAAGCAAAACTCCCCTGTCCCTGCCCTCCCCCAACCAACTCAGTTGCTGTCTTCAGTTCTGCACCACCAAAATCTGCAAGGGTCTGTGGTTATGATGAATGCACCTACAAGCCCTCTGCAGAATTTGGTGCTCAATGTTACAAACAGGCACATGGAGAGACTGGGGCAAAGCTTGGGTACATTAGGCCCATACCCTCAACTTTAGCCCAACTCATGAGCAGGAACATGCTGGCTTTGGCTTTGGACTCTGGGCTACCTGGAGAAGTTCAAGCTAGTGGGGTTTGGTTCAGCAGTAGCTTTATCTTGAGGGGACCATCCCTGATGCACCAGTACATGTGACATCTGTATCCCACCACTAATGGCTCTCCTAGATGATAAACTGTTTTGAGTTGCTCTACGCGCTGCATTAAAGCCACTCATAATTATTTTATTTTGCCCTTCTTACTGAGCTAAACGCTGTTTGTGATGACTATCATATTTTGGCACTAGATTTTAAAAATCCATTTACGTTGTTCTTTTAAAACTTGTAACCTGATTTATACTGTAACTGCATTAAGTTGGAAGCCTCCTTTGGAAGATCTGAACCTCAAGGGCAGCTGCTGAATGACACTGAGGCTCGCTGGAGATGAAAACTGAAGAGGCCCAAACGAGTTGAGTTTCTTCGAATGGCAAACAGGGGACTGTCACTCCAGCCCAGCCCTCCCCAGCTGGGTGCTTTCCAGCTGCATCAAGTGACGGCTCCCACCATCCCGGACACCAGTTGTGCTGCTCTGCCACCATTCCCCTCTGCAAAGGCTCTTCCAAGACGGCAGAGAGAGATGCTGGAAATATTCCTACAGCCATCCTTCTGGTGCCAACGGCAGAGAGGCGGCCTGCTCTCCCATCCACTCCCAGGCTATTTGCTCTCTGCAGACAGCCCCCAGCCCTGCTTAGATGGTTGGCCATTTGTTCAAGAAAGTCGTGATGACTTTCTCTAGACAGGACATTTCTCCATACAGTGAAGCTTGCACTGCTTCCTCCCTTTTAAAAATACAGTTTATGTATTTAGTTTTTAAAAATGAGTAATTGGTTGCTGCTTTGACTGCTGGAATTTTTTTTATCCGTTCTATCGTGTCCAGTTCTTGGAGGCTGCCTGGACATCCCTGCAGTGCTCTTGGCAAGGTTTTCCAGAAGCGGTTTGCCACTGCCTGCTTCCTAAGGCTAAGAGAGCATGACTGGCCCAAGGTCCCCCAGCCGGCTTTGTGCCTCAGGCGGGACTAGAACTCCTGGTCTCCTGGTTTCTAGCTCGGTACCTTCACCACCACACCAAACTGGCTCTCACTAGAATTATAGTGGTAGCAATTAAAGAAACATAAATGTCGCCTAATAATGCAGTAAACGGGAATTGAATATCCTGCAGTAATACAGAGATACCACTAAGGATACTTCCTATGAAGAGAAATAAGGAGTTGGCTATGAGAAATGATGGAAGGGTTTGTTAGAATTTTTTAAAATTCCTTTACCAGGTTCATACCAGCCGGAACCAACGAAACAGGCAGTTGCGTGAAATTAAGTTCCTTATTCTTCACCCAAGAGCAAAAGCGATGACAGCCAGCCGTTAGCTGGGCAGCCGTGCAGGACCCCCTCCTTAGAGCAGATTATGTACCTCCCATTCAATGCCCCCTTCAGAATACGGCCCCTCCCGCAGCTACCCATACTCCACCTTAACCTTATTCCATATTAGGAATTTCCTTCCTTCCTTCATCATTCCATATAAGGGACTTCCTTCCATCCTTGCTAGGGCACCTTGACCGTTATTAAAGAACGCCTTTCCTCTGGAGAAGCTGTCCTTGGAATGTACACCTTATCTTGTTTCTATAGGCACAGCTATTTATCAAGGCCTGCTAGAAAGGAAGAGTAAGGAAGTCAACAAAATTCTTCTAGGAAATGCAACACAGCTTCAGGGCCATAATACAAGTGCAAAGGTCTCTAATATATGAACACTACATATAAAATATATGAATATGAAATACATTTGTATTTAAGTTCTATGTATGTAAAATCTTCTACCAGGGTAGGGGGGAGACATATTACAAACAGTCACACAGAAAACTGCATGCTAATCTTTTTAATTTGACTGTCTTATCGGCGGTGCTCTATGGAAGTGAAACGTGGCCGCTAACAAAGGCAGAAGAGCTTTCAAGAGCAGCAAGGGCCGTGGAAAGATCCACGCTGAAAGTTTCTCTCCGAGACCACATCCCAAGCAGCCAGATTAGAACACGGAATGGAATAAATGATATCATCGAATATCGAAAACGGAAGCTGCACTGGGCAGGACAGGTCGCACGCATGTTGGATGGCCGCTGGACAACAGCAGTTGCTGAACCTTACCCAAGAGAAGTAAAAAGACCTTTCAGCCCACCTCCAAAGAGATGGGAAGATCCAATGGTCAAGGACTTTGGCCGAAGCTGGGGAAGAAAAGCAGGATTTGAGACAAACGGAAAGCACGTTGGGACCAGCAGGACTGCATCTGGCGACGGTCGGGTCAGCCGAGGCGATCAAGGGGATGTCACGCAGGAGGAGGAGGAGGAGAAGACCCCCCCTCTCATTCCGGACCCCGCGGCACGCCATGATCGGCCTAAGTTGAGGGAAGCCAGACTACGGACGCACGGAGCAGGACACCCACTGGACCGGGGCCTGGGGCGCGAGGCGCCGGCCCGGGCGGCCGCTTCTGCAGAGGAAAGCGGACGCCGGGGCCCAGGCACGGCTCGCGCCCGGAGCCGCGGCCCGCCCAGACCTACGCCGCTCCCGGGCCAGAGGCCGCCCGCGCGCCCGCTCCGCAGGACCCGCGGGACGGGAGCGCCAGGCACGCGGACCCGGCTGGGGCGCCACCGCCGCAGGAGCACCGGGGAAGGGCGGCCGAGGGCCGCGCCAGGACCGGACGCGGGCGGAGCGCTCCAAAAGCGTCGCCGGGCAGGCGCCGCAGCCGGGGAGGGAGAGCGGGAGCCCTCGCGCGTGGCCTCCAGCGAGGTCCACCGGCAGCGCCTCCGGGGGCGACGGAGGGGGTTGCTGCGGAGACGCGGGGGGGGCACCGAGCGGGGCCCCGCGCGACTCCGCGGCGCTGCACGAGGAGCACGCTGCCTCTGGCAGGGAACGGCGTCTGGAAGGAAAAGGGCCGGAGAAACAGCGCGACCGGCCTCGCTCCCTCGGCGGAAGAGCGGGAGGCGCAGCCCACGCGCCCGCGCCCTCCTCACGGCCCACTTCGACCGCCTGGCCCCCGTCCGCAAAGCGGCCCGGGGCATTCTGGGAGTTGAAGTCCACCCCGCTGAACGCGGCCCGGCCTCTCCTTCCCCAGCGCCGACGCCCGAGGCTCGAGCGGCGCGCGTTCGGGGGGGGCGGGGCGGGAGGCGGAAGAGGCGGGGCGGGGGCGTCATTTCCCCCAGCGAGGATAAGCCTCCCGGCGTGCCGCGCGCGGCCCTTTTTCGCCTCGCGCGGCCAAGATGGCGGACACGCAGGTGGGCGCTGGAGGGCCGGGGCTCGGGTTGGGGCCAGGCTCGGGGGGCCGCGGGTGGCGGGCGGGTCGCGGCCTCCCGCTGAACGCGCTGTCGTGCCCCCGCAGACGGAGCGGGCCTACCAGAAGCAGCCCACCATCTTCCAGAACAAGAAGCGGGTGCTGCTGGGCGACACCGGCAAGGAGAAGCTGCCCCGCTACTATAAGAACATCGGCCTCGGCTTCAAGACCCCCAAGGAGGTGCCCGCGGGCGCGGGGCGGCGGGAAGGGGGCGCTGGGCCGCGGGCGCAGGAGTCACGCGCGTCTCCCTCTCCCTCCCTCTCTTGCAGGCCATCGAGGGCACCTACATCGACAAGAAGTGCCCCTTCACCGGCAACGTCTCCATCCGGGGCCGCATCCTCTCCGGTAGGCAGGGTGAGGGGATCTACGCTACCCTGCAAAGGGCCCCCCCCAGATTCCGCCCCCTCCCCCGTTTTTGTTGTGCGAGCGCCCCTCCCAAGTGCTGCTGGGGGCTGCCAGGCTGCCCCCCCCCGAGGCCGCTGGGGCAAGGGATGCTTTTCTCACGATGGTCTGCGGAGCCCCCGCGAACGGGCGCTGTCGACACTGCCCTTTGGCCAAACTGATGCCTGCCCGGCCTCGGGGTCCTTCCAGTCTTGCCCTGTGGGCTGGGGATGTTGGGCATTGCTGTCTGGCACTTGGGGAGGACGTGGAGGGGAGCAGGAGGCCTTCACCGGACTTCCCTCTCTCCCCAGGGGTGGTCACAAAGATGAAGATGCAACGCACCATCGTCATCCGCCGGGACTACCTGCACTACATCCGCAAGTACAACCGCTTCGAGAAGCGGCACAAGAACATGTCGGTGCACCTGTCTCCCTGCTTCAGGTGAGGAAGTGCCAGAAGAGGCTCCCCCGAGGTGGCCGAGGGCTTGCGATGGGAGCCAAGGAGCTGGTCGCCTCGTGGGGGTCCTTGCAAACTTCTTTTTTCTCTTGTGCGTCATGTAAGGGCCCAGGGCAGCTCCTCCTGTGTTGGGTAGTATAAGCAGCACACATCTCAGGACAGAAGCTGTTATGCTCTGATTCCCCTTGTCTCCTGCCCTGAAAGGTGGGGCAGTCGCTGCCTGCATTTTTATACCTGAGCCTGGTTGGCCTAAAGCAAGCCTGTTGGTGATGATGTATGAACTCACGATGGTCTGCAGAGCCCTCGGGTGAATGGGGGGCTGCTGAAGGCGCCAGTCTGGCACTCACTGAACCAAAGAGCTTGCTGTGGCTTGTCCCGGCCACAAGATGACTGGCAATTTGGTAGGCCTTCCTTCCACAACCACAATGGGATTGGCTCTGCCTGTCCACCGTGCTTTGGTGGTCACTGTTCTGGCCCTGGAATTGCACATCCCCCTTTCAGCTCAACACTTCTTGTTTGTGCTGCTGCTGGTGCCATCTGACCCTTTCCCTGTTTGGGGTGTTGAGGGGATTCTCATCCCAGCAGCCCCATTTCTTCCATGGCTTGCTTGCTTGTTTATTAAATTTCTCTGCCGCCCATCTCGTACACAATGACTTTGAGCGGCTTACAAAGATTAAAAATAATATAAAACCATAAATGCAATATAAATATTGAATATAAAATACAATTTTATGTGCATGTTGGCGTTTGGAGAAGAAGATGCTAACGTCGCATGATTCCTCCCCAGCTTCCCTTCTTTTTTTTCACATTCTGCGCTTGACTCACAGGCAGCTACTTTTAAATTGGGCAGCTTGAAGCCTCACCTGCTGCTCCTGTGTTCATGGATGCTGCTTCCAAGTGTGCCTTGATTTCTTGTCCAGCCAGTCTAAAGCTCTTTCCTCCTCCTCTTCCTCCTCCCACCCCTAGGGATGTGCAGATTGGGGATATCGTGACGGTGGGAGAGTGTCGCCCGCTCAGCAAGACCGTCCGGTTCAACGTCCTCAAGGTGACCAAGGCTGCTGGCACCAAGAAACAGTTCCAGAAGTTCTAAAGGCTATTTGTAGTTTTCTTTGTATCAATAAACAAATGGGTGTGATTTGAATGCTTCCTTTTGGTTAACAGCAGGAACATTCCCCAACTTTTGAAAGAGCAAGCAAATGGGTGCGAAAACACCTCTTTGCAGACTTGATTCCATGGCTCCAGGGGAGAGAAGCAGTGGGTGCTGTGCAGCTTCTCAGTTTCCTGTGCTGGGGAGATGATGTGGGCCTTAGGAAGAAGGGACCAGAAAGGATTCACAGCAAGGTCAGCTGCTACCAGATGCACCAGAAGTTAGAAATGGGTCAAGCTGGAGTTCTTTCCCATGAGGAAGTCTTCAGTTTTAGGTAAATGGGCCAAGACCTTTTCTGAGGAGGGTTGAACAAGCCCAGAATTGCCTAGGCCCTTGGAAGGGTGGCAGGAGAATTTGTCAGTGGTTGCTCTCTCTTTCCCCCACCAGCCCTTTCTAGCAGATATGAGCTTCCTTAATACTGACTGGGACCTGGTGCCACTTTACTGACAGGTTAACTGAGTTTGCAAGTGTGGCCCAGGCCCAAAGGGGACACTTAAGTTGCCACCTTCCACATTTTGTAGGCTGCCTGTTTTTCAGCCGAGATTTGTGTGCGGTGTGAAAGGGTTTTGCTTCAAAGCGGCTTTGCTGATCTGTGTAGTGCCACCCTCCTCCCCAGGGGGGACCCAGGGTCCTCTTTCCAGGTGGTGGGGAACTGGGCTGACCTGGAGGAGCTCTGTGTAACTCCCCCCCCCCCACACCTGCTGTTCTCCAGAGATAGGGCACAAAGCATCTCTCACTGTATCTCAATGCACTTTTAAAAAGGTGGGGCTTCAGTCTCGTAACAGCTGTCATTTTGATGTGCAGTATCTGACACCCCACTCCAGGGAGATGCTTTTGCATACAGGATTGCATACAGTAATAATACAGTACTGTGTTGTTTATTTGTTCAGTTGCTTTCGACTCTTCGTGACTTCATGGACCAGCCCACGCCAGAGCTTCCTGTCAGTCAACACCCCCAGCTCCCCCAGGGATGAGTCCGTCACCTCTAGAATATCATCCATCCATCTTGCCCTTGGTCGGCCCCTCTTCCTTTTGCCTTCCACTCTCCCTAGCATCAGCATCTTCTCCAGGGTGTCCTGTCTTCTCCTTATGTGGCCAAAGTATTTCAGCTTTGCCTTTCATATCATTCCCTCAAGTGAGCAGTCTGGCTTTATTTCCTGGAGGATGGACTGGTTTGATCTTCTTGCAGTCCGAGGCACTCAGAATTTTCCTCCAACACCACAGTTCAAAAGCATCTACCTTAGCCTTCCTTATGGTCCATCTCTCGCAGCCATATGTTACTATGGGGAACACCATTGCTTTAACTATGCGGACCTTTGTTGTCAGTGTGATGTCTCTGCTCTTGACTATTTTATTGAGATTTGTCATTGCTCTTCTCCCAAGGATAAAGCATCTTCTGATTTCCTGACTGCCGTCAGCATCTGCAGTAATCTTTGCACCTAGGAATACAAAGTCTTTCACTGCTTCTACATTTTCTCCCTCTATTTGCCAGTTATCAATCAAGCTGGTTGCCATAATCTTGGTTTTTTTGAGGTTTAGCTGCAAGCCAGCGTTTGCACTTTCTTCTTTCACCATCATAAGGCTCCTCAGTTCCTCTTCGCTTTCAGCCATCAAAGTGGTATCATCTGCATATCTGAGATTGTTAATGTTTCTTCCAGAGAATTTAACTCCAGCCTTGGATTCCTCAAGCCCAACTTGTTGCATGATGTGTTCTACATACAACTTGAATAGGTAGGGTGAGAGGATACAGCCCTGCCGTACTCCTTCCCCAATCTTAAACCAGTCCGTTGTTCCATGGTCTGTTCTTACTGTTGCTACTTGGTCGTTATACAGATTCCTCAGGAGGCAGCCAAGATGACTTGGTATCCCCATACCACTAAGAACTTGCCACAATTTGTTATGGTCCACACAGTCAAAGGCTTTAGAATAGTCAATAAAACAGAAATAGATGTTTTTCTGAAACTCCCTGGCTTTTTCCATTATCCAGCGGATATTGGCAATTTGGTCTCTAGTTCCTCTGCCCTTTCTAAACCCAGCTTGTACATCTGGCAATTCTCGCTCCATGAATTGCTGAAGTCTACCTTACAGGATCTTGAGCATTACCTTACTGGCATGTGAAATGAGTGCCACTGTTTGATAGTTTGAACATTCTTTAGTGTTTCCCTTTTTTGGTATGGGGGATATAAGTTGATTTTTTCCAGTCTGATGGCCATTCTTGTGTTTTCCAAATTTGCTGGCATATTTCTAATGTTTCTAATTTTCTGGAAGAGGTCTCTTGTCCTTCCTATTCTATTGTCTTCTTCCACTTCTGCGCATTGCTTGTTTAAAAATAATTCCTTATCTCTTCTGGCTAACCTCGGGAATTTTGCATTTAATTGGGCCTATCTCCCCCTATCACTGTTGCCTTTTGCTTTCCTTCTTTCTTGGGCCACTTCTAGTGTCTCAGCAGACAGCCATTTTGCCTTCTTGGTTTTCTCTTTGGGATGTATTTTGTTGCTGCCTCCTGAACAATGTTGCGAACTTCTGTCCATAGTTCTTCCGGGATCCTATCTACTAAGTCCAGTCCCTTAAATCTATTCTTCACCTCCACTGCATATTCCTTAGGAATATTAGTGAGCTCATATCTAGCTGATCTGTGGGTCCTCCCTAATCTCTTATGTCTGATCCTAAATTGTGCAATAAGAAGTTCATGATCGGAACTACAGTCAGCTCCAGGTCTTGTTTTTACCGACTGTACAGATGTCCGCCACCTTTGGCTGCAAAGGATGTAGTCAATCTGATTTCGGTGTTGTCCTTGTTCACACTGGCTAGAGATTGTAAGAGCTGGAATCCTGAGGTCACTTCTCGGCTTGCAGAGGAACTTGGTGTTTGCCTCCAAAACCTTTGTGGGGCTGAAGGTTGAGCTGAGCCTTTGACTGTCAGGACAGAGTCCCCCCTGCAAAACCTACGTCTGAGTTCATGTAATTTAAATCCAATTCAGTTCAAATTAATCAAATATAAAATATAATTGATTATCAATGTTTCCCACATTTAATCATTTCCCCCTTTCACCACTTTAGAAGAATCAGTCTGGGGCCAGTTTGAGGGAGTCAGGGAGTTACAGCCAAATCTTGGATGCTCTGAAGTCTCAGGCTGGCCCACAAGCTGCTCTCTCTCAGTGCAAAACAGTGATCTGTTGTTTTTTAATCTGTTCAGTCGTGTCCGATTCCCAGTTTTCTTGCAGTTTTCTTGGCCTGGTTTTTCAGAAGTGGTTTGCCATTGCCTCCTCCCCAGGGCTGAGAGTGGCTGGCCCAAGGTCACCCAGCTGGCTTTATCCATAAGGTGGGACTAGAACTCACCGTCTCCCACTTTCTAGCCAGGTGCCTTCACCACACCACCAAACTGGCTCTCTAATGATGTGTGTATGTGTGTATAAAATGTGTAAACTGCCACAGTTTAGATTCCCTAGGCTATAAAGCAGATCCCACCCCCAAACAGGATCCCACCCCCAAACGCCTACAACACAGCTGAGCCCTGTGCACTTCCATGCCACCAATTTTCATCTGTTCATGACATAGAAAAAAAAAAGTGGTGGGGAACAACCCATTTAACACCAGCAAACTCTCTGTGTCAAATGCTGAGCGAAGATGCTGAGGCCCTGGAAAGAGTGCAGAGGAGAGCAGCAAGGATGACCAGGGGCCTGGAGGCCAAATCCTATGAAGAACGGCTAAAGGGACCGGGTAGGTTTAGCTCAACGGAGAGAAGACGGAGGGGAGACACGATGGCATCTCCCCATCCTTGAAGGGCTGCCACAGGGAAGAGGGCGTCGGCCTATTCTCCATGGCACCTGAGGGTGGGACAAGAAGCCCTGGGCGGAAGCTCCTCAGAGGCAGATCCAACCTGGAAGCAAGGAGGAATTTCCCGACAGTGAGGGCTACTAAGCAGTGGAACAGCTGGCCCCCCGGAGCTGTGAGTGCTCCATCGCTGGAGGTTTTCAAGGAAAGATTGGACAACGGTTAGTGATGGCAGATGTGGATGGATTCTTTGAGGCAATGGGAGAGAACTACAAAAACAATGGAGTAGTGGGACAACAGAAAGACTGTACTTTCACGGGAGTCGTGTTTATGGGTTTATCTTACACTGTCCTCGATTCCAGAGCCTTTGCTCACCTCCCAGCATCCTCTCCCCATTTTATCAATACCCCTTGGCCTTCAGAATGTTATGTGGCCAAACTGATGTGGTTGTGGCTTACCAAGACCTGAGAAGGTAATGTGGAGGGGGGCTGGTTTGCTTGTCCTAACCAACACCATATTTTCTCTTGCACTATTTCTGTGGAGCCACAGGAAGAGAAACAGTCTTTTGGGAGTGTTTTGCAACAACCCATCCAGGGGCTAACAGAAAAGGCAGATTGAGGTGGTGCCTGGGGAGGAGGAGGCCTCCAGTCCAACTGCGTCCCAACTGCTCCTCCTGCCGATGGGCAGTGCCGGTCCGTGGAGGCTCCTGTGCTCCTTCGGCTGTCTTCAGGGCCAGCAATCCTGCAGGGAGAGCTCTTCAGCTGCCCCCCCCCCCGTCTCCAGTGATCTATGTAGACACACCCTGGTCTGCTGTGCCTTCTGAGGGCCCCCAAAGCAGCCAGCAGCTTCTCCCAGAGGGGCAGGCTTTAAAAATAAGGAGGAACTAGAACAGCTGAGAAGTGCTGAGTTGGGATTCCAGGGTCGGGGCTGGCGAGGCTCTTGCTTGGGCTGCTTGAACCTACAAAGATTCCTTTCTCATGGAAGGCACAACACTTGTGCTACACAAAGAGTGCCCCGGAGGTTGCATGACACCCTCATTCCTCAAGGACTTGACAACAACTCTCTCTGCCTGGTGAGTTTTTCAAGCTCAATAGAGGCAACAGTTCAAGCACCCTGTTTGCTAGGATGGTTGGCTACCCGGTTGAGTTCCGTCATCCGAAGCCAACATTTTTCAGTTCATTCGTAAAGTTGTACTTTGGATCCACCCAGCTCATTGCTGCTGCTGTGGGACCGGAGCTGTCTCCTTTTGAAGCTCTCCCAGTTTTCTGCCGGAGAGGAGTTTTGTGCAGGGTGAAGGGCTAGCCCAGCCATGGTTTAGCATAGAGGTAGACCTGCATAGTGTCATAGGAGATGGAGAAAAGAAGGCTTCCTGCAGCTTCGAGCACTTCCCCACCTCTCTGTTTCTCTGCTCTGATTGACAGGTCCTACGATCTTCAGTGAAGCTGGTGGCCAAAGTGGTTGGTGCATCTCTGATGATCTGAATGATGGCCAATCTGACACATTCCTGGCCTTCTGCCTTTGTGTTGCAAGGCATCCCAGGGTTGGAGGCATATCACATGTGGTTCTCAGTGCCAGTTTGCACTAGCTATGTGATCATTATTGCTGGGAACTGCATAATTTTACTGGTGATAGTATCAGAACCTGCCCTCCACAGGCCCATGTGCTACTTCCTCTGCATGCTGTCCACTATTGACTTAGCAGCCTCCACATCTGCAGTGCCCAAGATACTGTGCATCTTCTGGTTCCAGGCTGGGGAGATCCAGGTTAATAGCTGCCTGACCCAGATGTTCTTTATCCATGCTTTATGTATGATGGAGTCAGCAGTGCTGTTGGCCATGGCTCTAGATCGTTACGTGGCCATCTGCTTCCCTCTCAGATACAATTCTATCTTCACTGGCTCACTGGCTGCCAAGATGGGGATAGCAACTGTTGTCAGGGGAACCCTCTTGATGTGTCCATGTCCTTTCCTGATAAAGAGGCTGTCCTTCTGTCAGACAAATGTTATTCATCATACTTACTGTGAACATATGGCTGTGGTGAAGTTGGCCTGTGGAGACACCAGCCTCAACCGTGTCTATGGGCTAAGCGTGGCCCTGATCGTCATTGGAGGGGACCTTCTATGCATTGGCCTCTCCTACGTCTTCATTGTCCATGCAGTGCTACGCCTTTCTTCCAGTGAGGCCAGGTTCAAGGCCTTTGGCACCTGTGTTTCACACCTCTGTGTCATCTTAATCTCTTACAGTCCAGCACTCTTCTCCTTTTTCACCCACCGCTTTGGCCACAATGTGGCTCCCCATATCCATATCCTACTAGCCAACCTTTACCTTCTCTTTCCTCCTATGTTGAATCCCATTGTATACGGTGTGAGAACCAAGGAGATTCGGGAACAGGTCACTAGAGTGTTTCTGCCAAGCAGGGTCATTGTCAAATCCAGATCTGTCTGAATCGGTGCTCCCCAAATCTCCTTCTCCCTCTTGCCCTTTTAGCTGCAGCTGGATGGTGGGATAGGTTGGGGATCCATGGAAATGTAGGCAGTGTTTGTAGGCTGCCATGATTCCTCAGCCACACGGTGGAGTTAAGATCCACCAAGGAATGCAGGTAATAGTTAGAGAAATTGCTTCAGGTAACAGTGATGCCAACATGTATTAATCACCAGATTTAGAAAAATGATTTTCTCCAGTCACCATGCTTGCTCATGCCATTGTTACTGTACAAGAAATAAGATATTGCAAGAAATAGATGAACAGAATGTGAGGACAGATGCAGATATGCAGAGTGGACAGATGCATTTGTGCTCAGATCCTGCCTGTGTTGAGCTTGTGAGGGAGTCACTCAGAAGGAACTAGACAGATCCAACACAGCAAAAACAAGAAAGCTTCTGGACCAGGTCTGGGTACTAGCTACTGGAGATAGGAATTGCCATGGAGAAGGTCACAGAGAAAAAAATCCATCAAGATGAGACAAGGACCAGAGGACATTAACCAGAGATAAGAAGGTTAACAGTTAACTGCCATGCAGTAACTCACATTTGACCCAGCAACCAAACAGGTGAATGAAAGGCTGAGATGATGTGAAAAGGAATATACGATGGATGCTTCTGGCAAAGGATAAAAGGACAAGCTGGACTGGTCTCTGTTGGAAGACCCCAATCCATGCACACAACTATCATCTACAGAGTGCTCCTGTCTTCCCCAGTCCTGGAACATTCCCTCAGCCTGAGTGTAGCAGGACAAGTGAGTATGCGTGTGTATGCACAGGTGCACGTATGATGGTTAAGCAGTTGTAAATAATAAAGCTTTTGCAGGTTAGCAGAGGCTCTCTGTGTGCTGTGTGTTCCCTGGAGACTTCATCACTGCCTGAGATCCTGAACTCTTGTATCTTGTAACCCTAAATGGAGGCATTCGTAACTGAGATACAACCTGAGAGCTTGTGTCTCAGCCAGCCAATGTTTTTCTTTGCTTCAGAGCAACGGCTGAGCCTGAAATGCTAGCAAATTATTATGGCTAGGATTTTCATGCAGGACAGAATTTTAACACCATGTTTCTGATGCAGTTCCCCGAGAACTGCTGCTTCTCCAACTCAGAATGTAAACAGCCCTATTGAGTACATTGTCAACAGACCATTTTCCAAGCCCATGCAGAGAAGATCTGATGGGTGACCCCCTTACACATTGACTGACTTTTGTGCATTGCTGTGATGCTACAGATGGATTTGGGTGATCAGCTGGGTAGCCACCAAGTCTCCCAGAATGGTAGACCAAAAGACTCCATGTAAATCTTTTCTTTTGGGATGGGTGCAATCTCATTTTACTGAAACAGTGGTTGATTGCAAGGGTGATGTCACAAGCAGCTGCAGACACATACAGTATGCCCTGAGAAAATTTCTTTTTCACATGTATACCCACCCAGTCCACAACTAGGTATTTCTGTCACCTGCAGGCATTAAGTTAAAGCCCCTGGGATCAGGTTCTTAACACCATCTTCCCAGTCCTCGTGAGGTGCAGCAGATCTTTTGCCAGGGGCTCCTCACCTCCAAAATCCATCCCATTCTCAAAGAATCAAAACCATTCCTGTTGGCACCATCTGTGTAGTTCGTTTCCAGTATTCTTCTCTCTCTTCCTGGGCCAGGTGCTCCTACAACTGGTACCCTCAGTTCCTCCACCACAGTCCCTGCTAGTACCTTATAGAGTCTCTGGCAGGGCCTTCAAGCCTATATTTCTTCCCACCTGGGAACTTGCTATTTATTTTATTTTATTTATTTATTTATCTAATTTATCCCCACCCATCTCCTGTTGGGAGACTCTGGGTGGTTTACAACAATACTGGGTTTCTATTGATTATTTCACATGTTCTTTGAACTGTTTAGTTTGGAGGTTTTACTCAACTGAGACATCATATATGGCGATAAAGATCGGAAATAAAGAAATCATCTATTGGTATGCAAATAAATGTGTTTGTTCAAGAGGGTAAGAAAAGAAAACAAAAAGAAGATCTGGGCTATTTTGCTGAAGATTTGTTTTATTTTATTTTATTCAGTTTGTCCCCGCCCATCTCCTCCCATTGGGGGACTGGGTGGTTTACAATAATCAGTTAAAACAATAACCACACAATGATATAGAATATACAAATATAAATTTATTCTAATAAATAAATATAAATAAGAGTAAAAAAGTAAAATTTAAACTACTGCAGAGAAATAGGGTTAGGGTTAGGGTTCTAAGGTTCAAATGAAAACCCCAGGAGATTGGAAAAAATGAAATGCAAAGAATATATTGAGAGAAAAGTGAATCTGGAGGGAAAAAACCATTATCTTAAAGCACAACATCTAGTGGCTCCAGGGTGAGCGTTCAGGCTTCCTCAACCTCATGCCTGCTGGCTGGAGGGGGGGTGGGCATTTTAGTACAATCCTGTGGAAGGATCAAATCAAAGCCTTCAAGTGGAAGGAAGATTGCTGCAGCCCCAGGTGAGTATAGATCAAGTGTTTATATTTGAGAAAGGAAAGAAGATGCATCTGCATCAAAAGGGGGTCCAAACTCTTGGCTGCTACCAATAGAACTGGTGACCGTGAAGTATTGAAACATCCATGCAGGCAGAAACGCTTGATGGATGCACTTGGTGCTTCTGCTGTAGATTTTGTTGCAGAATGCTGGAAAGCATTTGGCCTGAGAGATCAGAAAGAAACACACCAGGCATTTCTGTAAAACTAAGTGTATTTAAAGAAAGCATAAAACATAAACAGTTTCCATATCCAGAGCCCTGGATAGGCACAAACGCTTCTTACTACTTACAAGCTCATGCACATGTGCTGAGCTGGACTGGAAGAGAGGCTGCAAGACAGAAACTGAAACCTTCTGGTAGCAAGTCCAGGCAAGTTCCCCAAACAGCAGCTTTTTCTTATTTGGTCATCCTTTTCACACCCCAACCTGAGGACAATTAAGTCTGACCTTCTCACCCTGCCAAGTGATTTGTTACCATAGTAACCAGGCTACCTGGCCTCTCTGTGAATTGCTCCTTATACAACAACCTGAAATACCAACAAATTTAACTTTAGATGAATGGAAAGAAAGAAAGAAAGAAAGAAAGAAAGAAAGAAAGAAAGATTATTTCCAGACTAGATTGGGAGGTTGGGATTAAAGGGCAGCCATATAGACTCATGCATCACATGCAATTGGATGCTGCAGGTAACAAAGTCCTCGGTCTGCCTCAAGTGACTGTTGAACCTGGATGGCATGTGTCAGATGAAGTTGCTCAAATTCACTCACAATTGGATGCCGGCCTTGTTGCAGGTCTGGAGGAGATGTCACAGGAGGAATCTTGCCTGGTTATCTGGGAATGGTCTGGGCCTGAGAAAGAAGACAGGGTCCTTAGGACTGTGAGCTCAGCCACCTGCTCTTTGGCTCCATGCCCCTCTTGGCTTGGTAAGTGGCCCTTGGAGGGTCATGTGAGTGGGTTCTAGCAGTGATGAATTCTTTGAGTGAGATGGTTGCTCCTTTACCTCTCAAGGAGGCCTTGGTTTGCCCCCTTCTCAAGAAGCCATTGCTGGACCCCACTATAATGGACAATTTTCATTGAGTATCTAACCTCCCCTTTTTGGGGAAGGTGGTTGAGAAGGGGGTTGCACAACGGCTGCAACCATTGTAAGCAGATAATATCAGATTATCAGGATCCTTTTCAGTCAAGATTCAGGCCTGGGTATGGGATGGAAATGGCATTGGTCATGCCTTTGGATGATCTCTGGAGAGGGCGGGATGGCGGTTGTGCATCCATCCTTGCCCTACTTGACCCCTCAGCAGCTTTCAATTCCTTCACCCATGGTATCCTTCTGGATTGACTCAGAGGATTGCGGGGTGGTGGTGGCACGGGATTGGGCTGATTCCTCTCCTTTCTCTGGGGTCGATTCCAGTCAGAGGTGATGGCAGGGGAGAGATCCCGCCATCAGCCCCCACTATGTTGGGTACCTCAGGGTTCAGTGCACTCCTATTCAACACCTACAGTACATGAGGATGTTGGGTGAGCTCATCCATCACCACGGGGTGAGATATCATCAGTAAGCTGATGATACCCAATTATACTTCTCTGCCCCTGGCAAATTAAATGATGCCATGGACGTCTTATCCCGGTGCCTGGAGGCTGTGAGGGCCTGGATGGGGAACAACAGGCCTCAGCTGAACCCTGGCAAAACTGAGTGGCCTTGGGTTTGGGGCCTGCCGGTTCTAGGACTATGCTATATTTGGTGCTGGATGGGGTTGCACTGCCCCAAACAGACCTGGTGCACAACCTGGGGGTCCTCCTGGACCCATGGCTCCTGCTGGAAGAACAGGTGGCTGTTGTGGCTAGGAGGGCCTTTGCACAACTTCATATTGTGCACCAGATGTGCCCATTCCTAGATAGGGGCCTCTGCTCATGGTTATTCAAGCCCTAGTCATCTCCCATGTGGATTTCTATAGTGTGCTCTACATGGGGCTGCCCTTGACGAGTATCTGGAAACTTCAGCTGATGCAAAATGCAGCAGTGTGGGGAGTTATGTGTGTTTCTAGAAGAGTATAGATGACACCTCTGCTCCATGAGCTACACTGGTTACCAGTCTGTTTCTGGGTCCAATTCAAGATGCTGGTTTTGACCATTGAAGCCTGCCATGGCATGGGGCTGTGTAATCTGCGGGACCGCCTCTCCCTGATTATATCTGCCCATCCCATCAGATCCAGCAGAATAGGCATGTGATGGGTCCCCCTGGCTAGGGAGCTACATTTGGCAGGTCCCAGGAGGCAGGCCTTCTCTGCCGTGCTGCCTGCTTCATGGAACTTCCTCCCCCTGAACTGAGGTTGGCCCCATCCCTGTTGAGTTTCCAGAAGTCCCTCAAACCCTGGTTATGCCTTCAGGCCGAGGGGCCCCAGGGAACTAGTCCAATGCTGAGGTGGCTCCACTGTTATTAACCCTTGTTGTGCTCTCTTAGCCTTGTGTTTGCTTAATTTTTTAAATAACAATTGTCTTTTATATATGAACTTTTTAACTGTCTTGTTGTATGCCACCCAGAGTGTCAGGGCCCACAATCAAAGGGTTGTTAGATCCGTTGATGGTGCTCTCGGCCACTGAAGCAACAAATCCCAGGCTCCGGATGGCGGGGGGAGGGGGGAGTTGCTGAGAGCGAGAGGAAACCCAAGGTCGTGCCGGCCGGCCGGGGGTGGATGCTGGATGGTTAAGGGAAAAGCGGGGGGGGGGAGCGGGGGGGAGGTTTGACGTGCCCGTGTGCCTTTTGTCAGGGAGCTGCATGAGAACTTCTCTAGTCGTGGCTTTTTGCTTAGCATCTGTACACATCATCGGTAAATCTGACATCTGCATCTCATCGGGATGCCTGAGTCAGAATTTTGTTGGGTCAACTGTGTCAGAACTTTACACAGAGTCACTTTTCCATGAGATGGGAAGCCATATAAATTTGTGGAATGAATGAATGAATGAATGAATGGATGGATGGATGGATGGATGGATGGATGAATCACGTCATGGAGATGCTCCAGCAACAGCTTAGTGAGTCCACAGCAGACAGACTGGAAGAGAAAGCAACCCTTCTATTGCTTAGAGCACTCCCCTTATGGGATTGCAGCACTTTCGCAGCACTTCCTTCGCCAGAGGGACTGGAAGAGGTACCTCCGCTGATGCCCAGGGCTGGGGGTTGAGAGCCCAGCCCCAGCGACTCCAATCCCTAGGGGCTTCCCCCTCTCCTCTTGGCTGAAGACGCACAGGTGCCTCCCCTCCACGGCCACCTCCCTTTTATAAGCACTTCTAGCAATCCAGTCTCCATCCAGTGCTAGGAATGACCCTCCCTCCAGGGAAGAACAGGGAAATCAGTTGGATTTTCCCCTCCAGCCTCTAGCACAGCACCTCTTGGTCGTCTGCTCTGGAGAACAGCCCGAGCCTCTGCCGAAAAGAGCCTTCCTTGATGGGCTGAAGCAGAAGACATTCCACCTCGGAAAAGCAGAAAGAGGCTACACTTCTTGGTTCCAGCGAAGGAGCTGCTGGGTTAATCTTTTAGCCCAAGAAGAAGTCAGGGAAGGTCGTCAGCAAGATCTCCAACAGGCACCAGGCTCAAGAGTTCCCTTTTCACTTTGTTCTTCAGTGAAGGACAGTCTCAAGGCGGTTCTGCAGGGATGTTGATGTCATTCCATCCTTAAGGGTGAACGCTGAGCATTTCCATTTTTCTTGAAACCTGCCTAAACTGTGGAAAAACCAGACCACTATTGTACTTTGTTCTAGCTGTATTGCACCCTAGTGAACTCATTGTGGTCTATGCTGTGACTTTCTCTCTCCCTCTCCCTCTCCCTCTCTCTCTTTGCTTTTTTGGCTCTGCAGGGAAAAAGCTTCACAAGGGTGGGTTAGTGAGGTAACACAAAAGCTTGGAACTCCTGTGGCACAGATGAGGGCATTAGGAGATCAGTGAAGGGCAGTGGCAGGCACTCGTTATGACTCACCATGGCATCAGTTACCCCTACAAATGTCAGCATGGCAGTGTTTGCCCTGGGCGGCTTTCCTGGACTGGAGACAGCTCATGGCTGGATTGGCATCCCTGTCTTCTCTGCCTATTTGGTTGCCATGCTGGGCAACTGCACCATCCTCTACATCATCTGGGTGGAGCCAAGCTTGCATCGGCCCATGTATCAGTTCTTGGCTATGCTGGCTGCCGCCGACCTGGGCCTCTGTGTTGTCACAGTACCCACAGTGCTGGGTGTCCTCTGGTCCCGACTAAGGCAGATCACCAGTCAAGCTTGCGTTGCCCAACTCTACTTCCTTCACTCCTTGCCTCTCATGGAGTCAGCTGTGCTCTTTGCCATGGCGATGGACCGCTTCCTGGCTATCAGCTCCCCACTGAGGTACTCTGAGCTGCTGAGCACCACCAGTCAAACAAATTGGCCTTGCCCTCCTTATGAGGAGCACACTTATCATAGTGCCCCCTTTTTATTTCCTTGCAAAGTTCCCCTACTGTCCAGCTGCGAGATTGTCCCACTCCTACTGTCTGCACCAGGACCTGATTCGCTTGGCTTGCAGTGACACCACCTTCAACAACATTTATGGCCTCAGCATGATCCTCCTCACCATGGGCTGCGACCTCCTCTTCATTCTGATTTCCTACAGCCTAATCCTGAAGGCAGTCCTGGGCATGGTCTCCAGTGGCCGCAGCCCTCTCAAGGCCCTGAGCACCTGTGTCTCGCACATCTGTGCTGTCCTGGTCTTCTACATCCCTGTGCTTGGCCTGTCTGTTGTGCACCGGTTTGGGCAGCATGCGCCTCCCCTCCTCCACGTCCTCATGGGCAATGTCTACATCCTCTTCCCGCCCCTTATGAATCCCCTAATTTACAGCATCAAAACAAAGGAGATCTCTAGCCGGCTCCTCCGAATGCTCAGGAACCTCTGGAAGATTTAGCAGAAGGGAAGGCAAGGGGACTTAATCTCTGCACTGGAAGAGAATGGCACACTTCTTTTCAAGGCCTCCTGCAGGTAAATCCTTTCATTGTCAAGTGGCCAAGCAGGGACTAGAACGACCCTGCACCTAGTGACGTTACCGTTACCCCAATGATAGGTTGTGCACACGGAGAGTGAGATATTCTGGGACCCCCATTTTATTAAGCACGTTCCACAGCTTGATATGATAAATAAAATCAACAGCCTTTCTATAATCATTGAAGCACATATTGACTCCTTTTTGATATTTTTTGCTTTCTCCGTTTAAAAAAAACAACCCTCCGTCAGCTATAATGTTTCATGTTTCTCGGCCTTTTCTAAAGCCAGCTTGAACATCTGGCATCTTTTTCTCGTAGGGCTCCAATCTGCACTGGATGATCCTGAGCAGCATTTTGTTAGAGAGTGAAATTAAGGCTATTGAATGATAATTTGCACACTCTGCAAAGTCTCCTCTCCTGGTATTGGAGTGCAGATTGACTTCTTCCAAACTGTTGACCACCACTGTGTCGTTCTCCAGATTTCCTGGCATGGTTCGGTTAGAACCTCTACAGATGCTTCTTCTGTTGCCTGCCGTATTTCCACAGATACTCCTTCCAGTCCTATAGCCTTCTGACTTGGTACTGATCAGAGTGCTGATCTAACTTCCTCTTCCAGGACTAGAAGTTCTTATAAGTAGGGAATATCTTCTAAGCTTTCTTGGATAAGAACATATCTACTCTACAGAATTTCAGTATACTCCTTCCATCTTTGATCTTCTTGGAATCAGTTACCATCTGGGATCCCCAGGCACACTAATTCAAGGTGGGAACCTTCTTCTAAGTTCGGAGACCTTTTGAAAGGCTTTCCTTGTGTTTCCATGTCTGTTTCCATCTTCAGTATCTTTACAGGTGTTGTTGTACTACTGCTTCTTGCCTCTTTGAACAGCTTTCTCTGAAAACTCTTTGTTAAATTCATTTCTGAGATTTTTGTTTTGCCTTTGGCTTCTCTTCCCTTCTTGGCAATTTCCATGGTTTGCTCTGACAGTGAGCACGTCTCTTCGGTTTCTTCATTTTTTTGGCAGTGCATTTTCACATTCTTCTGTAACAACTTCTTTAAGTTCATCCCACGGTTCCTCTGGTTCTCTCTCAATGAGGTTCAGGACTTCACAGAGATTCCTGATATTCTCCTTTATGCTGAAGATCATGTCATGGAAACAGGTTGGTTCCTTCCTCCTCTTTGGCTTAACTTGGAATTTGCACATGAGCAGGGCATGCTCTGTTTCAAAGTCAGCCTCTGGCCATGTCTTTGCTATTATAACTGAGCTCCTCTACTTCCCGGTACGATAATAGAGTCAATACACTGGCGCCAGTCAAGCAGTGATGAGCTTTCAGGCCAAATGGCTGTGGGTTACTTCTCTGAGGGCCAGATGTTTCTCCCGCAGCTCTGGCTGGTGTCTTCTGAGGCAGCGAGCTGCTTTGTGGAGTCGCTCTTGATGGTTCACAGGCCACCCGTATGCAGATAGTACCTGTTCAGTTAATTCATTTTTCAGTTCATATGTTTATTCTCCAAGTGGAGAAAAATAGGAAAAAAAACAGAATAGGGGAAAAGAAACACACCAATTGTTAAAATTTTAAAAAGGTGCAATGTTCCTGCAGTAGTATCTTGAGAAACACATTTTCAACTAGAAAGGATGTTGAGGTTCTTGCTTACAGCACTGTAGACCATTTTTCTCTAAGCCCACCAGGTAACACTCATCCTTTCAGCCCCAAGTGTGAGGAGCTTCTTCAGCTCCTGGATGCTGAGGGGTGCCCCATCCTCAGATTTCTCATCCTGGAGAGAGCAGTCTTGTGTTGGCTACTGGCAGCAGAGAAACAGGCCAGTGGCTCTTTGCAAGCCGAGATTTGCATCCTGCTGACAAGGTGGGCAATCTCAGTTGCTACTTGAAGAACAGCAGGCCAGCCTTTCTCAACCAAGTCCCCATCCAGGTGTGCTGGCACTTGCTAGGAATTCTAGGGACTGCACCCTATCTAGAGAACATCAGTTTGAAAAAGACTACAACATTAGTATGCAATCCTATGCACAGACTTTCCCAGGAGTAAATCTCACTGAATTCAACATGATCTTCTAATCAGGCATGTGTTGGAATGCGCTGTCAGCCATGGATCTGGTATGGGTTGGGTGCAATTTTTCCTAATCCCATTGGTTTCTAATAATTTGAAAGGGGACAACAATGTTCCACTTTTTCTATGGTATGCCTAATTTTTAGCCCTTCTATTGTACCCATCCTGCATGTTCACGCTTCCTTCTTTCTTTGAATGCATGCTTCCAATAATTAATTGCATTACTAATTAGTTAAGCTACACAGACATTGTAATTCATGAGTTATAATGTGACATTGTCATCTGTTTTATTCTCCATGCTTTGTACTTCCTTTTTCAGGCAGATTGTGGTGCCAAATGCAAAAGAGTGCCCTATATGTGTGTATTTCAGAGAATACTGAATTGCTGTGCAGTTGAGCATCCTCGCTGCTACATGCAAAATTTTGCATTTGTTCTTTGTTGAGCTTTGCAGCAAAGACTGAGTACTGTGCAATTGGGCAATTGGGCAATGGAAAGGATTCAGCATGCACATTAAGCAAAATCTAGGCTGCCAGGCTGTAATTTCTTGTTTTGTAAATCTGCTGCTCTCCTCTCCCCCAGAACAATAAGGGCCAACAATCAAAATCCTAATTTGCTTAAATCACCCTGTGGTACTGCCCCACACGCACACAGAAAAATTCAGATGCTGTCTGTTTATTTAAAAAAATAAAAATATTTTTATTTCCTTTTCCAATGAATGTCTTACATGTGACTACTTAAAATTAAAAAGGCATTACCCTCCATTTTCTTTTTAAAAAAGAGATTGATTCTATTGATCAGTTGTGAGATGAGTCAATCTCCCCCCTCAGAAAGAGGGAAGAAAGGGCTAATTTCCCACGCTGGCCACATCCCCATAATCACCGCCCTGCCTCTCATTTGTGCATGGCAGTTTCCAGGCTGCTGAGCTCCCCAATCACTCTGGGTGGCTCACAAGGAACGAAAACAGCCTACATCAAAAAATAATACGTCTGACCAGAAGACCAACTCCATGTCACAACCACCCCATGCCCACACCCCAAAGCATAGGGACCCGACCCCTTCAAACGGTTGGTTTCTAAGAATTCTGTGTCTTATTTAATACGCTTTACAGGAATACAATTTGCAAAATCTTTGATGGATTCAAATAGCAACTGGATTTACTTTTGCATACTGCCAAATATTGTGGTACAAACTGAACCAAGTTCTCCAGTCAGCGCTTGCATGAGAAAGCTATTTATGTTCTTCTGTGGAGCAAAAACAGTGAAGCAAGCCATTTGTTTTGTTTGTTGAATATGATGTTGCAAGAAAAAATAACTTTGGAGAGATTAGAGTTTTGCAGTGGAAAAGACCAGAAACAAAGGTTTAAAGCAGCCTGCACAACGTGTGGGCCCGTGGGTCACATGCAGTCCACCAAGCAGCAAACCCACGGCTGCCAAATGGCACGGGCACCAGGAGGGATCTCCCGTTGCCACCTAGTTTCTCACGGCCACCTCCGCCCCAAAGGACACTTTGCCAAGTGCCTCCAGGCCTCCCCGACATTGCCAGCTCCATGGCTGCCACCACACCGCCAGCTACCAAACAGCTTGGTGGGCCAGCTGTTCCTTTGTGACCCACAGTTATTTTTAATGTATCAGTGTGGCCTTTCCCCTCTATGAGTTGACATAATTTTACAAAAATTAAAGAACCTATTTACAAAATGTTTGTGCCCATTCAAATCCATTACAAAGTGAAAAAACCATAACAGGGGAGTGGGATAATGCCGTTATTAAAACTACTCCAGAAGTTATAAAACTGTCGGTCGCTTCCTAAGGGGCTTCCTCAGCTGGCAAACTGCATCATGCACAGCAGTTCAGCGGAGCCTGGTCTTGGGGCTCATCCCTCCCACCCTGCCTCTCAGAAAATAACCCACAGCTGAACCCTTGCCTACTTCATACTGACATGCCAATCCCTTTTTATTCTGGTGAGGCAAGTCCTTCCTACTTGAAGGGTTATGAATTGCAATAGATCAAAGTGCCAGTTTCCCCCAAATGTAAGATTATCGTCCCAGGAATTCTGAACCACAGAATGACTGCTTTCTAAGGGGTGAAACTTTAAAGTCACTTTAAAAGTGCTGACTCCAATAGCAGAGATCCCTTCTTAATTTTCTGTTCTAAGGATGATGGCCTGTAATTTCCACCTCATCATTTTCAGGTACTGAATATGGAGATTAGCATCAGAGGCCCCACGTCTGCTTCTAGATGTGGTGTCTTTGTGGTTCTGTGGGGCCATGCACCTCATTTCTGTCAGTACGTTCAGAAGAATTTCTTCCTCCACCCAACCTGGCGGAGCACACTGTCACGGATCTCCTTGGTCTTGATGCCATACACAATGGGGTTGAGGGTGGGAGGGAGCAGCAGGTAAAGGTTAGCTAGGAGGACCCATACGTGGGGGGCAAGCTGGTGCCCAAAGCGGTGGGTCAGAATGGAGAAGAGGCCTGGCACAAAAGCAATTAGGATAACACAGATATGAGAGCCACAGGTGTTGAAGGCCTTGAGTCAGGCTTCCCTGGGCAGCTGAAGGACTGTCTGCAGGATCATGCCATAGGACAGGCAGATGAGCAGAATGTCTGAAGGCCCCACATAGAGGGCCACAGTCCATACAGGCTGTTGACAGTGATGTCTGCGCAGGCCAGCTTCACCACGGCCATGTGTTGGCAATATGTGTGGGGCACCATGTTGCTTGCACAGAATGGCAGCTTCATGGCCAAAACTGGGAGTGGCATGATGAGAGCAACAGCCCGGGCCACCACAACCATTCCAATCTTGAAAAGCCGCCGATTGGTCAAGATCACTTCATAACGCAGTGGAGAGCATATGGCCACATAGCGGTCAAGTGCCATGGCAACAAGGACAGTAGTCTCCATCACAGAGAACAAGTGGATGAAAAACACCTGGGCCAAGCAGCCAGCAAAGCTAATCTCCCTGTCAAGGAATAGGAAGGAACACAACATCTTGGGTAGCGTGGCTGATGAGATGACCAGGTCGATAGCCGCCAGCATGGAGAGGGAGATATACATTGGCTTATGGAGACTGGCTTCTACCTTGATGACCAGCAAGATGACGCTGTTCCCCAGGAGGGTAATGAGGTACATGGAAAAGAGGGGGATGGACAGCCAGTGGTGGGTGGCTTCCAGACCCGGGATGCCCAGCAGGATGAAGGAGGAATGGCTGATGTTCTGCAGGAACATGGTGCTGCCCTTCCACCATCACAGAAGAAGGCACTCCCTACATGAGAGAAAAATGCCTAGCAGAGTTCCCAGAAGCCCCAGACTCAAGCAGAGGGAGAGGGAGTGTTAGTGGGGCTGGGCGCCAAAATGGATCTGCCCTCTGCCTGCTCCCTTGATTTTTGCTCCAACAAGGAAGCTCTGCTGGGAAACGAGGAGGATTGGCTGGGCAGCCTAGAAAGAGCACTGAGCCCATCTCCTCCTTGGCATGGGCAGGAAGCTTGATTTGAGGCAGTTCGAGCAGAGTATGATTATTATTATAAATTTATTAATTTATTTGTTATTTCAATTTATATAGCTGCCATCTCAAATCTATGACCCTCACAATGATTTAAAAACAATATAAGAAACAAAAACAATACAAAAGCAAAGGTTAATTTTTGCACCTAGGGGGAAGAACTTGCCTGGACTTGTTTTAGTTTCAGTTTTCCCTTCTGTGTAGGCATGTAGAGTTGAGTTAAGCAGCTCTCACTGAGAGCCTGTAAGAATGCAGAAGACTTTAAAGATGTTTTGCTTTCTGTAAATAAAATTATTTTTATAGAAATGCCTGGTGTGTGACTTTTCTGATCTCTCCTGGGCTAAAGGCTTTCCTAGCAATCTGCCAACAGGTTATGTGCCCAGTAAACAGCCCAGTAAGCCCAGTAAAACCCAGAGAGAAAAGAGAGATCAGCTCCGCACCTCATGCACAATTTAAAGGCAGGTAGCAAAGACCTGTGAAGATTTCCTTTGGAGCCACCTGGAGATTTTCCAGCAACTGCCAGTCTACAGGACAAAGAAGCCAGCTGAGGTGACTTGCAAAAGAAGGAAGAAGCCATGGCTACCTCCCAGCCCTCAGCGATGCCTCTGGAGCGCCTATCAGAGACCAACTATTTGAATTGGGCCCTGAAGATGGAGATGTATCTTCGCAGAGAGAACCTTTGGCTGCCAATTGGTGAGCAAACCCCCCAAAATCCCAGTGCTGAATGGCTGAGACAGGATGAGCGGGCTAGAGCCACCATTATCCTGGGAGTTGAGGACAATCAGCTAGTCCACGTGCGAGGCATGCAGTCTGCAAAGCAACTTTGGGACGCTTTGAGAGACTTATATGTAAAGGCAACAGCAGGGAGTAAAGTTACTCTGACGAAAAAAGCTGTACAGAGCCTACCTGGCAGAAGGAGAAAGCCTTCCTGAGCACCTGCATTATATTCAGCAGCTGTTTGTTGAGTTGCAGGAGAGAGGAATGGAATTTACACCTCTCACAAAATCCTATATCCTCCTGTCCTCACTGAATGAAACGTGGGACACACTGATTTGTACCCTGGAGGCTATGCCTGAAGCAGACCTCACCCCATTGTATGTTACACAGCGCTTACTCACTGAATGGGAGAAGAGAGAGGAAAGATCCCCCCCCCCATCTCTTCTGGAAAGCTGCAAGACCAGAAAATGAGGGAAAGGAAGCTGAGGCCACAGCACTAGCCAGCCAGCGATGCTTCACTTGTGGTTCAGCTGGACATTTGCAGAAAGACTGTGCCTTGAGACCCAAGAGTAGAAAGACAGAGAAGAAGAACACAAGGGCAACACAGAAGAAGGCTCTTCAGACAACCCAAATTGCACAGGTTGCTGAGAAGGGTAATTCTGATGTATGGGTGTTAAATGACAATTGGTCCCAGAATCTATGTAATTGTAAAAGCTCTTTTGTGTCACTGTCTAAAACTGAAAGAGAAAGTGTATCTTTGGCTGATGGGTCTGTCACCAAAATTATGGGACAAGGTGACTTGTATTTATCCTGCTTGGGAGAAACTGTAAAAGGTGTGTTGTATGTGCCAAATTTACAATCAAACCTTTTATCTGTGGCACAATTGGCTGCAACAGGGTATGTCATAACATTTAAGAAAAATGGTTGTGAGATATGTAAACATGGAAAATTGTGTGCTACTGGTATGTTAAAAGACTCCTTGTACATTGTGCAAAATGCAAGGAAGCCAAGCTGCAAGGCTGCAGTTGGCAACACTCCATATCATGACCAATGTGTACACCTGATGCACAGGAGATTTGGTCATGCTAATTTCAAGTATATAGCACAAATGCCACAGCTGTGTGCTGACCTAAAGCTGAAGCCCTGTGACAAATACTTAGATTGTGTAGTTTGCAAAGAATGCCAAATGCTAAAAGCTCCTGTGAGTAAGCACAGTGACAGAGTTCCAACTAGACCTTTGGAAATTGTACACTCTGACATTATTGGTCCTTTTGCTCCAGGTCTTGGACAAGCAAGGTATGCAATGACCATCACTGATGATTTCTCAAGATACACATTCATCTACATCTTAAAACACAAAGATGAGGCATTTGAGAAATTTAAAGGTTTTGTGACATGGGCAAATGGAAAATTCCCTAGGCCTGTATCTGCACTCCAATGTGATAGGGGAGGAGAGTACCTTTATCACAAATTCAAAAGGTTCCTGGCAGAAAAGGGGATAGAACAAATTCTTTCTAACCCTTACACCCCTCAGCAAAATGGTGTTGCTGAAAGAAAGGGCAGAACCTTGCAAAATGCGATGGAATGCATGCTTAAGGATTCACATTTATCTTTTAAGTATTGGGGAGAGGCAATATCTACTGCCTGTTATGTACAAAACAGATTGTATAACTCTGTGATTCAGGACACTCCGTTCCATTTGTTTTATGGTGTGAAACCAAAGGTAAACCATCTTAGAGTGTTTGGTAGCACTGCTTGGGTTCATATTCCAAAACAACAGAGAAGGAAAGGAGGCCCCACAACAAAGAAAGCCATCTTTGTTGGCTATGAACAAAGCCAAAGGAGCTACAGGTTCATAGTGGGAGAGAAATTGATAATTAGCAAAAGCGCTTCTTTTGCTGAACAAAACTGGGGGAGATTAAACTCTAGCTCTCCAGTTGATCTGACCACCACAAGAGAACAGCAAGGACTTGCTGATGGTGATCTTTTGCCTGATGAGGACCTAAAACAGAAAAGCAAACTCAAGATCTGTCTGATGAGACAGATGCTTCTCAGGAAAGTGATAGGAGTCAAAATTTAAGCCCTGTATTACCTCACAGATCTCAGAGAAGTAATAAAGGCATTCCTCCATCACATTTTCAGGCTGAAACAGTAAAGGCATTTCACATATTCACAGAACCTGAGTCTTTAGAACAAGTGAATGCTTTACCAGCTGAGATTGCACAAAATTGGCATTCTGCCATGCAACAGGAGTTAGCATCCTTGAAAGAAAACAAAACATGCAAACTAGTAAATTTACCTCCCAGTGAACGCTGTCCGGGTTGCAGGTGGGTTTTCAAACTGAAAAGGGATGCTGATGGCAAAATCCAAAAATATAAAGCAAGGTTAGTTGCAAAAGGGTTCACTCAAAGGAAAGATTTAGACTTTGACAAGACTTTTGCACCAGTTACTAAAGGTGAATCAATTAGATTACTGTTAAAAATTGCTGCACTCAAAGGAATGTCAGTTCACCACTATGACATTCAAACTGCATTTCTCTATGGTGATTTAGACCACAAATTATACATGCAGCAACCCCCTGGCTATGAAAAAGGGGAGAATCTAGTCTGTGAACTGCAGAAGTCAATCTATGGGTTAAAACAAGCTCTAGATCCTGAAACCAAAAATTAGATGAAAAAAAATACTGCAGAATTTTGGTTTTGAAAAAGGAAAAGCAGATACATGTGTATATATGAAGAAAGACAAACAAGGCTGTATGTATCTGTGCATTTATGTTGATGATTTGCTGCTGTTCACACCAACAGAAAAACAAAGGCTTGATTTTGAAGCCTGCATGAAAAGCCATTTCACATTAAAAAGCCTTGGAACTGTAACAAATAACCTAGGTTTGGAAATACACAGGGAGAAGGATGGTAGCTTTCTGTAAAACCAAAGGGGAGATAATGTTAAAATATTGTGAATGGAAAGACATACAGAGTTGTCAAAGAAAATTGGTTTGCATCTTATTCTGTAGTATAAAAAGGGGAGTGTTAATGTTTTCTATTACAGATTAAAGTTACTATGGTAACTAATCATTTTGGCCGGGTGAAAAGGTTGAATTCAACTGTCCCCTTTTTGAATGTTAATTTTTGCAGCTGGGGGGAAGAACTTGCCTGGACTTGTTTTAGTTTCAGTTTTCCCTTCTGTGTAGGCATGTAGAGTTGAGTTAAGCAGCTCTCACTGAGAGCCTGTAAGAATGCAGAAGCCTTTAAAGATGTTTTGCTTTCTGTAAATAAAATTATTTTTATAGAAATGCCTGGTGTGTGACTTTTCTGATCTCTCCTGGGCTAAAGGCTTTCCTAGCAATCTGCCAACAGGTTATGTGCCCAGTAAACAGCCCAGTAAGCCCAGTAAAACCCAGAGAGAAAAGAGAGATCAGCTCCGCACCTCATGCACAATTTAAAGGCAGGTAGCAAAGACCTGTGAAGATTTCCTTTGGAGCCACCTGGAGATTTTCCAGCAACTGCCAGTCTACAGGACAAAGAAGCCAGCTGAGGTGACTTGCAAAAGAAGGAAGAAGCCATGGCTACCTCCCAGCCCTCAGCGATGCCTCTGGAGCGCCTATCAGAGACCAACTATTTGAATTGGGCCCTGAAGATGGAGATGTATCTTCGCAGAGAGAACCTTTGGCTGCCAATTGGTGAGCAAACCCCCCAAAATCCCAGTGCTGAATGGCTGAGACAGGATGAGCGGGCTAGAGCCACCATTATCCTGGGAGTTGAGGACAATCAGCTAGTCCACGTGCGAGGCATGCAGTCTGCAAAGCAACTTTGGGACGCTTTGAGAGACTTATATGTAAAGGCAACAGCAGGGAGTAAAGTTACTCTGACGAAAAAAGCTGTACAGAGCCTACCTGGCAGAAGGAGAAAGCCTTCCTGAGCACCTGCATTATATTCAGCAGCTGTTTGTTGAGTTGCAGGAGAGAGGAATGGAATTTACACCTCTCACAAAATCCTATATCCTCCTGTCCTCACTGAATGAAACGTGGGACACACTGATTTGTACCCTGGAGGCTATGCCTGAAGCAGACCTCACCCCATTGTATGTTACACAGCGCTTACTCACTGAATGGGAGAAGAGAGAGGAAAGATCCCCCCCCCATCTCTTCTGGAAAGCTGCAAGACCAGAAAATGAGGGAAAGGAAGCTGAGGCCACAGCACTAGCCAGCCAGCGATGCTTCACTTGTGGTTCAGCTGGACATTTGCAGAAAGACTGTGCCTTGAGACCCAAGAGTAGAAAGACAGAGAAGAAGAACACAAGGGCAACACAGAAGAAGGCTCTTCAGACAACCCAAATTGCACAGGTTGCTGAGAAGGGTAATTCTGATGTATGGGTGTTAAATGACAATTGGTCCCAGAATCTATGTAATTGTAAAAGCTCTTTTGTGTCACTGTCTAAAACTGAAAGAGAAAGTGTATCTTTGGCTGATGGGTCTGTCACCAAAATTATGGGACAAGGTGACTTGTATTTATCCTGCTTGGGAGAAACTGTAAAAGGTGTGTTGTATGTGCCAAATTTACAATCAAACCTTTTATCTGTGGCACAATTGGCTGCAACAGGGTATGTCATAACATTTAAGAAAAATGGTTGTGAGATATGTAAACATGGAAAATTGTGTGCTACTGGTATGTTAAAAGACTCCTTGTACATTGTGCAAAATGCAAGGAAGCCAAGCTGCAAGGCTGCAGTTGGCAACACTCCATATCATGACCAATGTGTACACCTGATGCACAGGAGATTTGGTCATGCTAATTTCAAGTATATAGCACAAATGCCACAGCTGTGTGCTGACCTAAAGCTGAAGCCCTGTGACAAATACTTAGATTGTGTAGTTTGCAAAGAATGCCAAATGCTAAAAGCTCCTGTGAGTAAGCACAGTGACAGAGTTCCAACTAGACCTTTGGAAATTGTACACTCTGACATTATTGGTCCTTTTGCTCCAGGTCTTGGACAAGCAAGGTATGCAATGACCATCACTGATGATTTCTCAAGATACACATTCATCTACATCTTAAAACACAAAGATGAGGCATTTGAGAAATTTAAAGGTTTTGTGACATGGGCAAATGGAAAATTCCCTAGGCCTGTATCTGCACTCCAATGTGATAGGGGAGGAGAGTACCTTTATCACAAATTCAAAAGGTTCCTGGCAGAAAAGGGGATAGAACAAATTCTTTCTAACCCTTACACCCCTCAGCAAAATGGTGTTGCTGAAAGAAAGGGCAGAACCTTGCAAAATGCGATGGAATGCATGCTTAAGGATTCACATTTATCTTTTAAGTATTGGGGAGAGGCAATATCTACTGCCTGTTATGTACAAAACAGATTGTATAACTCTGTGATTCAGGACACTCCGTTCCATTTGTTTTATGGTGTGAAACCAAAGGTAAACCATCTTAGAGTGTTTGGTAGCACTGCTTGGGTTCATATTCCAAAACAACAGAGAAGGAAAGGAGGCCCCACAACAAAGAAAGCCATCTTTGTTGGCTATGAACAAAGCCAAAGGAGCTACAGGTTCATAGTGGGAGAGAAATTGATAATTAGCAAAAGCGCTTCTTTTGCTGAACAAAACTGGGGGAGATTAAACTCTAGCTCTCCAGTTGATCTGACCACCACAAGAGAACAGCAAGGACTTGCTGATGGTGATCTTTTGCCTGATGAGGACCTAAAACAGAAAAGCAAACTCAAGATCTGTCTGATGAGACAGATGCTTCTCAGGAAAGTGATAGGAGTCAAAATTTAAGCCCTGTATTACCTCACAGATCTCAGAGAAGTAATAAAGGCATTCCTCCATCACATTTTCAGGCTGAAACAGTAAAGGCATTTCACATATTCACAGAACCTGAGTCTTTAGAACAAGTGAATGCTTTACCAGCTGAGATTGCACAAAATTGGCATTCTGCCATGCAACAGGAGTTAGCATCCTTGAAAGAAAACAAAACATGCAAACTAGTAAATTTACCTCCCAGTGAACGCTGTCCGGGTTGCAGGTGGGTTTTCAAACTGAAAAGGGATGCTGATGGCAAAATCCAAAAATATAAAGCAAGGTTAGTTGCAAAAGGGTTCACTCAAAGGAAAGATTTAGACTTTGACAAGACTTTTGCACCAGTTACTAAAGGTGAATCAATTAGATTACTGTTAAAAATTACTGCACTCAAAGGAATGTCAGTTCACCACTATGACATTCAAACTGCATTTCTCTATGGTGATTTAGACCACAAATTATACATGCAGCAACCCCCTGGCTATGAAAAAGGGGAGAATCTAGTCTGTGAACTGCAGAAGTCAATCTATGGGTTAAAACAAGCTCTAGATCCTGAAACCAAAAATTAGATGAAAAAAAATACTGCAGAATTTTGGTTTTGAAAAAGGAAAAGCAGATACATGTGTATATATGAAGAAAGACAAACAAGGCTGTATGTATCTGTGCATTTATGTTGATGATTTGCTGCTGTTCACACCAACAGAAAAACAAAGGCTTGATTTTGAAGCCTGCATGAAAAGCCATTTCACATTAAAAAGCCTTGGAACTGTAACAAATAACCTAGGTTTGGAAATACACAGGGAGAAGGATGGTAGCTTTCTGTAAAACCAAAGGGGAGATAATGTTAAAATATTGTGAATGGAAAGACATACAGAGTTGTCAAAGAAAATTGGTTTGCATCTTATTCTGTAGTATAAAAAGGGGAGTGTTAATGTTTTCTATTACAGATTAAAGTTACTATGGTAACTAATCATTTTGGCCGGGTGAAAAGGTTGAATTCAACTGTCCCCTTTTTGAATGTTAATTTTTGCAGCTGGGGGGAAGAACTTGCCTGGACTTGTTTTAGTTTCAGTTTTCCCTTCTGTGTAGGCATGTAGAGTTGAGTTAAGCAGCTCTCACTGAGAGCCTGTAAGAATGCAGAAGCCTTTAAAGATGTTTTGCTTTCTGTAAATAAAATTATTTTTATAGAAATGCCTGGTGTGTGACTTTTCTGATCTCTCCTGGGCTAAAGGCTTTCCTAACAACCTGCCAACAGTATAGCACAGGTAAAACTCACCAGAATGTTTTGTGATAGTGGCTGCAAGATGTTGAAGAAGGGACCAAACAGCTGAAACTGAGATGGATCTCTGGGCTTGAGAGAGGAACTCCAAGGAGCTGTTTCCAGCCTCATCTGCTGCAGTTTCCAAGCCAGGGGAAGGAAGAGTTCGGCATCATTGTGGACTGGCCAACTCCTCCAGCATGGTCTCCAGTCCTGGGCAGTCTTAAAGGAAGATGTGGGGGATATGATGGGCAGTGATAAAGTTTGATAGATAGATAGATAGATAGATAGATAGATAGATAGATAGATAGATAGATAGATATTCAGAGAACCTGAACAGGTTCAGAGAAGGATTGTGAAGGTGGTCAGGAGACTGGAGTGTAAATCCTACAAAGAGAACTGGGAAGAACTGGGAAGATTCAGCCTTGTGAAAGGTCCACTGAAGGGGGATATGATGGTGCTGTGCAATGACTGACCAATGGATCAGAGAGTGTTTGTGCAGAGAGAGCATGCACATGCTGTGTGGTTGTGGCCCAGCTGTAAACCTGGTCTGGGGCAGCCATTCCTTGCAATGCTGATCAGTTCACAGGCCTGTCGTCTTTGGGGCCTTGTACAAGGTGTAAGATCACCACAATCAGGAGGCTAAGTTGGCAATGGGGGGAGGGGGAGAGGAGGTGCAAAGGAGGCTGGGAATCAGGCCCTGGATCTGTTTCTGCTTCTTTCCAGATGTCATTATTACAACGTGTCCACTTTTATTCATTTATTGACTGGCTGTCTAATAATCATCAAATGACTCAAGGTGGGATATAGAAAAAGTTAAAAACATAGTATTACAATAAAAGAAGAACCCAGGGAAACTGACATTTAAAGCAGTTAGCACACCAGTGAATTCACCAGGTCCCACAGCCCAGGGGCAGCCGGAAGACCCACCGGGGAAGCTGATCAGAGAGGTGGTCCTGAAAACAACCAGCCCTAAGCTGTGAAGGGCTGTATGGATGAATGGCACCCAGAAGCCATTCAACTGGCAACCAGTGCAGCTCATACAGTGGTGGTGTCCCGTGGGCACAGTGAGGTGTACCCAAAACTATTCTGCACCTGCTATAGCTTCAACATGGTCTTCAAGGGCAGCCCCGAGCAAAGCCCACTCCTGTAGTCCAAGCAAGAGGTCACTAAGGCCCGAGTAAATGCAAGATGCAAAATGCAAGGGGCTTCCATCCAAACCCTGAGAGCCTCCAGGCGCTGGGGGAGAGCCTCAACAGCCTCTCCTGACTGGCACGGAGCCAAAATGGAAGATGGAGCATCATCAGTAGGTGAGGATACCGGACCCTGTGCCCTCGGATGACCTCACCCACCAGCCTCAGAAGGACCTTACGGGAGACCAGCCGGGAGGAAGGAGGGAAGCGGCCACCACGCGATGCTCCCCACTCCCAACACTGGACCAGTCCAGGAGGATGCCACAATGGCTGGTCCAGAAGGCCACTGGCAGATCAAGAAGGACCGGGAGAGCTGCAAGGTGAGGCAACCACTTCATTTGGCCCAGCAGGATGTTTGGATGGGGGCTACCTGGGCTCCCCAAGGAGCAAAAGGTCTTCAGGCCTTCAGGCCAGGCGATAGAGAGAAAAGGACGGGGCAGCAGTGGGGCTGAGCCTGGGCTCTCTGGGAAGCCCCGGAAAGTGTCTGTTGGGAGGACGGGCAGAGCCAGGTGGCTCCTGTGTTGGGCTGTTCTGGGCCAGGGCAAACCAGCCCAGGGCGGACACCTCCGCTCCCCCCCTCCCCGCCCCGCCCCCCCTTGCCCAGTTTGAAGCTTCTGGGAGTTTAGAGACGGCTCTCCCCCAGGCCTTATGAATTCCTCTTCTGGAAGCAGGTGCAGCTGGCCAACAGGGCAGAGCTTTGTTGGGGCTCAGGGAGCGGGCCACAGAAAGCCCCCAATCTAGCATTCCTTAAAGGTCCCCCTAGAGAAGGCCAGCAGGTGGGCAGGCAGCCGCTCCTCAGTGGAGGGCCCGCTGAGCCCCCACCTCACTGCTGGGAGGAGTTGGCACAGCTCTGCCGGTCCGATGTTGCCGATTCGCAGGCGGGGCTGATGCGGGGCGGGTTTCGTGGCAGCTGATCAGCTGCTGAACACCTCGCTCCCCGCCCCGCAGAAGCCCTGGCCCCACACCTCCCCGAGGGCGCGAGAGCCAAGGGCGAAGGGCTACACTCCGCGGCTCAGGGCCAGCTTAAGCGGGACAGGCTAAGGTCGGGCACAAGCCTCCGACGTGCCGGGCGCGGCCTCGGGGCGGCCGGGCAAGGGAGGGAGGGCGAGCCCCGCCAGGTTTCAGGCGCCTCGCCCGCCGTCCCTAGCGGGGAGGCGAGGCGGGGCGGGGCGGGGAGGGGAGGGGGCGCTTGGAGGCGGCCCTCCCCGGCAGTCAGGCCGGGAAGCAGCTGAGCCCAGTTAATGGTTAACGGTCCCTGCGGCCTCTCGGCATCCGCGGGCTGGAATTCCCAGGCAGGGAGGCGGTGGGCAATAATAGCCGGCGCCTGGCGCGCCCCTTCCGACGCGGCCGCTGTCTTCCCCGCGCAGCTGCCCTTAGCGCGGACGCGGCACGGAGGCACGTAGCCCGCCCGCCGACCGGTGAGCTGCCGCGGATGCCCCCGCCCGCCTCTCCTGCCCGCCGAGCGCCCGGCCTCGGGCAGGCAGCTCCACGGGCCACGCCCGATGGGCGGTGGCTTCCTGGCAGCGGAGCCTCGTGCCTGCCTGGAAGGCTGCTGGGCGCCTGGAGCGGGGCCGGGAGGGCTCCCTTCCCCCGGGTGGACGCCCCGCGGCGCCCGGTGGCGCCCGCCGGCCGGGGCGCAGCTCGATGCCGACGAGCGCTCTGGCCGGCCCCGGGCGACGGAGCGGTCCGCAGGCGGGATGGGCCCCGTCTCCCCGGCCGACGGGTTGGGTGGACGCGCCAAGGGTCCCCGCGATCTCTTCGCTTAGCAGCGATCCCCGCGGGCTGCGCTGCGCGGGGACTGGACGGCCTGCCTGCCGCCTCGGACGGGGGCAGTCCAAGGGCGGGGGGTGGGGGGTGGAGGGATGGGAAAGAAGCCTGGAGAGGGCCTCCCGGCTGATCTTGAAGGACACCCTCAGTGGGGATCTAGAGCCGGGGTGACATCCGATGCTGCTCTGAAGCCAGTGGGAGACTTGGCAGCCCATGGGTGTTCAAGCACCTTGGCTTTATTCACACAACACCCTTACCCAGGTCAGGGAAAGACCTGAGGCTGTATTCCCACAACTCCCTAAGCGAAGAGAGGGATGCATCTTGGTGTGGGAGTCACTGGGAAGATGGAGCCTGCTTTACTTTGGCAGTGCCTCCTAATGCTCAGTGGGGTGGGGGTGGGGTTCCTGGATCTGTTTCCAGAATGGGTCTTGAACAGCCTGGGGCACCCACATAATGATCGGGTTAATCATTTTTAAAGCTGTGCAGAGTGAAATTCCTATTCGCTCAGTGTTTCTGCTCTGCGGACACATGGGTAGAATGCGCTTTCTCCTTGTACCAGCTGCCTTTGTTTCTTTGTGGGTTGATGCAGTTTCTGGTTTTAGCTGCTTTGCAGGGTGCGTAGAGCAAAAGGGCTATTTTCCATCCAGCTGTACAGTTGATGACACTGGTGGACAGGGCATGGTGCCATAGGTATCCGTGTAGAACAAATAGTTGTTTCTTGGTGGCAGTTTGCCCGCATGCCAGTTTCGGCCACTTGCATGCTTTCTGAAGCATTTGACACCCATGTGTGGTTCCAGAAGAAGAGAATCTCTGGAGCTCAGGGTTGAACTGTGCGGTCCTCGGTGCTCTCTGCGCTTGGCTGTTGGCTTGCAGACGTTTCATGACCTGACCATGTCACATCATCAGGGCACTAATCGAGTGATGAAACGTCTGCAAGCCAACAGCCAAGCGCAGAGAGCACCGAGGACCCCACAGATAACAAAAGGGTCAGAATATACATTTTAGAGAAATAACAGCAGCAGCAGCAGCTGTTTCTCTTGCGTCCCTGTACCCCAAACTAATTACAGCGTTAATTAAGTGCAAGAAAACAAGAGCAAAATAGAGACGGAGTGGGTGGGGGTCAGCCAGGCTGCCGATCACAGCAGTAAAAGGGAAAGAGAGAAGTCTGAGCCAAGGTGCTCGGGAAAGAGAGGGCCAAGCAGAGGAGCAGAGGCCAGTGGGCAGAATCCTCCTGCATGCGCTGAGCGTGGGGGACCCTGGCCAGGGAAGGGTGGAGCAAGAGCCGCACACAGGCGGGGGAGAGCTGAGCAATAAGGGGTGGGGGGCCGGGGCAGGCTGGGGGTGAAGAGGTGGGTGCTGCAAAGTCCGGGCCAGACATGTCCTTGGTGAGTCCAGCAGGCCCCTGAAAGCCCTGCTGTGGCCCTGAGCCAAAAGGGGATGATGCTCCTACCAGTGAGGGTCCAGGGCAGGGTATGGGTCGGGCCATTCAAGGAAGGGAGTCCCATTCCAGGGCCCTGAGAAAGGGAGCAATTTAAGCAGCCCAAGGGCTGCAGGAAGGCCATAGATCCAAGCAGGAAAACTGAAGAGGTGGAGAATTTGGAGCAGCTTTTTCCTGCCACTCCAGACCACTTGGCAAGGGCACTGGTGGTCCTCCTCCTCCTCCTCTTCCTCCCGCCCCCAGGTCCCAGCTGGGCTGCTCTTGCACAGGGCTCCTTGAGGTGGTTTGCAAAGAGTGCTGATGCTCGCAACTCTCACTTCGACTTCTCTGTCCAGGAGCCAGGATCGCCACCGGAGAAGGCTGCTCCCCCATGGCCACCCTTAATGACAGCAGCTTTGACCCCATAACCTTTGTCCTGACTGGAATCCCTGGCATGGAGGCATCTCACATCTGGATCTCTGTCCCCTTCTGCCTGATGTATGTGGTGGCCCTCCTGGGGAACGCTTTTCTCCTCTTTCTCATTGCCACGGACAGCAGCCTCCACCAGCCCATGTACATCTTCCTGGCCATGCTGGCAGTAGCTGATCTAATGCTGTCCACAGCCACAGTGCCTGAGATGCTGGCCATCTTCTGGTTTGGGTCCAGGAGGATCTCTTTTGATGCTTGTATTGCCCAGATGTTCTTCACCCACTTCAGCTTCATTGCAGAGTCCACAATCCTCCTAGCCATGGCGTTTGACCGTTACGTTGCTGTTTGTGACCCATTGCGCTACATGACCATCCTCACGCCTTCAGCAATAGGGAAGGTGGCCATCGCTGCCATCGTCAGGGGGCTCGCAATCATGTTCCCACCCATCTTCCTCCTGAAGAGGCTGCCCTACTGTGGCCACAGCACAATGCCGCACACCTATTGTGAGCACATGGGCATTGCCCGCCTGGCTTGCGGAGACATAACAGTCAACATCTGGTATGGCTTCACAACCACCCTCCTGTCCTCTGGTGTTGATGTGGTGCTTATTAGTGCCTCCTATGCCTTGATACTCCGGGCTGTCTTCCAGCTCCCTTGCAAGGAAGCCCGACGCAAAGCTCTCCGCACGTGTGGCTCCCACATTTGTGTCATACTCATGTTCTACGTGCCAGCCTTCTTCTCCTTCCTCACGCATCGCTTTGGCCACAACATTCCTAGCTGGATCCATATCTTGCTGGCTGACCTCTATGTGATTGTGCCACCCATGCTGAACCCCATTGTCTATGGGGTCAGAACGAGGCAAATCCGGGAGCGGGTTATCCATGTGCTCTCACAAATGGGGAGGACCTGCTTCTAAGACTGAAACATTGGCCAAACGCCAACGGAAGCCTTTTGTTGACGGTTGCTACAGGATGAGAGCTGCCTGCTTGTCAAAGGGAGGAGATGGACCCGCAACTTGGAATGAGCAAGAATCGTTGTGGTGTGGTTACTCTTGTGTCTTACCCCCAAGGGAACCTCCTTGTTGTGATTAGTGTGACCCCAGGTCCATTAAAGCTGCACCCTCCTTGCCCATCCATCTCTGGTGTGGTCCATGAGTGCCAGAAGGAGTATCCTGCCTCCAAAATCGCAGGCAGCTGCTGGGGAGGGTCAGCAGAAGGGTCAGTTGCCCTCCCTCTGTCCACTGGTGAGCTCTCTGGATCTCCCAGGTTGGCCTCCCTGAGACCCAGAGGGCCGAACCAGTGTGCCCCCATCCTGTTCAGGCCCAGGGCTCCTCTGAGTCAACACCTCCTGCCCTTGGATTGTGCTTCCTTTGGATCGAAGGGGGTGAGGTAGCTGCATGTCTGTATCTCCTCTGCCCTCCTCCTTGAAGCTGTCCCTGGAAAGGGACTGGGCGGGCTGGCCCTTTTTGCCCTTCCAATTTGATGGCCTTTTCTTTAGATCTGATATTCTTAAAGGCATGGGGGTGGGGGGATTGTGGACACCCTAAGCTCCAGTGGTTGACTTCTGCCCTGGGGGGTGCTCAGCCAACAGACAGTTTTGTTGGGGAAGATTCTATATGAACAGGAGTGGCAATAGGTGTGGGGGGGGGGATTCCTTTTACTCAGGAACATTTAGCCACACGACCCTCATTCCACCACTCTGCATTCTGAGGTGTTGCATCCTGGACTCTGGCTTCCGTCTTCCGTGAGAACAAAATATTGCAGACGTGGAAAGACAGGGAAAGGCAACACTGCCATCAGTTGTAAAGATACAAACCCCAACTTCAGTAAGGCTCTCACTTAAGGACCTTGTGGGATTAACTAGGGTCCCTAAGCAAAGGGAGGGGGGCTGAACTGGTGATGTCTGGGGTGAGATCCCCAAGGTCATGGGCTGCATGGTGCCTGCAACTGTTCCCTCCAATTTTCTGCCCAGTGTCAGTTCTGGGAAGGATGGTGCGGGACATGCAATAGCTTTGCTTTCTTTGCGGACCGGGACCTTTGCGCTGGCACATCTTTCTGAAAGTCAAGGTGTTTCCAGGCCCATTGGGGATGACCTGGGGTTTGCATAGGGTGGCCCTGCATGGAGAGATCCCTATACACAGAGCTCCCCACTGGGCAACCTGGGGGGCCTGGGAGAGGTCCAGCCAGCGGCCTCAACAGTGACCTCATAGACAATGGATTCCACATTGGAAGGTTGGCATGGGGCACCTGGGGGCGGGTGGGAGGGGCGGGGCAAGAAGAGGAGACCCGTAGCTTGCATGCTGGCAGAGTGAAGAAGCCAGGCAGGGCGCTTCGGGCTGGGACGAGAGGTGCAATCTGACTCTGACTGGCCACAGCCAAGGGAGATCTCTCGTCCCTGCTTGTGACCCGCCTGGCCTCTGTTTTTTCCCAGAAGAAATAATAAAAACGTTGTGGCATGATGGTTGAAAGCCAGAAAATTCCAGGAGTTGACCTCAGATCCACCAATGAGCCGCAAGTTGTCCGGATAATTGTGAAGACGCCCTGGCAGAAGGAAGAGTTTTTGGTCCACAAGGACATGCTTGTGAGAGAATTCAAGGAGCATGTAGCCAGGCACCTGTCCTCTTCTCCTGCCCAGATTGTGCTGGTCTACACCGGAAGGATCTTAAAAGACCACAAGTCACTAGCCCAGCACGGGATCCATCTGGACAACAATGCTGCTGTCTTTGTAGTTGTCCGGTCCCAACAGGCCTGTCCATCCCAGCAGGTGTCCACCCTTCCAACTGACGTGTGCCCAGACACAAAGCCCCCTAGGAGTAGCACTTTTGCTAGCGACGGTCTCCGAGAGCTGACGGCCAGTCTGGGCCTGAATACAGCCAATTTCTCAGAATTCCAGAGCCAGCTGATGTCCAATCCTGACATGATGCTCCAGCTTTTAGAAAACCCCTTCATCCAGAGCAAACTCTCGAGTCCCGATCTGATGAAGGAGCTGGTCACCAACAGCCCCCAGGTACGGCAAGTCATACAGAGGGCCCCTGAGATCAGCCACGTCTTCAGCTCTCCTGAAGGCATGAGGCTGGTGGTGGAGCTGGCCAGGAACCCAGCTGCTGTGCGAGAAATCATCAAATCCCCTCCCCAGGCTCATGCCTGTCCTGGAAGTGTCCCCAGTGGAGACAGCAACACAGCCTTGCAGGATGTGCTGATAGAGGTGCAGGGCCTGGTGCAGAAGGCCTTGCCCAAAAGATCTGCTCCCACTGTCTTGTCAGGAGCCTTGGGAGGCCACCAGGCATCCTTTGACCAGAATGAGAAGCCTGGGCGGGCCAGGCAGCAGCTGCCTTCCCCCAGATCATGTCCCCTAAAGCCTGGTGCCCAGAATTTCACAGCTGTTGGCAATGACCACAGCAATGGAGAAAGTGGCACCTTGCGAGGAGAAGCCAGTCAGCTGGCCTCAGCAGCTGTGAAGAACCTGCTGCACCAGATCATAAAGCATCTCATGCAGAGCATGGCAAGCAGCCCCTCCAGAAATGCCACCGGTCAGGGTCTCAGCCCAGAGGCTGTGGGCAAGGCTGCTCAGAGGAACATGGCTGGATCCAGAAACTCCCGGGAGCAGATTCCAACCCTCCTGCAGCAGATCCAAAACACAGATGTCCTTCTGGCAAGCTGGAGCCCTAAAGAGATCCAGGGGCTGCTGGAAATCCAGCAGAGATTGCAGGCCCTTGCAACTGACGAACCTGTCATGCAGAGGCATGGCCGATCCGAGCGCCGTGCTCGGAGAGCTCTCTCCATCACATCTCTCTGTGATATTGTCCCACCATCTGGGATAGAGGGTGGGCAGGATTTCTCTGCCCATCAGCTCTTGCAGACTCTGGTGGGTGATGATTTCCTGGGCAGCCCCCCCCTCGGTGGCCGTCCGCGGGGCTCCTCAGCGCACCCCTCTTCTAAGCCGCAGCGGACGTACAAGCTCTGAAGTCCCGGGGCTGAGCCTCCGGCAGAGTGGAGAGGGCCTTCCTGTGGCAGCTTCTGTGCAGATGCTAGAGCTTCGCAAAGGAATGGATTTCGTGGTTTCTGATTAAAAGCTTTAAATCTTTCGCAGTGTCTCCTGTTGCCTTTGGCTGAGCTCCACTGGCAGGCTGAGATGGGCCCTCCTCCGGGCCGCTCATCCTTGGGGTTGAATTTGCTTCCTGGCAAAGGGGTTAAACCTCTAATAACATTCAGGGAGAGGTCAGCCAGATTGTGCCTTTTTTCTAAGAAGAGCAATCCTGGGCTTTGGCTTCAGCCTTGTTTCTCTGTGGGGCTCTGGCATGTCCCACACAAACGCACTCTCCCACAAGGGTTCCAGCCACTTCCCTTGGGTAGAGACTTCTCAACAAACAGGCAGCTGCAGGGAAATCAGGCAAATGGTTCACATGTGGGCAGGAGGGGGCATCGTGCCCTCGGAATCCTGCACAAGTATTTATTTATTATTTTTTATTAATCAAATTTATCACCGCCCATCTCCCAAAAGGGACTCTGGGCGGTTTACAATAAAACATAAATAAAAATATAAAACTGTAAAGCAGTATAATACATAATACAATAAATACAATAAAAACCTCGATGGCTGGAAGTTCTTTATGATTTGCAGGCAGAGCTGGGTCCTGCTAAGAAACTAACCATCCCCAGAAATGGCTACTCTCCCTCCCGCCCCAGGCATAATTACAGAACCAGGGCTTTAGCTGTTTCCTAAAGTCCAGGAGGGAGGGAGCCAATCTCACTTCCAGGGGAAGGATATTCCAAAGGGCAGGTGCTATTGCAGAGAAGGCCCACCTCCTGGACCCCACCAGATGGAATTCTCTTGCAGATGGGGTCCGTAGCATGCCCTCTCTGCACGACCAGGTGGTATGGGTTGATGTGATGGGGAGGAGACTGTCCCTTAGGTAACCTGGTCCCATGCCATGTAGGGCTTCAAAGGTGATAACCAACACCTTGAATTGGACCCGGAAGCATACTGGCAACCAATGCAGCTCGCGGAGCAAAGGAGTGACGTGTGCTGATCTTGGGAAACCCAAGATCACCTGCGTGGCTGCATTTTGCACCAGTTGTAGCTTCCAGATACTTTTCAAGGGTAGCCCTATGTAGAGCGCATTGCAGTAGTCTATATGTGCAGTATGTGCAGGGGCAGCCAAGCCTCAGGGGCTGAGGGTGAGGGGCTTAGCCACCTGCTCTGTTCAAGCATCTTGCAACCTTCCTCCTGAGATGCAGCCATCTCATCTTCTCCCATGCTCCCCTCTCTTGCAAGGAATCTGGAAACCACCACTATGGTCTGTAGTGGTGGCCACTAGTTTGGTGATGAGCACTCCAAGCACCATTTCATCTGTCCAAAGGCCTTTGATTTCCTCTTGCTAAGGAACAGGCACCATATAGTGGCCTTCCTGTGAGGGCCTAAGTGGCCATTTGGCCCAGGAGGTGCCTGGCTCTACTGGCTCATGGTTGGGAGACCTCTGGGGATCGCATGGGAGTGAATCCCATGAGAGAATGGGGAGGAGAGCAAGAGAAGGTAGACTAAAGAGCAACATCTACTTGAGGCTGGGCCCAGCTTCTTGCTTTCCCCAGACGGTTCCAACTGGTTGATGTGCACACACACACACACCCCGTTGCTGGAGCAAACATCCATAAATACATGTAAAAATGCATAGGGCATGAGTGGAGTTGGACAACTGCCAACAGATCTGGAGGGGGTGTTTCCTCCCTCTTCATTCATTGCTTCTTTATTTCATCCCCTCTCTCCTGTTTGGCTGTGGAGGGATGACACTGAAGGATTGATGGGGACCCTGTTTTGCAGAGCCCCTGATCCGAGGACCACTAGGTGGACCAAGACCTTTTGCTCTCCACAGCTGAGCAAGCCCATCCAATGGGCCTCCCACCAGACTTCAGTGGATAAAAAGCATCCTCTATGCAGAGAACTGTATCTTCCTTTCGGACAGCTCAAACACAGCGGTCCTGAGGTGGTGTAAAGCTAGTGGCTGGGCTCGCATAATAGCACACTAGATGTAGAGTTGGCAAGCCAACGTCCAGCATATTGCGAGGGACCCAGCCTGTCTCTTTGTGTGTTGTGTGAGCCAGGACATCATGTTAAGCCATAATATGGTTTACCTCCTTGGGCTCAGCAAGGAACCGTATGTGTCGAACAGCAATTAAGTGCTAGGTCAGGTTTTGTGATCAGTGCTTGTGTGAACCCAGCCAGACAAGGGCTGCATTCCTACAAGAGACCTGACTAGTCCTCCCTGGTGCATTCTCCCCACATGCTTAGCTCGATTAGTCTTTGGGGGATCAGCAGAGGTGCAGCCTGACCCCTTAGTGGTCAGTGTGAGTGTGTGGAGCATGAAGGGGTCAGATGGGGTGCATGAAGTTTAGCTGACCCTCCCCCCAGGATAGAGTGGACATTGCCACCTTCCCAGGCAGCTGGTTGGGAAGCTGGTGGGGACAGAGCAAGGAGGACGGCTTGGGGAGGGGAGAGCCCCTTCTGGGTCACAGGGAGGATGAGGGCTGAAGCAGGGATGGGTCAGGGGCAGGAGCGGGGGCTCGAGGGTCAGCCCCCCCTTGGCCAGGCTGAGAAGCCCTCGACCCGGGAGGCTCTCCACTGCTCACTCTGCACGCCCACAGGGATCCCGAGACTCCCCAGGAGACGCCATAAACATCCTTGCCGCCGCTCAGCTCCCGCACAGCTGCTGCTCTCGGCCCCTTGCTGCCACGCCAGCCAGCTTCCCTGCCATTCAGAGCTGGGAAGGCTTTGCCCAGAATCAGCTCTGGGGCCCGAAGGGAAGCGCAGAAGCTCCAGCGTGGGCTTCGCCGAGCAGGTCAGTTTGGCTGGCAGGGGAAAGAGGCCTTTGCCGGAGCCTCCCTCGGGCAGCAGCTCTGCTCCACACGTGGCGCCCCTGGCAGCAGCAGGGAAGGGATTGGCTTGGCAGTGGGGGGGTTGGCTGGCCCACAGCCCCCTCCCTCTCTGGTTTTCCCTCACAAAACGGTCCAAGCCGGCGGGGCACAAACGTCTGTCTTGGGACGGTGGCGTGGCTGCTCCTTAGCAGCTGCTGGGCCTGGCCAGGCCTGCCGGATGGAGAGCTTCTCCCAGCCCTGCCCTGGTGAGGCCCACTGGGAAGCTGGGGAGCAGGGGCCAAAAGTGAACCCTGGACCCCCCAAAGAGGCAGGGAAGCTGCTTCAGCGTGTCTTCCTGGAGTGCTCGGGACAGGGTTGGCGACACACCGGGCTCCTTGGAGCCTCAGCAGTCCAAAAGAGGGATGCCGCGGGCCCTCCCTGCCCCCCCCCCCGAGCCAGGTGTTCCAGCAGGAGGTCCCAGCCCACCCTCAGCAGGCGAGGAGTGACAGTTGGCCAGGCCTGATCGGGGTAGCCCCCGGCTGCTTCTGCCACAGGCTCCCAAGCCCTCTTCTCCCCCCATCCCACACCCCCACCTGCCCTTTCTGCCCCACAGGCACGGCATCTGTGGGCAGCCATCCTCTGGGGCTGGGGCTGGGGCTCGCTCCTGAGGAGGCCAGGCTTTCGCCTCTCACCCCTGGCCCAGGGCTGGCCCCCAAAGCTGCTCGGGCCCCCAAGTGCCTCTTCCTACCCGGATCTGCCACTGCTCTGGGCCCCAGTCCAGGGCTCTCCAAGTGACCAGGGACAGCTGGGATGAGCGACACCCGCCACATCCCGGTGGGAACCAGGGGCCCGCTGTGGGTGTAGGTGGCCACAACTGGGGGGGGCTTCCTTGGGTTTTTGACATGGTGCCTCTTTGGGGCACAGCTCTCAAGGGCTTCTCGCCTCTGAATTGGGCACCCTCTAGGGTCTGTTTTGGGGGCCCTGTCAGAGGGGGCTTGGAGGGTCATGAGGGGGGCCTGGAGTGATGGAGGAGGGTGCAGAAGCCCGGTTCCTGTGTTGCCTCTGGAAAGAGAAAATGGGCTTTGCTGAATGTGAGCCAGGCCACTTGTGATGGATTGTTACTGTATTGCTAGCTTTTTGGTCTTAGATGGGGGGTTTTCCCCTCTTTTTCTTGTCAGCTGCTCACAATCTCATTGGCTGTATATATTATGATGATAATAAAATAAGGTAAGAATATTTTAAATGTAAGTAAGCCCCCCAGAGACACCCATAGCCTTCTCTTGCTCACTGACACACACACACACACACACACACACAGCCTCGTCTGTGGCAAACACGGTGCACCAGGGAATGTACCCTCATTCCAGCAGGGCCCCCAGAATAGCTTCCATCCCCAGGAAAGTCTGGGCTCACCCTCACGCCCCCCAGCTGCAGCAGAAATGTGCCCCACTTCCCACGCCGTGTCCTCACAGTGTTGCCTTTGCCGCACCCCACAGCAGAGGGGGCTGTTTAAAGTTGTCCTGGGTTGTTTCCATTTCCCACTCACAGTCTTCTAGTTTCTAGTCTGATGCCTTATCTACTACACCAGACTGGCTCTCCCATGTTTTTAATACTTTCAGTCTACTATGGTGTGGCACATAACAACTTAGATGCCTTTGATACATTTCACTGATATTGTAGGATGGAGTGCAGCTTCAAAATGTTTGTAATAATAAAGACAGACATGAAGCCTTGCGTGAATTTGGGAAGCCTGAAGCTCTCCTTTAGTCACCCTGTCCTTTAGCATCACTGTCAGGCAAATGCCAGAAAAAGTTTGCAACCGGTCTGTGTGTTTATCCTAAACTGGACAGCTGAGTCCCAAACCATCCATCTGGGAATTCTGCATCTTCTCTGCTTTTTCCTGCTTGGGGGTTGGGAGGGAAGCCAGGAGGTGCCAGTGGAGATTTGGGGCGGGGGACTGAAAATGCAAGCTCTTCCCATCTTATATAGGCATCCCAGTCTGTATGCAGAACCCTGAATGCTTCCTCGACATTCAAGAAAAATAAGGGAACAGTTTTGAAAGTCCCACAGGAGGCTGACCAAAGATGTTGTTGTGTCCTGAACTGGCTTTAAAATGGTGTGAGGGTCTCCCTCAGCATGGTGCCTGGAGAAAGGATAGACTACAACTCCTGTCCACCCCAGGGGACAGTGGAAGCCATGGGCTAGTACGCAGCTGGGGAAGGCGGTGGACAGTGGTTTAGGCTTTCTGAAAATTTACCAAGAATTCGAAGGTTGTACAAAAATGAATGGAGTGACATCATCATCATTTTTTTTTTGCCAGAGACTCATGAAAATTGAGCTCCCCACTTTCTCCCCAGTCCCAACTAATTTTTTTCACGTCCTGTCTTTCCTTCTTAGTACCTGGGAAAGCTTGCTCATTGGTTGAAAGCACCTCATTGATACTGGATGGCAGAAGTCAACCACACCCTCTTTCCTCCTGCCACCTTCATATTGACTGGCATCCCAGGAATGGAGTCCACCAAGTCTTTCAAAACTTTAACAAGTCTCCTTTGTAAATCCAGTATAGGAAAATTGTCCAAGTCACTCTTCTGGTTTGTTATCTGTATGTCCCCTTTAATTATTAAAACTTCAGCTGGTTTCATTTGTACAGTATATCCAGTATATTGTCTTTTTCCAGACCATTCTTGTAGCCTGTCATTTTTAAATCCACATTCAAATCTATTTCAGTCTTGTCCAGTAGAACTTGTTCCTCTTCCACAACATCATTTACACACATTCTATCTGTGATGGCAGGCATCGTTAAAATTAACTTCTGAGTCCATTGTTACAAATATCTTTTAATATGTCCAACGTTAAGGTATTTTGCTCCATTCTCAAATTTAAGGGTTCTTCTCCTTTAATTATAATTGTTAATTCCTTCTGGCTCCCTCTAGTGTCCAACCTTCAAAGTCCCATCCTATCATGTTTTTTTCCCCCCAGAATTTAAAACAACAGCCGTTTCCCACAGGAAGGGAAAGGAAGCCGTTCCAAAGGTTCTTAATATCTGAAAAGCAGTAAAAAAAAAAAAAGCAATTCCAAAACTGATTAAGAAATGAGGCTCAGGTGAACTTTATAGAGGCTACATTACAGCTGTGAGTTTAGATGAAATAGCCACTTGACTCACCACCTGACCGCAAAAACCTCAGTTCCTGCAGTCTACTCAGGAGAAGCAGCTGTCCAGAGTACATGTGGGCGATCTCATGGTCTCTCCTTTCTTTGGAGAGATTTCACTGGCCAGGATCCACCCTCTGGCCGCCAACCTCGGCCGTAATGCCATCCCTGCTCCTTCAGTGATGTCTAGCTCGCCATGTCCTCACTGGAAGTTGCAATGAAGTCAGTTTTCAAAGAAGAAACAGGGGCACTTCAAATGTGCCAAAAATGAAAGGGTTCCATTTCAAGGCAGCAAGCAGCACTGACTATGTCTGAGTGCCCCCCCCCATATTTTCCCCAGTCTTTTTTTATCCCTCCTGGGGCCACATACCACGGGGGAATGCCTTTGTCTGCAGATTGCGTGTGGAAGTGTAAACAAAATCAGTTCCTACTCCCATCTGTTACAGCCCCCATCCTTGTCACCCCTGTCTCACTATTATTTTACATTTTTTTAAAAGATCACAATTAGCTTGTACCTTAGGGATATGGATTCAGATTGCTCGTGGGAAGTATTTTAGGAAAGGCAATGAAAATAAAACTGCCAATATTGTGGCATACCGATCTCTGGTGCATCTGGAACACTGTGCATCATCCTGGTTGCGAGGCTTAGGAGAGGATGTGAGAGTGCTGGAAGAAATCAGAGTGCCAGAGGGCAACCCAGATGGTTATGGGACTAGGCTGAAAGGTTTGAGGCCCTTTAGCTTGGAAAAAAGGTGAGGGGGGGGACATGATCGAGATGTATAAACTCATGCACGACATGGAGAAAGTAGACAGGGAGAAGTTTTTCTCCTTCTCTCCAAAGGCTAGGACTGGGGCAACCCAGCACAGCTGCCTGGGAGGGAAGTTAGAACTGACCAAAGGAAGCCCTTCTCCACATAGCGTGTCATTAATCTGCAGAATTCATTTCTCAAAGTCACGGTGGTGGCCGCCCACTTGGCTGGCCTTCAGAGAGGATTAGGTCCATCCATGGAAGACAGGACTATCAATCCTGAAGACACCATGTTATCTCTGGATTGGAGCAGGGAAACGTCCCTCACCTCTTCATCTGAATCTTCAGTAAAAACACTTGGATAATTGAAGCAGCCCCCTCTTTCTCCAGGCTTTGCTGCTGCTTCATAAGCTGCTCTGCTTCCTCTGTGTACATGCAGGGTCATTTTGCTGAGGAAACATACACAGAAAGGACACATGCTCAGCTTACAAGGGCAACTTTAATAGTTTGAAGAGGTACATCATACTACCATGTGTTGCAAAGCACCTCTTTCCAAGGAATTGCACAGCCCTGATATAGGAACATATTTGCTTTCTGATATAGAACTCTTATTCAGGACCCTCCCTCCCTCCCTCCCTCCCTTCCTCTTCAATGCATTTGCAAAATTACCAACCATTTTGCAAGATTTTTCTTCCAAAACTGTTATGAATGAGGGCCAATTCTGAACAGAAATAGAATCCTTGAATCCTCAGTTTGGAAGGGTCCCTTAAGGCCATGAAGTCCAACTTTCTGTTTGGTCCAGGATCCCAGGCTGAAGCCTCCCAGACAGTTTTCAAGCATCCCCCATTTTCATGCTGCCCTTTCATTAGTCCCCAGGAAGATTAAGACCACAAGTTTACCAGGAAGGCCACACTTAACGATCCACTTGGGGATGAGCAAGGGATTTTAGGAGTAAGACATCCCAAAGGCAATCCATACCTCCATGGCCCAATCAACAGCCATTCAGGTGCAGGGACAATGCAGCCACCCTGGAAGACATATGTGGGGTCCCCTCACCAACTGAAGAAGCTGCTTGGACAAGCAGCAAAACATTTCAGCCCAAAAGAAAGAAATCCAGTTGCCATGACTCAACCTACAGACATCTAAATTTATATAGCAAGGGAAAAAAACCACAAATTAAATATAAAGTGTTACAAGATGCAAAGGAAAGAGGAGGACTAGGTTTACTGGATTTGAAATTGTATTTTGCTGCTTGTTGTTTGGTCTGGATGAAAGAATGGGATGAAAGAATGGGTGTTGCTGAGAAACAAGAGACTTTTACAGTTAGAAGATCATGACCTGAGGTTTGGATGGCATGGGTATTTCGGTACAATAGTTAAAATTAATGTGGACCTTAAAAATCATTTTTTAGACATGTCATATTGAGAATATAGAATAGATATAAACTCAGGTTGTGCCCAAAAACACCTTTATGGATCTCAGCTCAAGAAGTATATCGTAGAAGAGAAACAGCGAGACAAATGGTTGACATACTGGGAACTATTGGAAAACCCTCAAGGGGAATTTAAAATTAAATCAAGAGAGCAATTAATAGCAGAAGAATATTATTTTCAATGGTTTCCCCATTTACAGCTATCAGAAAAATTCAAAATGGACAAAAGACTTATGGTATGGAACAAAGCAAGACAGGATTTTAAGTATAATTGTGTACTATGTTGAACATGTAATTGCTAAAATGTATAAACTTTTGTTGAAATTTGAAACTGAGAAAGAACAGGTTAAAGAATAAAGTGGGCTAAGAATTTTGGTTATAACATATGGATGGATCACTGGGAAAATATGTGGTTAAAAGGGTTAAAATTTACATTGTGTTATGATCACAAAGAAATTTTTTATAAAATGATTTATTGCTGGTACATGATTGTTGTTTATTCGTTTAGTCGCTTCCGACCGTGACTTCATGGACCAGCCCACGCCAGAGCTTCCTGTTGGTCGTCAACACCCCCAGCTCCCCCAGGGACGAGTCCGTCACCTCTAGAATATCATCCATCCACCTTGCCCTTGGTCGGCCCCTCTTCCTTTTGCCCTCCACTCTCCCTAGCATCAGCATCTTCTCCAGGGTGTCCTGTCTTCTCATTGTGTGGCCAAAGTATTTCAGTTTGGCCTTATCATTCCCTCAAGTGAGCAGTCTGGCTTAATTTCCTGGAGGATGGACTGGTTTAATCTTCTTGCAGTCCAAGGCACTCTCAGAATTTTCCTCCAACACCACAGTTCAAAAGCATCGATCTTCCTTCGCTCAGCCTTCCTTATGGTCCAGCTCTCGCAGCCATATGTTACTACGGGGAACACCATTGCTTTAACTATGCGGGCCTTTGTTGTCAGTGTGATGTCTCTGCTCTTAACTATTTTATCAAGATTTGTCATTGCTCTTCTCCCAAGGATTAAGCGTCTTCTGATTTCTTGACTGCAGTCAGCATCTGCAGTAATCTTTGCACCTAGGAATACAAAGTTTTTCACTGCTTCTACATTTTCTCCCTCTATTTGCCAGTTATCAATCAAGCTGGTTGCCATAATCTTGGTTTTTTTTGAGGTTTAGCTGCAAGCCAGCTTTTGCACTTTCTTCTTTCACCTTCATCATAAGGCTCCTCAGTTCCTCTTCACTTTCAGCCATCCAAGTGGTATCATCTGCATATCTGAGATTGTTAAAGTTTCTTCCAGCGATTTTAACTCCAGCCTTGGATTCCTCAAGCCCAGCATGTTGCATGATGTGTTCTGCGTACAAGTTGAATAGGTAGGGTGAGAGGATACAGCCCTGCCGTACTCCTTTTCCAATCTTAAACCAGTCCGTTGTTCCGTGGTCTGTTCTTACTGTCGCTACCTGGTCGTTATACAGATTCTTCAGGAGGCATACAAGATGACTTGGTATCCCCATACCACTAAGAACTTGCCACAATTTGTTATGGTCCACACAGTCAAAGGCTTTAGAATAGTCAATAAAACAGAAATAGATGTTTTTCTGAAACTCCCCGGCTTTTTCCATTATCCAGCGGATATTGGCAATTTGGTCTCTAGTTCCTCTGCCTTTTCTAAACCCAGCTTGTACATCTGGCAATTCTCGCTCCATGAATTGCTGAAGTCTACCTTGCAGGATCTTGAGCATTACCTTACTGGCATGTGAAATGAGTGCCACTGTTCGATAGTCTGAACATTCTTTAGTGTTTCCCTTTTTTGGTATGGGGATATAAGTTGATTTTTTCCAGTCTGATGGCCATTCTTGTGTTTTCCAAATTTGCTGGCATATAGCATGCATTACCTTGACAGCATCATCTCGCAAGATTTTGAACAGTTCAGCTGGGATGCCGTCATCTCCTGCTGCCTTGTTATTAGCAATGCTTCTTAAGGCCCACTCAACCTCACTCTTCAGGATGTCTGGCTCTAGCTCACTGACCACACCGTCAAAGCTGTTAAGGTTTCCCTACTAACAGATTAAGCTACTATTATACCTAATCATTTGGCCGGGTGAAAGGTTGCAAGTGATTGTCTCCTCTCACGTGCTTCATGCAAATAGCCTGGGGGAGGGGAGAATCCTGCCCGGACTTGTCTTCTCACTTCTTCTTTTTCTCTCTGCTGGAAATGTAGCTCAGCAAGGCTTGCTCCAAAAAGGGAGCTAGGTCCTTTAAATGTTTTGCTTTTGGTTTTGTTTTCTGTAAATAAATTATTTTTATAGAAATGCTTGGTGTGTGACTTTTTTGACCTCTCCTGGGCTAAAGGCTTTCCCAGCATCTGCAACAAAAGCTATCCCCGATATTGTTATCCTTCCTATACAGGTCTTCTGTATATTCTTGCCACCTTTTCTTGATCTCTTCTTCTTCTGTTAGGTCCTTGCCATCTTTGTTTTTGATCATACCCATTTTGGCCTGGAATTTACCTCCGATGTTTCTAATTTTCTGGAAGAGGTCTCTCGTCCTTCCTATTCTATTGTCTTCTTCCACTTCCACGCATTGCTTGTTTAAAAATAATTCCTTATCTCTTCTGGCTAACCTCTGGAATTTTGCATTTAATTGGGCATATCTCCCCCTATCACTGTTGCCTTTTGCTTTCCTTCTTTCTTGGGCTACTTCTAGAGTCTCAGCAGACAGCCACTTTGCCTTCTTGGTTTTCTCTTTCTTTGGGATGTATTTTGTTGCCGCCTCCTGAACAATGGTACATGATACCAGGTAAATTATCTAGAATGTATAAAGGCACTTCAAATATATGTTGGAAATGTGCATAACATGAAGAGGCATTTTATCATGCTTGGTGGACATGAAAAATAGCTAAAAAAAATCTGGATTCAGATACATACATTGATACAGAGGATTTTAAAGATTAATATTCAATTGAAGCCAGAACTTTTCCTTTTAGGACTGATGGATAAACAGTTAGAAAAAAGCCATGGAAAATTATTTCAATATATTATTACTGAGGTGAGATTATTATATGCACAGAGATGGAAAGACTCGACAACAGGGCCTGAAGGAGGAACTGGAGAGGATGTGGAAAGTAAAGGCCCAAGGGGTCCCAGTGGAGGAGGTAGGAGCCCTCGGGGCTGTGACCCCAAAGCTGGGGCTCCCACAGACCCCAGTAGCAACATCGGAGCTCTCTGTCCAGAAGAGTGCAGTGCCAGGAGCAGCTGAGATCCTGCGCAGAACCCTCAAACACCCAGGCCTCTGGCAGAGGACCCCAGGTTGAGGAAGACGCAGACCACCCAGAGAGGGGAGGATGGAATTTTTTTTGTATAAAGAATATAGTGGTGAACTGAATTATTTATCCCCCCAAACTTAAAAAAAAAGGCTACTTTTTGAGGGATTTGTAGGGGCTCAGTCAGCAGAGAAACTGTAATGGTTGCCTAAGCCCAAATACTCAGTCTCACAAGCTCGGGCTTAAAGATAACTGATTTATTAAAGGAATAGTACTCAAATACAGAGAAAGCTGAGAATGAGCAAAAGCGTGCCAAATACAAACTTAAAAGCTTTGCCTGCAAGCTAGTCCTGCCCCAAGCACCCGTCAGTGCGCACCCCCTCCCAGGTGCTAGGAACCGTTACACACGCCTGGGAAAGTAACCTTGAACAGGATCGCAAACCCAAACACACATTCCAAGGCTCCAAAACAACGGAGGGCGGAGGAATGGAAAAACCCTGAACGAGCAAATGAACACGGGAAAGAACTTGACATGTGAAATGTTACAATGTTAACAGAACATTGAAATGGGGAACATGACATATCGCCCCCCCCCCCCAAACAATGCTATGGAGCGGGCTTGTCGGGGTAGGCAGAGTGAAAGCGTGCCACTAGTCGAGGCGAGTGGACATCAGGGGCAGCCACCCATTCAGGATGAGGGAAATGTTTCCAACGAATGAGGTACTGCAAAGTGGAACGCTGGCGACGAGAGTCTAGGACCTCTGCTACCTCGAAGTCTTGCTGGTTATCAATCATGAGAGGAGGTGGTGGAACCGGTTGGGGATGCCAGCGGTCCGACGGCAGGTAGGGCTTGAGCAAACTGCAATGGAAAACAGGATGTAAACGTTTGAGGTTGTGGGGCAAATCGAGTTTAAAAGTAACAGGGTTAATTTGTGCCACAATAGGAAAAGGACCCACAAACTTAGGACCAAGTTTCTTGGAAGGTTGGGGTGACTTGATGAATTTGGTTGATAAATAGACTTTATCTCCTACAGCAAAGGCAGGTTCAGGTGAGCAAATGCCCGATAGAAATTGGCGAATCCAAGGAAACTTTGTAATTGTCTCCTGGTACGTGGAGGCTCCCATGCCACAATAGCTTCCACTTTAGCAGGGTCCATTTCAATGCCCTTAGCGGAAATTCTATAGCCTAGATAATCAATTTGTGATTGATGGAAGGCACATTTAGACAGTTTAGCATACAACTCTGCTTTTTTCAATTTAGCCAGGACCTGACGCACCAAGTGAATATGTTCTGACATGGTTTCAGTATAAATCAATACATCATCCAAATACACCAGTACTCCCTTAAATAGGTGGTCATGCAAGACCTCATTGATAAGTTGCATAAAAACCCCAGGCGCCCCTGACAAACCAAAGGGTAAGACTTTGTATTGAAAAGCCCCGAGAGGACAGTTAAACGCTGTTTTCCACTCGTCCCCTTCCCTTATGCGAATGCGAAAATAGGCTTTCTTAAATCCAGTATTGAGAAGATTTTGCCTCTGGCCAGATGTGATAACATATCTTTGATCAGGGGCAAGGATATTTATTTAATATTGAGACCGCATTGAGCCCGCGAAAATCGGTACAAAGCCTCAATGAGCCATCCTTTTTTGGTCTAAAGAGGACAGGAGCCCCTACCGGGGAGTTAGCAGGCTCAATGAAACCCCTAGCCAGGTTTTTGTCAATGAACTCCCTTAGCGTAGCCAGCTCTTTGGGAGACATGGGGTAAATCTTTGGGTGAGGTAACTTTACATTAGGTAAGAACTCAATGGCACAGTCTGTTTTTCGGTGAGGTGGCAAGTGATCTGCTTCCTTTTCCCCAAACACATCAGCTAGATCCTGATATTGACTGGGCAAGCCCTCTAGTGGTGAAAGAGTTCGTACTGTAGTGCTAGCCACCCGACCTCCCTCCATGTCCTCTAACAAGTCCTTTTCAGGTACTTTATAAAATCCATCAGCAAACGTGACTGTTCTATGTAACCAGTTGATAAAAGGGTTTTGTTGCACAAACCAAGGCATTCCCAAAATCGCCAAAGGGCCCCCTACTGGAGCTACGACAAATGGCAATTTTTCCCAATGGGTGCCCATTTGTAAAGCCACCAGTCCAGTAGAGTGTGTGACTGCCTCCCCCCCTGCCATGGTCCCATCCAATTGCGTGAAGATCATGGGCCGTGGCAGAGGGAACGTGGGCAGCTCTAGGGCAGCTACGACGTCAGGATGCATCAGCGAACAAGAACAACCCGAGTCCAGCATGGCCCAGACTTCGACAGTTTTAGTTCTAGAGCTCAATTTCACTTTGACAGTCATTGTAGGGAAGTTCCCACTCACCGAATCGTGGTCGCGCCCGGTTTCCTCCACCTGTCCCAGGGCGCCCTTCAGGACAGGTGGAAGGCATTTCCCGCTGGCTTGTCGAATTGTAATTCCTTGTCCTCATCCCCGAATGGGAGGTCCGGAGGGTCGAGCTCAGCACAGGCAGCTTTCAGCTTGCGCGGCAGGGAGGGCAATTTTCCCAGTGCTTTACCGGGCCGCTCTTCTGGTTGGCGCCTCGGGCACGAAGTAGTGCGATGCCCCTCTTTTCCACATCTTAAACACTGCCCTTTCGCCAATCGTCGTTCCCTCTCTTCTTCCCAAGGTTTTGGCTTAGGGCGACTCGAAAATCCAGCGGCACGAGCCCCCTTCGCGGCTCGGGTCTGTCTCATCTCCTTACTCTGGGCATACATTTGTAGAGCGCTTTCCGCACTGCCTGCCAACTGTATCCAGCCATATAATGTTTTGGGATCGTCCCTGCCCAAAGCCCAACGGAAGATTTCTGTCTCCAGCCCTTGTTTGAACATCTCCACCAAAGTCGACTGGGACCAGTCTTCCACCTTCCCCGCCAGGGCTTTAAATTCTAAAGCGTAGTCTGCGACAGAGAGGGTCCCTTGGTAGAGTTTCCTCAGGGCGTTTTTCGCTCTCTCCTGGGCTAAGGGGTCTTCAAAGTGCTGCTTCAGCGCCCACAAAAACTCATCAAAGTCCTCTAATTCGGTGGCTTCAGCTTGGCACAATGTTACGTACCAGTCAGCTGCTCTCCCCTTCAGCTTATTGGCAATGAAATTAATCTTGCCTTGTTCAGAGCGGAAATTTCGGCCCCAATCCTCCATATAATGTCTAGCATTGGTAATGAAGAAGGAAAGGGTCGTACGATCCCCATCAAACTTTACCCCAAAAGGTGGGAAGGTTCTTACCGGCTCCACCAGCTGTGGTGTCTCTGCGAACAACAGCGGGCGTCGAGCCACCAGTGGTGGCCGATCTCGGGACGCCCTTGGCTCTCTCACCCCCACGGCCGGGGAGTTCGCAGCTTGCTTCTTCCCCTGAATGACAGGGAACTCCGTCGGGGGGGGGAAACAGCTGAGAGGGTTCCTCTTCCCAGTCTTCCTGTAGGGACCCCGAACTCTTAGTGGCATCTTTGATTAGGGTCACTATCATTTCCATCTTGTCCTCTATGGCTTTCATGCGGGCAGGGGTGACCGGCTCTTCCAGGGGTCTGTTGGTTACCACCACCCTCGGTGATAAGGGGATTTCGGGTTCCCAGGAAGGCTGTGGAGATCCCCCCCCCCTTGTGCTGCTCCCACCTCGGGCTGGGGTTGGAGTACACCCCCCGTGGCACCCTGCACCGCTGACAATAGCTCATCCAGTTGAGCATCTCGCCTCTCCCGACGTGCGGCTCTTTGCGCTCTCGAAGTTGGAGCTAGCAGAGTCTTCGTCGAGTCCGGCTCTTCTTCGCTCCCCTCACTTTCGCGAAGCGGAGGTTCGATCATCGCTAGCGCTCCTCTCTACCCAACTTTGGATGGGGCTAGCGGAAAGTAATTAAATGATTCTCAGCTTTATGTAACGGTTGCCTAATCCCAAATACTCAGTCTCACAAGCTCGGGCTTAAAGATAACTGATTTATTAAAGGAATAGTATGCAAATACAGAGAAAGCTGAGAATGAGCAAAAGCGCGCCAAATACAAACTTAAAAGCTTTGCCTGCAAGCTAGTCCTGCCCCAAACACCCGTCAGTGCGCACCCCCTCCCAGGTGCTAGGAACCGTTACACACGCCTGGGAAAGTAACCTTGAACAGGATCGCAAACCCAAACACACATTCCAAGGCTCCAAAACAACGGAGGGCGGAGGAATGGAAAAACCCTGAACGAGCGAATGAACATGGGAAAGAACTTGACATGTGAAATGTTACAATGTTAACAGAACATTGAAATGGGGAACATGACAGAAACACCTTTCTAAGATGATGTTTCTCCATAGGGGAAGCCTATCACCCAGCCTATTATGGGATGAACCCCATTTCATTAGATGGCTCAGAGGGCTGGCAGATCTGGGTCACCATCCCCATCACCTCCAGCAAACTTGGCTACAGTGATGAAAGTTGTATTCCAACCTCTGGGGGGATAAAGGTGCTCCCCCGGCCTCGGGGGTCCCCCTTTGTTCCCTGAGCCCCCCAACCCTGAGAAGAGGATTCTTGCAGAGCCCCGGCCAGAGGTGACCCTGCCTGGGGACAAGAGCACTTGGCCTCTCAAGTCAGCTCAGGTCCCAGACTGGTCCCCGGGTACTCTTTTGACCAGCTTTGCCCTGGTGGTGACATCCCTCGTGATGTCACAGTGACCCCCACCCAGCTGGGACAATGGAAAGAGTAGCTCCTTGGCTCAGCAAGAAGGAAGGAAGGTAAGAGGAGGGGAGAGGAGGGGAGGCCTGGGAGGGGGCTCTGACATCTACCCTTCCCTTGCTTTCAGTGTGCCAGGGAGCTGTCCCAACAGGGAAAGTGCATCATCCTGGGGACTTGACCCCAACACATTCCTTTTGCTCAGCAAGACCAGAGATCCCTGTCCTGTTTCTCCCATGCAGGCCCCTCCTCCTCCTCTCCCCCTTCCTCCTGTTCCTCCATGCATCATGGAGACCGTGAACGTTCATCAAGCAGGCACCACCCTTGGCTGCCCAGGCCTGGCCACCAACCCCAACTTCATCTGCATCACTGCAAAGTCTCCCCAGGGCAGCACCCAGTTTGTGCTCCCACATCAAACCACCATCCAGAAATTGAAGGAGGAACTTTCTAAGCATTTCCACTGTGAGACTGGACAGTTGGTACTGGTGTTCTTTGGGAGGATCTTGAAGGATCAGCATACCCTTCAGCAGTGTGGGGTCAGTGATGGGATGACTGTCCACCTGCTGATCCGACCCCTGAAGAGAGACTCAGAAGACTCCCCTCAGTCATCCTACTTGCTCAGGACCTCAGGCTGTGCCCTGACACCAACCAGCACCAGCCTTACCCTGCCTGCTTTTAACCCAAGCACTCAGGGCCCAAGGGGCCCCCCAGAGGTGAGTCCCTCCAGCATTGAGTGGCAGCAGATGCCTACCTCAGAGATGATTGTTCAGAAAGTACGGCAGGTGATCTTGGCCAACCCAGAGATCCAGCAGCTGGCACAGCAGTTCCCTGCCATCTGCCACATCCTGAATAATATGGGCATCATGCGGGTGATCCTGGACAAGATGAGAGAAATAATGGACCTCGCAAAGAACCCTGACATGATGCAGGACCTGAAGAATCCAGACCCACTCTTGATTAGTGTTCAGAGCAACACCCCCGGTGGGGACAACCCCTTGAGACAACTCAACAGCGATGTTCAAGAGCCAGGACTGAATGAAGGCCAGGACCTTCTTGACACCTCTAGCTCTTACGACACCCTGGCGAGGAACCCTTGTCCAGAACACACAGTCAGGGATAGCGAGGGGCTTCACCTGGGCAGCTCTAAGTGTGCTGGCTCTTTCCCCATCTCCCACAGCTCCACCAGCATTTGCACCACCAGCTCATGCAGCGATGAAGGTGGCATCTTCAATAGCCTTCACAGTCCTCTCGGGCCCAGCTCTTCCCTGCTGAACACTGTGCCCACCCCTGGGGCAGGACTATGCAATGTGGGGGGCGTCCAGGCCCTGATTGTAAACCTCTGCAATGCCTACACAAAGCGTATGATGTTCTCCCTCATGCAGAATGCTCTGCTTGCCTCAAAAGGGATGCAGACCGCCCAGAAGGAGCACGTCCAACAGCAGCTGCTGCATTTTTCCCAGCAGATGCAGAGGCCAGAAATGGTGGCTGCCATGTCCAACCCCAAGGCCATCCAGGCATGGGTGCAGATGGAGCAAGGCTTGCAGGCGCTGGTGGCAGAAGCCCCCGTGCTCATACCCTGGTTCATACTGCGCTTGAAAGGGCTGGGGAACTCCTCTGAGATAGGTCCCATGGCCACTGGCTCTCCCTCTGAAGAAGAATCAGCTGCTTTGGAATAGGGGCACCACATCTGTCCTCTTGGGCAGGCTTCAAATCTTCTCCCAGGAAGGAAGTTGCAGCACCGTTAAAACTCCAGAGGTCAGATTGGCAACCAAGAGGGCAAGTTGAAGAGGCAGTATTCCTGCACGGCTGCACTTGGGAACAAGAAGAAGCAGTTCCAGGAAATCAGGAGGAGATCAGAAGATCTCCCCTGGGTTGGTGGTGACCTTCCTTTAACGTGTTCTTCAACAGCCACTCCACGTTATAAACCAAGGCCAAAAGACAAGCAGCTTTCCTGCCTGCTCATTCCTGCCAGGCCAAGGTCTTGCACTGAAAGAGCCCTGGGGTCACCAACCCTCTGGCCCCAGCCTGTGTGACTTGTTGGCCACTGCTGGGCAGTGGGGAGGGAACACCCTGTCCCTTTCACAGCTGGGGGGCTTTGAATTCCATCCCTGGCTGGCACTGGCTGCCACAGGGAGAATGTAGTGGAGGTCCCCAGGCTGGGCTTGGGGGCTGAATTCTATGCTGCACTCTGGAAGGCTCAGCCCAAGTACCACTCAGATCTCAGGGGTCAGGGGTGGCACCGGGCCTGCATTGCCAGGACTTTGCTGAGGCCTCCTCCTCCTCCTCCTCCTCCTCCTCCTCCTCCTCCTCCTCCTCCTCCTCCTTCTCCTCCCCTGCCCCTCTCCCTCCTGCCTCCTGACTCCTCCGTGCTGCCGCTGCTGCCTTTTCATCCTCTCCAGGCAGGGACAAGAGCAGGGGAGGTGGAAGAGAAGCAGATGTGTTCCTCTCTTGGGGCAGGTTGCAGGAGACCCCAGAGCAGAACATGGGGAGGAGTTCACCATGATCTGTCCCTGGGAGGGCCCAAGTGTTTCCCTTCTAGAAGAAACACTGCACGGGCAACACCAGTTGGTTGGAGTCAGGCAGCATCCAAATAGAATCAATCAATCAATCAATCACTCTTGGAGAGGGCACGTTCTCCAGTCCCCTTGGAGAGTCTGGCAGGGACCAGTCACTTTGACAAAGCCCCAGGCCATTGCCCCCACAAAAGCCGGGGCCATCGTCCAGCGGGCTCTTCCTCCTCCCTGGCAGCCAGCATCAGTGGGGTAGGGCTACACTCTGCCATGCCCGGCTCTCCAAGTCAAGGGCTTTTCCGCGTGTCTGGCGGCCAGAAGACAGGGAATCTTGAACTGGAACTGTCACAAGCCGAGAGGAATCCTTGGGGAGGCTGGACTGGGAAGATGTCCAGGAAAGCAGTACCCCAAATCAGAACATTTTGAGAAGTTTAATTTCCTAATGTCTTTAGTCTGTCAACCAATTCAAATCCATCAGCGGACTTCTCCAGCCATTTTACCTCCCCTTTGGTTATTTCTTTTTTGCTGCCCCAAGATATGTCACATTGTTAATTCAGTGTTCTCTTGAAAGAAAGATGCCCTTTTCCAAATAATTTATCTTTAATATGGGGGATTATCTTAGTTTTGTTGAGCGGGAGAGGAAAGGTCTCTTAAATTCAAAGTAATCTTCCTTTGGGGAAAATATTAGGGTTTTTTGAAGATAGCACACGTTTGAAAGACATTTTCTGTCTTCTGTATACAGCAGTGTTTCTCAGACTTGTCAGCTTTAAGATGTGTGGACTTCAGCTCCCAGAATTCCCCAGCATCTTAAAGCTGACAAGGTTGAGAAACGCTGGCATACAGTATTAAATGGCCCAGGTATGATTGGCAACATGTGTGTTTTTAGTTCTCAAATGCTCGGACCATTATTCTAATATACATGTGAATGCCAATTGTTAATATAACACAACCTTGTTTAGGGTTGTTCTTGATTATTATCAATTGATATTTCAGCGATGAATGGGGCTGTTCTCTTCCCCTGGCTTTTCAGGCCATGCTCCAACTTTAGGGAGAGATGCTGGGACAGACACCGCCTTTGACTTCAATTCTTTTACGTGTAACTATTGTTTGATATAGTGAGTGTGATTATTTCTAGCTGTGCATTTAATGATCCCTTTACAATGTTCAGTTTGGAGCCCACTTCTGGGGAGGGTCCGGCCTGCACCCGGATGGCTGGGAATGACACGGAGCCCTGGGAATTCTGGTGATGTACCTTTGCTTGGTGCTGCAGAATCTCATTCTTTCTAGCTTCTCTGCAGAGAGGTGGATGAAGATGAAGGCGGTGCAGAGAAGGCAATATTGGTTTCTCCAGGGCTGGTTTTCAATTACACTGTGAAGTGGGCAGAATCCTACATGATCCAGGAGGAAAGTAGGATTGGAAGGCAGAAAAAGAGTTGGGCCATTCGTTCATTGAGTGAATGGCCGATGCAAGTCCAGAGGTCTTTCCAAAAAGGAAGCTGTTTGCGTGGTGGGCCACTCAGTGCGTCTGAGTCCTCACCTCCACCCTGTGAAGTGGTATAGCCAAAGGTGGCTTGAACAAAATGCTGCTGGACAAGTAGAAGCAACCGAGCAGACTGACCCTATTTGCAAGGAGAAGGCCGTTTGCTTTCAGCAGATGAAACCCAGAGCTCACGGAAAGGACTGCAAAAGAGTGGAAGGGGCCCTCTATCTGGGGCCACTTTGGAGGGCTTTGGATGGGGGCTTACCTCACGCTCTTCCCAGCCTGCCAGCAGAGGATCATAGCGGTGGAACCAGGACAGTGTAGCTCTTCCATGCCTCGGGAGCAGGTTGTGCTCATTTGGGTTTTGTGACTCAAAGCACGGGTCCTAAGATAACCTGCCAGGAACTACGGCAGGGTTTCTCAGCCAGGTCTCCGTGGCACCCTTGGGTTTTGCGAGAAGTCACTGGGGCTTCCCGGGGAGATCACAATTTATTTAAAAATTATCTCAAATTCGGACAGCTTCACACTAAAGAGGTAAGTTTCATTCTTTATTTTTAGTTTAAGGACACTGTTAATGCATCAATACAGGCCTACTGATGAAATGAATATGGTAATTTTGTAGCTTCTGGCCTATATTGGAGCCCGAATGTGCAGGAGTTCCCTGAGGCCTGGAAAATATTTGAAGGATTCCTTCAGGGTCAAAAGGTTGAGAAAGGCTGGTCTACTGTATGGACAACGGTCTAAGTACACATTTATGTACACTCTGTCTCGCTCTCTCCCATGCCCCCCATCCCACCCCACCACAATAAATGTCATGAAAATTAAATGGGCATAGGACATCCCTGGTTGATCAGGTCTTGGCAAGAGATGATGATGATGTTTATTGGAAGCCTTTCAGCAAGGCACATAACAAACAGCAATTAAAAATCGTCAGAACGATTAAAAAGAACCATTAATTACTAATCTTTACCCAGTAAAATTACTAAAGCATAACAAACTAATAAAAATCAGCCAACTTACAATCCAGTAAAAAGTGCAATCCCATTCTCTGTTACAATTCCCAAGAAGAGAATTCAGGTAATAAAGGAAACAATAAGTTATCAAAGATAAAATGTTCCTTGCCTGGCTGACATTTTGCAGTGTTGCCTGGGCAGCACTCAACTTCTTCATTCCTTTGAGTGCAGCAATTTTTAACACTAATCTAATTGATTCACCTTTAATAACTGGTGCAAAAGTCTTGTCAAAGTCTAAATCTTTCCTTTGAGTGAACCCTTTTGCAACCAACCTTGCTTTATATTTTTGGATTTTGCCATCAGCATGTTTTCAGTTTGAAAACCCACCTATAATCTAGACGGCGTTCATTGGGAGGTAGATTTACCCATTTCCATGTTTTATTTTCTTTCAAGGATGCTAACTCCTGTTGCATGGCAAAATGCCAATTTTGTGCAATCTCAGCTGGTAAAGCATTCACTTGTTCTAAAGACTCAGGTTCTGTGAATATGTGAAAAGCCTTTACTGTTTCAGCCTGAAAACGTGATGGAGGAACGCCTTTATTACTCCTCTGAGATCTGCGAGGTAATACACGGCTTAAATTTTGACTCCTATCACTTTCCTGAGAAGCATCTATCTCATCAGACAGATCTTCAGTTTGCTTTTCTGGTTTAATGTCCTCATCAGGCAAAAGATCACCATCAGCAAGTCCTTGCTGTTCTCTTGTGGTGGTCAGATCAACTGGAGAGCTAGAGTTTAATCTCCCCCAGTTTTGTTCAGCAAAAGAAGCGCTTTTGCTAATTATTAATTTCTCTCCCATTATGAACCTGTAGCTCCTTTGGCTTTGTTCATAGCCAACAAAGATGGCTTTCTTTGTTGTGGGGCCTCCTTTCCTTCTCTGTTGTTTTGGAATATGAACCCAAGCAGTGCTACCAAACACTCTAAGATGGTTTACCTTTGGTTTCACACCATAAAACAAATGGAATGGAGTGTCCTGAATCACAGAGTTATACAATCTGTTTTGTACATAACAGGCAGTAGATATTGCCTCTCCCCAATACTTAAAAGATAAATGTGAATCCTTAAGCATGCATTCCATCGCATTTTGCAAGGTTCTGCCCTTTCTTTCAGCAACACCATTTTGCTGAGGGGTGTAAGGGTTAGAAAGAATTTGTTCTATCCCCTTTTCCATTAGGAACCTTCTGAATTTGTGAGAAAGGTACTCTCCTCCCCTATCACATTGGAGTGCAGATACAGGCCTGGGAATTTTCCATTTGCCCATGTCACAAAACCTTTAAATTTTTCAAATGCCTCATCTTTGTGTTTTAAGATGTAGATGAATGTGTATCTTGAGAAATCATCAGTGATGGTCATTGCATACCTTGCTTGTCCAAGGCTTGGAGCAAAAGGACCAATAATGTCAGAGTGTACAATTTCCAAAGGTCTAGTTGGAACTCTGTCACTGTGCTTACTCACAGGAGCTTTTAGCGTTTGGCATTCTTTGCAAACTACACAATCTAAGTATTTGTCACAGGGCTTCAGCTTTAGGTCAGCACACAGCTGTGGCATTTGTGCTGTATGCTTGAAATTAGCATGACCAAATCTCCTGTGCATCAGGTGTACACATTGGTCATGATATGGAGTGTTGCCAACTGCAGCTTTGCAGCTTGGCTTCCTTGCATTTTGCACAATGTACAAGGAGTCTTTTAATATACCAGTAGCACACAATTTCCCATTTTTACGTATCTCACAGCCATTTTTCTTAAATGTTATGACATACCCTGTTGCAGCTAATTGTGCCGGCTGGGTGACCTCGGGCCAGTCCCTCTCTCTTGGCCCAGCTCACCTCACAGGGTGGTTGTTGTGGGGAAAACAGGAGGAGGAGGGAGTATTAGGTATATTCCCCACCTTGAGTTATTTATAAAAATAATAAAGGTAGGATAAAAATAAAATAATAAAAGAAAAGAAAAATAAAGAAAAATAAAGAAAAATAAAGAAAATAAGGGCAAGGTGGATGGATGATATTCTAGAGGTGACGGACCCGTCCCTGGGGGAGCTGGGAGTGTTGACGACTGACAGGAAGCTCTGGCGTGGGCTGGTCCATGAAGTCACGAAGAGTCGGAAGTGACTAAATGAATAAACAACAAAATTCCAAGAGAACTATCTACATTCATAAAACTGAAAAAATACAGGCAAGATGATGCCACTGTTAGATGGACTCACAGTTGACCAAATGGCTGCACCCAACAGCATTTGGCCAACCCCCTCATGATGGTTCCCTTTGTCTTGGAGGGAGGTATTGAGTGGACCCCCTGTGGTTCCATCCTGGGCCTTAGCTGTTTGACCTTTTTCTCAGGGACGAGGATGAGGGATCCGAGGGGATGCTTTTCAGGTCAGCCAGTGATGACTCAAAGTTGGGAAGACTGTCTAATACTTCAGAGAGAGAAGATCCCACAAGATCTAGGCAGGCTTAAGCAGCGGGCTGAAATGAATAGGATGGAACTGAGCAGGGAGGAATGTCAAACTTGTGTGTCCAGGAAGGAAACGTGTTAGCCAGAAGTCGGGGTGGGGGGAGCATTCTAGAAGCAGCTGCTAAAAAGGCCAGTGCTATCTTGGGGTGCACTGACGGGAGCACATGGTCCAGATCATGGAAAGCAGTTGGTGCACCCTTCTTTGACCTGGAGGGAGTTCAGAAGAGAGCCACCCGGAAGGTGAGGTGGCTGGGAGAGCCCTGGAGGATCTGGGGGTTTGGCCCACAGAACAGACCGAGGGGAGATAGCAGAGCAGACTTCAAGCATCGCGCAGAGGAGGGGGTGGACTTATTCTCTCTTGCCCCAAAGGGCAGGGCCAGAATGAATGGGTGAAAATGCCAAGGAAGGAGGTTCAAGGTGGACATCAGGAGGAAAGTCCTGGCTGCAGGTGCTCTGGCCAGGGAAACAGGCCGCTGTGTGCTACGGTGGGTCCTCCTTCACTGGAGGTTTTCAGACAGAGGCTGGATGGTCATCTGTCAGAGATAGATTGCAGGGGGTTTGACTACGTAATCTCGAAGGTCGTTTTCAACTGTATGATTCTATAAGTGTGGATCCCAAGGGACAGAGGCACCCATGGGAAACACCTACGTTGAGGAGGTTTCCTGTCAGAAGAGATTTCCATCTGAATTTCCAGATGAAACCCAGGGTTGCTCAGGACATGTTGAATCAGCTGCCCAGGGATGGAGAGGTGTAACGTCAGCTAAGCATCCACACTCCTTTAAACACTGCGGTCTCCTTTCTTCTCCTCTCTGTGGCACCTTGACGGATACCTGTTTCTCAGCTATGTTGGAACAGCCTGAAAAAGAAAGCAGGGAAGCAGCATCACGAGGCTCAGATACTGGGACCTTTCAGCCTTACTTTCCTGAGCAGCCATCTTCCCAGCTACCATCCTCTGCAGTTGGTGGAACTTCCTTTTTTCCCCAATTCCTCTTTATTTCACCGCAGTCTAACAGTTGCAGAAACGCTTCTCAGTGCCTTAGTTGGCTTCACTCTACTTCCCCACTGCTCAGCCTCAGCCAATGCTTCTCAACTTCGGCAGCTTGAAGATGTGTGGACTTCAACGCCCAGAATTCCCCAGCTGGCACAGCCAACCAACCCCCCCCCCGCCCCCCAGACATCTTACGGCCACAGAAGCAGTACCATTTTTCTAACCCCATTTCCAGGCAGGATATTTCAGGGCTGGCATTAACTGTGAGCTTCACTGAACTTCCAGGTGCTGTTTGCCTTTATAAATTCAATCTGCCTTTCAATTTGTTTTGATAATGAAAAAGTAAATAGAAAATTTATCCTCAGTGAAATAAATGTGTCATTTTCTCTTTGCTAGTCCCCCTTCCCATCAAGTCCAGTCTCTCTCTCTCTCTCACTCTCTCTCTCTCTGGTTCCATACCACTTTTTAAAAAAGTTTAACATCATTTTATGAATGCTTGATAGAAGGATAATTCTGTTTTTCCAAATATATGACAAAAATATACTTTCACTCCAAGAAGCAAGCTTTGCTTTTGACAAAAGGCTTCTCTAGTCCCTTCTGCTTCCTCTGCTTTTGGCTTATGAGTTTCCTCCACCCAGGAGTTCAGTATGCAGCCCATATAAGTGGTATCCATGTGTGGAATTGAAAAGAAAACTCAACCAGGTCTAGTTTCTTTCCTGTCTCTTCTGTTTCTCAGAGAAGGTGCTCACTCTGGAGTCAAAGGACCACGTGTAGTTGGAAAGAGGCCTCAGCAAGAACCAAGAAGTTGCAACCTATCTTTAGGTGTTTTCTGCCCCCTCTATTTGGATTTTCAAGAACAGCAAAAGTTTCCTCAACGTGTTTCTTAGGACGCTTCCAGAATTATGAGTGAATATAGAGGCCGGTGACACCTTTCCATAAGTCATCCGTGAATCTGTGAGATCAGGGCTCTGAGTGGTGCAAGGTTGGAGGAGCAAAGTGCTTGAGAAGCAGGGACTGGATGGGCCTGAATGGGTGGAGGGCGATGGCCAAACTTCATGAGGGGAAAACCCATGGAGGTGTAGCCCACCAGCCATGTCATAGTCCTCTGTGATGTCAGCAGTGATATCACAGTCCAGCCAAGTTCAGGGAGAGGAAGTGCTCAAGGGCAGCAGCAGAGGGGAGAAGAGGAAAATGAAGGAACCTGCCAGGTTGTGAGCAAGTGGAAGAGAAGGGCAACATCTCGCTGGTATGTGTGCTCTGGCCTTGGTTGGTGCTGAGACAAAAGGGGGCAGGAGACCACTGGCCCCTTCCCACCTCCTCACAAGCACCACCACCACACTGGAAAGAGACTTCCTGCTTTCCTCCTCTTTCTCCCTGAACCTCTGCTCTTTTCACAAGGTCCTTCGTCACCATCCAGATCATAACAGCAGCCTTTGAGCAACCATGTCTGAGAGCAAAAAAAACCCTGGGGCTGCTAACCACAGAACCCGGGTCATCAAAGTGACTGTCAAGACCCTCAAGCGCAAGGAGCAATTTGAGGTGGTGGACAGCACCCTCGTCCAGGAGTTCAAGAAGCTGATTGCTGACCGTTTCAAGACCCCCCCTGAGCAGCTGTCCCTGATCTTTGCTGGTGAGATTCTCAGTGACCAGGATACACTGGGGCAGCGTAAGATCAGTGATGGGTCCAAAGTCCATCTCTTCATCAAGTCTCAGAGGAAGCCCTCAGGGAATCCAGTGCCACCCATGGGCAATCCAGCTGCACCCATCACCTTCCTGCAAATGCCAGCAACTCGAGAAATCTCCTCGGAACACAGTCTAGAACTTTCAGATTGGAGCAGCCAACCTGAAGACCTGATGGCCTCCTGCCATGAACTCGTGGCCCAGACCATGGAGAACCTTTTACTCCAGATGGTCACTCTGAACCTGGATGCCTCTGCATTGAACAACAATCCCCTTCTCTTGGGCTTCCTCGTTGGTGTCACCGGCATGAACGTTCTGGGCTTGAATGCCCCAGATGTTTCTGACTTTGTTGGTGAAGCCCAGGAGCAGGATGTGACCCGGCAGGAGCTTATCAGTGAAGTGATGCAGCACCCCTTTGTGCAGAACCTCTTTGGGGACACTGAACAGGTCAGGCAGATGATCATGTCTGTGCCTCAGATGCAGCAACTGGCTGAACAGAATCCAGAGATCAACCACATTCTCAACAACTCTGAATTCCTGCGAGAAATGATTGACGTGGCCACTAGCCCAGCTGTGATGGACGAGATCATCAGGAACCACGACCGGGCCCTGAGCAACCTGGAGAGCACCCCAGGAGGGTACAACGCCTTGCAACAGCTGTACAACGACATCGAGGCACCAATGCTGAATGCGGTGCAGGCACAGTTCCAGGGCAATTCGTTTGCTCTCTCTGACACCAAACCTTCCACTGGGGGGATCAGCCCCCTGTCCCGGACAGAGAACAGGGAACCTCTGCCAAACCCCTGGGCACCCCAGTCGAATAGCAGTGGCGGTGACAATATATGTAACGGTGACATCAGCAGTGCCAGTAACGGTGCTGAGCAAGGTTACATCCTGCTTGCCTTAGGTCCTGGAGTTCGCCCAGGGCTTAGCAAGTCTGAAAGCATCCAGAACATGGTGCATCAGCTCACGGACAACCTGGAATTCATGCAGAACATCTCCAATGCGCTCGCTAAGCCTGATGGCCCCACTCAGTTGTTCCTCGGTCATTGCAACTCCCCCATGAGAAATGAAGCTCCTCCACCGCAAGGGTGGGCACAGCACCTCCCTTCCAAACTAGCCAGGTCCGAGTCTGCCATGCTGCTGACCAACCCCCGGGCAGTTCAGGCTCTTCTCCAGTTGCAGATGAGCCTGCTGACTCTCACCAGAGAAGTCCCAGATTTCCTGCAAGCTTTGGCAGACCCAGATGTTGAACTAGAAAGCATGGAAGACTCCGATGAGGGAGAAAGCCCATCTTCTGAAGCAGAGAGCCTCATCTCAGCTGAAGAAAGCCTGGAGCTGGAGAGCAATGCATCCAAAGCAGACGATGAAGAAAAGGAGGAAGAGGAGGAGGAGGAGGAGGAGGAGGAGGAGGAGGAGGAGGAGGAAGACATGGAACAGCAAGCTCCAGAGGCCCTTTACCAGAACCAGTTGGAGCAGCTCAGAGCAATGGGCTTCCCCAACCAGGAAGTGAACTTGCAGGCTCTAATGGACACAGAAGGAGATATCGGTTTGGCAATCGAAAAGCTATCAAACTCTCGTGCATCCTAGCAACAGATTTACCTTTGCCTCTTGTAGGGTCCTCTGACACACTAAAGTCAGCATGGTGGATATAAACAGTGCCGTGCCTTAGTGCTCCTTTCCCCCGGCTGAAATCCTGGGCAGTGAGCATGGCTCTCCTGGCCAGGCTGGGAAAGGCACAGCTGCGCTGCTCCATTCAGCCTCCCAAAGTGGAGCCCGCAACCACCAGTGTACCAAGAGGCAACGGCCACCTCCTTGCCCCTCCAGGTTTTTAATTTTTGGAAAGCAGCATTTTAAGGTGGAAGTTTGCTTGCTGCAAAGCCAAGGGACAGCCTCTGGCTGTCATGGTTCCCTCCCAAGAACACCTCAGGACCGGCAGGGAGCTGCAGCCCCTGGCTTTGTCCAGAAGCATCCCTCACCCCCGAGACAAACAGTGCAGAAAAGTAACGAGGGTGCAGTAGCAAGGGTGGGTGTCTCCTTCTTGACATCCTGATTAATCAATCTCTTTGGCTTGCTCTATATTTTGCTTGAGTTTTCACCAGAATTTTGTAGGCATGGCATGTCTTTGTGATACTTGTGTGGATGTGTGTGGATGTGTTTCGGGGAGCATTGCCTTTTGTGAGGGCAAGCGCACATTTTGATGTGTTGGGCTCAGCTCCAACCTCATCCTTTTTTCAGTTTCTTGCCCAAGACATTTGTCTCTGAGTGTCATCTGGGGGAGCAGAAAACTGGGTTCCAAAGAATGGTTTTGTGTTCTGGAGGCCAGATCCCCCTCTTAAGGTCTCGGAAAAGCTACTTTTCCATTAGTCTTACCAGTTGGCTGGCAAGGAAGTGCATATGTTGTGCCTGGTTGACTTCCATGGCAGCTATTTTGTGAAATGCAGCCATAATATATTCGCCAAATTCCAAATGGGCCAACCACCACACCCCAAAGATTGGTGCTCCCTGCTGAACAGCTGCTCTGGAGGGAGGGAGGGGCTTCCTCTGGCTGATTGCTCAGGCTGAGAGCACAGTCTTCCTCCATTGTGTCCTCTTTGGGAAGAGTCCAGGTCCATGAGCCTGCCCATTCCCAGCCTCGGGCCTGAACTGGAGGGTGAAAGTCACAGCTGCCCTCCACCCCACAATCTTTCTGGTCCTTGGTTGTGCCTTGCCTGCTTCTCCAAGAGGAAAGTAGAACACGGCAGGAGCAGAACACAGAGTCCTGCATGCAAAAGTGCTACTAGATAGATTAATTTCCTGAGGGAATGAATTGGAAGTGGATGAAAGGAAGAAGGATGTGGAGGCTGCTTGGACTGTGTGAAAAGAGTTAAGCTTCACAGTGCCACCGAAGTGTGCAGAGCTACACTCTAGCAGGATGCATTAGTGCTACATAGTGCGTCATAGTGATGCTGTGGATGAGAAAAAAGTGTGCAAAAGAGAATAATTCCTCCAGAAATGAGGATGGAACTGTTGTGCAATGTTGTAGAGAGAAAAAGCTAGTTACAAAGAAAATTGTCAAGGAGTGCAAGGAGCAGATAAAGATTAAAACAGGCAAGAAAATGCAGAGGGAATTTGATGAAAATGAAAAGTTCTTTTGGATGTGAGCAAAGAGAATTGAAAATAAAAATGACAAAATGAATTGGGAAGAAGCTGAAGTGGGGGAAAGAGTGTCTTGGGCATTTATATGGGAATGACAGTGATATGTTAAACTAAATGAACAGTCGTTAAGCGAGCACTACCTGTACTGAAATGGATGGGTCTGAATTGTGAAAAGTTTGTATGAAGTTGGAGCTGAAGGTGAGTTGCATAAGAATAATTGAATGCTTAGCAAATGGTTCAACTCTGAGCAGAGGGTAAAGCAAGGATACGAGACACCCCTGGGTTGTTCAATGTATTTTTAAATCAGGAGGGCTTCTTGTGACTTCCTTCCTTCCTTCCTTCCTTCCTTCCTTCCTTCCTTCCTTCCTTCCTTCCTTCCTTCCTTCCTTCCTTCCTTCCTTCCTTCCTTCCTTCCTTCCTTCCTTCCTTCCTTCCCACTACTGATAGACTGCTCCAATCTGCCAACTGACTGGCATACAACTCCCCAGCAGGTGACTGGGATTAGAATCACACAAACATGTCAAAACTGTTAGCAGGTTGCTCTAATGCAGCAGAAGTAAATAAGAATGAGAGACTAGGCATTTCTTTATAAAAGATTGTATTAAATAAAAAACATGACTTAGAAGTAAAACAATAAACGGATTAACCAGCTAGCTAACTAACAACAGAGACTGACAGAGACTGAACGGCAAGAAGCTGGCGTACATCATTAATATATTCTGTCCTGTGTACATCAACCAATCAGGAGCTTCTTGGCCTTGCAAGGACACAGCCTTTGGTCCCTGAGAATAGGACCCAGCCAGCCAGGCACCAAAGGCCCCCTCAAAGAAGCAGCCCCCACCTTTTTTCCTGTGAGGTGTCTTTTTAAAAACCCAAGCGTCTGTAATTCTTCTATGATTAAAAAATATGCAACAAAGACAACAGCTAGAAATATCCCTATGGAACTGGGAGTCACGAATAAAGCCTGGACAATAACAAAGGTACCCAATCTCGCAACCAAGAGGCAATTACAACAATCCAGCTTGGTGGAACAACCATGTTTTCATCAGTCGCCTAAAAGCCAGGAGGGAAGGGGCTGATTCCACACTGGGGGCACACACATTAGAAGTGTGGTTGGTGTGGACTTCAAAATGTGTGTGTGTGTGTTTATATACATTTGTATGCAGGTGGTGCTGTATTGTTAGAGAGAACTGAAATGATTTGCAGCCAGTTGCATCTATTAGATTGATAGTAAGATGCAACTAGGAACCTGGATCTGAACCAAAGTAGTTGTATTGATAGGGAAAATGGAGTGAATCATTACAAGCTATAGCTAAAGAATGAAAAACTGGAACAGGTAGATGGATGTGCATGCTTTGGTGAAACGTTTAGTAAAGATGGGAAATGGATGGAGGAATTTTAAGATGGGGAGATACTGGTAGAAAGGTCGCGGGAAATGAAAGCCGTGCCTAAGAGCATTTCCCACCCCCTTTGTGAGATGGAAGTGAGCGTTGAGTAGGTCCAGAGAACTATGAAAGTAAGTTGGAGATACTACGAGTGGAGAATCTAAGGAGAGGAGGGAGGCCCAAGAATGGGTGGGTGCAGAAGGATTACAGAATGGATACAGAGTGGGTGACTGGTCTGAGAGGAGGAGTTCGAGTTGCTTTGATCCTGAAGGGAATAAATGAAGGTCACATGGCCAGAGAAACAGAGGAAGGGAGAGTGAAGTGGTCGAGGAGGAGAAGGAGAAGACGGAGGAAGTCATCGTTGGATGGAGTCAATGAGATCCTCAGAAAGAGAGGCGGAAAAGTTTAAATTGGAGAGGTATAATGAATGGTGGGGGTGTAGACAAGATTTATCTATATTTCTTCTTCTTATGTCATGCTTTTAATTTCTTTGACCTCCTGCTTCTTACTCCTGCTCTCTGCTCTTCTGAAAGGGAATAGCCTGACTGGGATGTACAGTATGTCCTTGCCCAGAGAAAGGGAAGAGGGGCTTCCTCTGTAGTGGTGGCCCCTGGCTCACTGGCCCCTGAGTGGGCCTCATGTGGTGCTTGAGGGGAGCAACCTCCTCCCTTTGCTTCCTGCACCTGGATCTGAGGTTCATGGCCTCAAAAGGCCTGCCACAACAGGGGTGAGAACATGAATTAAAGAGTCCTCACCTCACCCCACCCCACCTTCCTTTTTCAGGGCTTTGTGGGTAGATCTCTTTGGAATGGCTCAGGAGGGAGCATGTCCCTCCCACCCGCCCTGACTCTTCCACAAAGGGCAAGGGGTGGGCCTTCCTTGCTTAAATCCCCTGGATTTTGTTGTTTTGTCTGGGCTACTTGAGATCCCTGTTTGAGACCTTCTCTATGGGAAGAGGCCAGGGGGCTTGATCCTTCCTTTGGGACAAGTGACTGAATCATGCGGTCTCCTGATCTCTCACACTCCATGGCAGCTCTCACAGTGCTTGAGCATGCAGGTTCTTCCTCCACAGAAGCAGATCCGAAATGACGTGGCTTCCTGAACAACACATGGAGCTTTTGTGAGAGCAGAAACCATGTGCCAGTCTTTCCCTCTGCTGCTGGGAAGAAAAAAAGCATGTACTCGTTTATGCACATATGCTCCAAGTCACATTAAGATGATGTTATGTCATAGCAGGGCTAGCGGTCACCCACTTGCGGAAGGAAGTTGCCCGAACTTAAGGTTAGTTTGGTAAGGCTGGTAAATACTGCCGTGTTTTCAAGATTATTACAGAACAATCTCTCAATGATCTGTCTAGACCAGTGTTTCTCAACCTTGGCAGCTTGAAGATGTGTGGACTTCAACTCCCAGAATTCCCTAGCCAGCATGGCTGGCTGGGGAATTCTGGGAGTTGAAGTCCACACATCTTCAAGCTGCCAAGGTTGAGAAACACCCGTCTAGAATCTTCCTAAGTGTCAATATAATCTCTTACTTTCCTTCCAAGCTCTACACACTGGATCTCTTTTCCTCTCTTTGAGACTTTTTCTCTACTGGACCATCTGTTCCTGCTCTGCAACAGTTTTTTGGAAATGTGAGGATCTGTGCACAGTGGGCCTAATGTCGTGGTGGCACAGTTCTTCCTGCTTACGTATAGGCACACTCAACTTCCAAGCCATGAGAAATGTCCGGGGTGCCATCTCATCTGTTCTCAAGAGATGAAATATATTTAAATCTCATTTAACAGGAAAATGAACTCATAGCACTCCTGGGCTGGTTTGGTGGTTTTTTTAAACTGTCCAAATAAATGTATAGTGTCGTAGCAAGAGCAAGCTCAAGGAATGGACTCAGGTCAGTGGAAGCATTGGTGAAGATCCTTTCAATCCAAATAGAGGCTAGTTGCTGGAAATGCATGGATGGTCACAAATGGGAGGGAAGGAGGAGCAGGGAATGGGAAGGTAAAAAGGGCTGTGATTTTTGGCTGCTGATGGATGGCAATCTCTTTTCCTAAAGGAGGACCCTCTGAATGACAAGTTCCTGCAGGGAACTCTGCCATCTGTTTGGATCAGGCTAGATACCAAAGGATTTTAGGATTTGTGGTTATAAAGTGAGTGGCTACTGCCATTAATAGGAACAGGTAGGCATGTTCTTCTAGAAACTGTCTCACACAGCTGATTCACGTGCAGCTTGATGTGAAAGGCTGTGGAAGTCCTTCTCTGATGTAATGCTTCCAAGCCATGAAGCCTCATCTTGTATGTATATTTATTGATTTATTTATTAATCAAATTTATCACCACCCATCTCCCAAAAGGGACTCTGGGCGGTTTACAATAAAACATAAATAAAAATATAAAACTATAAAACACTATAATACATAATACAATAAATATAATAAAAACCTCGATGGCTGGAAGTTCTTTATGATTTGCAGGCAGAGCTGGGTCCTGCTAAGAAACTAACCATCCCCAAGAATGGCTACTCTCCCTCCCGCCCCAGGCATAATTACAGAACCAGGGCTTTAGCTGTTTCCTAAAGTCTGGGAGGGAGGGAGCCAATCTCACTTCTGGGAGTAGGATATTCCAAATATATATGTGTATATGTATATGTATATGTGGCCCTGTATCTTTCCTCCCTAAATGTAATGTAATAACTTATATTTCTCCCTGTTGAAAGACATCTATTTCCTCTTGGCCAGCCTCTCCAGTTCAAACCATAATCTCCTTTGATGATCCTGGGTGTCTGGCCAGACTTCATGATTTTGCGTCATCCACAAATCTGTCAAGAAGCCCTTCAACCCCATTATCTAGGTCATTAAAAATGTTAAATAATATGGGCCCCAATTGACATCCCTGTGGGACCCCACTGGTTCCTGCTGTTCTTCAACTCAGTGTAGAGCCACAAGTGCCAACTCTCTGAGGGTGGCTTGGCAGCCATTTGTTGACCCCTCACTGTAGGGCCATGCAAACCATGGGAACGTCATGTTGGAATTTTGTTAAAAGCTTTGTTGAAATCATGGTAGATTATATCTACAGCCTTTCCCTTGTCCACTAGACCAGTTATCTAGCCAAAGAAGAAGATGAGATTTGTCTCACAGGGCATATTTTTGACAAAGCCTTGCTGGCTCTTAGCAATATTGACAGTCTTCGAAGTGCTTGGAGATGGCTGGCTTTATTATCTTTCCTGGGATCAGTGTAGGCTGACTAGTTGGCAGTTACTGGGATCCCCCTTTTTTTCTTTCTTGAGGAGGGGGACCACACTGGCTCTTCTCCAGTCCTCTGGCATCTCCCCGGTTCTTCAAGACTCTTCAGAGGTAATTGACAGAGGACTTGACAGCAGTCCTGCTAGTACCTTCAGTATTCTAGGATGCATTTTATCAGGAGATCTGGGGGCCTGAAGGCATTCAAAGTAGCTAGGAGACCTTTGACTAGGAGACCTTTGATCTGCACCCTCCCCTGCCCTGGTTGTGTAATGAATGCCTGTTCTAAAATACTATCAGACTCATGAGCAGGAATTCAAAGATATCTGATTTATTAAAGAATAGTATGCAGGATCACAAAGAAAGCTGAGAATGATAAAAGCACACCAAATGCAAACTAAAAACCCTTGGTGCAAATGAGATCCCTCCCCCCGTAGAATCTTCCCAAGTTCACAATCCCAGGTGCTCCTAATGGCTTCTGATGGTCTGCAGGAAAAGTCCTTGAACAGAAAACATAACCCAAACACATTCCATTGTAATGAACACAGATACAGAGCTTGGTACAAGGTTTCACAGCAGCTCCCTCCCACCAGAAACGTGCGCCAGCACCTTGGCATGTGAAACGTTATGATGTACAGTGCACATTGAAACAGTGAACATGACAGGTTGTTTCCAATCTGTGCTACTGAAATCACTGTTTCCTTTGGATGTACAGTACAGTAAACACAAAGGCTAAAGAGGAGTTGAGTGCCTTCTTCATTTTTTGGGAGGCTATGAGGGGTTGGCTTGTTATCTGTCAAGATTTCTCCACCTGGAGCAGGGTTTCTCAATCAGGGTTCCACAAGAAGTCACCAAGGGTTCCCTGGGAGATGACAACTTATTTTAAAAAATTATTTCAAATTCGGGCAACTTCACATGAAAAAGGCAAGTTTCATTCTTTATTTTAAGTGTAAGAACACTGTTAATGCATCTATATAGGCCTACCCGTGAAACGAATATAATAATTTTGCAACTTCTGGCCTACATTTAAGTCTGAATGGGCAGGGGTTCCCCGAGGCCTGGAAAATATTTCAAGGGTTTCTCCAGGGTCAAAAGGTTGAGGAAGACTGACCTGGAGTAAGCAGTGAGCCCACTGCCTCCACTGTCATCTTCTTGTTCTGTTTGAAGAAACCTCCCTTGCTGGATTTTGCCAGTCTTGCTAGCCTTAGCTCATTTGCCACCTCACCTTCCTGACCTTATTCCTATATTTCTGGACTTCTGCAATCATAAGCCTTTCCTTCCTTTTCCAGGAAGTCTCCTTCTTTGGTCCGCTGGTTTGGACCAACAAGGTGCTGAATTAGGCGTGGGGAGACCCAGTTCTAGTCCTCCTCTAGGTACAGAAGCCAGCTTGGTGTTCAGTTACTCCCCCTCCACCCTAATCAGGGTCAGCTCTGCAATTGTCTGGCTGGAAAAACCCCTCATCGCATCATGCATCCACAGCTGTGCTGTGAGAGCTGGGCATGTGCAGTACGGAAGCAAGCAGATCCTGCAACCAAGTGGGACACATGGACGACGACAGCAACATCCTTTGTGAGTACACAGCATAACCACATGGGGGACTCCAACGTACCCAAATGGAGGCTGCTTTATCTGTTACCCTCCGGGATTTCTTCTCTCCATCGCTTCCCAAAATGAATATCAGGAGCTGCTGGTGTTCCTGCCCTTAAATGTCCTGGGGGCAGAGTGTGCTTTAAAAGGCCTTGTGGGTTGAGGAAATGCCCTAAGGGACACTCACAAGCACTGCTGTCACTTCTGGACTGTGATGTCATGGCCATGATGCCATAGTGGATTTGGGGGGTCAGGGTCAGCATTCCTGCAGAAAAAAAGAGTAGGCAACTGGGTGGGGAACCTGGCCAGTGCCAGGCATGCCTGCTGAGAGTGCTCGGGGCTCTCGCAAGGCAAGGCAGATTGAACCCAGGCACCTCCCAAGGACCATCCATGACCCCCTTGCCTTTCCTGCCCTTTTGCTAGGAATGGACTGGTGGTGGTACCCCAGCCATGAGCAAAAGTACTGATGGCCCCAGAGCCAGCCCTGTGGAGAACACCAGTGAACCCAAACTCATAACGGTTACTTTGAAGAGCTCGGGAAAAACACAGGACTGTCAAGTAGCTGAGAACAGCACCACTGCAGAGCTCAAGGAGAAGGCCTCCCTCCACTTCTTGGTCAGCAAGGAGCAAATGCTTTTAATATTTGCAGGGAAAATACTGGAAGATCAGGATACCCTTCTTCAGCATGACGTCCAAGATGGAGTCACAGTGCACCTAGTGGTGAAAAGGCCAGAGCTCAGGCATAACCCTGCCCTGCAAACACACTCAGCAGTACCTGACTGTAGTGCACCTGATCCAGCTGCTAGGGTTTCAGGCTCTCACAAAGTGGTTAACCTGAAAACCTTACTGGGAAACATCAGGAAAGACCTGGTGACCCTGCTGGGAATTCTTAGTGAGTTGCCCCAGCACTTCCAGCATTATCCAGAGCTCATGTTTCAGGTTGTCCAGAGCCCCACTGTTCAGAGCTTGATCTCCAGAGACTGCAGCCCTCTAACTGTTGCCTTTATCTTGGGGGTCTCCACTCTGGTCAATTTGAGCACTGTGAAGTCAAAAGCTGAGAAAGAGAAGGTGTTTAGCAACGGGGAGGTTGCCCAGGTTCTGGAGAACGCCTTTGTTCAGAACATCCTTGCCAACACAAAGGAGATGGCCCAGTTCTTGTCAGAGAGCCCAGAGCTGAAAAAATTTGCTCAAGAGACTCCACAGTTTGGAAGACTGTTGAGCCTCAGTGGACTAACCAAGATGATGGTCATCTATAAGAAGCTTCCACAACTGGTGGGCCCCTTTACACCAGACCCAGACATGAGCCTTGAAGGGGACATGCTGGATGATGTACGGTCCTTCCACCAGTTGTTTGTTGATATCTGCAAGGTCCTCTCCAGTTCGGAGACTCAGGATGAACTTGAAGAAAGGATGCTGAGGCAGACTCTTGAAACCAGCCCTTCCTTACTCCAAATCGCTAAAGAAAATGTGAGCATTGGCCACATGCTGAACAATCCAAAGATTGTGGGAGAAATAATCAGGTACATCCGAAGCCCGGAAGTCAGGCAGGAAATGGACAGACATTGTGATCGGATCCTGAGTAACATTGAAAGTTTCCCTGGAGGCTATAACATCTTGCAGAGCATGTATAGGGACATTGAAGAGCCCATCTGGAACGCAATGCAACAGCAGCACGAAAATCCTTTTGCCCCACAGGGTATGAGCCCATCTTCAAATCAGCCCATTCCACCCCCCTGTACAGAGAACAGAAAGCCTCTGCCAGACCCCTGGGCTCCTTGGCACCTGGATACTAGGCTTCAGGTGACATCCAAGATCAGCAACCAGGGAAGTGCTGCAGAAGAGGGAAATGTCTGTCCAGACAAGGCATCAGAGGGGACCCTCATGGCTTTCATTTCAGAAAGCAGCCAAACGGAGGCCTTTCTCCTACCCGAAATGTCAAATGCCAGCCATGAGATTCAGACCTCCACCTCTTTCTTGCAGTATGAAGAACCACCAGTACCAGAGTCTCCAGCCTCACAGACTCCAGAAGTTGAATCTCAGGAGTTACAGGAACTACCTGGCCAGCCTGAAACAAGCCCCAGAGAAGGAATGTCTTCTCAAGAGCTGACGGAGATAGAAGACAACCATGAAACATCCATGGAGGTACCACTCGGCTCCGATCCTCCCTAGTCCCGCTGTTTTTCGCCTTGGCTAGGAACTTATTTCTAAGATTCCTACTCAGCTCAGGGCTCTTTGGGTCAGTCTGGTAATGATGAAAGGCTACCAGTCAACCAAGGTCATTGGCTGTCTCTCGATGGGGAGATGGGGACAATAAACAATGTTCTTCGTTCCTGGCATTGTTCATCACAAACAATGTCCCTTCCTAACATGAGGATGTTACCATCTCCCATTGCCATTTTGGTTTCAGTGGCCTTCCTGGGGTGCAGATGAGTGTCCAGTCCTCCTGGCTCCGCTTGGCTGAGACAATCTGCCCATACTGTGGGCTCAGTCAGAGGGAAGGGGTGGTCGGCAGCTGGTCATTCCATGGTTGGATGTTGGCCCACAAAGATAAGCTGAGCAAGTAGCTAGGAGCTGTGGAGAAAGGCTGCAGGTTGGGTAGGCAATAGTGTGGGCCATTCTTCCCCCTGCCACAGCGAGGGCTGTAGGGTACACTGAACCACAAGTGCTGAAACGTGGTTGTTGTCTCCACTTAGCTCTGTCTCTCCCAAGAATTTCTGTTGCTTTCTCTTCCTGGCTGTCTCTTCTCTGTTACATCTTTCTTTTGGGTGGTGGTTTGTGACAGAATCTAATCAGGAGCCCACCTTCTGGAAAGGAACCTTCCCTGATAAGGAATGCCTGAAGTACATTTGGGTTTTATAAAATTCCAAAATAAGCTGGTCCGGATACACAGACTGGCACCAGAGTACCCAGGAACATTCATGCTTCCTGAAAGCTGTGACACAGTTCTCATCCCAAAGAACCCATCAAAATGTGTCCTTGGAAGGGAAGCCTATACGTATATTCTGGGAGAAAATGTTTTTTAGATTAATATTTTAAGATAGAATATTTAAAATAACAAATTTCAGTCTTCTTTGGGAGTGATACAAACAAGCAGACAGAATTATCCATCATTCCTGAAATAATGTAGTGTTCTGTAACTCCTAGGCCAGTGTTTCTCAACCTTGACAACTTTAAGATGTGTGGGCCTCAACTTCGAGAATTCCCCAGCCAGCATAACTGCTTTTTCAACACTGTGGGGTCCATGCCTACTAATCTGCAATGCAGTTCCTGTTATCTTACAGCCTCTCTCCTTCTGCAGCAGTTTTCATTCCACATTGCCATCTCTAGTAAGCAGGGGTTTTGCTAATCCATCTGTCTGCTCTTCCAAGCACTGACTGCCCAGAAAGAAGATGAGACAATAAAGGGCAAAGATGGGAACCCAGAGTGGGAAACATGTCAACAAAACTTATCTGTGGCCCGCTGAACTTGGGACCTTCCTTGTGGCCAATGAATTGTGCAGGAGACTGAAGACAGCTGGGGGCACACCTTGCTGCCTGGGCTTGCAGTGATCTCTGGGGAGTCCTCCATGCTGGTGCTGGCCCATTTCTGGGCTGGGAAGTACCTCCCCTTTGCATGAGCCTCCTCAGACCCATTTTGTTTTCATTCAGCAGGTGACTGAGCTTAGCCTCTCATCCGATCAAGTATGGAAGAGGTAGGATCAAGGCAGGAAGAGGAAAGGCTACGCTTCCTTTCTAGGTCCTCTAAATGTGATTGTGGAAGGTGAGAAGCATTGGCAGAGTGAGGCTATATTTCAGAACTGGCTCCACTAGGAAGTGATGGGCCAGATGTTTTAGAAGAGGGGTGGGTCAGGGAAAAATTCAAAAGGACTTCTAGTCTAAACAAATAGAATGAAATTTTACAGGGAGACATGGAAAGTCAGGTATCTAGGTAAGAAAAATGAAAGAAACCTGTACAGGATGGGGAAAATCTGGCTAAAGGGCAGCATGGGGGAGAAGGACTTGGGTGTTCCTGTGGATCACAAGCTCAACATGTCCCAAAAGTGTAAGGCAGCTGCAGAGAAGGCCAATGACATTTTGCAGAGCATCAAGAGGAATGTAGAGTCCAGATTGTGGGAAGTAAGGACCCTACTCCACTCTGCATTAGTCAGGCCTCACTTGGAGTTCTCCACACCCTAGTTTGAAAAAGACATTGTTAAACTGGGGCAACACCAAAATCAGATTGACTACATCCTTTGCAGCCAACGGTGGTGGACATCTGTACAGTCGGTAAAAACAAGACCTGGAGCTGACTAGTTCAGATCACGAACTTCTTCTTGCACAATTTAGGATCAGACTCAAGAGATTAGGGAAGACCCACAGATCAGCTAGATATGAGCTCACTAATATTCCTAAGGAATATGCAGTGGAGGTGAAGAACAGATTTAAGGGACTGGACTTAGTAGATAGGGTCCCAGAAGAACCATGGACAGACGTTCGCAACATTGTTCAGGAGGCGGCAACAAAATACATCCCAAAGAAAGAGAAAACCAAGAAGGCAAAATGGCTGTCTGCTGAGACACTAGAAGTAGCCCAAGAAAGAAGGAAAGCAAAAGGAAACAGCGATAGGGGGAGATATGCCCAATTAAATGCAAAATTCCAGAGGTTAGCCAGAAGAGATAAGGAATTATTTTTAAACAAGCAATGCACGGAAGTGGAAGAAGACAATAGAATAGGAAGGACAAGAGACCTCTTCCAGCAAATTAGAAACATCGGAGGTAAATTCCAGGCCAAAATGGGTATGATCAAAAACAAAGAGGGCAAGGACCTAACAGAAGAAGAAGAGATCAAGAAGAGGTGGCAAGAATATACAGAAGACCTGTATAGGAAGGATAACAATATCGGGGATAGCTTTGACGGTGTGGTCAGTGAGCTAGAGCCAGACATCCTGAAGAGTGAGGTTGAATGAGCCTTAAGAAGCATTGCTAATAACAAGGCAGCAGGAGATACGGCATCCCAGCTGAACTGTTCAAAATCTTGCAAGATGATGCTGTCAAGGTAATGCATGCTATATGCCAGCAAATTTGGAAAACACAAGAATGGCCATCAGACTGGAAAAAATCAACTTATATCCCCATACCAAAACAGGGGAACACTAAAGAATGTTCCAACTATCGAACAGTGGCACTCATTTCACATGCCAGTAAGGTAATGCTCAAGATCCTGCAAGGTAGACTTCAGCAATTCATGGAGCGAGAATTGCCAGATGCACAAGCTGGGTTTAGAAAAGGCAGAGGAACTAGGGACCAAATTGCCAATATCCGCTGGATAATGGAAAAAGCCAGGGAGTTTCAGAAAAACATCTATTTCTGTTTTATTGACTCTTCTAAAGCCTTTGACTGTGTGGACCATAACAAACTGTGGCAAGTTCTTAGTGGTATGGGGATACCAAGTCATCTTGTATGCCTCCTGAGGAATCTGTATAATGACCAAGTAGCAACAGTAAGAACAGAATACGGAACAACAGACTGGTTTAAGATTGGGAAAGGAGTACAGCAGGGCTGTATACTCTCCCCTACCTATTCAACTTGTACGCAGAACACATCATGCGACATGCTGGGCTTGAGGAATCCAAGGCTGGAGTTAAAATCACTGGAAGAAACATTAACAATCTCAGATATGCAGATGACACCACTTTGATGGCTGAAAGCGAAGAGGAACTGAGGAGCCTTATGATGAAGGTGAAAGAAGAAAGTGCAAGCTGGCTTGCAGCTAAACCTCAACAAAACCAAGATTATGGCAATCAGCTTGATTGATAACTGGCAAATAGAGGGAGGAAATGTAGAAGCAGTGGAAGACTTTGTATTTCTGGGTGCAAAGATTACTGCAGATACTGACTGCAGTCAGGAAATCAGGAGACGCTTAATCCTTGGGAGAAGAGCAATGACCAATCTCGATAAAATAGTTAAGAGCAGAGACATCACACTGACAACAAAGGTCCGCATAGTTAAAGCAATGGTGTTCCCTGTAGTAACATATGGCTGCGAGAGCTGGACCATAAGGAAGGATGAGCGAAGGAAGATCGATGCTTTTGAACTGTGGTGTTGGAGGAAAATTCTGAGAGTGCCTTGGACTGCAAGAAGATCCAACCAGTCCATCCTCCAGGAAATAAAGCCAGACTGCTCACTTGAGGGAATGATATTAAAGGCAAAACTGAAATACTTTGGCCACATAATGAGAAGACAGGACACCCTGGGGAAGAAGATGATGCTGGGGAGAGTGGAAGGCAAAAGGAAGAGGGGCTGACCAAGGACAAGATGGGTGGATGACATTCTAGAGGTGACATTCTAGAGGTGACATTCAAACTCTGCAGGGAGCAAGATGGTGGACCAGGTAGGGGTCCCCATCCAGCTTACCTTCTATTCTTGCATTCAGGGAGAGAGTGGCTGCACCCCAACAGCCACACAATGCCGGGCTTCCTCACCGCTCCTTCCTCTTAGAAATTCTTTGGAGAGAAAGTCTTGCCCAAAGCCTTGATTATTTCTTTTGTTTTGATGCTGTAGATGATGGGGTTCAACAGTGGAGGAACCAGGAGATAGATGTGGGCCAGGAGAGAGTGCACCAGAGGGGAAGCATACCTGCCAAATCTATAGACCATGGAGAGTCCAATCATGGGGGTGTAATAAACCATCACTGCACAGATGTGGGAGGCACAGGTGTTCAGGGCCTTCAGGCGTCCTTCTCTGGGGGTGATGCTCAGGACAGTCTTAAGAATCATGGCATAGGACAAGATGATAAAGAGGGAATCCAGTCCAAACGTGCAGAGCAAGACAAACAGACCATAAAGGCTGTTGATTGTAGTGTCTGCACAGGGGAGCCTGATTAAGTTGGGGTGCAGGCAGTAGGGGTGAGCCAGCACATTGGACCTGCAGAATGGCAGCTTCCTCATGAGAAGGGGCAGTGGGGCAAGTAAAATGATGCTTTTCACAGCAATGCCTGAGCCTATCAGGGCGATCTGGCTGCTTGTCAGGATGGTGGCATACCGCAGCGGGTTGTAGATGGCAATGAAGCGGTTGAGGGCCATGGCCCAGAGAACCCCAGAGTCCATGATGGAGAAGCAATGGATGAAGAACATCTGGCTGAGGCAGGCGTCAAGCCCAATCTCCTGGACACCGAAGAGGAAGACGCCCAGCACCATGGGGAGGGTGGACAGGGACACCCCCAGCTCGCTCACAGCCAGCATGGAGAGGAAGAGGTACATGGGCTTGTGTAAGTTGTGGTCCTTCACAATTGCAAGGAGAACAGCACTGTTTCCCAAGAGGGCAATAGCATAGAGGAGGCAGAAGGGGATGGAGATCCAGGTGTCTCTCGCCTCCAGTCCTCGGATGCCAACCAGGAAGAACGTGGGAGAGGTGGCACTCCGGTTACTGAGTGGGACCATGAGTGTCCTTTTCCCCCTCCAGCCCCTGCAGGTGCATGAAAACATCCATTAACACGGTGTCTGTGTTCTCTGATCGTTGGTCCTGCCTAGGAGCCAATGCAAGGGAAGATAACATCTTGTGATTATCGGTGGCTAATCTCCATTGGAGGATCAGAAGTCTGATAAAATCAGGAAATCAGAAGGTCAGATTTGCAGAAGAGAGACGCTTTCAAAAGCAAATGTCCTGCCTGAGTATTTGTCACTTGCTGAGTTCAATGCCCCTTCCTGCAAGGTATGCTGCCATGAAAGGAGACGCTCCCTTCTGCTTCTCTTGCCAAGTATCATTGGCCAGACCCAGTGTGGGCCAGGGAAAGCAAAGGCCATAATGTGTCCTAGAACATTGCGGACAGGAGGGCAACTGGGCATGTCCCTTGGCTTGCAGGCAGGAGTCTGGCTTCCTGAGCCTCCATGCCTTTACTTGTCAGGTGGCCCTGGCATTCCTGTAGCCAGAGAAGCATATTCTAGCCTGGTTAAAAGTGGGCAGCTGCATCTGAGTGTGCTGCAGCACCAAGCTCTCTCCATGGTCCTGAAGAGAGCCTCTGCCCTGCTGGATGGACCCCTGGCCCATCTAGACCAGCTGTCTGTTCTCCCACAAGGAAGCTGCTCATGTCCCAGCAGAGGGCCTTCAGAGGCAGCCTCACTACCATCAAAGCCAAGAGCCATCGACCCCCAAGACTTTCCTGACAGTCGAATCACCCACTGCTGGAAGCCCCACTCCTCCAGGAGGACAACCCTCAGTGAGAGACAACCCTGTTTGACACCCAAGGAGCCAGTCCCTTCTAACAGAGAGCTTCCCTCTTCCTCAGACTGACGTCCTCCTTCCCCAGGACCCTGACACTGTGTACGAGCAAAGGAACGGTCACCCTGTGAGTGGCCTCAGCTATCCTCTCCCCAGGGGCCTTGTAGACCTGCCTCTCCACCTCTCTGTCCTGGTCCACCAGAGTCGCCTCGGCCTCAAGGGGTCAGACTCACACCCTGAGCAGCAGTTGCTCCTTGCACTGAGCACATGCCCACCATCTCTGGGCAGTGGTCAGACGGTCATAGTTGTGACCCACAATGTGCTATACTGCGTGTATCCTGCACTCCGCTGGCTGGCTATCTTCAGATCTATTTTAGAAGATACAGTTTATTTAAATTTCATCTATGTTTGGCCTGATTGTTTAAATATCTTTTGGAAAGTCAATTCTTCCTCTTCTTTTTTTATTTTTAAGTTTTTGTTATTTTTAGGGGGGTTACACTCGGGTTGAATTTTAGCCCCTCCTCCCTCTCCAGGGCCTTCTGATGCCGCCCCTATTGCTGAGGAACAGGAAGCCCAGCACCCAGCCTCAAACACTCAGAAACCAGAGCAAACACACAGATTGTCATGTTCATCGTTTCAATGTTCTGTATACATCGTAACGTTTTGCATGTCACTTTTCTAACCCGTGTTTGCGGGTTGGAAATTTCCAGCCGTGCCAGGCTGTAATCTTTTTACTGCAACTGTGGAATGTAGGTTTGGGTTAGTGACTCTGTTCAAGGTTGCTTTCTCAGGCCGATGTGGGTAACGGTTGCTAACATCTGGGAGGGGGTGGTTGCTAGGAGGGAGGAAGGGCGGGGTTGGTTTTGGAGTGAGGGTTTTTAGTTTGTATTTGGCACGCTTTTGCTCATTCTCAGCTTTCTTCATATTTGCATACTATCCTTTCAATAAATCAGTTTTATTCACTAATCTCTGGTGAGACTGACTTCGTTGGGATAAGGCAATCATTACATAAAGCTGAGAATCATCAAAAAAAATTTTACCCCGCTAGCCCCTAACCAGGTTACCTGTGACGGGGAGTGCTAGCGATGTCTGTACTACGAGAAGCCGAGTGGATTGAAGAGGAGCCAGACACCACGGCGGTGCAGGTGGCTCGGAGCGCCCGCGCGGAGAGGGCGGCACGCCGGGAAGAGCTGGGGCTACAACCCGGTGAGCAGTTGGTAACGTCGGAAACAATGGGCACGTCAGGGGACGAATATAGAACGGGGGACGAGGACGAGGACTCCGCTGTAGGGGACGCCCAAGAGATCTGGAAACCAGGACCCCCGTTGTCACCTACAGTGGTAGTGGTAACCGGTGCGGCCGAAGAATCGGTCACCCCCGCGCGAATGAAGGCTTTGGAGGAGAAGTTGGAGTCTTTGGCGGTGATGCTAAAGGAAAGCCGTGGGAAGTCGGGGTCGGCTGAGGGAAGACAAAAGGGCGCTAGGGATCAGAGTGCTAACCCGGAGTCACCACCCCCATCTCCGCGGAGAAGAGGTCAGACCCGGTTCCGACAGTCAGCGACAGGGAGGAGGACCCTAGACATTACTGGTAAAGCCAAACATCTGGAGGCGGCGAGACCCCCCCCCCCCCTTTCCTGTGAAGTTTGACGGCGACCCTATGAAGCTGTCTTTCTTCATTACCAATGCTAATAGCTACATGGAGGACTGGGAGCAGAGCTTCCACTCCGAGAGGGGGAAAATCAGTGCCATTGCAAATAGGCTGAAGGGGAGGGCGGCAGATTGGTACATCCAGCTGTGTCAGGCAGAGGCCCCAGAGCTAGAAGACTTCGAGGAGTTCCTGTGGGTGCTAAAACAACACTTTGAGGACCCTCTGGCACAAGAAAGGGCAAAACAGGCTCTGAAGAATCTTGCCCAAGGGTCGCTTTCAGTGGCAGACTACGCGTTAGAATTCAAAGCACTGGCCGGAAAAGTTGAGGATTGGTCCCAGTCCACCCTAGTAGAGCTGTTTAAAGATGGGCTAGAAACTGAGGTCCTCCGGTGGGCTCTGGGGCGTGATGACCCAGAGACTTTGTATGGGTGGATTCAACTAGCGGGCAGTGCTGAAAACACTCTGGAAACCTTCGCACATCGTAAGGCGGTAAAGCAAGGCAAAACCATCAAAAGTGCCCACGCTCCGATCTCTTCAGGACAACCCAGCCAGCGTGCGTGGGAAGAGGAGAGGGAGCATCATTTTGCTAAGGGGCAATGTCTGCGCTGCGGGAAGGAAGGGCACCGGGCGGCGGTGTGCCCAAAAAGACGAGCCGAGGATCACCCAGCTAAACCGGCTGGGAAATCGCCATCCCTACCAAGGAAGATGAAAGCCGCCCTGGCTGAGGCAGAACCTGACGGCATCCCCTTCTTTGGAGAAGAGAGGGGACAGGAGATCGAGGAGCCGGCGGGAAACGCCAGCCACCTGCTTTGAAGGGCACCGTGGGGCAGGTGGAAGAAGAAGAAGATGGGCGCGACCATGTTTTGGTGAGTGGGGATTTCCCTACCCTGACCGTTAGAGTGAAGTTGGGGTCCAGCACCTGAACTATAGAACTGTGGGCAATGGCAAACCACTTCTGAAAAACCTGGCCAAGAGAACTGCAGGGACTTGTCCAGGCTGTCTCTCAGAATCGGGCATGACTGAACAGATAATGATAATAGTTTTGTCCATCAAACTGAAATATACCCACAGATCAAAGGAACACCCATGGGATCACCTATTCCAGCACTCATAGCAGAGACTGTAATGCACCACCTGGAAAGGATGGCACTCCCAGACATACGACCCAAAGTAGGGATCCGGTACGTGGATGACACTTTCGTCATAATAAAGAAGGAGCAACTGGAGGAAGCACGCAAAACCACCACCAACGTCTTCAGTGGAATAGAATTCACAAGGGAAGAAGAAAACAGCCACGCACGACCCTTCCTGGACATCCTCATCAGCAGAGGGAAGGACGGCAAGGTAGGAACGCCAGTCTCCCGGAAAGCGACCCACACCAACCAAGCGCTCCGTTCCCAAAGCAACAACCCAACCTCCCATGAGAGGAGCTGCGTAAGAACGTTATTCAGACGAGCACGAATGCCCGGCAGCAACCCGGAACCCCAGAAAGAGGAAACGGACCACCTATACAGCCTCTTCCAGCAAAATGGATACCCCCCCCAACTTTATCAAAAAGATCTGTGGGCATCCATTTTGCTGCAAGCTGCTGTATAGGTGGTCTGTTTCCTTTATGAAAAAGCGCCTGACCCCTCAACCCACCACAGCCCAACCAACACAAGCTTTGAGAAGGATAACACTGCCATACATCAGAAGTATCTCAGAAACCACCAACAGACTGTTACAACCACATGGCATCACCGTAGCACGCAAACCAACCAAAGCCCTCCAGAGCATCTTCAGTAAACCGAAAGACCCAGGAGCCCAAGAAGGAAAAACAGGCGTCATCTACACCATACAGTCACAGCCACTACATAGGACAGACGGGCAGAAGACTGGCAGAGCGCATCCACAAACATCAACGAGCAGTCAGAAGACACGATGAAAACTCCTGAATCTCACAACACATGAACAGACTCAGCCATAGTTTCAGCTGGGAAACTGAGAGCATCCTAAACCAAGCCAAATCCAAAAACGCCAGAGAATTCCTGGAAGCCTGACACTCAGACAGAGCAGCCATCAACAGGCACATAGAGGCAAACAACATTTACATACTATTCAGAAGAGACAATAGGAAAGCCGAAAGACCAGAACACCTCCTTGCCAGCAATCAACACCCACACATGCAAAGGTTAACAATGCCAGGATTAACACCAGATGAACAATCAAACAGTACTTTATACCTTAATCAAAGTGTTCCCCTTTGTGGGGAGATGGACAGTGACAGAAATTTGAAATATAAACAAACAAACAAACTATTAACTCAGGCAATCAACCAAGCAGCAAATGACAGCCCAATCAAGGAACTCCCAAGGAGAGAACAGCACCCCCACCAACACAAGCAGGGCGAGCCACAGTCTATAAACCAAGAGCAAGGCCCACTCCCTCTTTGCACTGAAGATGTTGCCTGGTCTGGCAATGAGACGCCTGCAAGGAAACAACCACGCTCAGAGAACACCAAGGACTCCACTCACATATACTGTATACTCCTTGGGAGGGAGATGGGTGGTGATAAAATTTGATAAATAAATAAATAAATATACATTGATAAGATTTAGACCTCACTTTTATAAAACACCTTTGTTTTACAAAATACAAAGCCTCCCCATCCCTTATGGGGAAACATAATCCAGGGTCCAGGGCTTGTGTGTCTCCCTGGAGTCTGGGCCAATCCAATCGGGCATGGCTTAAAAAAGACCCCGGGACACCCTCCTAATGCACAGCCATTTCCCTGGCCTCCCCTAAGCAGAGCCACCTCTCTGATCCCACCTGCCTCTCTCAGGCGCAAGCGGAACCCACCCCTAGCCCAGACCTGGAAGTGACTTGGGGGGGGGGTCACCTGGCTAAAGCCCCAGCTACTGCAGGGCCCACAGAAGCATCCTTGGCAGCTCCTCCTCATTCCAGTCTGAACGTCCTCCTCCCACGTAATTCATGGAGGACCTTCACACAGTTGGTATATGAGAGAGAGAGTGTGAACCACATCCATACACTCTCATCAAGGGAGCCTCAAACCTGCTACATGAGAGGGCGAGAGGCTCATTCCAGGTTAAAGCAAAACTAAGAAAATGGGTCAGAATTTGTGCCATCACAGCACGGCAGTTACCACTATTCTCATTGCAAAATGTCATAAATGGTGTGTGACCCAACTGAAGAAAAGCCAGCAATGTATGGAAGAGGAATGCGCTTCTGCTACTTTTCAAGATGAGCCCTAATACCTGATGGTGCCATTCAGGGGCTCCTGGGGTGAGGAAAGACTCCCCAGGAGCCCCTCTGGGGGCAGAGCTGCAGCTGAGGGCTACAAAGGAGCTTAGAGGGGCCCTGCTGGGACTGATACCAAGATCGAGGTGGGCAACACTTTTGGTGGCCCCAGGTGGTGCCAAGAATGGCTGTTGGAAGGCGGACCTGGCTTGAACGTCCTCTTGGGCCGCTAACCTGGAGAGGCCACGCAGCCCTGCCGATCCAGCGGCCCCTTGCAGATTCTGTTCTTCCTTACGAGTTTTTCTCTGAGCAGCAGCCTTGCTGGGGAAGAGAAAGGAAAAGAGGGGGGTGCTGTGGGGCCACAGCAATCACTGGCATTCCGCTGCAGCAAGTGAGGGATTAAGGGGGGCTTCCATATGGGTGTTATGTTGTAACCTTAGAGTAAGAGTTTAAGTTTTTTTCTTATATCTGTTGTAAAAGAAGTCGGGAGTTATTCCTTTTTCTATTTCTGTTCTGTTCTTTTTCTTTCTTTCTTTCTGCACTTCTGTTCCCTTTCTCTTTCTTTATTAGTTTCTGTTAGATTCTTTGTTTTAAAATTTAATAAAGTTATTTAAAAAAGGACAGCAAACAAAAGGAGAAGGGGAGGAAAGGAAAGGGGGCAAGCCATTAAGAGTGGGAAAAGGTTTGGTCAGCCTCTGGCAGCTTACTGAAGATGTAGCAAACGGTCATGATGTTAAAAAGTGTGGCATTCTATATCTGCAAACAGGAACAGTGTTTTTTATTGGTTTATGCAATTTGGCATTAAATAAACAGCCCGTGATCATTCGGTTCTCTGAGTAAATGGGACAGGAGATAATAATGCCCCCATGTCTAGGACAGCATGCTTGTACTGGTAGAAGGACCGATACAAGAGGCAGTAACCTCAGGATAAGAACTCCAGTTTTACCATGGCTGAGTGGGGCAGCAAGAGTTTAGACCAGGGTTTCTCAACCAGGGTTTATTTATTTATTCTTCAAACTTCTATTACTGCCCATCTCCCCCAAGAAAGGGGGACTCTGGGCAGTTTACAATAACCCTAGGGTGTCATGTTCACCGTTCAGGTGTTATTACATCGTAACGGTTCGCTTGCCATGGTGCTGATACGTGTACTGGCTGGGAGGGTGCTGCTGGGAACCTTGTACAGTAAACGGGCTGGATTGTGCCAGGGAGGAATGTGTTTCGGCTATCTCTTAAATGTCAAGGTCTTTTAGCCCGTTGATCAGCGGAGCTCGTTAGGAGCACCTGGGAATGTGGGAAGGGCTGTGTGTGAGGGAGGGGGTGGAGTGATGTTTGCAAAGACGCTATTTAGTTTGAGTTTGGGCGCGCTTTCCTCATTCTCAGCTTTTTACATGTTTGCACTCTTTTCTAAATAAACCACGATCCTGAATCAAGATTCTGAGTCTGGGAGTTTTATTTAGGGTAAGGCAATCGTCACACAGGGTTCTGCAAGAGGTCACTAGGGGTTCCCTGGGAGATCACGATTTATTCAAAAAATTATTTCAAATTCAGGCAACTTACATTGAAAGATGTAAGTTTCATGCTTTATTTTTAGTTTAAGAACACTGTTAATGCATCTAGACAGGCCTGCCCATGAAACGAAAGTAATAATTTTGTAACTTCTGGCCTCTCTTCGAGCCTGAGTGTGCAGGGGTTCCCCAAGGCCTGAGAAATATTTCAAGGGTTCCTCCAGGGTTGAAAGGTTGAGAAAGGCTGCTTTAGACTGTATTTGCTTCTCCCTAAAATGAAGAAATGCCCCTTCTGGCCAGCTTCAACACAGGCATCATCTGAACCTCTCAAGAGTTAAAATCAGTGAAAGATTTCATGGAGAAACATCCCACCCCCACACCCCTTTTTCACTCCTAGGAATAACCCAAGTGGCTTCACGCAGCTTAGGGAGTTGCTTCTTGGGAAAACTTGGGAAGCAGCTGAAAGCCCCCCCCCCCCGACCCCCAGTGCTTTCCCACCTCCACAAAGTTTTGAGGCTGGTTCTTCAGTTGAAAGCAGAACAAACCCGAGTCATACGGGTTTGTTATACGAAGGGTTCGGAGATGCCCCAATTTCCTTTTGTACCCATGAGAGGCTGCCTTGAAACAGATCTTTGAAGGCGGGGGACAAGAGCAGAGACGCACCAGGGAGATTCAGCCACAAATTTGGAGCAAGCCGAAAGAAAGACAGGAACATCTCAGCATGGTGCACGAAGCGAGTGACTCTGTGCCCAGCTCCCAGCACCTGTGTGCTTCTAAAGACACTGGGCTGCCTGCCTACCAGTTTCCCTCCAACTGTCACACACGCTCGTTCCCCCAGGCTTACCTCTTGCATCTGCCAGGGCCGCACCTTGCTGCTATAGACTCCTTGTCCCCAGAAGACCCCTCCCTCAAGCAGCCCTGCTCAGAGGCACAGCAGCCTGGCTCCCTTTAGAGGGCACAACAGGGTCTCCTCAGGGGAGGACTCTCCCGGGCCAGGACCTGCCCCTGACTTGCCCAGGGCCAGCCAACTGGGGCCTTATGGGAGCTGATCGCAGGAGATCTGCAAGCACAACCAGAATCTGCTGGGCCTTACCTGAAGTTGCTCCTACTCTGGGGAGGGGAAATCAGCGTGATGGCCTGATCCATGCTCCACCAGTTGATGTTGCTGCTTTAGATCATTCTCCCCAACCCCCAGCATTTTTCCCACAAAGGGGCATCCAGGCCAAATGGAAGATGGATGAGAAAAACAGGCAGATTGTACCGTTTCCCAGATTCCCGTCTGCACAGCCCACCTTCCAGTGACATCTTAGCCTGGTGGACCACGGAGAAGCTTCTGCATTATGACTGGCTAGATGGGCAGGGCCTGGTTCTGTTCCTCCTCTCCCTGGGACAGGAGAGGCAAAGAAAGCACCAGAAAACCCTGGGGTGCCCTCTGAGGTTGAGTGAAGCAGTAGGAGACCCCAAAGGGAGAGGGAGACGCGAGCAACAAGCGATGCCAGTGGGAAAGTCCAGAGGTGGTTGGCTCTGTCACCTCGGTCCACCTCTTCTGCCCTTCCCCTGCTCTGCTGTTTACTGGGCCACACCAACAGCAGGCCTTGCCAAGGTCTTCGGACTGCCACCCCAGAGTCCTGCCCAGTCAGTGAGAAGAGAGCAAGCGGGCGCAACTTGTCATCAACAGGGAGCCCACAGCATTCTTTTTCTTTTTTTATAATTTTATTAAAAGTTTTAAAAATGAAGGTTAAAAACTAATACAAACTGATACAAAGTAAGGAAGAAAAAAGAAAGAGAAAGCATCAGAGAAAGCTAAGAGTGAGAGAAAGAAAGAAAAAGGGTACAAAAATGTGGTTTCCAATCCTCTTTGCAGCGGTTTTAAGTGCAATTATAAATTTACCTCTCTCCCTAAAGTTCAGCAAAGGATCGTTACCTTGCCGTGGTGCTGGAGCTTGAGCACCTCAATGATGCCATGAGCTAAACCGTGAAGGGCCACCCAAGACGGGAAGGTCGTGACAGAGAGGTCAGACTAAATGTGATCCCTGGGGAAGGTAATGGCAACCCACCCCAGTATTCTTGCCGTGAAAACTAAATGGATCAGCACAACCAGAGATATGTCGGTATACCATCGGAAGATGAGACCCCCAGGCCAGAAGATGGTCAAAATGGAACTGGGGAGGAACAGAGGATGAGTTCAGCGAGCCCCAGACGTGATGACGCAGCTACCTCAAAGCCGAAAGGACGGCTAGCGGCCGACGGTGCTGGTGGTGAACGGTGAATCCGATGTTCTGAGGATCAACACACCATTGGAACCTGGAATGTAAGGCCTATGAGCCAGGGCAAATTGGATGTGGTTATTGGTGAGATGTCAAGATTAAAGATAGACATTCTGGGCATCAGTGAACTGAAATGGACTGGAATGGGCCACTTCACATCAAATGACCACCAGATCTACTACTGTGGACAAGAGGACCACAGAAGAAATGGAGTAGCCTTCACAATTAATAGTAAAGTGGCTAAAGCAGTGCTTGGATACAATCCAAAAAACGATAGAATGATCTCAATTTGAATTCAGGGCAAGCCATCTAACATTGCAGTGATCCAAATATACGCCCCAACCACAGATGCTGAAGAAGCTGAAGTAGAGCAGTTCTGAGGATCTGCAACACCTACTGGACAACACGCCTAAAAGAGATGTTATTTTCATCACGGGAGACTGGAATGCTAAGGTGGGCAGTCAAATGACACCTGGACTGACAGGTAAGCATGGCCTGGGTGAACAAAACGAAGCAGGACATAGGCTGATAGAATTCTGCCAAGACAACTCACTCTGCATAACAAACACTCTCTTCCAACAACCTAAGAGACGGCTTTATACATGGACTTCCCCAGATGGACAACACCGAAATCAGATTGACTACATCCTTTGCAGCCAAAGGTGGCGGACATCTATACAGTCGGTAAAAACAAGGCCTGGAGCTGACTGTAGTTCAGATCACAAACTTCTTCTTGCACAATTTAGGATCAGACTAAAGAGATTAGGGAAGACCCACAGATCAGCTAGATATGAGCTCACTAATATTCCTAAGGAATATGCAGTGGAGGTGAAGAATAGATTTAAGGGACTGGACTTAGTAGATAGGGTCCCGGAAGAACTATGGACAGAAGGTCGCAACATTGTTCAGGAGGCGGCAACAAAATACAACCCAAAGAAAGAGAAAACCAAGAAGGCAAAATGGCTGTCTGCTGAGACACTAGAAGTAGCCCAAGAAAGAAGGAAAGCAAAAGGCAACAGTGATAGGGGGAGATATGCCCAATTAAATGCAAAATTCCAGAGGTTAGCCAGAAGAGATAAGGAATTATTTTTAAACAAGCAATGCACGGAAGTGGAAGAAGACAATAGAATAGGAAGGACAAGAGACTTCTTCCAGAAAATTAGAAACATTGGAGGTAAATTCCAGGCCAAAATGGGTATGATCAAAAACAAAGATGGCAAGGACCTAACAGAAGAAGAAGAGATCAAGAAGAGGTGGCAAGAATATACGGAAGACCTGTATAGGAAGGATAACAATATCGGGGATAGCTTTGACGGTGTGGTCAGTGAGCTAGAGCCAGACATCCTGAAGAGTGAGGTTGAATGGGCCTTAAGAAGCATTGCTAATAACAAGGCAGCAGGAGACGACGGCATCCCAGCTGAACTGTTCAAAATCTTGCAAGATGATGCTGTCAAGGTAATGCATGCTATATGCCAGCAAATTTGGAAAACACAAGAATGGCCATCAGACTGGAAAAAATCAACTTATATCCCCATACCAAAAAAGGGAAACACTAAAGAATGTTCAAACTATCGAACAGTGGCACCCATTTCACATGCCAGTAAGGTAATGCTCAAGATCCTGCAAGGTAGACTTCAGCAATTCATGGAGCGAGAATTGCCAGATGCACAAGCTGGGTTTAGAAAAGGCAGAGGAACTAGGGACCAAATTGCCAATATCCGCTGGATAATGGAAAAAGCCAGGGAGTTTCAGAAAAACATCTATTTCTGTTTTATTGACTATTCTAAAGCCTTTGACTGTGTGGACCGTAACAAATTGTGGCAAGTTCTTAGTGGTATGGGGATACCAAGTCATCTTGTATGCCTCCTGAGGAATCTGTATAATGACCAAGTAGCAACAGTAAGAACAGACCACGGAACAACGGACTGGTTTAAGATCGGGAAAGGAGTATGGCAGGGCTGTATACTCTCACCCTACCTATTCAACTTGTATGCAGAACACATCATGCGACATGCTAGGCTTGAGGAATCCAAGGCTGGAGTTAAAATCACTGGAAGAAACATTAACAATCTCAGATATGCAGATGACACCACTTTGATGGCTGAAAGCAAAGAGGAACTGAGGAGCCTTATGATGAAGGTGAAAGGAGAAAGTGCAAAAGCTGGCTTGCAGCTAAACCTCAAAAAAACCAAGATTATGGCAACCAGCTTGATTGATAACTGGCAAATAGAGGGAGAAAATGTAGAAGCAGTGAAAGACTTTGTATTCCTAGGTGCAAAGATTACTGTAGATGCTGACTGCAGTCAGGAAATCAGAAGACGCTTAATCCTTGGGAGAAGAGCAATGACAAATCTCGATAAAATAGTTAAGAGCAGAGACATCACACTGACAACAAAGTCCACATATTTAAAGCAATGGTGTTCCCCATAGTAACACATGGCTGTGAGAGCTGGACCATAAGGAAGGCTGAGAGAAGGAAGATCAATGCTTTTGAACTGTGGTGTTGGAGGAAAATTCTGAGAGTGCCTTGGACTGCAAGAAGATCAAACCAGTCCATCCTCCAGGAAATGAAGCCAGACTGCTCACTTGCGGGAATGATATTAAAGGCAGAACTGAAATACTTTGGCTACATAATAAGAAGACAGGACACCCTGGAGAAGGTGCTGATGCTGGGGAGAGTGGAAGGCAAAAGGAAGAGGGGCCGACCAAGGGCAAGGTGGATGGATGATATTCTAGAGGTGACGGACTCATCCCTGGGGGAGCTGGGTGTGTTGACGACTGACAGGAAGCTCTGGCGTGGGCTGGTCCATGAAGTCACGAAGTGTCGGAAGCGACTGAATGAATAAACAACAACAACCTAAAGTTACAGCATGACTCTTCTTTCTATAATCTGTTCTGTCTAATTATCAAAACCATAAACCGTAAGTTCATTTTTTTTCTGTTTCCCGCAAAATGTCCTTCGGGGGTTTCCAGTCAGCAATAAACGTAGATGTTGCCTTTTCTCTGGTCAAACAAGTCAATTTGGCTATCTCAGCAAGTTCCGTCATCTTCACCTGCTATTCCTCTGTTGTGGGCAGTGCTGAATCTTTCCATCTTTGGGCATACAATAATCTCGCTGCGGTTACCATGTGCAAAAACAAAGTTCCATGACTTTTTTTCAGTTTTTTCTCCTTCAGAGGGAGCCTGCAGCTTTTCCAGCCCAGCCTTTCATGCCCAGGCAACCCATGTAATCTTGCAAGATATAAAGCGTGCATGACTGGCTGGGCATTCTGGGACTTGAAGTCCACACCTCTTAACGTCACCAAGTTTGTAGACCCTCCCCACTTTTTGAGGGGAGTACGTAAATCACAAGCTTCATTTTTGTCTCATCCTAATTAGGAGTGGGGGCACAGCGAACTCTTAGCAGTCCTACAAAACTCTTCCTCCAGAGTGTGTGTGTGCGCGCACACGCGCGAGCCAGGAATCTGCAATGCCGCCTCCAACAAACTGGACGGCTCCTCTGCCCTTAGGTGTGCAGGAAGGCAGCCTCATTCCCTGGCTGGCTGGTTTACCCAGAATATCTGTGTCCACCATTTTACACTTCTTTTAAACAATAAAATACAATGAAGCCGTTCCACAGAGGAAGTGTAGGTGCTGTTAGGTGACAGCCACCCAAAACTGGGCAGCCTTTGCCGGAGGCCTTGACCGGTTCCCCTTCCAGGCTCTGGGACCGAAAGAAAGATCCCCTCCTGTGCTTGGGAGCGGGATGGAGGGTGGGAGGAGCCCACTTTCTGTTCATGGCAGCCTCACGCCACTTTCTCTCCCACGTCGCCACCAGGTCCAGAATCCAGCTGCGGTCTAAGCCACGTGGCCAAGATACGCAGAGTGAAAATGATATTTATTCAGGGGACCCCTTTCCCATTCTCAGGGAACATGACACTGTGAGTCAGCAAGACCTGAGTTCTACTCACAGCTTTTCCTCAAGCTAAATAGGTTGATTACAAAACATATGATCTGGATCCTTGGGAATATCAAAAACCAACCTTTTTTTCCCCAAACCAAGATTCTCCAAAGCACCCCCAGCACCTGGACCTCCTCTCCATCAAACCAAAGCGGGTGGTGCCTCCTTCCTCTGTTATGGTTGTGAACAGGCCTGCTTGGTCTTGACTCCCCACCTTGTCCCTGTGGACGAGGGCGTTGTGAGCCGCCCCGGATGTGTGCCGCCTCAAGGCCACCCAGGTCTCCCTCACCTCGAGGTCTTCATTCCTCATTTCAGGTGCTCAGCTTTTGGTGGCTACGAGGACCGCCACTTCCTTTTAGGATTGGGGTTAGGGTTGGGTTGCCCAGGGTAGCCCAGAGCCCTGAATTTCCTCCATGGCCTACCACCCAAAAGGAACCAGGTCCAATGCTGCGGAACTTCTGAGATCTGCTGTGCCAAATTTGGGGCGGAGATCTTCCCTGGGTAAAACGCAGAGATGCCCTTGAGCTGATCTCAGGTCCTGATTTGCCAAGGCCTTCTTTAGGATTTTTTCCAACTTCCCAGTATAGCCTACAGTGGTGAGTTCTCCTGATGGTCTCCCATCCAAGATCCCACCCTGCCCAGCCTTCAAGCCCAAGCCAGCCGGACGCTCCCAGAGTGTGTGGTGGCTTGAGGCTGGTTTGGGCTGCTTGAGGCTCCCCGGAGGCGGCTGGCTGGGGCCTCAAGCAGCCCACCGTCCTGCCACCTACTTTACGGTGCCCTTGGCCTTCTGCTGGCTTGCTGCCAATCCTTCCTCCAGGAGGGGCATGCCAGCAGGCCCAGGGCTTCCCAGCATCTGTGTCTGTGCCCCGGGGACAGGAGTGGCTGGGGCAGCCCCTTCCAAGCCCAGGCCTGTAGTGGCCCTTGGCAGGGAAAAGGCCACAGCAAGCTGGCATCACTCCTCTGACAAGCAAGCTGGGGGGGGGGGGGGAGCCAAAGAAGCTGAGGAGCGCCAGCCATTCCCGGGACAGGCTGAAGCTATGAGTTGGTGAGGGAGAGAAGGAGGGAGGGAAGAGGTCTCTCACCCAGGAAGGGGCCTGGGAGGAGGAGGGAGGAGGGCCAAAGGCGCCCTGGGTCAAAAGTTGGCTGGGGAAGGGGGTGCCCTTCCTGCCTGGAGGGATGGCCCCTGAAGCAGATGGCTCTTCACTCCACACCCCACCTCTCTTCACTCTCTGCGGATGCACCCACTGCCAGCTCAAATCAACTCACAGGCGTGCAGAAGCCGAGGCAGGCCCTCCCCAGGCCCCTTCCTTGAAGGCCGCCACCCAGTGGGACCCAGGCACATGCCTGCTTGGGAGCTCGCCCCCCATGAAGACCTGGCCCCTCCCACACACCTCAGGGCAGGGAGAGGCTGAGCCCAGAAAGGTTGTCCTGTGGATGCGCAGCAGTTGGGGCACCTGAGTTTTCTGTGTGGTTTTTGTTGTTGTTGTTTTTACTGCCTTTATTGTTGCTTGTGAGCCACCCAGGGTTATGCTGCATCTTGTCAATAAATGGACAGCAACACTTGGCAGCTCCTGAAATGCAGGACTGGCTTCTAAGAAAGGGCCAGCCGGCTTCTGCCAGGGGCAGGGATGGGGGGAGACCAGAGGGAGGGAGGGAGGAGGGAAGGATTGCTCCCCTTGGGCGGCTCCTCAGCCAGCGGGTTCTCTGCCCTCCTGCCGCTGGGCCCCACCAGATAGGGGGCCAGTCAATGGGCCCTGAGCAGTTCCCTTTTCTGGAGGGGCACCAAGCTCCTCTCCCCTTTGGGACCTGGGGCAGTTTAGGCTGGCTGAGAGGCTTGCTCTCCCCCCCCCCCCCGCCACATCCCCCACATAGCTCTCTTGCCAGCACCTTCTGAACTTTTCCTGAAGGGCGCCCAGGTTTGGAGAATATTCCGGGCTGGGGGTGGGGCTTAGCAATGTGTGTCAATGTACTGCACAAACCACCATGACCGCCCCACCCCCCGGGAGTTAATTCAAGATCCCAGTTAAGTTTGCTGTTCCGAAAGAGCACCCCAATAGCTGGGCTGAAAAGAAGTCATGTTTCCTTTCTGACAGCCTCCAAAGTCTGGGATGGAATGGGGGGGAGGGGGTCTCCAGAGGCAGCTGCAACACCCAGACAAGGAAGGATGGCCGAGCAGAGAGAGCCAGAGACCCAGAGCTCAGAAAACTGGCGGTGCCTGCCACTTTGCCACCCCTCAGCACCGACTTCAGCCACAACAAATCCTATTCCTTTTTCTTCCTCCTCCTTCCTGCCCCCGCCCCCGTGCTCCACTTGGGTCATGTGTGGGACTTTGGGCCACCTGGTCTCCCTTCCAGGACCACAAATCACACCAGTCAGTTTGCTCTGGAGAGAAGGGCTTTTACTGTGTCACCTGTGGGCTAAGAGGGGGTTCTGGAGGCAGGCGGGGCAGGGCAGGTGGCTGCTTCGCCCACCAGGAAGTCTAGTGGTACCGGAGGGATAAGGCGTGGGCCACCACATTGACCAGCTTCTGAAAGGCAGCATGGCAGCACGGAGTGAACTCTTTCCCAAAGTGGCCAGCCAGGACGATAATGAGGATGTTCCCCAAACGCTGGAAGAGAAGGGGGTATACCTGAGGCTGCTGCAAGAGGAGCCTTTGCCGCCAACGCTGCCCCCCCAGCACACACACACACACCCCGTGCAGCAGCCTCCTTTCTTAAGGTGAGAAAAGGGTTTCCCCACCAAGCACCGCCTGGCGCCCAGAAGGAGACATGGTAAGGGCCCACCGCCTCCCCCTCTGGGCGCTGCCACCAAAGCCTTTGCTCCTGAAGGCCGGGGGTGGGGGTGGGGCTTGGCTGGCTGTCTGTCTGACGCAGGTCGATTCAGTTGTGGGCCCGACCTTCCTGTGGAAAACAAGGAGACTCCCCTGCTTGAACGTGCTGTTTGCCAACAGAGCAGGCCACTGTTTCAGCATTAGCCAAGCTTGCAGGCGGCGCCCGGCCCCCAAACCCTGCCCTGCAGGGCTGGAGGCACCAGAGACCCCTGCCTAGCCCTGGAGGGCAAGGGCCACTCACCTTGAAGTTCTCAGGGTCCACGTGCAGCTTGTCACAGTGTAGCTCGCTCAGCTTGGCAAAGGTCTCCTTGACATTGTCCAGGTGCTTGATGGCCTCCCCGAAGGAGGTGAGCACCTTCTTGCCGTGGGCCTTGACCTGGGGGTTGCCACAGATGGCACTGGCACTAGAGAGGTTCCCAAAGTGGGCAAAGAAGCGCTGGGTCCAGGGGTACACCACCAACGTCCTGCAGGGAGACAGGGAGAGAGAGATGGTGACAGTGCCCCGCAGGGTCTTGCCCTCACCGGGACAGAAGCACCAGCCTCTTACTTAGCCAGAGTTGCCAAGCCGATTTCGGCCATGTCGACCTTGGCCCAAAGGGTGATGATCGCCTGCTTCTCCTCGGCGGTCCAGTGCACCATGGTAGCTGCGCGAGGGACGCTCGAGAGCCTTTCCACGAGAAGGGACGGAGGGGAGCTGAGCCCGGGCCACGGGCCAGGCTTTTATACCCTGCGCGAAGAGCCCCGCCTACTCCGCGTGGGGCCTCGCCCGTTCGTGTGTGGGCTGGGCGGGGGCGCCCAGGAGGCCGGCTCTTCCGCGGCGCGCTCGATCTTCCTCGGCGCAGGGGCGCTCTGGGCTGCAGGAGTTCTTGACCCGCTGGCGGGCGGGCGGGCGGGCGGCCCCATTGCCTGGAGAGCGTCTCGGCGCGGATGGTGGTGTGGGGGGGGGGGGCGTTGCATGTTCTGCACCCGCGCCAGCCGCGGTCTCCTTTCGCACCGTGGGGCGCCGTTCAGCAGGTGGACGCGCTCCCGGCCGCGACTGGAGCCGGGCCGCGAGGATGCTGCTGCGCCCTTCCTGGGCTGGCTCCGGGTCTAAGCACGGTTGCAAGCGCCCTGCCGCCCAGACCCCGTGAATTACGCGTGAGGAGCGCGCAGTCACTTTCCCACCCGCCGCCCACGCACATATCCCCTGAGACCGGCCGCGGAGGTTGCTGGCCCTGGGGGGCTGGGGGGTTCTTTTCTCTGGGCCGACTCCAGGCTCCTGCAGAGGAGCCCTCCCCTCCCTGGGCCGCAGCCTGGGACAATCCCGTCCGGCCGCGAGGCCCAGCGAAGAGAGGGTCAGTCGCTTTCTGACGGACGGGGACCTGGAGCTTGGCGGGCAGCGCTTGGGGCCTTCCTCAACCAGGGAAGGGGGCTACAAAGGGCAACTGTTCGCAGGGGGAGCCCGTGCACTGAGTTGGTCCACACCTCTTAAAGTTGCCAAGTTCGAGAAACACTGATGTAGACCCTCCCCACTTTTTGAGGGGAGTATATAAATCACAAACTTCATTTTTGTCTCATCATAATCAGGGGGAATGGGAGGCACAGAGAATTCTTAGTCCTACGAAACTGGTTCCAGAGCAGGTTGTTCACAGATTGAGCTTGGGAAGGGGGTGTCAAATGGTCGAAGCCAGAGGAGCATTGTGTCCGGAGTCATGGACCTCACTGACACTATAGGACGCTGGCATGGTGGCCGTTTAGGCATCTGACTGGGAGGGCCTCTGGTGAGTCAAACTCCACCAGCAGATTGCAGCCCATCCCCCGCCCCCCCTCGGTTTGCGGCAAGGAGGGAGGGACGTTCCCCGCAACTGCCTTTCCTTGGTCAGGCTGGCTCTTGTACAGATGAGTTACCGCCGGGCTTCTCTCTGCCCCCCCGACCCTCCCCCCCCCCCCCGCTTGGACTGCCGAGGGACTCCCGGACCCCTTTCCAGGTTGCACAGTCTCGCTGGCCTCCTGCCGTGGAGCTTCTTGCCTGTGGAGACCTGGGGGGGGGGGCAGGCAGCAGCGAGCAGATACCTCCCCACCCAGTCCGCGGCAGAGGATCCCTTCCCTTATTCCCAGGCTAAAGGAAGAAATGGGAGGGGGCGTGGTTGGAGAAGGCTTTGCTGAAGCGGGCTGCGGATAGGGTGGGGTGGGGGGGCAGCAACAAGCAATTTCCCTGCGGCTGCCTTGCCTGTCTCAGAGCACCAAGATATCCTGGTTTGCTCTTGCCACGCCTGGGGTGCGTGCTCTCTGGTACACATGCACGACCGATTGGTAAGGACCCAGTGGAAGTTCAGAAGGCCAGATGTGCTGCCCTGGGCACTGTGCACTTCCATCACAACCCAAAGGGAGTGGGAGGGGGTGAAAGATGCCAGAGACTGGGAGGAAAGGGTTAAAAAGCATCCATGTTCTGGTTGCCCCAGTTGAACAAAGGCCAGCAGTTGCTACAAAGCCCCCTGGTATCGGGTATCATGCAGAGAGTCCCGGTCACAGGAACCGTCCTCTTTGCAACCCCCAAGTCAGGCCCCATGTCGGGGAGACTCCAGAAACGACAGCGACTGAGTAGAGCCAGCTCAGACGTGGCCTCCAGGATGGGGAGGGTCCTGGGATTCAAGGCTCTGGGTATCCTTAGCCTGTGGAAGAAGCCATGATGGCTGCCTTCCAATACCTGAAAGGTCACCACGCAGAGGGTGAGGAGGAGGGACCTCCTGGGCTGCCCCAGAGGATGGGACCAGGACCCAGAGCTTGAAAAGATGGGACCAGGACCCAGAGCTTGAAAAGATGGGACCAGGACCCAGAGCACCCTATCAGGGTGGTAGGTCCAGTAGGGGAATGTCCTGACGGTAAGAGCTGCCAGCCCCAGGAAGACATAGCTTCAAGAAGTGGAAGGTCTCCGTTCCCTGCAGAGCCAGAGGGCCCTCTCTCCAAAGGGCGTTAGTGCACCCTGTTGGACTAGATGGTCTCTGGGGCCCCTTCCAAGCCCTGGGATCGTTTTCTGGGATGCTTACATAAACCATGGCACAGGTCTTTTCTCAAGCCAGCACAGCTCTGCTTCTCCAGCTTCCATCCAGATACAGTTCCCTCCTTTATAGTTTTTAATAGTGAATGTGTGTTATATATTTATTGGTTTTTTAATTAAGTGTTGTACGCTGCCCAGAGTCACTTTTCTGTGAGATGAGTGGCTATACAAATTTGATAAATAAACAAACAAACAAACAGATAGGGCAGGGTAGAAATAACTACAGTAAAAATCAGTAGAAACTTTTAAGAATAAGATTGATATGATAAAACTTGAACATGAGGCAAAACATCCCACATTAAAAACACTAGAAGAATCAGTTCTGCTTGTTAACCCTGAGGCTGGAGGCAAACAAGATCCAGTTTGATGAAGATGATCTGTCTAGAGCAGTTGTTGTTGTTTATTCATTCAGTCGCTTCCGACTCTTCGTGACTTCATGGACCAGCCCACGCCAGAGCTTCCTGTCGGTGGTCAACACCCCCAGCTCCCCAGGGACGAGTCCGTCACCTCTAGAATATCATCCACCCACCTTGCCCTTGGTCGGCCCCTCTTCCTTTTGCCCTCCACTCTCCCCAGCATCAGCATCTTCTCCAGGGTGTCCTGTCTTCTCACTATGTGGCCAAAGTATTTCTGTTTTGCCTTTAATATCATTCCCTCAAGTGAGCAGTCTGGCTTAATTTCCTGGAGGATGGACTGGTTTAATCTTCTTGCAGTCCAAGGCACTCTCAGAATTTTCCTCCAACACCACAGTTCAAAAGCATCGATCTTCCTTCTCTCAGCCTTCCTTATGGTCCAGCTCTCGCAGCCATATGTTACTACAGGGAACACCATTGCTTTAACTATGCGGACCTTTGTTGTCAGTGTGATGTCTCTGCTCTTAACTATTTTATCGAGATTTGTCATTGCTCTTCTCCCAAGGATTAAGCGTCTTCTGATTTCCTGACTGCAGTCAGCATCTGCAGTAATCTTCGCACCTAGAAATACAAAGTCTTTCACTGCTTCTACATTTTCTCCCTCTATTTGCCAGTTATCAATAAAGCTGGTTGCCATAATCTTGGTTTTTTTGAGGTTTAGCTGCAAGCCAGCTTTTGCACTTTCTCCTTTCACCTTCATCATAAGGCTCCTCAGTTCCTCTTTGCTTTCAGCCATCAAAGTGGTGTCATCTGCATATCTGAGATTGTTAATGTTTCTTCCAGTGATTTTAACTCCAGCCTTGGATTCCTCAAGCCCAGCATGTCACATGATGTGTTCTGCATACAAGTTGAATAGGTAGGGTGAGAGGATACAGCCCTGCCGTACTCCTTTCCCAATCTTAAACCAGTCCGTTGTTCCGTGGTCTGTTCTTACTGTTGCTACTTGGTTGTTATACAGATTCCTCAGGAGGCAGAGAAGATGAATTGATATCCCCATACCACTAAGAACTTGCCACAATTTGTTATGGTCCACACAGTCAAAGGCTTTAGAAGAGTCAATAATAGATGTTTTTCTGAAACTCCCTGGCTTTTTCCATTATCCAGCGGATATTGGCAATTTGGTCCCTAGTTCCTCTGCCTTTTCTAAACCCAGCTTGTGCATCTGGCAATTCTCGCTCCATGAATTGCTGAAGTCTACCTTGCAGGATCTTGAGCATTACCTTACTGGCATGTGAAATGGGTGCCACTGTTCGATAGTCTGAACATTCTTTAGTGTTTCCCTTTTTTGGTATGGGGATATAAGTTGATTTTTTCCAGTCTGATGGCCATTCTTGTGTTTTCCAAATTTGCTGGCATATAGCATGCATTACCTTGACAGCATCATCTTGCAAGATTTTGAACAGTTCAGCTAGGATGCCATCGTCTCCTGCTGCCTTGTTATTAGCAATGCTTCTTAAGGCCCATTCAACCTCACTCTTCAGGATGTCTGGCTCTAGCTCACTGACCACACCGTCAAAGCTATCCCCGATATTGTTATCCTTCCTATACAGGTCTTCCATATATTCTTGCCACCTCTTCTTGATCTCTTCTTCTTCTGTTAGGTCCTTGCCATCTTTGTTTTTAATCATACCCATTTTGGCCTGGAATTTACCTCCGATGTTTCTAATTTGCTGGAAGAAGTCTCTTGTCCTTTCTATTCTATTGTCTTCTTCCACTTCCGTGCATTGCTTGTTTAAAAATAATTCCTTATCTCTTCTGGCTAACCTCTGGAATTTTGCATTTAATTTGGCATATCTCCCCCTATCACTGTTGCCTTTTGCTTTCCTTCTTTCTTGGGCTACTTCTAGTGTCTCAGCAGACAGCCATTTTGCCTTCTTGGTTTTCTCTTTCTTTGGGTTGTATTTTGTTGCCACCTCCTGAACAATGTTGTGAACTTCTGTCCAGAGTTCTTCCGGGACCCTATCTACTAAGTCCAGTCCCTTAAATCTATTCTTCACCTCCACTGCATATTCCTTAGGAATATTAGTGAGCTCATATCTAGCTGATCTGTGGGTCTTCCCTAATCTCTTGAGTCTGATCCTAAATTGTGCAAGAAGAAGTTTGTGATCTGAACTACAGTCAGCTCCAGGTCTTGTTTTTACCGACTGTATAGATGTCCGCCACCTTTGGCTGCAAAGGATGTAGTCAATCTGATTTCAGTGTTGTCCATCTGGGGAAGTCCATGTATAAAGCCGTCTCTTAGGTTGTTGGAAGAGAGTGTTTGTTATGCAGAGTGAGTTGTCTTGGCAAAATTCTATCAGCCTATGTCCTGCTTCGTTTTGTTCTCCCAGGCCATGCTTACCTGTCAGTCCAGGTGTCATTTGACTGCCCACCTTAGCATTCCAGTCTCCCGTGATGAAAATAACATCTCTTTTAGGTGTGTTGTCCAGCAGGTGCTGCAGATCCTCATAGAACTGCTCTACTTCAGCTTCTTCAGCATCTGTGGTTGGGGCGTATATTTGGATCACTGTGATGTTAGATGGCTTGCCCTGAATTCGAATTGAGATCATTTGATCATTTTTTGGGTTGTATCCAAGCACTGCTTTAGCCACTTTACTATTAATTATGAAGGCTACTCCATTTCTTCTGTGGTCCTCTTGTCCACAGTAGTAGATCTGGTGGTCATTTGATGTGAAGTGGCCCATCCCAGTCCATTTCAGTTCACTGACGCCCAGAATGTCTATCTTTAATCTTGACATCTCACCAATAACCACATCCAATTTGCCCTGGCTCATAGATCTTACATTCCAGGTTCCAATGGTGTGTTGACCCTTCGAACATCGGGTTCGCCGTTCACCACCAGCACCGTCGGCCGCTAGCCGTCCTTTCGGCTTTGAGCTAGCTGCGTCATCACGTCTGGGGCTAGTTGAGCTCATCCTCTGTTCCTCCCCAGTAGCATTTTGACCATCTTCCGACTTGGGGGTCTCATCTTCCGATGGTATACCGACTTTTCTCTGGTTGTACTGATCCATTGAGTTTTCACAGCAAGAATACTGGGGTGGGTTGCCATTACCTTCCCCAGGGGTCGCGTTTAGTCTGACCTCTCTGTCATGACCTTCCCGTCTTGGGTGGCCCTTCACGGTTTAGCTCATGGCATCACTGAGGTGCTCAAGCTCCAGCACCACAACAAGGTAATGATCCTTTGCTGAAGCTAGAGCAGTTGAAATTTTGTCAATTCTAATTTGCAAAGACACAGAATTGATTTGTAAAATGTGGCACTCAGGTCTTGCACAACCAGCGCTCGGAAACATTAAGTGACCCTTGAGTCTTCAGGAACCACGTGCAAAAGAAACGAGGCAGGCAACGGGTGAAATTGTGCCCTTGACAGCGAGCAGAAGGTGATGTTTTTCTTTTGAATAAATATTTGTGAGGAATTTATTGTGTGACATGTTTAGATTCTGCTCATTAAGCACTGAAGATTCCCAGACAGAGAATCCAAAACTGAAGAGCAATCGTGTCAGGAGAGGGCCAAGGAGCGTGTCTGGGGCAGCTGCTGCAACTTCTGCAGATGGAGGGCAAGGGACCAGCCCAGCCTACTCTGCAGGGTTGTTGTTGTGGGAAGAGAATGGTGGGTAGTTTGTGCACCCCACTGAACTCTTGAAGGAAAGGGGGGATGCAAGAGCAGCTCCATGGTGACCCAGGGACCGGGGGGGGGGGCAGGCCATCATCTTACAGAACAGGCTGAAGACCCTCCAGACAGCCAGACCCTCCAGACCCAAGGGCCAGATGCATTGCCTCGAGGGACTTCCCCACTTCCAGGATTCTGTGGGTCTCAGTCAGAACTGAGAGTGGGCCCTCCCCAGCCTGGCTCAAAAGAGGGATGCCTCTCTCGCCTGTCTGCAAGCCATTTGGGGCAGGGGCAGGGGCAGCCCCCTAGGGAATTGACTCCACCAAGGGTTTCAGAGCTTACCTCCTGCCCCCCACCCCCTTCTACCTCTGGCCCTGGGTCCAACCTGCCTTGGGCCCCTTCCCTTCTTGATAGCAACCCACCTCTCCTAGGCTTCGGAGGTGGGGCAGAGCTATCTCTCTTGCCAGTGGGCCTCGGGTGTGCCGTGGGGTTTGAGCACTGCTCTGGCTGGCCTGGCCTATCTCTCAGGCCCAGCTGAAGCAGCCAGCCAGGCCGGGGAGAGCCAGCCCCTGATAGCTCCCCTCCACCCTTGCTGGGGAAGGTGATAAGAGGAGCTGTGCTTGACTCAAGGAGAAAGCTCAAAGCACGGCCCTGCGGTCCTCCAGCAGCTGGCTGGGATTCCAGGGGGCGCAAAACCATTGGGATGAGGCAGGAAAGCCAGGGAATTCTCCTTGGGTTTGTCCAGCCCCATTTTGGAAGATAAGGCCCAGTGGAGCTTTGGGGCAATGTTATAAAGGCGGCTTGCCATTCGCTTCTACAACCTAGAATCTCCAAGATGGTCTCTTTGCCAGCACTAACCAGGTCTGGACTTTCTGAGCTCTCCAGGAACAGCCACAGTCAGTCACTGTGGGAAGCTGGCTGGACCCTCCCCTCTTAAAGCCCTAGGAATGGGAGCCCTTGGGGTCTCACAGGTTGTGTCCTGCAAAGGAGAAAGCCATCAGGACTATCAAGGGGCAAGGGAGTAATTTACAATGTTACAATGGAGGGTGAGGAATTGTACAATTAAAATTTTCTTCTGAGAACTTCACCTTCTGAACTGATAACTTCCAACACGGAGAGTCAGTTATGCACAAGTTAGAATGAGGTGCCCACCAGGCAGCCCTTCTCCCCCCCCCCCCAAGGCCATCTGCTGGCTGGCTTCCAAAGCAGGTCAGGCAGGAGCTTCCTCCTAGCTGCCTCCCTCTTTGCCTTGAAAAGCCTTTCCAGGGTAAGGGGGAGTTTGCTGCTCTGTCCAGTCCTCCAGTGGACCTGCCAGCCAGTCCAGTCCAGGGAGGGCACAAGAGAACTAGCAGGCTTTTCAGAGAGGTCTCACGCTGATGAACCCCCTGTAATGATCTGTGGGAATGAGACAGGGCAAGAGATGCAGCCAAGGGAAGGGTCAGTTACAAGGCAGCTGAGCCCACAGCAGGAGTTTGGACTGGGCAAGTGGGACAGAAGGGACCCTCCCTAGTTTCTTGGGCTGTAAAGGGGACAGGGGAGAAACGTACTTTCAGACTTGAAAAATTATGTTAATGTAACCTCACAATAAAGTAGAATTAGCTCATCTGGCCGTGTTTCCTGCCTGGTCTACCTCACAAGGCTGACACTTCCCCTCTTTCCCTCCTCTGGAACCTCTTTCTCTTTTTGGGGTCTTGTGCAAGCAAGCTGTCCCCACCGGGGGCCCTCTGGAAAGGGTGGACTAGCTCCCCCCCCCCAATATTCAGCAGGAGGGCCTTCCCTGGGAATTCTGGAAGTTGTCTAGCATCTGTGAGGACACCTGGAAGTGAACAGCCCCTTTCGGTGGGTGGGGGGAAAACACTTGGCCAGCACTGCAAGGTGGAGGAGGAAGGGCCTAACTTCATCATCCTCTGGGTGCATTGGGGGGTGAGCAGCTCTCAGCAGCTCTCATTCTCACTCCAACAGATGGACAGGAGTGACCAGCTACCCAACGTTTCCTGGGTGGAGGCAGGCAGTGGGTCGCCTTGTGAGTCTGGCTGATGGCCTCTTTGGGGAGGCCAAGGACCCACAGCCAGCCCAGGGGCTGGGCTTCTCTCTCCTTGCAAAGAGAAAGAGGCAAACACCATGTGAGCTGGACCCGGACAGTTGGAGGGGTGGGGGGGGGGAGGTGACTCAGCAGGTCTGCCCAGCCTCCTCTTCTGCTGAGTCAGAGCTGAGTCAGAGCTGAGTCAGGCCTGCCTCCTCAGATAGGCCCAGGCAGGAGGGCTAGTGGGCAGGCGATAAAGGGGCAAGCAAGCAGGAGACCTCCCTGGCAGGCTGGATCCTGGGCAGGGATGCTGCCAATGACAGATCCTTTTGCTACATGCTAATTGAGCCCAAAAGCCTGCCCAGTGCAGCACCCCATTTCCTACTGGGGCAGTGTCTCAGAAGGGGAAGGGGAAGGGGAAGGGGAAGGCAGGACTGGTTATGTTGGGTTCATTTTGGTGTGAAACATTTCAATATTGGTTTGGTTTTATGGCTTAGCATCCTGGTTGGACTTAGCCTGTTTAGTTTCTGTGTTGGCTGAGCCTAGAAAATAGATTTATTCAGAGGCCCTACCCCCACCCCAGGGGTGGCTTTCTGCAGCATGAGAAGGGATGATTTGGGGGGGGGGGAACCTTGACCCATCTTTGGTTGTATCACCCTGAAAATGTGAGCCTTAAATTGTGCCTGTCTACGGTGCCTGCGTAAGTGATGTGACTTTTTTTTTTAATCCTATGGCATAGCAGTTCGGTGTTCATGCTGCTTTTTTTCTTGCTGGGAAATCCTTGTGAGGTCCAGCAGCCAGATGTGTGGACTATTTAGCCGTGACAAGCCACGTTGCTCAGGTGCACCACAAGGAGGCTGGTCTACACTGCACCGAGTTGGGCTGAGAGAAAGTGACTGGCCCGAGGTCACCCAGCCGGCTTTCAGGCCTAAGGCAGGACTAGAACTCTCCTACCACGCCTGATTGGCTCTTGGGCTGAGCGGGAGGGACTGGCCCAAGGTCACCCAGCCGGCTTTCAGGCCTCAGGCGGGACTAGAACTCACAGACTCCTGGTTTCTAGCCCAGCACCTTAACCACTAGGCCAAACTGGCTCTCTATGTGATGGTTATGGATTTCTGAAACAAAGAGACTCCTTCCATGTGACGGTTATGGAAGGAGTCTCTTTGTTTCAGAAATCCTACAGAGGAATCTGACTCTTGGAGACACGGCATGTTTTCCGAATCCTGTTCACCAGCTGAAGTGCCTCTGTGTTTATCAGATATCCCGCCTGTTCTGCATTCTGCATAGAATCGTGAAGCTGGAATGACCCTTGGGGTCATCTGGTCCAGTCCCCTGCTTAGCGCAGGATCCACTGGAGCACCTCTGGGAGATGACCATCCAGCCTCTGTCAGAAGGCTTCCAGCTCACCACATCGGGTGCTGTTTGGCCCCTGGGCTGACAGTTTGTGCGGTCAGGAAGTTCCTCCCAGTCTCCAACCGGAGCCTCCTTCCTCTCATTTTCGCTCACTAGTTCTGGCCCTGCCTTCCAGGGGAGTGGACGGTGAGCTCACTCCTTCTACGTGGGGCTGCTGAAGCCGAAGGCATGCACGTAGCTCCCCCCTCATCTCCTCTGTGGACTAAGAATGCCAGGTCTTTAACCATCCTCCCAGGGCTTGGTTTCCAGACCCTTCCCCATCCTGGGACCCTCCTCTGAACCCACGCCCACCTGTCACCGTCCCCTTGACCCAGGTGCAGGCTCCAAGGGGGGCCTGGCCAGGGCAGGGTGGAGCAGAGTGTGGGGGCATGATGTTTCCTCAGTCAGAACAGGAAGCGCTAGAAGGGCTCTTTGGAGTCCCCCACAAACCAATCCTGCCTGGAGCCGCGGAGAAGGCCACAGAGATCATCTAGTCCAGCCCTCTGTGGTGGGCAGGGCAACCGATGAAACCTGCCAGCCTCCCCCTAAAAAACCCCAGAGCCAGAGAACCACCCCCTCCACAGGGAAACCGCCCCGTTGGTGCCGGATCTTCCCTTTCATACGTTTTCCCTGATAGATCTAAGCGGCTGCAACTGACCACAAGCCGGCTTGTGCAGTAAGAACCCCCTGCCCACCCCACCCCTCCACCTGGGGAAAAAGTCCCCGGGGCAAATACAGACTCCCCCTCCCAGCTGCTTCTGATCTGAGGGAAGGTCAGGAGATTCCCTTCTCCATCTGCCCCACTTTGAAATGAGGAGGCCCCCTTGCGGGAAAAGGGACGATGCTGCGGCCCCGGGTTCGGGAAGAGAACGGCCCCCGCCCCGCCCGCAAAGTTCAGGGGCGGTCGGGGCAGGTGCCGGGGCAGGCGCAGGAGGGAGCCAGCCTCGGGAGGGTCGCCATGACGCGCCCCCGCCAGCGCGCGGCGGGTTTTCCCCGTTGGAGCCCGTGCTGACGGCCTCGTCTGCAGCGGGGGGCACAGCAGCTTCAGGTACTTAGAAAGCAGGCGGGGGCTTTTCCTCCATCAGCTGGAGCGAAACCCCAAACGTCCCCTCCCCCATCCTCCAAGCACACGCGCTTGTGAGCGGCCAGCCGCCTTCCTTCCCGAGGATGCCCCCGCCCACCCCCAGCGCGGGGATTTCCCTTCTGTTGAACCCTTCGGTGGCTTCAAGCTCCTCGCGCTTCCCCGAGGAAGGGGGGAGACCGCGGCCGCAGCAAGCCCCCGCCCCGCCCCACATCGCTTCTCTCCCCACCCGCCGCCGCTCCCAGCAAGGCCCCCACCCCCGAAAGCCACGGACAGAGTCTGTTCAGTCTGCAAAAGGTGACATTTATTGCTTGAGCAGGTTAACCGGGGCTGGAAGGCCCCCCCCGGAGGCGACGAGGGGCGGGCGCGGCCGCTCCCGGAGGAGGCTCAGTGGTACCGGTGGGCCAAGGCGTGGGCCACCACCCCGACCAGCTTCTGAAAGCAGGCCTGGACGTGTGGCGTGAATTCCTTCCCGAACTGGGCCGCCAGCACCGTGATCAGGATGTCGCCGAGAAGCTGTAAGAGAAAGGGGCGGTGTGAAGCCTCGGCTGGCTGCGGAGGAGGGACTCTGGGCCCGGCCAGCCGCCAGCCGCCCCCTCCCCACAGAAAAGCAGGAAGGAAGGGAAGAGAACAAGGAACGAGCCAACCGGGAGTGCGCGGGGGTTGCGCAAGGAAGGCGCAGTTGCCCGCCGTCCAGAGCCCGAGGCAGTGTTTCTCAACCCTGGCGGCCAGCCTGGAGGGCAGGGCGGGGCGGGTCAGGGCCGTCCGGTCCCACCTTGAAGTTCACGGGGTCCACGTGCAGCTTGTCGCAGTGCAGCTCGCTCAGCTTGCCGAAGATCTCCTTGACGTTCTCCGGGTTCTTGACGGCGTCTCCGAAGGAGGTGAAGACCTTCTTGCCGTGGGCCTTGACCTGGGCATTGCTCGAGATGGCCGCCGCGGTGCTCAAGTTCCCGAAGTTGATGAAGAAGCGCTGGGTCCAGGGATACACGATCAGCAGCCTGCGAGGCGGGCGGAGGGACGGTCAGGCTCCGGTGGTCGGTCCCCCCTCCTCACGCCCCCCCCCCCCGAGACCGGGCTTACCTGCAGAGGCACTCGCCGCCAACGGCAGCCACGTCGACCTTGTTCCAGATGGTGCAGATGGTGCTTTTCTCCTCGGTGGTCCAGTTGACCATGGTGGACGGCGGATACGCGCTGCTCTCGGTGCTGCAGGAAGGGAAGCGCCCAACGCTGCCCGGGCGGCTCTGCGGCGGCCTTTTATACCCTGCCTGCCGGGAAAGGTTGCCGCCTTGCCTGGGGGAACCGTGGTGGGGTGGGTCCGCGCGGCCCAGGGCGGTGGGAGCCTGTCCGGGGTGTGGCTCTGCCGGGCCAGCAGGAGGCCAAGATAGCTGCCGGGGAGCGGCGTCGAGCTTTGGCTGGGCCGCCCTCTTTGGATGAGCGCGGCCGCCGGCGGAGGCGAGCACTGCGGCCGCCACGCTCTGGGGGCTGCCCCGGCCCGGCGCTCGGGGCTTCCTTGGGGCTGGCTGAGCTCGGCTGGGGCGCCGCCGCGGGGGCGTCGGGAGCTCGCAGACAGCCCCGGCCGGCCACCTGTCGGGCTGCCTTCGCCCCGGCCAGCCTCGCCCGGGATTCAGGCGCGCTGGCAGCCTTGGAAGGGGCCGGAGAGTCTCCCTGCCTTCCAAAGCTCGCGGGCGCCTGGCGGAGCAGCCTGCAGCCTGGCGGTTGGTGTGCGGGACCGGCCCGGTCTCTCCAAAGCCGCCCCCTTCGTCGGGGCATGAGTCCGGCGGCAAGCAGGGTCAGCCATTGCTGCGCCGCTTCCCGGGCTGCAGGGAAGTTTTCCTTCCGGCTGGGCACCTTTCTAAGCACGGCAGACGAGCAGAGTCTGGGGAGGGCTGTGCGGCCGGCCCGCCGCTTCCCGCACTCCTCTGTCCAAAGCGGCGCGTTGGAACCGAGGAGGGATGGGGTGGAAGGTTCGGGGGCCGCGTCGGGGGCCGTTAGGAGCATGGAGACCCGGGTTCAGTGGGGGCTCTGGGCCAGTTCCTCCCTCTCCACCCAGTCTACCTGAAAGGGTGATTGTGGTGGGGGAAATGGGTCTCGCACTGGGCTTATGTCTAAACGGAAGCAGCCCTATTAAATACCAAGTCTTTGCATCAATGACCTCAACGGAGGGAAGGGGAACTATGCAAGGTGGGGATGGTATCAGAGGCAGTGAGAGGGGGCTCTTGACCCGGGGGTCCTCCTGGCCCTGCAGCCTCTGGCCCCATTCCAGCTGTGAGGGGTATTTCTGGTCATGGTCAGAAGGGCAGCCCCCTCCCTGGCTCTTCCGCCTGTGGCATCCAGCCCCTTTGCGAGTCAGGAAGCAGAAGCCAGAGAGGGCCCTGCAGCACTGGATAATTCTGTATTCTGTATTTGGGGGGGGGGGACTTTCATCTTATCTTCATAATTTTGAAAGTCAAAACTTTTAAAGAATCAAATTAGCTGAAGTCCTTAGAATTCAGATCCTGCCACATGTCCCACTGATGCCCTTGTGTCAAGACGTTGGGCAGCATCTTCACAGATAAAATGGAGGCAGAGGCCGCCCAGCAGAGCCAGGCAAGGACTTGTGTTCGGACTGTCACAGGCTGTGCCACAGGGCCGAGGACGGACAGCGTGAGGAAACAGAAGGGGGGGGAGCATTGGGGCCAAACTGGTGGGCAAGGGAGAAAAATGCCAATGTGTAGAAGACCCCCAGACACAGATGTGCTTGTGCTTGAAGCCGGCACCTCCGTTGGCTTGAAATTCCTGTCAAGAACCAGGTTGTGGGACTTGGTTTGGGAGTTGGCAGCCAGGTCACCCATGAGGAAGGCCACCATCAAGCACAGGTAGTGTTGACCTTATTGTCCATAAAGCCAAGTTAGCAATGGCCACCCAGTAAATTGCATTGTAAAGCAGGTTGTCTGTCATGGATAGAGTGGATAAAATTCCCAAATAGTAGAACGGCAATACCAGAAGGAGCTGGTTTAGCCAATGGACTTAATAGATATTTATGGTGCAGAGACACAAAGGAGAATAAAAATTTTGAAGGACACATTATTAGACGAAGTATGATAGAAGTGTGGAATTCTGCAAAGGGAATAATAAGCCCAACAATTTCACCTCTGGCTTCACCCTCAAATGCTTTCCCATGTGGGAGATAATTACAGCAAGCAGTAAGTAATTGCATATGCAGACATGGTTCATTCAGACTCTACAGACTACAAAAGATTAAGGACAGAGCAATTGCTCAGTGAATGCTGGAATATACCACTGTCAATGTATTTACAAATTGCTGGAAGGATAAAATCAGATCTTAAGAATGAAGGAGGGATATTAAGAAAAAAGGCAGAATTCGAAACACCTGTATAAAACCAACACCATCTGTTAGGGTGCATATATAGATTGTTGCTCAGGTGTGACACAGAAACAACGAAAAAACCCTGTATGATAAAATGGATGCAGAATGTTAAAGAAATAGTCACAACACAAAAGTGGGGAGAATTAGGGACTAAACCTGTAAAATTTTCACCCAGCTATAACTTAAAAGCTTCAGCAAAGGATCGTTACCTTGTCGTGGTGCTGGAGCTTGAGCACCTCAATGACACCATGAGCTAAACCGTGAAGGGCCACCCAAGACGGGAAGGTCATGACAGAGAGGTCAGACTAAATGCGATCCCTGGGGAAGGTAATGGCAACCCACCCCAGTATTCTTGCTGTGAAAACTCAATGGATCAGTACAACCAGAGATATGTCGGTATACCATCGGAAGATGAGACCCCCAGGTCGGAAGATGGTCAAAATGCTACTGGGGAGGAACAGAGGATGAGTTCAACTAGCCCCAGACGTGATGACGCAGCTGGCTCAAAGCCGAAAGGACGGCTAGCGGCCGACGGTGCTGGTGGTGAACGGCGAATCCGACGTTCTAAGGATCAACACACCATTGGAACCTGGAATGTAAGATCTGTGAGCCAGGGCAAATTGGATGTGGTTATAGGTGAGATGTCAAGATTAAAGATAGACATTCTGGGCGTCAGTGAACTGAAATGGACTGGGATGGGCCACTTCACATCAAATGACCACCAGATCTACTACTGTGGACAAGAGGACCACAGAAGAAATGGAGTCGCCTTCATAATTAATAGTAAAGTGGCTAAAGCAGTGCTTGGATACAACCCAAAAAACGATAGAATGATCTCAATTCGAATTCAGGGCAAGCCATCTCACATCACAGTGATCCAAATATACGCCCCAACCACAAATGCTGAAGAAGCTGAAGTAGAGCAGTTCTATGAGGATCTGCAGCACCTGCTGGACAACACACCTAAAAGAGATGTTATTTTCATCACGGGAGACTGGAATGCTAAGGTGGGCAGTCAAATGACACCTGGACTGACAGGTAAGCATGGCCTGGGAGAACAAAACGAAGCAGGACATAGGCTGATAGAATTTTGCCAAGACAACTCACTCTGCATAACAAACACTCTCTTCCAACAACCTAAGAGACGGCTTTATACGTGGACTTCCCCAGATGGACAACACCGAAATCAGATTGACTACATCCTTTGCAGCCAAAGGTGGTGGACATCTATACAGTCGGTAAAAACAAGACCTGGAGCTGACTGTAGTTCCGATCACGAACTTCTTCTTGCACAATTTAGGATCAGACTAAAGAGATTAGGGAAGACCCACAGATCAGCTAGATATGAGCTCACTAAGGAATCTGCAGTGGAGGTGAAGAATAGATTTAAGGGACTGGACTTAGTAGATAGTGTTGAGGTTTTCCTACTAACGATTAAGACTGCTATTGTATCAAATCATTTTGGCCAGGTGAAGAGGTTGTATTAGATTGTCTCCTCTCACGTGCTTCATGCAAAATAGCCTGGGGGGAGGAAACCTGCCCGGACTTGTTCTTTTTTGTTTACTGCAGATGCTGCAGATGCTGACTGCAGTCAGGAAATCAGAAGACGCTTAATCCTTGGGAGAAGAGCAATGACAAATCTCGATAAAATAGTTAAGAGCAGAGACATCACACTGACAACAAAGGCCCGCATAGTTAAAGCAATGGCGTTCCCCGTAGTAACATATGCTGCGAGAGCTGGACCATAAGGAAGGCTGAGCGAAGGAAGATCGATGCTTTTGAACTGTGGTGTTGGAGGAAAATTCTGAGAGTGCCTTGGACTGCCAGAAGATCAAGCCAGTCCACCCTCCAGGAAATAAAGCCAGACTGCTCACTTGAGGGAATGATATTAAAGGCAAAACTGAAATACTTTGGCCACATGATGAGAAGACAGGACACCCTGGAGAAGATGCTGATGCTAGGGAGAGTGGAGGGCAAAAGGAAGAGGGGCCGACCAAGGGCAAGGTGGATGGATGACATTCTAGAGGTGACGGACTCGTCCCTGGGGGAGCTGGGGGTGTTGACCGACAGGAAGCTCTGGCATGGGCTGGTCCATGAAGTCATGAAGAGTTGGAAGCGACTGAATGAATAAACAACATAAGTTAAAAGAGAAGTGGTACAAAATATTCTACAGATAGTATACAACTCCATCAGTGATATACAGTAATAAAGGTTGCAAGATTATTGTTATATATGATCACTGCTGCAAGACCACTGTGTGTACAAAGATGGAGAGACTGAAGCGCCCACAATGGAGGAATGGTTGGTGAAGATGACGGAACTAGTGGAGATGGCAAAAATAACTTGTTTGATAAGATCAATTACTACATTTATTAGTGACTGGAAGCAACCTTATAGACTTTTTGCTGAAAAAAAGAAAAAAATGAACTGATGATTTATGGCTTTGATGATTAGAAAGGGAAGATTATGGAAAGAAGGAAACTTTGATGTAACCTTAGAAAGAGAGGGTAAAATATAAATGTACTTATAACTGCTATTACGAAGATTGGAAGCCACTTCTTTATTATTCTTTTTTTTTCTTTATTTCTTCTTCACTTTTCTATTACTTTTCTCAATTTCTCTTATCTTTAACTTAAAATTTGTACTGTTTTTACTCAGTGGAAAAACTTTTTTAAAAAAAAGTTAAAAATAAATAAATCTCTCCTCCCCCCTCTGGGTGGTCTGCGTCTTCCTCATCCTGGGGTCCTCTGCCAGAGGCCTGGGCGTTTGAGGGTCCTGCGCAGGATCTCAGCTGCTCCTGGCACTGCACTCCCCTGGACAGAGAGCTCCGATGTTGCTCCTGGGGTCTGTGGGAGCCCCTCTCCCAGCTTCGGGGTCACAGCCCCGAGGGCTCCTGCCTCCTCCACTGGGACCCCTTGGGCCTTTACTTTCAGTGAGAAGTACATTTTGCCATTACTGGAAGAAAGACACAGTTCTGACTATATCTGGCTGGGAACTTAAGTTTGGAGAATGTGCAGCAATGGCAAAATAGTATATATTCACAAAGAAGTTTAACCAAATTTAAGCAAGAATGGTTGACGTACACACGGTACACTTTTATGCTTTGGCTTCTGAGGGGGCCCAAATGTTTATAAAAACCAAATTCGCAGAAGCACAAAAGTGGGGAAGCCAGGAACTGAATATTTTTTTTTCTCTTTTCCTTCCCCCTCCCCCTTTTTCCTTCCTTTCTTTCTTTATCCCTTGGTACTTTAACTGCTGTCAAAATTGCATTATCTTCTCTTTTCCTTTTCAATATGCACAAACAATATTAAGTAACAATACAGTGGAGATTTTAACAGTAGGAATCAGCTTAAGACCAAAACCCTTATTGTACAGTACAATGAATAATTCGATGAAACCTTATTGTTACATTCAGTTTTGGATGAAAAAGTCAATTGATCCTACGCTTATTAGCACTGACATTTTAAGCTGTAATTAAGATGGATAATTTTTTTTGTATCCTCAATGGTTCAAACTATTTAGAGAGTGTTAATCTTTCACCAACAATGTATAAATACCACTGTATCAAAATAATATGATGTAGTATGTAAGTTTTATAACAATATAATAAAAGTATTGGCAATGACCAATCTCGATCAAATAGTTAAGAGCAGAGACATCACATGTACAACAAAGGTCCGCATAGTTAAAGCAATGGTGTTCCCCGTAGTAACATATGGCTGCGAGAGCTGGACCATAAGGAAGGCTGAGAGAAGGAAGATCGATGCTTTTGAATTGTGGTGTTGGAGGAAAGTTCTGAGAGTGCCTTGGACTGCAAGAAGATCAAACCAGTCCATCCTCCAGGAAATAAAGCCAGACTGCTCACTTGAGGGAATGATATGAAAGGCAAAACTGAAATACTTTGGCCAGATAATGAGAAGACAGGACACCCTGGAGAAGGTGCTGATGCTGGGGAGAGTGGAGGGCAAAAGGAAGAGGGGCCGACCAAGGGCAAGGTGGATGGATGACATTCTAGAGGTGACGGACTAATCCTTGGGGGAGCCGGGGGTGGTGGTGATCAACAGGAAGCTCTGGTGTGGGCTGATCCATGAAGTCACAAAGAGTTGGAAGCGACTAAATGAATAAACAACAAAATTACTATAATAATTTTTAAAAATTTGACCCCATGGGATCATTTTCTAGCCCTGAAGTCTACCATTTCCTTGAGCTGAGCCATCAGGTTGGGTGTCCTGAAGCATTGCCTCTTCAGACTTAACTCAGGACCGATTGAGAGGCCACAATTCTAATTACTTAGTCCATAATTTCGTGAATTGTGCAAAACCAGAAGCAGGTTATTCCAGGGAGCACACTGAACGCATGAACCCGGTCCCTGGAGCACAACCTCCTAACTCTGCAGAGATGTGCATGGGAGTGGGGGGGATCTGAGTGCAGGCACCAAGAAGATGGGTCTTGGGGCGATGCAGCCCAACTTCCTAGGTAGGTAGGACAGACAGAAATAGAGGAGGTGCATAGTTAGGTGAGAGGAGGCAACGTGGCCCAGGAGCGAGCACAGGAGAAAGAGTTCCAAGGGACACTGCCTTGATTCACCTAGAGATTTACTCTTGCACTTTTCATTGTTTTTCTAATATCCAGGCCAATTTCACTTCTTTGGTGGGTGAGCCACAGGGGCCTTGACCACCGATACTGCAAGGGACGGGCTCTGGAGGTGGAAGGCCCCCCGGCCCCCCAGCCCTGCAGCAGGGGCAGCCCTTCCTTTGAAAGAGGTGCCCTCGGAGGCCCCCGTTCCCAGCAGGAGGAGAGGACGCCTTGGCACTTCGGCTCTGCCCCCACCCTCCAGGTGCAGGAAAAGGCTTGGTGCTTGCTTCGGTTGTTAAAGGACTGTACTATTATTATTATTATTATTATTTTGAATGTTACTGTCCTAACAGTGAGAATCACACTGAGACGAGGAGTAGTTCTCTAGTGTTATTACTGCTACATTGTCCTAACTGCCAGGAAACACACTGAGGCAAGGAACTGGTCTCTAATGTTTATTGCTAGTACATAACAGGAATCCTAACAAACTGAAGAAGCGTGGGAAAAACCCAGCCATATAAACCCCAAAGTCAAGGCGGGCCTGATCTGTGTCTCTTTGAATGGCTGCTTAATTCCTCAGTACTACGCATGCGCTTTCCACCCTGGATGGGAGCCCCTTCCTGTTCGCCATCATTACTCATGACAGTTACCCTGTTTTCCAATATTTGGATAGGTTTTATTTTTGTTTTGTTTTGTTTTGAATGGGTCAGCCATTGTGAATATTTACTACAGGAGAAAATGAGGCGTCAGTCCAATAAATAAATAATGAGCAACCATAGCAATTGTGTTGGTGAATATGATGGCCGTGCCACCACCACTGCCGCCTGGAATTGTCACAGAAATGGCAGCGCCCTTGCTGGGGGTCATTGAAAGAGGAGGAGGAGGAACAACTAGCTTCAAATCATACACGGATGCCAGCTGTTTCGGGTCCCTTCTGGCCCTGAGGCAGACGCCTTCTTCTGCTCTTCCATCCTTTCCTCCGCAACATTTTTTGAGGGGGTGGGGTGGGGTGGGGAGGACAGAAGAAGTGGATGGAAAACCCAAGAGGGTTACCAGTGGTTGACCAAGCTGGTGAGAGGCAGGAGAGCACAAAAATGGCTGTGTTTGGACGGGGTCCTGGAAAATGGGATGCTATTCTGGTTATTGCATTAAAGGGGGAAATGACCAGGACTGCATAAGCTGAAATCCAAAGGCTATGGATGCATATTGTTAGGGAGAGGAATAAGGGCTATTGCAGGCCACAGGGTAACCCCCCGCCCCATGATTTCCAAAGAACCACAAATCTGTAGAGTTGGAAGAGGCCACATAGATAATCTAGTCCAGCCCTCTGCCATGTGCAGGAAAACCAATCAATCCATGAGAGTGGGCTGTCCAGCCTCTTCTCCAGAAATGGAAAACCCACAACCTCCACAGGTGGACTCTTCCACTATTGTAGATTTTACATCAGAAAAATTTCCCCGTGTTTGAGCTGAGCCAGTTTGGTGCCGGGTGAAGGCACCAGGCTAGAAACCGGGAGACGGTGAGTTCTAGTCCTGCCTGAGGCACAAAGCCAGCTGGGTGACCTTGGGCCAATCACTCTCTCTCAACCCTGGGAAGGAGGCAAGGGCAACCTGCTTCTGGAAAACCTAGCCAAGAAAACTGCAGGGACTAGTCCAGGCAGTTGCAGAGAATTGGACACAACTGGTTTAAAAAATGTTTGAGCAAAATCTAGGTACCTGCAATTTATACCTAGTTTGTGGTTCTAGCATTGGCTAGTGTGAGTTTGTGTGTGCGCGCGCGTGCACATGTGCGCATTACTCCAGGCTTCTCCCCTATGTGAGAAAGAAAGAAAAACTCCGTGGGAAGATTTTAAGATATAATGGAAATGCGGGAGCCGTATTCTGAGAGGGAAATGCAAAGGGGAGAAGACTTAGAACACCTCAAATGTTGCAGTGAAACGTTGTCGGCTGTGTGGGGAGGGATCCGAGAAGCATCAGCAGGCAAGAGGCTGCCAGTCTCCGATAAGACGCCGGGTCTCTGGTATCAGAGGCTGGCACACTTCAGCACCAGGCCCACCTCTGCAAGCGCCTGACAAGCTCCAGGGGAGGCAAGGCCTGAGAAGGGGCTGGCGGGAGGGGGGGGGGGATGTCTAAGCTCAGGACGCCTTTCCCCAAGCAGCCTTGCCCCCAGACTGGCGCGGGGGGGGGGGGGGGGAGATGCCAGGGATGGGAAGCCTCGGGCAGAGGGGGCTGGCATCGCGGCCTGATTCTCCCACTCTGCCCAGAAGTGGAGAGAAGCCAGCGGAAGACGGGGCAGCTCACCCTGCTTTGTCTCCAGCCAGCAGGCCTCGTCCCGACTTTACCGAACAGGGGGCTTCCTGGCCAGTTCTTTGGGCTGAGGGGCAATTTGGCTGGACAGGACTTGGCTCGATCCCCGAGAAGGGGCTCGCCAGCTGAAGCAGCCGCCCCAACGCTACAACGTGAATTAAGTGGCCACGAAGCGCTCCGCAGTCGGTGGTCGAGGAGAAAGTGCGGGGCTTCCTCCTAGCCACACCCGACCCCCGGAGCCTTCCTGGCCGGCGGCGAGGGGGAGGCGGTTTTCTCAGCGCCTCCTTCCTCCGGGCGTTTCTCCCGCTCCCCAGCCCAGCCGACAGCCCGGGCAGCAGCCACCAGGGTCGACCCCCCGAGCTGCAAACCCGGGTAGGCGCTGCCACCCGCTGCGGCCGCGGCCGCCCTACGGGCTGCCCCTCCGCTCCCAGCTGCGGGCGGGCGGGCGGGCGGGGGGGAGCGGGGGGCGCCGCGGCGCGGCCGGCCCCGGCTTGCTCCCCTCGGCACGTCCGGTTCCCGGCCCGGCCCGGCCCATCCTGGTGCCAGCGGCGTGCCCGCCTCGTGGTGACGCTGCCCCGCCCGGCCCGGGTCAGCCCCTGAAACAGCGCAGGTCCAGCGGATCCGCGCACGCCGCTCTCCGCGGGGAGGGAGGGAGGGCAGCCCCTCCCTCCCCTCCCCCGCATCACCGCGGCGCGGGCGGAGGACCGGCCGCGCTTCGGAGCTGCGGGGCGTCCGGCGGCGGCAGGCAGGCTGCCCGCGGAGGGGCCGCGGCCGGCTGTCCCGGCGGGACGGGAGGGCCGAGAAGCCGGGCCCGCCTGGGGGTCGCGGCGCGCGGCGGTGGGACCGCGGAGGGGCAGCGAAGCAGCGGGGAAGAGCCCGCGCGGGCCGAGGGCAGGCGGGGTCTCGCGGGCGGGCGGGCCCACTCTAGTCGGGGCGGGGCCTCCGCGTCTCCGCCCCGCCCCCTCCTCCGCGGGGCACGCCGGGAGCCGGGCCGCCCCTGCTCGTGATTGGCCGGGCGCGGGCGGCGCCGCCGTTTGAACGCCGCCGTCCCGCCCGCGCGCTTCCCCGATGGCGCCCAGCAGGAAGAGGCCGCCGGCCCGGAGCGCGCCCAAGCCCTCGGCCCGGGGCAGGCGGGTGGACGCCTTCCTGAAGGACTTCGACCGGGAGGGTGAGGGGCGGCGGCGCGGGCGGGGCCGGGGCACGGGCAGGGGCAGGGGCAGGGGCAGGCGGCCGGCCCTGGCCTGGCTTGGCCTGACCCGGCCTGACCCGGCCCCCGCATCCCCCGGCTCCGTCCCCTTGCAGTCCGGGCGCGGCTGGAGCAGGTGCGGGCGACGCGCGAGAGCCTGCAGAAGGAGGTGGGCAACCTGTACAACCTGGAGGTGCTGCGGCTGCCGGTGGCCCTGCGCGAGATGAACTGGATCGGCTTCCTGGGTAGGCGCGCCGCGCGATCCCGCGCCCCTCCCCCACCCCTCCGCGCCCCCTCCCGACCCCGCGCTAACCCGCCCCTCCCTCTCCGTAGCCCTGGGAAGCAGCGACAAGGCCCTGGAGAAGGTCGCCTCGGTGAGTGAGTAGCCCGGGGGTCTTCCGGGGGGTGGGGGAGGCGAAGCGAGCGGGCTCCGGGCGCGCCCGGCTGGGGCTGAGGAAGCCCGGCCCGCCCGTCCTTCTGCCGCGAGCTCCCCGCCCCTCTCGCCTTCCCTCCAGGCCGAGCTGGACATCGCGGAAATCACCCAGCTGGCCTCCAAGGCCATCCAGACCCCCCTCCGGACCGCCAGGAAAGGTCAGCCAGGGGCTTGGGGCCGGGCGGGCAGAGAGGGCCTGGAGAGCGCCCCCCCCCCACACTCTCTCTGCCCCCAGCCAAGAAGGTCAAGCAGGCCATCGAGACCATCGAGGAAGAGACGGGGACCCCGCTCCTTCCAGCGGGCAAGAGGTCCAGGCAGGAGAAGGAGCCTGCGGGAGCCCGGGAGGATCCGGAGACGCAGTGCCAGAGGCTGGGGAAGGTGAGTTTCTCCGTGAGCTTCTTCCTCCTTCACCGGGACACTCAAAGACGCTGCATCTGCCTGGGAACAGACAGCTCCCTGCCAAGTCCCCTGCAGCACAGGAGACCTAATCCTAACCCTAACCCTGCAGCCTTGAAAGAGGTGGAGCTTGCAGGCCCTGGGCGAGTCCCCTGGTCACCCAGGACGGTCCGTGGCTGAAGGAGGCTTAGTCACCTCTGCTTGTGTATTCCAGGCGCAGGCCTCAACCAAAAGGGCCCCAATTTCCAAGAGGAGCTGCCCCCCTTCATCCAGGTCTACGCATTTCCATAAAAGGTATTGAGGGCATCAGGACATTGTATTTATCTATCTATCTATCTATCTATCTATCTATCTTCTATCTCACCTTTATTATTTTTATAAATAACTCAAGGTGGAGAACATACCAAATATTCCTTCCTCCTCCTATTTTCCCCACAACAACCCTGTGAGGTGGGCTGGGCTGAGAGGGAGCGACTGGCCCAAGGGCACCCAGCCAGCTTTCGTGCCTAAGGCGGGACTAGAACTCTCAGTCGTCTGGTTTCTAGCCCAAGACATCCTTGACCTTTAGCCCACTCATTGTGATTGATGGAGTTTGTGTTCCCAAATGTCTGGATGGTGTCCCAGATTGCGGGTCTCTCTCTCCTGATGAGATCAGCCTGGATTCTGTAGGGCTTTGGATAAAAAGGTGGTGGGAATGTCTGTCAAGAGCTGCAGATTGGGTGGGTTAAGACGGAAAATCCAAAGCTGTCTTGCTAGAGCAGGTAAAAGGGCTGAAAACACAAGAAGGCAACTGAAGACTTGATAGATGCAAAGTTGTTCACTTGGAAACAGGTCACGTGCAGAGGGTTAGGGAGGGGGTATCTGCTTGGTAATAATGCTTGTGAAACAGATCTGGGGATGACTGAGTGCAAGCTGGGCACAAACTAGTAGTCTGTTATGACGCAGTTTAGGCAGCATCAACGGAGACAGTTTCCCAATTCCACTCTATGATCGACTGCAGTGAGACCCCTCCCCTTGAGGCTTGTTCCAGTTGTGAACTTTGCAGAAGTCCTGGTGAGACTGAAATAGGTTGAACAAGCCCTGCGAAGAGGGGTGGAAGGCACTGGCTGTGTTGACCTTCAGGGACGATCATTGAGGAGGGCACCGTACACTCTTCAAATCCCTTAAAGGATGTCAGGTAGAAGAAGGTCCACGTGGTACTTGCAAGGAAGATCTGGGGTCCTGGTAGCCCCCAGGTTGAGGATGAGGCAGCTGTGTGCTGCAGCTGCCAAACTGGTGGTTAAGGCTCCGGGCTCGAAACCAGGAGATGGAGAGTTCTAGTCCCACCTTAGACACAGAAGCCGGCTGGGTGACCCTGGGCCAGTCCCCCTCTCTCAGCCCAACCACCTCACAGGGTTGTTGTTGTGGGGGAGATAGGAGGAGGAAGGAGCGTTAGGGATGTTCGCTGCCTTGAGCTATTTATAAAAATAATAAAGGCAGGATAGAAAACAAATAAGCCAATGCTGTTTTGGGCTGCCTGCTAGAGGTATAGGGTCAAGATCACAGGAAAGGATAGAATTGCTTTATGCTGCCCTGGTCAGACCCCCTCTGGTATTGTGTGTCCAGCTCTGGTCACCACAGTGCAAAAAGGATGCCGAGGAACTGGGAAGACTGCAGAGAAAAGCAAGAAAGACAATTAGGGGCTTGGAGGCTTACAAAGAACAGTTAAAGGAACTGGGTTTGTTTGTTTGTTTGTTTGTTTATTTATTTATCTATCTATTTATCTATCTATCTATCAATCAATCAAGTTTATCACTGCCCATCTCCCAAAAGGGACTCTGGGCGGTTTGCGACAATTTAGAATTTAGCTTAAAGAAGAGACGGCTCAGGGGGACTCGGTAGCAGCCTGTCTCATGAAGGGATGTCACAATGAGTGGGTAGGTCTGTTCCCCCTGGCAACTGAGGGTAAGGCATGAACCAGCAACAAGCTCTATGGGGAGAGATCCAAGCTTGAACTCAAGAGGAATTTCCTGGCTGTGGCCTATTAAGCAATGGAACAGCCTGTCTCCCGGGGTTGTGTGTCCTCTGTCACTGGAGGGGCTCAAGACTGCAGCCATTTCTCCGGAGTGGGTGGAGGATCACTGCCCTGGGCCAGGGTTGGATAGAAGACCTCCAAGTGCCTTCCTACCCTACGATTCTCCGATCTCTTTCCTTTCCTTCTAGAGGGTAGAACAAAATCACAGATTTAAATTATAGGAAGTCCCTAGTAATAAATGCATCCTGTCCAGGGAACCAGGGCCTAGAGAGGCAGAGGGCTTATCTTCCCTGGCAGCGTTCAGCTATCTTGTGGGGGCGCCATAATTGGAATCCTGTACTGAGCAAGGGGTGGACTTGATGGCCTCAAGGCCCTTTCAAGCCAAGAATTCCAGTCTAGGGCTCTGGCAGCCAGCTTGGAGGCCTGGGCTCAAGCTGGCCATTGAGCCGGCTGCTGCTGCGGTATTTTAGCAGGTCCAGCAAAGTGAACCTCATCACTCCAGTTAGCTGTGGGGCCCCTGCGAAAGCTGCCAGTCCTGCGCCCACGCCCACTGCCAAATTTGACTCCAGGTGAGTCTGGTTGGTCTCTAGGACTCTGCCTGGTCTCTAGGGCTGCCTCGAGCGAGGGCCCTGGGTACTGGAAGCTGGAAGCTCTGGCTGGCCCCCTGATCTTGGCCCCTTCTGCCCCCAGCGTTTTCAAGACGCCTGGCCTGCGGGCCCCTGCCACCCATGAGCGGGTCTTCAGCGTCTCCGTGAATGGCAGCCCCCTGGCAGACAGCAGCGAAGTCTTCCTCACACTGCCTGTTGGCGGAGGAGAGGTAAGAGAGGTCTTCAGGCACCGGGGGGAGGGGGTGTGTGGGCCCACCTCTGCCCTGAGTGGCAGCAAGTGAGGAGGGGCTTTGCCCTCCCAGCTCTCCCCTGGGCAGGAGTGACTTCGGGGGCTGCTGTTTCTCAGGACAGAAATGCCAGCTTTGGCTTGGCAGACAGAGGGAATCAAATAGAGGTTCCTGCGTTAATCGGGTGAGTTGATGGGGCAAACTGGAAGCGCTGGGAATGCTTGCTTGGCCTGCAGAGAAGCTGTCCCATGCCCACTGAGCCCTGATCCTGCCCCAGAGTAACGGCCCTTTGTTCTCTGCGCAGAGCATCCGGGTCAGGGCCAGCGAGCTCTCGAAGAAGGACCTGATGGGTCTGAATGCCCAGACGCTGGGGAGCGTGAAGAAGTTGTCGGTAGGTTGCCTGTTTTTCCTTTCTGTGGTACTCCTGGAAACCCAGCAGCTTCCCCCTCTCCGGATTCCTTGGAACCTTGCCTGGTTTGACCAGCCTTCCCAAACCTCCGGTGTCTCCCTGGAGGTATCCTCTAATTCCCAGGGATGCCTGGATTGGCATTCACTGATTGATCCACTGTAGGCGGCCCCCATCTCGTATAAGCCGCTCTGGGCAATCCATGACTGTAACCATGGAATAACAGCAGAAATAAAGCGTGGCAGCCAGGGCCACCAACACTAATCGCAGTAACTCACAGGCTCACCTAACTGCCCCCCCCCCCAAGGACAGCCAGGTCTTAATGGCCTTCCAAGAGGCTGGCAGGGCTTGGGCCAACCTAATCTCGGAAGAATGGCACCCTAGGTCGAAATAAAGGGATCTGATGCGATGCTGACATTGGGCCTTGACAGCTGCAGAAGGCTTCGGATGTTTCTGGCCTCTGCAGGTTGGCAGATCAGGTGCAGCTTTGCTGGGTAGAAGGAGAGCTGGGGGGGCTTGTTGGGGTACCCCCTCCCTGAGGGGGCTGAGGCTGCATCCCCATCCTCCACCCTGCGCAGCTCCCTGAGCTTTCCTTCTTAAGTGAGGCAGCCCCCTCCATCCCAGCTCCTACCCTGGAGGAGGCAGGAGGGAGAGAGGGCAGCTTTCAGCCCAGCAGTTGCAGCCAGCCGTGCTGTGGGGTGAGGAAGGCCCTCTGGGTGTTCGTGCCAATCCGGCGGCATTTCCTTTGTGGAGGAAAGCGTTCTGATTACCTGCCGCTGCTCCTCTCCTTCCAGAGTCAACTTGCGTACCTCTGTAGCAGTGTGCGGAGCCATAAGTAGAGGCACCCTTCGACTGGCTGGCCCTCAGTTCAGTCCTGGCCCGGCGCAAGGACGCCCTCAAAGGCTGCAGGTGGCAGGAGCCGGACCTTTCAGGGTCTCCAATGAGTTTGGTTTCTTGCAGAACTTCTACGGTGCTTCTTCAAGATCTGTGGGGAGGCCTGCGGATTCTCGTTTTAATTTTCCCTGGTAGGAGGCCCACTGTTTCCTTGTTTCTCCCCCCACACGCCCCCCACCTCTCCCCGGTCAGGCTTTTCATCTTGCAAGAGATGAGTACCCCAGTTTCTGGAGCTGCAGGAGGGCAGGGTGGGTGGCTGGGACCTGCCCTCGGTTGTCCAGGCTTCTCCCGGCCGGGCGGGATGTGCCTTCCTTGGGACGAGGTGGAGCAGCCCCTGCGTCTGTCCAGCTCCTGGCTGATTCACCAAGCAGCAGGCAGGCCCCCACCTTTCCTGGGGAAGAGGCTGACCAGCACTGTCCTTTTCATGCTCAGGCTCCTGCTCCTTTTGTGCAACAGGGTGCCCACCTTCCTTTGTGGGCTTCAGAGTCTTAATTTCTCCAGCTAGTCAGCCTGGAACAGCCCGGAAGCTCTTCCTGCTGCGTCTCAGTTGCTTGGGTCTGCGTGCAGGCGGAGGGGGTGGCAGGCGTAACAGGCAGGTCAGAGGCTCTGAGCTGGAGTCGCAAGGCCTCGGTTCTTCACAGCCCCAGGTGGGGGCTGTCTGGGAACAGAGTCTCCCTGGGTGAATGCCTGCTGCTTATTCTCTTTATCCAGGGAATCCTTCCTTCCTTCCTTTCGAAACCCTTCTGTTGCTTTGTGTTCGTCGTCTTCCACAAAGGTGCAGCCTCACCATTTTATAGGCTGAATAAAGTTTGTTGTCTTGCTCAAGGTCTGTGTGGCTTCTTGAGATCATTCTGAGCCTGGGGACACCCCTCCTCCATCACTGCACCTCAGCTGGTCCCGCCCACCACTCAGAATACGGAGGTGCTCTTTCTCGGGCCCAGGAAACCTGCCCAGCGGCACAGTCTTCCTCAACAGGGTGGCCTCCCTGACCCCCCCCCCCATGCCATGGCGGCAGACCAGCATCCTGGAAAGCGGCAGATTGGGGAAGGGTGAAGTTGCTCATTGATTGGGGGGGGGGCGGTGCTTAAAGAAGGCAGATGAAATTGCGTCACCTAAATGGAACAAGTCACATAGTTTGCATTTGGCTTACTCGTGCGATGCGCTTGATGTCACTGCGGCTCACAGCAGAAGCGTTTGGTGGGCAGCCAAAGAAGCTGAAATTGTCGCTTTTGTTAGGAACAGAGCAGCAGTTTTGGCCTTTGCCAAGGCATACATTAATTTGGCTCTGTGAGTCCAAACTCCTTGGTGGAGGGCAGACAGGCTGCCACGTCACCCAGTCCTGGTTGGGTATGTTCAGCAATAGCTGTTTTCCAGCTGGGATGAGGAGGCTGCTCCACCCCACATTTCTTGGCTTCTTGTGGCTGAATGTGGGTCTTTGCCTGGTGAGCTTGGACCCCTCCTCACACAGTGTTCGAGAGGGTTGTGCAAGAACCACAGCCCAGCTGGTCTGGCATCAGTACATAAGGTTCTAGAGCAGGTCAGCAGGTCCCTTGAAAACGAAGTGGTGCCTACCAAAAGTCAGCAGGGATTTATCATGAACAGTGTTGTCAGGTAGTCTGATCTCGTGTTTTGCCAGAGAACATCCTAGTAGATCCTGGGAATGCTGTAGACGTATTTTGATCCTCGGCAAACCTTTGCCAAAGGCCCACCATGTGTTGATTACAAAGACGGCTGGATGGTATGGAGAGCGTATGGAAGCTTGATTCATTATGTGCCGTCAAGCAGATGCTGACTCTTGCCACACAGATTTTTGCCGTGACGATCTCTCCCTTTAGGTGTCCCCATCGCTATAACAGTCTACCCACCTTGCCGCTGGTTGTCCTCTTTCCTTCCAAAAATGGAAACTTGGCTCAAAATGATGCTCAGAGAGTGCTCATCAGCAGTTCCTCAAAGTGGCCCCGAGCGGGGAGCCAGAAACAGGTGGTGGTTGCTGGCCTGGAGAAAAGATGACTGCAGGCAACCATGATGCCTGGCTTGATAATAGTACTAGTAACAAAAGTCTTGGAATAGTAGTCAATTTTCAACCTCATATGAGTCCACAGTGTGAGGTCCATGAAAGAAAGGAAATGCAGTTTTGGGTTATATTAACAGATTTAGAGCTTCCAAATCATGGGAATTGCACTTTCAGACTTGCAAGATTCTGTTAATGTAGCTTTACAATAAAGTAGGATTAGCTTATCTTGTTTCCTGTCTGGTCTACCTGGTAAGGCTGACATCAATCTTGCACGTCTGAAAGGACAATTCTCCCCCTGTCTCCTTTACAGCCCGAGAAACGAGGGAGGGTCCCTTAGGAGCCCCTTGCCCCGCTCACTATCCAGCTGCGGGCTCTGACCACTCTTATCTGACCACTCCCTGGGCAGCATCTCTCCGCCCCGCCTCCCAAGGTCTTTTCCACATATTACAAATGCTGAGACTTATGTACTTGCATCAGACATGAGCAGGCTCATCCTCCTGACCTTTGCATGATGAAAACCCCTGCACGTGTTTCGTACCTATGGTGTCATTGTGGTTTCTGGAGGATGCCTCCTCCAGCTTTATAATTCTAGGGTTGCATGAAATTGGGCAGCCTTCATCCCTTTGCAGAGGCACGGACTCTTCATCAAATGCAGCAGGCCAAGCAAAACTAGGTGCTTGTTGATCAGCATGCAATCATCCCATCAGAAGGAGCTCCTCTTCCTCATGCAGCTCACCCAGTTCCAGCAAAGAAAATGGGACCAGTGCCTGATGCCCTCCTTGTAACCAGGGCTGGGGACAGTCAACGATCATCTGGATTCGTGGCGTATGGCAACTTTTGGCATTGGATTAGACTTCCTAGGCTTGGCAAAACAGGACAATTGGAGTCTCTGTTCCATTTCTGAGGGCACCTGATTACTCAGGCTGAGCAAGCAGGTTCCCTGGTGGATTGTTTTTCTTTTTTCTTTTGGCCCAGGCCAAAGAGTAACCCTTTGCAAAATTGCCTGCCCAATCCACAACTGGTTTAGAAGACTTGTGGTGGCTAAGAGCACTTTCTCCCCAATGTCACCTGGTCCCCAGCAGAGTCAGTCATCAAGAAACTCTAGAGGACAGAAGGGCAGTCAGTCAGCCAGTGGGGCATGTTATCCCCCCACTCATAGGAAGCAGCTGCCCTCTTGAAAGCCTTCCTGCGGGACCATACAAGCGATCTCTAACTGAGCACCTGGGAGGCTTCTGGCCTTGGAAAAAAACACCAGCGGGCATGGACAGAGTTGAAAAGCAGCCACACGGGAGACTGAGGTGTGTTCAGCTTCTCCATCACTTGGGGCAGAGGGAGCTGGTCCTCTCTTGCCGATTTCTGTCTGAAATGCCCTTGGAGTTCCCATGAAGGCTGGATAAATAATCTCCTTCCTTGCACTGCTGAACCCTTTCTCCGCACAGAAGAAGCTCCTCAACTCCATTCGAGAACTGCATCTCCCATTGCTGGTGAGTCATTTCTAGCCAGTGTATTGCCTTGGTGACCTTGGAAACACATCAGGCACCATCCTAAGAACCGATCCTGTAAATCAAAGGCTGATTTTCTTTGTGCCTGCCAGATGCACAAAGGAGATGATAACTCGGAAATGTTTGTTTATTGGACGTAGCAGTAAAATAATGTTTTACAAGGACTGGGGCAACCATGGTTGGAATATGGGACATCACTTTTCTCCCTTCCAGGCATAATTTCATACTCCTGGAATCTAGACAAGAGAGTCTCACTCACCTAAATAATCTATAGGAATCTCCGACGCAGGGAGATGCCTGTGTTTTTATGGGATCATCAAATGCAGTGATAGAAAGAATGTAAAACAGAAACTAGTGAGATTGTTGTTGTTATTGTTATTATGCAAAATAATTTTTTATAAGTGAATACTATTATTATACTATTCTTAAGAGCATAATAAGGCCAAAATTGACTGTACTGGTAATGGCAAAAAATGAAAGCTTTTCAAAATTTTGGGAAGGGCTGTTGAGAACCTTTACACCTGTGGAGAGCAGCCAAGAGGCCAGCGGCGTTTTCATTCTGAACTCCCTGAGCAACGAGCCTAACAGTTACAGGCAGGATTTTCAGAAGTCAGCAAGCAGGCAATTTCTCTTCTTTGGTCCGTATCTCCAAACAATAGTTTTTTGGGGGAAGAAATGAGCTCTGAACAAAACCCATCTTGGGTTTCTCCTCTTGATCATGGTATCTCTGGTCTAACTTCTTTATTAGCTGCTTTGAACCACTTCTCAAAATATCACCTCTTTTCTTCACTCGCTACAGCATCATATGGTAGAAATACTAGCAACATAATTTTTGCTGATCAAATAGCTGCCTTCCTTTTGATTCCCTCTCAATAAAATCTCTGGCCACGGTTAATCTTGAGATCTTGAGGTGGCCCCACTGCTGAGGAAGTCCTGTGTGTGTAACTTTTTTTTTTAGCATGACTGTGTTTGACACGTTTATTGTTTTATACTTTTTTTTTACTGTACACTGCCCAGAGTCACTTCTTGTGAGATGGGCAGCCATATAAACTTGATAAATAAGTAAATAAACTACAGTCCCATTACTTTGGCTGAAGTCACTGGGCCTTACTTTCAAGCCAGGATGTATAGGGCTGCACGGTCAGGCAAAAGGAGAATCGTTTAGGCAGACGGCTCAGTCGGTGAGAATGTTTGTAAAAGTCGAGAGCCCCAGCTGGACTGGGCTGGGGGACTTGGGGTCCAGCTCACCCTCTGCCTTGGCTGCTGCCTGAGTGGTGGGGGTCGAGCCAATCTCTCTCTCTCTGTCCACAGGGGGGTTGTTGTGGGGGGAAAATGGAAGTTAAATGGCCAGGTACCTCACCTTTTGCTTCCGGAGGTATAAATCAGGTGAATAGGTAAGTGTGTGGCTGATCATCTCTAGCAACCATTCCAGGAGTGTCTTGGAAAAGTTACACCTTTGGTAGTCTTACATCAGCTGAAGGATAATGCTTCCAGATGCAATTAGTTTCTATAAGTCATATTCTGCTACTTACTTCAGAAATATTTTACTGGGTCTTGTAGCCTTAGGTCTTTTTATATTTCTACTCCTTCATTATTCACCTTGTTTAATAGGTGTATCTTCCATTCCACTTTCTGGCCACTTTCTCCCCAGAGGGCTCTTTTCAAAGGATCTTAGCTGGCCATCCCTGCATCTTCTGATAGGGAATTCTACCTGGTTTGAGCCCCGGCTTAGAAAGGAATCCTGGATTGATGGCTGCCCAGCCTCCACTTGAACACATCCAGGGAAGGGGAGCCCACCTCCTCTTGGTCTATTGGATCTACTGTCCAACTGCTCTTCCTGGCTGGAAGATTTTCCTAACGTTCAGTCAGAATCTGCCTTCTTCTAACTTAATCTATTCTTCCAACAAATCTTCGTCTTCTATTGCAGTGGTTCCTAAACTTTTTGCCTTCACACCTCCTTTTACAGTAATCTTAATGTATACACCGCCCATAAAAATCCAAACACCAACATGAACACAAATGAACAATGAGAACAATACACTGAAACTTTGGAAAAGGTGGGTTTATTCCAACAATGTAACTGAAAGGTTCTTCGCAAGGGAGGTCCCCCTCACTGTTTGGGAAACCCTGTTCAGTGGTGACACCCTTTCAAGTATGTGCAGGATTCTCTCTTCCGGTCTCATGCTTCTTTTCCCATTGCTAGACATTCCCAGCTTCTCAATCGCTCTCCGGGGGACTTCGTTTCCAGTTTTTTGAACTTCATTCAATCACCATCTCTTTGCCCTTCTCTGAAGCTGCTCTGAAATCTTCCTAACTCTGGTGCTCCAAGCTGGGGAGAGTCCCTGAGATACTTTCTGACTAAAGGCACCAAAGTGAACTTTTTACTTCCCTTAACCTGGAAGCTATTCTCTGCTGATGCAAAATGAAGTTGCTTTTTAAAAAAAAAAAAATCAGCTGTGTCACCTCGCCCTCTCGTACTGATTACACAGACATACTGTAATTACTGGGTGTAACAGCAGGCACCACACATAAAAAAGAACTTCGTTAAATTTCATTTGGGTATTTATTTCTGTTTTCTAGAGTCTTAGTTAACCAACCTATCAACCCAATTTTGGGTCATCTTCAAATTGGACATGTCTTTTCTCCACCTTTTCACCCAAATTTTATTCATTTATTTAAAAGACTTGTATGGCCACCCATTTTAGAACCACAACTCTGGGTGGCTGACAACAGTTATATAAAACCAAAGATCATACAAAAAATAAAAACAAAGAACCAGAAACCAGAAACAGAAACAAAGAAATCTGGGGCCACAACCAATCTCCCTTGATGCAGCCAACAGCACTCTCTTCCAGCCTGAATTCCACCCTATTCCAACATCTGGGGGAAGAGCCAGCTCTTTACAGCTTTTAAGAGGGTGGGGTTCTGCCAGGTACCAAGGGGAAGGGTGTTCCATAGGGCAGGGGCTGCCACAGAAAAGACAGGCTGCCTGGGTCCCGCTAGATGGCAATATGTAGGGAGAGGGACTGGAACGTGCCCATTCTGTCCGATCTGGTGAAATAGCCAGGTACCCTCAGGGAGAGGCAGTCCTGCAAATAACCTGGCTCCATGCCCTCTAGGGCTGTAAAGGTGATAACCAGCACCTTGAATTACACCTGGAGAAAAACTGGAGGCCAGTGCAGCTTGCGCAGCAGAGGTGTTTCATGGGCAAACCTAGGGTCGCCAAGCACTGTGGGTGCTGCTGCACTCTGGACCAGCTGTAACTTCTGGGTGGCAGCCCCATGTAGAATGCATTGCAGTAATCCAACCAGGAAATCCCAAGGCATGAGTGACTGTGAGCAAGGCCTCTGGACCCAGGGAAGGGCACAATTGGTGCACAAGATGAATTTTTGCAAAGGCCCCCCTCTCCACGGCTGCCACCTTCTCTTTGAGCAGCAGCTGCGATTCCAGGAGGACCTTCAAATTGTGCACCAGCTCAGTCCAACCCATCTAGAGTCAAAGATGATGCATCACCAGCCCTGGCAAAAACTCAAAGCTACTCCATCTCTCCAGGATTGAGCCAGTTCCTCCCCATCCAGACCCTCACAGCCTCCAGGCACTCGGTCAACACTGCCACAGCATCACCTGCCCAGCTGAAGATGCAGATGTATAGCTGGTATCATCAGCATACTGATGATATTGTGTCCTGTTGGACTACCTCACCAGCGGTTTCGTGTAGACGTTAGAGGAGAGGTGAAAGACCTGAGCCGTGGGGCACCCCATATTGCAGGGGCCTAGGGCTCGACCTGTCCTTCCCCACTAGCACTGACTGGAACCAGCCATGGAGGAAGGAGAAGAACCTCTGCAAAACAATGCCTCCCACTCCCAACCGCAGAAGCCGGACCAGGAGAATATCACGGTTGATGGTACTGAAAGCCTCTGAGAGGTCAGGGATGGAAGCACCACCCCCATTCTGACTTTTCCAAAGGTCATGTGCAAGTGCAGCCAGTGCTGTTTCAGTCCTGTCCCTTGGCCTGAACCCAGACTGAAAAGGATCTAGATAACCTGCTTCACCCAGCGCCCTTTGTAGCTGAGCACCAGCCATCCTCCCAACAACCTTCCCCAAAAAAGGGAAGGTTGGAGTCTGGATGGAAGTTGTCCAACACTATTGGGTCCAAGGATGGCCTCTTAAGAAGGAGGCACCCACCACCTTCTTCAACTCGGGCGGTACCAACCCCTCCCACAAAGAGACAATTAAGTACCACTTGGACCTAACCACATGCCACCTTCAGGAAACCTTAACCAGTCAGGATGGGCAAGAGTCCAGAAAACAAGCAGCTGAGCTCACAGCCAAGATGATCCTGTCCACTTCCTCTGGACTGACTGGCTCAAACTCCTCCCAGATAACTAAGCTCAGACATGTCTTGGTCACTTCCAAAGGGCCTGCCCAGTCAGAGTCTGACTCTGAGTAAAGTTGAGCAACTTTGTCTAACAGTTGCTGAGAATATTCCTCACAGCAGACCTGCAAGGGCTTCCCTGGCACCACCTCACCTTGGAGGGGCCTGGTCATCCAAAACAAGGCCACCAGCCAGCTCTCTGCAGACACAATTTCTTCTTCCCACATCCCATCTCTTATCCATAAACAAATCCATAAAGCCTCATCAGTCCTGATGTCAGCAAAAGTCATGTGTATGTATGTATGTATGTACGTATGTAAGATAAAAATTAATCCAAACTAATTTATAGTAAGGAAGAAAAAAGAAAAAGAAAGAAATCAAAGAGAAAGCTTAAAGTGCAAGAAAAGAAACAAAAGTAAAAGAAAAATACAAAAGAAAGAAAAAAGATACAAAGAAGTGGCTTCCGATATTCTTCACAGCAGTTATAATCTAACCTCTCACTCTAAAGGTGCATTATGATTCTCTTCTTTCTGTAATTTATCTTATCTAATCATTAAAGCCATAAATCACAAGCTCATTTTTTTTTCATTTTTATGCAAAATGTCCATAATACAGTGGCTAGAAACTAACCCTAACCCACGCATACGACCCAAAGTAGGGATCCGGTACGTGGATGACACTTTCGTCATAATAAAGAAGGAGCAACTGGAGGAAGCACGCAAAACCACCACCAACGTCTTCAGTGGAATAGAATTCACAAGGGAAGAAGAAAACAGCCACGCACGACCCTTCCTGGACATCCTCATCAGCAGAGGGAAGGACGGCAAGGTAGGAACGCCAGTCTCCCGGAAAGCGACCCACACCAACCAAGCGCTCCGTTCCCAAAGCAACAACCCAACCTCCCACGAGAGGAGCTGCGTAAGAACGTTATTCAGACGAGCACGAATGCCCGGCAGCAACCCGGAACCCCAGAAAGAGGAAACGGACCGCCTATACAGCCTCTTCCAGCAAAATGGATACCCCCCCGCAACTTTATCAAAAAGATCTGTGGGCATCCATTTTGCTGCAAGCTGCTGTATAGGTGGTCTGTTTCCTTTATGAAAAAGCGCCTGACCCCTCAACCCACCACAGCCCAACCAACACAAGCTTTGAGAAGGATAACACTGCCATCCATCAGAAGTATCTCAGAAACCACCAACAGACTGTTACAACCACATGGCATCACCGTAGCACGCAAACCAACCAAAGCCCTCCAGAGCATCTTCAGTAAACCGAAAGACCCAGGAGCCCAAGAAGGAAAAACAGGCGTCATCTACACCATATGGTGCAAGGACTGTAGCAGCCACTGTGTAGGACAGACAGGCGGAAGACTAGCAGAGCACATCCATGAACACCAACTAGCAGCCAGAAAACAGGATGGAAACTCCTGAATCTCACAACACATGGACAGAGTCAATCACAGTTCCAGCTGAGGAACTGTGAGCATCCTAGACCAAGATGTCGATGAAGATTCTCAGTCATCCAGGTGGAATTGTCTGTAGGTGTAATGATTGCCTATTCTAAAGTATCATCAGACTCACAGGCAGAAGTTCAAGGATATCTGATTGAATAAAGAACAGCATGCAGGATCACAAAGAAAGCTAAGAATACTAAAAGCACGGGCAAATTCAAACTAAGAACCCTCGGTGAAAATGAAATCCCTCCCCCCTTAGAATCTTCTCAAGTCCATATCCACAGGTTCTCCTAACAGTTCCTGATGGTCTGCGGGAAAAGGCCTTGAACAGGCAAGATAACCCAAACACATTCCATTGTACTGATTTCACATACAGAGCTTGGTACAAGGTCTCACAGCAGCTCCCTCCCAAACAGAAACACACGTCAGCGCCATGGCATGGGAAACGTTACGATGTTTAAGATACATTGAAACAGTGAACATGACAGTAGGCTGAATCATGGCAACTGGATTTCTTTCTTTTGGGCTGAAATGTTTTGCTGCTTGTCCAAGCAGCTTCTTCAGTTGGTGAGGGGACCCCACATATGTCTTCCAGGGTGGCTGCATTGTCCCTGCACCTGAATGGCTGTTGATTGGGCCATGGAGGTGTGGATTGCCTTTGGGACGTCTTACTCCTAAAATCCCTTGCTCATCCCCAAGTGGATCATTAAGTGTGGCCTTCCTGGTGAACTTGTGAAGTGGTCTTAATCTTCCTGGGGACTAATGAAAGGGCAGCATGAAAAATGGGGGACAAATTGTGTCTGAGGCCTCTGCCTCTGTTGAGGGAAGGATTTTCCACTTGGGCATGAATGGATTCCTTAACCCCTCTCTCAAACCACCTATCTTCTCTGTCCAAAATGTGAACGTTGTTGTCCTCAAATGAGTATCCTTTTTCTTTTAGATGAAGGTAAACTGCTGACTCTGGTCCTGTGGTGTTGCTCCTTTTGTGTTGGGCCATCCTCTTGTGTAAAGGCTGTGAATTCTTCAAGTGAGCTAAGGCTTGTGTGGCTGAGTCTTGGGGCACTGGGTGGAACCACACTTTCCATTTGTAACATGTCCATCTTCTTTCTCCCTCCCTCTGTAGAGTCCTCCACCAGAGGATTGGACCCTGGACCTGGGTGCAATGAATCAACATGCTTCAGGACCCCCAACAGTCCAGCAACCAGACCAGTCTCTCTCCCGCTTCATTCACCCTGGTTGGCATCCCTGGCCTGGAGGAATACCACAGCTGGATGGCCATTGCCTTCTGCCTGATGTACCTCTTTGCGCTTTTGGGAAACCTCTCCCTGCTCCTCCTCATTAAAATGGAGCACAGCCTCCATAAGCCCATGTATCTCTTCCTGGCCATGCTGGCAGTGGCTGACATGACCTTATCATCCTCCACAGTGCCCAAAACCTTGAGTGTCCTCTGGTCCCATTCCAAGGAAATCTCCTTTGATGCCTGCCTTGCCCAGATGTTCTTCACCCACATTAGCTTCATTGCGGAGTCCACAATCTTGCTAGCTATGGCGTTTGATCGATACGTTGCCATCTGCAGGCCACTGCAATATGCCTCCATCCTCTCTCCCTCTGTGGTTGCAAAGACTGGGTTGGTGGCTCTTGTCAGGAGCTTTTGCGTGATGTTCCCAACCATCTTCCTCCTCAAGAGGCTGCCTTACTGTGGGCAAAGGGTGATGCCCCACTCCTACTGTGAGCACATGGGCATTGCCCGCATGGCCTGTGCAGATATTGCTGTCAACATCTGGTACGGTTTTGTAACCACCCTTTTGTCTCCAGGCTTAGACATTGTCCTCATTGCTGCTTCTTACCTCCTGATTCTTAGGGCTGTCTTCAGATTTCCTTCCAAAGACACCCGCCTTAAGGCTCTGGGGACCTGCAGCTGTCACTTCTGTGTCATCCTAATGTTTTACACACCAGCCTTCTTCTCATTCTTTGCCCACCGGTTTGGCCATGGCATCCCTCAGTCTGTCCTCATCCTCCTGGCGAACCTCTACCAGCTCCTGCCTCCTATGCTCAACCCTGTTGTCTATGCAGTAAAAACCAAGCTGATTTGGGAAAGGCTCTGTCAGGCCATTAGCAAGCGAGGCAGGGCTACTTAATCCCAGATCCCTATTGGACTGAAAAAAAGGGGTGGGTTGAGCATAGGGAATTCAATCAACTCGCATTTCTGTTGCTTGAATAGCGTTTTGTTTTGTTTTGTTTTAACAAGAATTTTATTAAGTTTCAAGCAAAGATAAAAGCTACAGAAAAACAAAAAAACTACAAAGAAAAAAAGAAAAAACTAAAAAAGTGTGGAAACACAAGATAATTTTTTTAAATTACAAAATTAGGTGACTTCTGACTTTCAACAGCAAGGATATACAACAATTTTCCTAATCAATCCCTTACTCTATATTAAACCAAAATCACATTATTTCTATAAAACATTCCATTGGCACATTATAAAAACCACTAAATACAGTTGCTTCCTCCCCTTATATTAAAAGAATATTAATGATTACTATAACTCCTAATCAACTTCCCCCCCAAAAGACAGCATTTATTTATTTCCTTCCTACTACTATTCTATAGATTCCTGTCTACTATAATAAATTGTCTGCCATTATACTTGATAATACAACAATTTTAATAATCTTAATGATATTAAAATCAAAACCAGACATTTATTATTTTTATTATACCTTAATAATCTTAATCCAAATTGTTAAAGGTAAATGAAGTCAGCCAAACCCTAAAAGCAATCCAGATAAATATTCTTAAACCCTTATCCTACTTCAAAATAAACCAGAGCATTTACATATCCCCACAGAGCACACAGAGCTTTCTTCTTTAAAAAAACTGAACAGCCCAACTGCCCCCCTCAAAAACTCCGACTTCTCTTCAGGAGACCTCCCATACATAGTAACCCCTTCTTTTCCATGGTATTCCATCAGAAGATCAATTTCACTTATGGCTTGCAACTCGATCTCTCCCTTTAATTTCTTCAACTCAACTATCTGATCTTCATCCAACATTTCAACAGAAGTTGAAGAGACATTTCTGTTGCTGTTAAATTCCTCAATTTCATCCATGACATCCCCAACCAGATGATACATTTTAGACCTCATATTTTCCATGATGTCCTGAATGCCTTGCATAAAAACTTGATAGAAATAAAAAATAATCTGTTTAAAATCTTGGTGGAAGTCAGAGAAAGTCTGTTTAAAATCTCCATGTCTCACGCAGTAGATTATGGCACAGCCTAGGAGCTTAGCCAGCAAAAGTTGAAGATATGAAAGAGTTCCAGAATGCATTTACACAAGCAAAAGTGAGATATGTAGACAGTTCCCCAGAGAAAGTAGAAGCAGAAAGCTGAAGGTTCAAATCAGCCCATTCAACGTGTAGGAAAATGCTAATATCTTCAAATTTGGTACAAAAATAATAACAGGGAGACAATTATTTACTCTCAATCCTCCTTAATATTTGGATGGAAAACAAAGTCCAAAACTTAAAAAGAATTTTTTAAAAAATCAATCCTCCCAAAATAACGATTAGCACCAAGAGAACCTGCTTCTCCTTGCTGTAGAAAGCCTCTCTTAGGGTATGCATCCTTAAAAGAAATATAAATTGGGTGATTTAGAAATGGGGTGGCTGGTCTTAGTGCCTCTTAAAGGCTGCAGTGCGGCTTGAAAAATGTGACTTCCCAGCCTGCTGGCTGCTCTTACCAGTTGAGCGTGAACACTGTTTGCAAACTTCTGGCTGCAAGCAGCCATCCAGAAGACAGATGGGGTGATTCCAAGTGTTTTCCTTTTTCTGGAAAAACATTCCTGGGCTTCAGGAAAAACCTGCCTGAGCCCAAAAAACTGCCATGTTGTCAGTTCTGTCCGCTGAGCCCACGGGCACAGCCGTTCAGTCCACCATTTCCCTACTGGAAGTCTGCTTGAATGGCATTTTGCACCATGAGAAAACCACTCCAGATGCACCCCACTCCATCATCTCAAATGCATTTTTATTGTCCTCTTCCTTGAAGTTTTTTTTTCCTCGGAGTTAAGGGCTGATAAATAATATGCTACATTTCTGCCAAACAGGTGATATTTCTTTGTTTTCTCTTAAAATGATGAGTCACTTTTTTCCTTTGCTTGCTTTTCAGTATTCAGAGTACAACATTCCAAAAGATTTCCAATTTTAGCTTTGAAAATGAAGCTTTTGAGGTGTTCTAAACTGTTTATTCGGATGCTGCTTTGAGGACTGATGCACGCTCTCCAAGATTAAGGCACGTTCACAATCACTGCTCAGGCCAAAACCAATTGTTCACAAATGTGTCCCCCCTCCCCTGCACCTCACAAAGCCATGCTGGGGAATGCAGAGGAGTCACAGATGCCAAAAGGAATCTCTGTTTGGACCCTGGATTCCAACTTGGCATCAGGCTGGGTTCCCTCACTCTGCACATCAGCCCGTCTGGCCAGTTGGACTCTGAGGAGACGCTGCTGGGCCTGGTTTCCAAGGGGATAGATGCTTCCAAGGTCCAAGGAGCAGCTGCAGCCCACTGGTAGAGCTCTCAAACACAACCAGATTCCATGTCCACTTCAAACATTTGGGTCTTTCTCAGAATCCCTGGGACTGATCGCCTGCTTTGGCCCCAAGTGTGTCAGCCTGCCAACCAGGAGAGCTGATGCTGGAGGCGAGGTGAGTCAGTGCTAGGCTGAAACCCTCCAAGATGGCAATTCCTGGCTCCTTTGCAAGTCGGAAGGAGGGGAAGGGGCCCCTGACCAACAGGAGGGACTTTCTCTCCCTTGGTACTGAGAGGAGTGCCACGTTTCTCTCTCTCCTGGTGGAGGTGCTTTATGGCCCAACGTGGCCTCCGGGAGACTCACTGGGATGGCCACAGAGCGCTTCCAATTCAGGGCATGTAAAGTAGTTTTTTGCCATTGCGTTGCACAACAATTCCCATAAAGCCCAACCAGACTCACATACGTCTGCTGAGGACTCCTCTCCCCTCCTCATTCAATCTCCTTCCTCCCTGTCCCCAAACCTCTCGCCCTACTTCCAGGTCGGCATATTTCAGGGATCAATTTCATTTTATTTTTAAGTCAATCCTACCTGCATTTTTTTTTACCCAGTATTTAAGGTCGGCCTTCAGTAAACCTTAATCCGACAAGCTTTAATTTGGCCTGGAATCTCCTTGCATTTTGCAAACCCTTCATGACTGAGCTGTTCCAGCCTTTCACCTTGGATTAAGGGGTTTGGTCTTATTATTTATTGCTATTTTATGATACTGTATTTTGTGCTGTTTTCTGTGTTTTGCTCCATTGTACACCAGCTAAGGTCACTACGATTGGGGTGGTTTATAAGTATGGTAAATAAATGATAGTACCAAATAGAAATTCTGCTTCTTTATTCCCAAAAAAGGATGCCTAATTTCAATACCAGCTGCTCCTGACTTGGACATCCACACGATCCCTTGAATGTGCCCGGCTGAAGATCTGAGTAGCCACCACTGGAAGACAAGTCTGATGTCCCCCACCCCCACCCCCATTCCAAGGAAAGCCCCTCCCCCATCCTGGACCCCTTACATGCTCTGAGCTTGGGTTGTTGTCCTGCAGTGGGAGAAGCCAAACCAGGAAAGGTGGTTTGCCCTTTTGGCACAAAGACCCTCATCTCCGTTCCTTCACCAGACCTTCTGGTTCAGTAGATCAGGATGGGGTAAGCAGGTCCTGAAAGCTGGCGGTCTTTTCGTGGACTGAGCACAGTGCATCTGAGCAAGCATCACGCAGGGTTTACCTTTACACTAGCCCACAAATGAGCAGAAGAGTGCATTTATTGGTATCAACAGGCCTCGTCCCATCCAAACATCAGCATAGGACATGGGCAGGCCTTCCAAACAATTCAGAGAAGAATGAAGCTCTGATTCAGAGTACTCAGGCAGGCCCGCAGCTAGGGTCTGTGTCACCTGGGCCAAACATGGATTCCGTGCCCATTTTGGCACCCCCCCACCACTCATTTTGGTGCCTCCCTAGCGCGGCACCCAGGGAACATGGCCCACTTGCCCCCCCCCCCAGTTGCGGCCCTGTACTCAGGTCATGTTTAGAAGCCACAAGTTTTCTTTGAGCTTTAGAGACATTGCCAAGTTCCTCCTTAGCCCTGTTTCATCTGAATGGGACCACTCAGAGGACCCATACAGGCCCTTTGCATATTTATTCGATCATAGAAGGAAGAGAACCCACCTTTCCCCATTGAACTGAGATAACAGGCCACGATTGCATAAAAAAGCCAACTTTGATTCCCTATATTTTCTCTTTCTACTACAGAGCAGAGCTGTTCCTGAAGATAAAGGCACAACTTGTTCTTTTTCTGATACAAAAAGGGATTTCTGTACCTTCATAGCCTATACCGCTTCAACATTAAACTTTGAATTGCAATTTTGCTTTGAATGACAGTAATGCATGAACAGCAGTTCATGGAGGATGTAAAATCCCATATCACAATTTTTGGAGTTCAGACTCCCATCAAGTTCAGGTGCTCACTGTACCCTCTCCTTCTGAAACCTCTTGAGGATCCGTGTGCGGATCTGTTTGGTTTTCACACTGTACACAATGGGGTTCATCATGGGAGGCACCAGCAGATAAGCATTGGCAATGAGGGTGTAAGCGATGTGGGGAGCGTGCTTCCCGTATCGATGGATCATGGTGAGGCCAAGCATGGGGATGTAGAAGCTGAGGACCGCACAGAGGTGGGAGATGCACGTGCTGAGTGTCCGAAAGCGTTCCTCCTTGGAGGCAACTCCCAGGACAGTTTTAAGTATCAGGAAGTAGGAGAGGACCAGCAGAAGTGAATCCACCCCTGTGGACAAGAGCATTGCTATCAGGCCGTAGACATTGCTGATCCTCCTGTCTGAATGAACTACCTTTAGGAGATCTGGGTGCAAACACATAGAGTAGGAAAGGACATTTATCTTTCCATATTCCAGATGCCTCAGAAGGATGGAACCTGGCAGGACAAGGCAAGCTGCCCGGATTGCAACCCCCACCCCGATCCTGATCACTGTCTCATTGGTCAAAACACTTGTGTACCTCAGAGGGATCTGGATGGCCACCAAGCGATCAAAGGCCATAGCCAGAAGAATGCCAGATTCCATAATGGAGAAAGTATGGATGAAGAACATCTGGACCAAGCAGGCATCAAAATGGATCACACGGTGGTTGACCCACAGGACGCTCAGCATGGTGGGCAAAGTGGCAAAGGATAAGCCCAGGTCTGAGAGCGTCAGCATGGAAAGGAAGTAGTACATGGGGGTGTGGAGAGATTGGTCCGTCTTGAGGACAAAGAGGATGGTGCAGTTGCCTGTGATGGCCACGAGGCACATGCAGCAGATGGGGAGGGAAATCCAGGAGTGGTGTTTTTCTAGCCCAGGAAAGCCCGCCAGCAGGAAAACCGGGGAGCTGAATTCCGAGTGGTTGCTGAACATATTTCTGTTATTCCTGGACTGCTTTGTTCACTGGGAAGCAAAGATACAATAAGTCAGATGGGCATGAGGACACATTTTATGAATCTGCACTCCCATCAGGTGCTTTTTCCTGGGTGCCAGATCTCCACTGCACAGTGTCCTGCATCTAGATGTGTTGGATTTCAATTCCTATAACTCCCACCTAGTTTGGCCAATGATGGGGGGATTCCATGGATTCAACTCCAACATGTCTGCAGGTCATCATCAGGTGTGGCAGGCTGCCATACCTTCTTAGTTCAGTACCTCCCTGTCTGGCTTCACTGCCTGATTAGACAGACAGGCATTCATGGACGGAAAGAGAGAACACCTGAGAAACGTGTGCCACAATGCACACACTGCCTCTTTTGTGCTTGTATCACAATATCATATACAAGTACTTTAGGGGGTGAGCTTGTGTCATGATGTCACAATGCACCCTTCAGGATTTGGGGGAAATCTCAGCTTGCTGCAGATGCCTTTGCACACATAAACCCACCAATAAATGTGCAGCAGTTGTTTTGAAAATCCACTAGACACACCTCTCTCCCCACAGATTCTTTACTGTAAAAATTCATCTCTCACCCTGGCCCTACCTTTTCTTTTTCATGAATCAAAGACTTGCCAGCAAAAGGCTCTTCTGGGTGCCTAACAACAAAAGGGTCTCAGGGCTGTGCCTCCCCCCAAGTTGGGCAATGCACAGACCCAAAGAGACACCTTCAAAGATACCCTTTTAGGATCATGTGAATGTCTCTTTGTTCCCCCAGACCTTTAAAATCTTGCTGTGTAATTGGATGCCCCTTTTATTTTGGATTCTACCTCCTTGTATTCTACCTAACTTTATTGCTGTATTAACTGGGATTTTTCACTGTCTTTTTTTTTTTTTTTTTTGCTGCTGTTGCTGCTACCAGTTCCCTTTGCACACCCAGTGCCCTGCCCCACTCACCAAACTGGAAATCATCCTGCCTGTTTGCCATTCTTACTTTCTGGCACCAGGGGCAGAATATTTATGGCTCATGGTTTCCTTCTCTCCCCGCCCCAGCTCTGGGGACAGCTGACTCAGCCGTGGTTCCTTGGACTTTCTCCCTCTGGATTCCCCCAAGCGCATCCCTCTATTTTCCTGAGCTAAATGGATGCTCTAGCATGGAAGCTCAGCAGTGGTTGGGAAACTCCAAGACATCTTCCCCGTGAGATGGAGGTACCTTGGAGTTCCCCAACCACTTGTCCCTGGAATCCGTGACCGCATGTGGGTCAGCACCATCTTGGCTGTGGGCCTTGTGGGGCAAATCATCAGAGCCATTGATGGGTGGGGCCTGGGGCCACAGCTCTTTGGCCAGAGAGCTCCCATACCTTCTGTCAGGGAGGCCATGACTAAAACCAGGACTGAATGTCTGGGCCTTGGAAATAGTTCCACTTCTCTGGATTAAGGGAGCAATAAATCTATTGGGCTTATCCCAAAGACATAAAGTTGGTCTGAGTTTGGTAAATGCACAAGCAGATAGCCTAGCGGACTTTGATCAAAGGGGGAGCAAGAGATCTGAAAACCAAGCAAGTCCGATATCCAGGGAAAGATTTGGGCTGTTTGGAGCTATAATTCAGAAATCTAGAAGGTCTTTTAAAATTAATTTTAATTGTTTTATAATTAATAACAGAAAAAAGAAAAAGAAAAAACAAAACACAATAATATAAAATACAATTAAAAAGTGCTATTACAAAAAAGTGAAGAAATATAACAAAAAACTTGTCATAGTATATCATTATAGTTACAAACCTATCTGTATATTTATCTAATGTACAGTAAATATTATTCAAATGCATATATATTTCTAATACATTTATATGACTACCATACACACACACACACACACACAATATATATATATCCTGCTGCATTTTGTATAAACGAGTCCCATATTTCATTCTACTTGCCAATACAAAATCTACACCTATAAGCAATCCGCTCATAAGTAGCAAGGGCAGCCTGATCTTTGATCCATTGAATAAAGGGGCCATAGATTTATCTTTCCAATGCTGAAATATCGATCTTTTGGCCACAGTAAGGGCATGGGGAATCCATTTACATTGTCCAGATGTCAAATTCCACATACTTGGTATATAGTTCAAAAGATTATCCTCTGAGAATAGGAATCCAGAAGGTCTTCAAAGATAAGTTGTGTATTGGCAGCCTCACTGAATCCAGGCAGCTCAAAAAAATACCAGGAGCTTCTATGTCGTGACTGTACACTCAAGCTTTCATTCAGTCACGACTCATAAGAGTTGCTTATAAATCACTTTAATGAAGCAAAGCATTCAGTACAGGGTAAAAGTTGCGAATGGCGTTTCCCACGCGTTCTACAATTTAAAATCACAAAGCTCCAGTCTTTCCCCCCCACTGCCCACCTAGGAATGCACCCCTCCTCCCTCTGTGCCAGCAGATGGCTGGAACGGTTTCTTTCCTGATGACCTTGGGGCAAGGAGCATCTAGCCCAAACAACACAATTCATTCTCCAGTCCATCTCCCCCTCCCAACTGGTGACTCGCAGGTTGACATGGGTTTTTTGAAGATGGATGCAAATCTGATAAGGTGTTCTGGGAACATTTGATCGGGGAGCGTGGCATTCTAACCCCTCTCAGGCATTGCTGGGATGGATGGATGGATTTGACAATATTTGTTGACCACTCCAGCCTCTGGGTGGCTTACAGCAAGGAGTAAAGAAGAATTGCGCTACCACAAACAGTACCTGTGTGCAATTTGGGAGTCCGCCTGGGCTCACAGCTCTCGTCTGAGAACAGTTGGCAGCCGTGGCCAGGAGGGCCTCTGTGCAACTTCATGTTTTGCACCAGTTGTTCCCATTTCTGGACTGAGAGGCTCTGCTCACAGACACCCATGCCTCGGTCACTTCTGAATGGATTATTGCAATGTGCCCTACATGGGGCTGCCCTGGAGAGCATCCGGAAACTGCAGCTGGTGCAGAATGCAGCTGCACAGGCATTTATGCATGCCCCTCCATCAGCTCACGTGACATCTCTGGTCTGTGAACTGCACTGGCTACCGGTATGCTTCCAGGCTCAGTTCAAGATGCTGGTGATGACCTAGGAAGCCCCACAGGGCATAAGGCAGGGCTCTTTGAGGGATCGCCTCTCCCCAGTTATATCCACCCATCCCCTTAGGTCCAGAGGGAGAGGCATGCTCTGGGCCCTGTCTGTTAGGGAATGCCACCTGGTGGGGCCCAGGAGGAGAGCCTTGTCTGTTGTGGCACACAGCCTGTGGAAGATCATCCCCCAAGAAATCAGATTGGCCCCAACCCTACTGGCCTTAAGGAGGTGGCTTTGCCCCAGGCCTGGGGATCCAGTTGTGCAGTACAGCCTGAACGACGGTTACGCTGAGTGTTGTGGACTGTTTTTTTTTTAATACTTCGGCTGTGGATTGTGTCATATGGGTTTTTTTTAAATATAGTTTTATATGCTTTTTATATGTTTTTACATTGTGCTCTGGTTTTTGTCTGGTTTTTAATTATTGTAAGCCATCCAGCTTCAGCAAAGGATCGTTACCGTGTCGTGGTGCTGGAGCTTGAGCACCTCAATGATGCCATGAGCTAAACCGTGAAGGGCCACCCAAGACGGGAAGGTCATGACAGAGAGGTCAGACTAAATGCGATCCCTGGGGAAGGTAATGGCAACCCACCTCAGTATTCTTGCCGTGAAAACTAAATGGATCAGTACAACCAGAGATATGTCGGTATACCATCGGAAGATGAGACCCCCAGGTCAGAAGATGGTCAAAATGCTACTGGGGAGGAACAGAGGATGAGTTCAACTAGCCCCAGACGTGATGACGCAGCTAGCTCAAAGCCGAAAGGACGGCTAGCGGCCGACGGTGCTGGTGGTGAACGGCGAATCCGATGTTCTAAGGATCAACACACCATCGGAACCTGGAATGTAAGATCTATGAGCCAGGGCAAATTGGATGTGGTTATTGGTGAGATGTCAAGATTAAAGATAGACATTCTGGGCGTCAGTGAACTGAAATGGACTGGAATGGGCCACTTCACATCAAATGACCACCAGATCTACTACTGCGGACAAGAGGACCACAGAAGAAATGGAGTAGCCTTCATAATTAATAGTAAAGTGGCTAAAGCAGTGCTTGGATACAACCCAAAAAATGATAGAATGATCTCAATTCGAATTCAGGGCAAGCCATCTAACATCACAGTGATCCAAATATACGCCCCAACCACAAATGCTGAAGAAGCTGAAGTAGAGCAGTTCTATGAGGATCTGCAGCACCTACTGGACAACACGCCTAAAAGAGATGTTATTTTCATCACAGGAGACTGGAATGCTAAGGTGGGGAGTCAAATGACACCTCGAATTACAGGTAAGTATGGCCTAGGAGAACAAAACGAAGCAGGACACAGGCTGATAGAATTTTGCCAAGACAATTCACTCTGCATAACAAACACTCTCTTCCAACAACCTAAGAGACGGCTTTATACATGGACTTCACCAGATGGACAACACCGAAATCAGATTGATTACATCCTTTGCAGCCAAAGGTGGCGGACATCTGTACAGTCGGTAAAAACAAGGCCTGGAGCTGACTGTAGTTCAGATCACGAACTTCTTCTTGCACAATTTAGGATCAGACTAAAGAGATTAGGGAAGACCCACAGATCAGCTAGATATGAGCTCACTAATATTCCTAAGGAATATGCAGCGGAGGTGAAGAATAGATTTAAGGGACTGGACTTAGTAGATAGGGTCCCGGAAGAACTCTGGACAGAAGTTCGCAACATTGTTCAGGAGGCGGCAACAAAATACATCCCAAAGAAAGAGAAAACCAAGAAGGCAAAATGGCTGTCTGCTGAGACACTAGAAGTAGCCCAAGAAAGAAGGAAAGCAAAAGGCAACAGTGATAGGGGGAGATATGCCCAATTAAATGCAAAATTCCAGAGGTTAGCCAGAAGAGATAAGGAATTATTTTTAAACAAGCAATGCGCGGAAGTGGAAGAAGACAATAGAATAGGAAGGACAAGAGACCTCTTCCAGAAAATTAGAAACATTGGAGGTAAATTCCAGGCCAAAATGGGTATGATCAAAAACAAAGATGGCAAGGACCTAACAGAAGAAGAAGAGATCAAGAAAAGGTGGCAAGAATATACAGAAAACCTGTATAGGAAGGATAACAATATCGGGGATAGCTTTGACAGTGTGGTCGGTGAGCTAGAGCCAGACATCCTGAAGAGTGAGGTTGAGTGGGCCTTAAGAAGCATTGCTAATAACAAGGCAACAGGAGACGACGGCATCCCAGCTGAACTGTTCAAAATCTTGCAAGATGATGCTGTCAAGGTAATGCATGCTATATGCCAGCAAATTTGGAAAACACAAGAATGGCCATCAGACTGGAAAAAATCAACTTATATCCCCATACCAAAAAAGGGAAACACTAAAGAATGTTCAAACTATCGAACAGTGGCACTCATTTCACATGCCAGTAAGGTAATGCTCAAGATCCTGCAAGGTAGACTTCAGCAGTTCATGGAGCGAGAATTGCCAGACGTACAAGCTGGGTTTAGAAAAGGCAGAGGAACTAGAGACCAAATTGCCAATATCCGCTGGATAATGGAAAAAGCCAGGGAGTTTCAGAAAAACATCTATTTCTGTTTTATTGACTATTCTAAAGCCTTTGACTGTGTGGACCATAACAAATTGTGGCAAGTTCTTAGTGGTATGGGGATACCAAGTCATCTTGTATGCCTCCTGAAGAATCTGTATAACGACCAAGTAGCAACAGTAAGAACAGACCACGGAACAACAGACTGGTTTAAGATTGGGAAAGGAGTACGGCAGGGCTGTATACTCTCACCCTACCTATTCAACTTGTATGCAGAACACATCATGCGACAAGCTGGCCTTGAGGAATCCAAGGCTGGAGTTAAAATCTCTGGAAGAAACATTAACAATCTCAGATATGCAGATGATACCACTTTGATGGCTGAAAGTGAAGAGGAACTGAGGAGCCTTATGATGAAGGTGAAAGAAGAAAGTGCAAAAGCTGGTTTGCAGCTAAACCTCAAAAAAACCAAGATTATGGCAACCAGTTTGATTGATAACTGGCAAATAGAGGGAGAAAATGTAGAAGCAGTGAAAGACTTTGTATTCCTAGGTGCAAAGATTACTGCAAATGCTGACTGCAGTCAGGAAATCAGAAGACGCTTAATCCTTGGAAGAAGAGCAATGACAAATCTCGATAAAATAGTTAAGAGCAGAGACATCACACTGACAACAAAGGCCCGCATAGTTAAAGCAATGGTGTTCCCTGTAGTAACATATGGCTGCGAGAGCTGGACCATAAGGAAGGCTGAGAGAAGGAAGATCGATGCTTTTGAACTGTGGTGTTGGAGGAAAATTCTGAGAGTGCCTTGGACTGCAAGAAGATCCAACCAGTCCATCCTCCAGGAAATAAAGCCAGACTGCTCACTTGAGGGAATGATATTAAAGGCAAAACTGAAATACTTTGGCCACATCATGAGAAGACAGGACACCCTGGAGAAGATGCTGATGCTAGGGAGAGTGGAGGGCAAAAGGAAGAGGGGCCGACCAAGGGCAAGATGGATGGATGATATTCTAGAGGTGACGGACTCGTCCCTGGGGGAGCTGGGGGTGTTGACGACCGACAGGAAGCTCTGGCGTGGGCTGGTCCATGAAGTCACGAAGAGTCGGAAGCGACTAAACGAATAAACAACAAAAGCCATCCAGAGTTAGGTTTTTGACATGGGCAGCTGTATAAACTGAAACAATAAAGAAATAAAAGAAATAAATTGAACAAGAACTAGAAATAAATAAACAAATTGAACAGGGTCTGAACTTCTGGAACACTGTGGACAATTCTGGTAAGCAAATCTCCATGCAGTGGAGCTAGAGAAGGTGCAGACCCGAGCAATGAAGAGGATCAGGGGGCTTGAACATCTTCTGCATCAGGACAGGAGGCACTGGCTGGGGCTACTTAGATTGAGGGAAATGCACTTACTAGGTGATGTGATTGAGGGTTATAAAATTAAGTGTAGTAAAGGAATGGTGAACAGGGAGAACATCTTCTCCATGCCCCATAACTTTAGAGCTGGAAGTCACCCAATGAAGCTGACTAGTAGAAGATTCGGAATGATGGGTGGATTTTTTTCCTTTTGCATCGTGTAAATAGCTGTGAAATGTCCGGCCACAAGAGGTGGTGATGGTGGCTAGTTTTGTTGCCTTTAGAAGAGGACTAACCCAGTTCCTGGAGGACTGGTCAACCAATGGCTCCCAGCCCTGAGGAGAACCAAGTGCTGCCTCTGTCCCTTTCTACTAGGTGTACGGGAGCAACGTGCAACAGGAACCACCTTAATCTCCTAGTGGTGGGTTTCACTGACTCATATGGTGGACTAGTGTATGAGACAGAATGCTGGTTAAAAGGGCCTTGCCTGTATCCCACAGGGCTCCTCTCCTGGTCACAAACCAACACCCGGGATCCATCCCATCTACATGTCAATCCTGGTTGAATCAGCAGCTGCAGAAATACTCAGCTGCATTGTTGAAACCAGTAAGCAAGTACGTGAATACACTCTTGTGCTAAATCTCACTTTAAGAATAAGTGCTTATGCTACAAATTTCGCTGGGAAGTTTTCTTAAAGTGCCCGCTTAGAGCTTGGAGAAGGGTAGTAAATGCAGGAGGTGCAGTGGCCTCACTGGGGGCTTTAGAGTTGGGCCAGTTCTATCTTCACAGCACAACTAGCAGGCCTGCATCAGCTTTGCCCCAGAGTAGTTTTTCCTACCAGTCAGTTACCAAGAAAGACAGTGGGAATGATCAGAGGTCTGGAAACCTCTGAGGAGCATGCAAAGGAACCGGGCATGTTGAGGCTTGGGAGGAGAAGGCTGAGATGGCCCTTTCCTAGACCTGCTGCAGAGCTGCCCTGCAGAAGGATGCCAAGAGCTGCTCTCTTGGGCAGGATACGAGACCACGGTCTTATCTGACAGGAAGGCAGATGTCAGACAAAGCACGTCAGCCTTTTCTGGAGGTGGGGAAACTTCCGCTTTCCTCTGCTCATCCCGCATGTCGTTGCTTCTTCGGGATTTCCTAGCGACACAGAGTGCATCGAGGTTTAGCCAGAATATCAGCAGGAAGGAGCGCTTCTTCTCACCTACCATATTTGAGATGTGTGGGTTTCCCTCTTCAGCATGTACACAACTTGTTTTCCATTGCATTGTTCTCTCCTTTTTAAAGCGCAGGCCACTCAGAGTCATCGGGAGTTGGGCAGCGTCTGAATCCTATAAACGAGCCAGCAACCGTTTCCCTTTATCTGTAGCCAGTCCGTCGCATTCGTTTGTTTCTTGCTTTCCATTTTTCCATACTGTGCAAAATGTCTCTTATCTCAGCTCCTACTCACCTTTTCGCTAAGCTAAAAAGCCCTGAATTGGGTAACTTTTCCTCCTTCCCTTTTCACAGTTTCCAGAGCTAGAAAGACACATCATTTACTGGCAACATGGTAGGAGGAAAGCTCTGTTATTCTATGGCAGCTGAAAATCAGAAAGAGCCTAGCAGCACCTTTCCCAACTAACCCATTTTATTAAAGGCATAAGGCCCCTCTTTTTTACCCCCCACCCCCGCACCCCAGTTCAAGTCCTCCATCAGTCCGGCCACTCCACACATCTGCTGAAGCAAGCCACGGTTCATGAAAGCATCTGCCTTTCCATAAACTTGACCAGCCTGCTGCCAAACTCCTCCTGAATTCTTGGTGGGATCACGTTAGGGATTTGCACCACTCCAGATTTCCTCATAATCTCTGAGCCCTTTTCTGGAGTGTGGATATTGGCCAGGACGGAGGCGTGGGCTGCAGCACGGTGGGCTTTGCTGTTGGAGCTGGGACTGTGAGAAAAGTGAGGGGCTGTTCCTCTGAGAAGGAGACGTTCCCCATCGGTGTGACGAAGGAAAGACAGGTGTAGCGTTGGAAGGGGAGATCAGGACAATCCCAGCCAGAAGAAGGTGGCGTGTTCAGCTGCGCGACCAGCAAAAACCCCTCGGTGGAGCCCAGCACAGCCACAGCGGCCGAGACACGTGAGGCTCCCTCTCCACTCCTTTCTCCCTCCCCAAGAAGAGTCCAGCAGCTGAGAAGGTACTGATAGTGGGCCAAGGAGGGTGGGGGCCCAGCCTTGCCTAGCAACAAGCTGAGGGGTCTGACTGACAGAGCAGTCTCTCACAGGGGAAGCAGAGAAGCGAAGGCCTGAGATAAGCAAGCGAGAAGGGAAGGTTTGCAGAAAGGGAAGAAACAAGTCAACAGAATAGAATTGGCAAGAGCAATGGAACTTGGAGCACTGGACACAATATTTCAGCCACTGCTGTAACACTCAACCCCACAAGTCTCTTGTAGCCTGCTGGGTTAGTAAACACGATTGCCCCACCAGATTTACCCAAGACCCCCACGGGACAGTCACCGCCCCTAAAATGACCTTAAAAACAGACCACAACGCGGGTCGATATCCTCCTTTCTGAGATCGCTTCCCCAGCAGAGCTACCCTAAACAAGCAGCACACTGAGAGTGTCTACTTACATGTTACAACACAAAGACAGACAAAATAACCCTAACCCTCTCCCCACCACCCCAGTGTATACCAGCCTGATGGGAAGAGTCATTTCAGTCCTGGAAAACAGTGTGCATAATGAGGTAAGAAAAAGGGAAAGACTTCAAATCCATTTGAAGGTCCCAACAAGAGTCCAGAATCAAACATAGAAATTTATAAAGGAAGACAAGGGTATCCCGCATCTTAAGGATAGCTAAAAACATAAACCTACAACTGAACTTCCTATTTTTCTATTTTTTTTGTTTGTTTTTTAGATATCATTCCAGATTCTGCTAAAGCTGGAACTGAAGCTACATCCCTCTCAACCTCAGAAGAAACTGAAAAGACATTTGACCTACAAAGGTTTTCTCAGGAGAGAGAATTTCAGAGCCAGCCTTCCCCCAGTTATCTCAAAGATCAGGATTCAATAATTATTTTTTTACCTTTCCTCCTTCTTCTGCAAGTCAGAGCTTTCCCTGAAGCCACATGTGCATCTTGTCCTCTCCCTGAAAGACCTGCTATCTTGCCATGGCTACAACATTTGCCAACATCTCAAACCATATTTTCTGATTGAATTACATGCACACCTCAGGGAGGAGGGGAAAACTACAGCCTATTTGTAACCAATAGTTGTGATTATATCCTTCAGTTTTTCACTGTTCTCTGCCCTTCTGAAACCTCTTGAGGATCCGTGTGCGGATCTGTTTGGTTTTCACACTGTACACAATGGGGTTCATCATGGGAGGCACCAGCAGATAAGCATTGGCAATGAGGATGTAAGCAATGCGGGGAGCATGCTTCCCATATCGATGGATCATGGTGAGGCCAAGCATGGGGATGTAGAAGCTGAGGACCGCACAGAGGTGGGAGATGCACGTGCTGAGTGTCCGAAAGCGTTCCTCCTTGGAGGCAACTCCCAGGACAGTTTTAAGTATCAGGAAGTAGGAGATGACCAGCAGAAGAGAATCCACCCCTGTGGACAACAGCATTACTATCAAGCCATAGACACTGCTGATGCTCCTATCTGAATGAACCACCTTTAAGACATCCTGGTGCAAGCAGAATGAATAGGAAAGCACATTTATCCTTCCGTATTCCAGATGCCTCAGAAGGATGGAACCTGGCAGGACAAGGCAAGCTGCCCGGATTGCAACCCCCACCCCGATCCTGATCACTGTCTTATTGGTCAAAACACTTGTGTACCTCAGAGGGATCTGGATGGCCACCAAGCGATCAAAGGCCATAGAGAGTAGAATACCAGACTCAGCAATGGAGAAAGTATGGATGAAGAACATCTGGATCAAGCAGTCATCAAAATGGATCACACGGTGGTTGACCCACAGGACGCTCAGCATGGTGGGCAAAGTGGCAATGGATAAGCCCAGGTCTGAGAGCGCCAGCATGGAAAGGAAGTAGTACATGGGGGTGTGGAGAGATTGGTCCGTCTTGATGACAAAGAGGATGGTGCAGTTGCCTGTGATGGCCACAAGGTACATGCAGCAGATGGGGAGGGAAATCCAGGAGTGGTGTTTTTCTAGCCCAGGAAAGCCCGTCAGGAGGAAAACTGGGGAGCTGAATTCTGAGTGGTTGCTGAACATGGGGATAGTTCTGGCTTGTTTTGTTCACTGGGAAGAAAAAACACAAGAGGTTATTCAGATGGCCTCAGCATATCTTTGATGAAGCTGCACACCCATCAGGTGTTTGTTTTCATAGCTGCCGGACCTGCAGAAGTTGGTGTCCTGCTCCCAGATGTGTCAAATTTGCCGTAACATGCACCCACTTGGGGAGATTTTCTGGGTTCCGCTCCAACATGTCTGTTGTGAACAGGTTGGGGAGGCTGAGATATATTCTTCTCCACTTACCTCCCTGTTTGACCTCATTACCAGCTTCTGCACAAAGAGGTTCACACACAGAGAGATCCAGATACAGAGAGAAATGCAGATTGCAGGAGATGTTTGCTTCCAACCCCCTTTCCAGAGTCCCCCCGCCCAGCGCCCCAGTCTTTACTGTTCTTTCTCTTCCCTCTGCTGATTAAAGCATTCACGAACCCACAACTTTCCTTCCTGGAGACCTTCAGCTCCAGCTCAGATGCACCAGTTTAGCTCACATTTTGGAAACAATAGTAGTAGCAGTGGAAAACTCACGTGGTCACTTGGAAGAATGCGGGTCTTTTGTCTCTCCTCTTCCCCAGGAGACGAATTCCTTATTCTGGACAGGCTCAGTGGTTCCTGCTGAATGTCCTTTCAGGACCTGCACTCAGATTTATTCTAATTCTACTGCTGCTCTACCTTTCATTACTTTGTGGGCGGGGAGGGCTGGTGGCAGTGGTGGCTGCTCCTGCTGCTGCTGGTAGTTGTCACCGTCCAGGAGAAGAAGCCAATCCAGTCTCCAGCCCCATGCTTGAGGCCAACCTTCCTTGCTCCCTGAAAATGGGAGGATATTTATGGCCGACATTTCCTGCCCTCCTTCCCTGGGGACGGCTGGCTCAGCTGCTGCTCCATGGAGCTCCTTGCTCTCGGCTCCCCCGGGGCTTCCCCTGCACTTGTGGAGATAGATTGGGTGGAAGGGCAGGGATCCTGCAGGCCAGCTCATGCTGGGGACCTTGTGATCTGCCAGTGCTGGACCTCACATGGCAGTTGTTCTCGTCATCCGTCCTACATGTAACCTGCCTCTGCCAAGCCCCACCTCTCCACCCCTCCCTGTTGAAATCCCACTTCGGTTTAGCCGCTCCATGCATCTGATCAAGTGAGCTGTGGTTCAGCAGAGTTTTGAATGCACACCTTGGTCAGAAAGGTGCCACCGGGCTCCTTCTGTGGCCTTGGGAGGGAAGGTGAGTGGACAGAGCCAAGGGGGGAGGGGTGCTCAGAGATGCCCAGTGCTAATGGGCCCAAGGGCACCCACTGCCTCTGCCAGGAGGATTTTTTTCCACTGAGTCTGGCCAAGGTACCCTCCTCACTTCCCAGTAGCCAAGGGTTGCTCATGCAGAACAGCCAAGGATCTTGCTTTCCTGACTTGATTGATTGATTGATTAAAATGTATAAGGCTGCCCAAAATAAAACAGCCATTGTAAAATACACAGGACCTGCCACCTTAAGAGCAAGGCCTGAAGAAGAGACAAGGCTGCAGGAGTCTTTCTGCACTCTAGGGTGCATCAGATGGCACTGATTCATGAACGGGACCTGGAGCATGCCAATTCTCCCTGATCGTAGAAAGCAGACAGAAAGACAGATGATTGTTTATACAACCAGACCAAATGCCATGAATATATCGGTGATGACCAGCACCTTGAATTGCAGCCAGAAACTTCCTGGTAACCAAGGTAGCTCATGAAGCAAAGCTAGTACATGGACATGACATGGCATGCCCATCATTGCCATTGCCACTGCATTCTGGACCAGCCACAGCATTGGAATATTTTTCATGGGCAGCCCCATCTTGAGTGCATTGCAATTGTCCATGTATGAGCTGACCAGAGCATGACTGACTGTCTGTCAAAAGTTTGGCCCCAGAAGTCATAAACCCCTTTCTGGACCTTTTCCTCTGTCATGGGTTGTAAAGGAGGGAGGGGGGAGACTTGATTGATGTGAGAGAGGGCCGGAAACATCACAGAGCCAGCAAGAATTAGAAACTTCACAGACTCAGCAAGTTGACACCAGTATGCTGTGGCTAAAGTGTTGTCTGCCAATAGGCAGTGAAGAATGTTGCTGAAGCCCATGTTGCAAAACAGAAGGCATTTGTAAATATTCAATTTCAAACAAAGGCAGGGATTTGGGTCTGATAAAAGAAGAGAACAGGGGGAAATACAATTACGTGAGTCTTTAGATGCAGAGGGCGATGGTACTGTATCTTTCATTAAACAAAATAATTAACTGAGACCTAACTGGTTCCAGAGAGATTTCTTACTATTGGGATATCTGAACCCATGTTCCTCACACTGTCTGAAGGACCCCTCAGCCCAGGGAAGAGTACAATTGGCACGCCAGATGAACATGTGCCAATGTGCAAGGCCTTCTTAGCCACAGCTGCCACCTGCTCCTCCAGCAGGATCTACCAGTCCAAGAGGACCCAAAACTGTGCACTAGCCTTGCCAGGGGAAGGTCAACTGCATTCAGCACTAAAAATTAAACCTCCCTGGCACAAGGGGTCCAAAACATGGTAGCCACTCAGTCTTGTCCAGATTGAGCTTGAGCCTGTTCCTCCCCAGGTCCTATAGCCACCAGACACTTGGACAGCTCCTTGACAGTGTTGTGTGGTTTGACTGGGGTTTTGATGTCTAACGGGGCATCTTCTACATAGGGTTGATACCTTGGGGTCATGGACGACCTCAGCCAGTGGTCTCCTGTTAAACAGAAAGGGCAAAGCCCCAAGGTATCCCACACGCTAGGGACCTCGGACTTGATCTTTCTCCTCCTGCCAAGAGTGACTGGAACCAGACACAGAGAAAGGAGGAGAACCATCATAGCGCTGCCTGCCTGCCAACCAGGAGCTGATGCTGGAGGCGAGGTGAGTCAGTGCTAGGCTGAAACCTTCCAAGGTGGCAATTCCTGGCTCCTTTGCAAGTCGGAGGAGGGGAAGGGGCCCCTGACCAACAGGAGGGACTTTCTCTCCCTTGGTACTGAGAGGAGTGCCACGTTTCTCTCTCTCCTGGTGGAGGTGCTTTATGGCCCAACGTGGCCTCCGGGAGACTCACTGGGATGGCCACAGAGCGCTTCCAATTCAGGGCATGTAAAGTAGTTTTTTGCCATTGCGTTGCACAACAATTCCCATAAAGCCCAACCAGACTCACATACGTCTGCTGAGGACTCCTCTCCCCTCCTCATTCAATCTCCTTCCTCCCTGTCCCCAAACCTCTCGCCCTACTTCCAGGTCGGCATATTTCAGGGATCAATTTCATTTTATTTTTAAGTCAATCCTACCTGCATTTTTTTTTACCCAGTATTTAAGGTCGGCCTTCAGTAAACCTTAATCCGACAAGCTTTAATTTGGCCTGGAATCTCCTTGCATTTTGCAAACCCTTCATGACTGAGCTGTTCCAGCCTTTCACCTTGGATTAAGGGGTTTGGTCTTATTATTTATTGCTATTTTATGATACTGTATTTTGTGCTGTTTTCTGTGTTTTGCTCCATTGTACACCAGCTAAGGTCACTACGATTGGGGTGGTTTATAAGTATGGTAAATAAACGATAGTACCAAACAGAAATTCTGCTTCTTTATTCCCAAAAAAGGATGCTGTAATGGTTGCCTATTCTAAAACAACATCAGACTCATGAGTAGAAATTCAAAGATATCTGATTTATTAAAGAATAGTATGCAGGATCACAGAGAAATCTGAGAATGATGAAAGCATGCCAAATTCAAACTAAAAACCCTCAGTGCAAATGAAATCCCTCCCCCCGTAGAATCTTCTCAAGTTCACAATCCCAGGTGCTCCTAACAGTTTCTGATGGTCTGTGGGAAAAGTCCTTGAACAGAGGAAATAACCCAAACACATTCCATTGTACTGATTTCACATACAGAGTTTGGTACAAGGTCTCACAGCAGCTCCCTCCCAAACAGAAACACGCGTCAGCGCCATGGCATGTGAAACGTTACAATGTATAAACTACATTGAATCAGTGAACATGACATACTGCCCCCCCAAAATGAAAAATACATTAAGCAGCAGGCTTCAAAGGTTAACTAAATCAGGAGCATTAACATGGTGGGCAGACACCCATTCAGGATGAGGAAAGTGTTTCCATCAGACCAGATACTGCAGGGTGCCCCGAAGCTTGCGAGAATCAACAACCTCCTTGACCTCAAAGTGCTGTTGGCCGTCAATCATAATCGGAGTGGGAGGAGGAGGTTGAGGGTGCCACCGTGGTGAGTGGTGCACAGGCTTAAGCAAGCTGCAATGGAAAACAGGGTGCAAGCGTTTTAAATTGTGAGGCAGTTCCAATTTAACAGTGACTGGATTGACAAGACCCACAATAGGAAAAGGACCAATGAATTTGGGAGCAAGTTTTTTAGAGGGTTGAGGAGATTTGATAAATGTAGTAGATAGATACACCTGATCCCCAACTTTGAAGTCGTGTTGTAAAGAACGATGCTTATCAGCTTGAGACTTGTAAGCAGCCTGGGCATCAGCCAAAGCTTGTTGAATTACTGGCCAGGAATCAGACAGTTTAACAGCCCAGTCAGATGCAGAACATGTTTGGGAAAGGGGCTGTGGCAGTTCAGGGATGGGAGCAAAGTCGTGACCAGAAACCATGCAAAAAGGGGTTTGTCCGGTACTGTGATGCACAGCGTTGTTATAAGCAACTTTAGCAAAAGGTAACAACTCCACCCAATCGTCCTGATGGTAGTTAATGTATGCTCTAAGGAACTGTTCAAGAGTGGCATTTAAAATCTCAGTAGAACCTTCAGTCTGTGGATGGGACGATGTGGACAGTGCTTGTTTAGTGCCAAACAATTTTAAAAATGATTTCCAAAATTGGAAAGTAAACTGTGTGCCTCAATCAGAAATTAAAAGGGAGGGCCTACCGTGGAGGCGGTAGATGTAGTGGAGAAATAGGTGCGCCAATTGTGGGGCTGACGGGATGGATGCACATGGAATGAAATGAGCTTGCTTAGAGAAAAAGTCCTTTACAACCCAAATGACAGTTTTCTTCTGACTGGGAGGAAGATCCACAATAAAATCCATAGAAATCTCGTCCCAGGGGCAGGATGGGTTGGCCACTGGCTGTAGAAGCCCCTGTGGTTTCCCCTCTTTTCATTTTGACATGGCACAAACAGGACAGGAAGCCACATAGTCTTTTACATCATGTCTTAAGGTTGGCCACCAAAATTGACGGTGAACCAAATGCAAGGTTTTGACAAAACCAAAGTGTCCAGCAAGTTTATCATCATGGGAACGCTGCAAAACATCGGTTCTTAACGTTTCAGGCACATAAAGGTGGTGTTCCACCCATGCCAGACCGTTTTCAAAAGAAACCTTGTCTCTATTAGCTAGCAACCAAGTGTCAGGTTTCAGTGCCCAGAGAAAGTCCTTCTGTAACTGACAAGGAACTTGCACTTTCTGCTTCCCAGACTGGGCTGGGGGCGGCGGTGCCTGTGCACGGGTCTGGCTCCGAGTGACAGCAACCAAGCCCAGTTGTGGTTCAGTGAGAACAGTCCCAACCACATCTGCCACCTGGTCAAGGTCCTGAGGTAAACATGACAAAGCATCGGCCAGAAAGTTTTTCTTTCCTGGAATAAATTTTAACTGGAAGATAAAGTGACTGAAAAACTGAGCCCTGCGAATCTGTTTAGGGCTGAGACGTCATGGGATGTGGAGGGCTTCCAAATTCCTGTGATCAGTCCAAACCTCGAAAGGGTATTTAGCAGTTTCAAGGAGATGGCGCCAGGTTTCTAAAGCTGCTTTTACAGCAAAAGCCTCCTTTTCCCAAACATGCCAATGGCGTTCTGTTTCAGAAAATTTCCTGGATAGATAAGTGCAGGGTTTTAAGCGATTTTCTGAACTCCTTTGTAACAAAATAGCCCCAACAGAGGAGTCAGAAGCATCAACTTGGACCACAAAGGGGCATTCAGGATCAAGGTGCTGTAGAATAGGCTCAGCAGTGAAAAGGGTTTTTAATTTCTCAAACGCTGCCTGGCATTCAGGTGTCCAATTCAGCACTGCCCCAGGGTTTTTTACTTTGCGTGTCTCCCCCAAGACCTTGGTATGGACTAAATCAGTGAGGGGCAAAGCAATCTCAGCGAACCCATGGATAAATTGCCAATAGAAATGACTGAAACCTAGAAAACTTTGTAATTGTCTCCAGGTGCAGGGACGTTCCCAACTTAGAATCGCCTGAATTCTTGCAGGGTCCATTTCTATACCCTGGTCAGACACTCGATAGCCCAGATAGTCAAGTTGGGTTTTGTGAAACGCACATTTGGAAACTTTGGCATAGAGTTTGGCATCTCTAAGTTTGCATAACACCTGTCCTGTGTTCCTCCTCGGTTTCAGTGTAAATGAGAACATCATCTAAATAAACCAGGACCCCTTTAAATAAATGATCATGTAATACTTCATTAATCAATTGCATGAACACTCCAGGCACCCCTGCCAACCCAAAAGGGAGGACTTTGTACTGAAACAATCCTAGTGGGCAATTAAAAGCAGTTTTCCACTCATCCCCAGCTTTTATGTGAATGTGGAAGTAGGCTTCACGAAGATCGAGCTTGGAGAAAATCTTGCCCTTTGACAAATGAGCTAACATGTCCTTCATGAGGGGCAGAGGGTACTTGTTGACAATAGATATGGAATGTAACCCTCGATAGTCCATACAGACTTCAGCAAAGGATCGTTACCTTGCCTTGGTGCTGGAGCTTGAGCACCTCAATGATGCCATGAGCTGAACCGTGAATGGCCACCCAAGATGGGAAGGTCATGACAGAGAGGTCAGACTAAATGCGATCCCTGGGGAAGGTTATGGCAACCCACCCCAGTATTCTTGCCATGAAAACTAAATGGATCAGTACAACCAGAGATATGTCAGTATACCATCGGAAGATGAGACCCCCAGGTCAGAAGATGGTCAAAATGCTACTGGGGAGGAACAGAGGATGAGTTCAACGGGCCCCAGACATGATAACGCAGCTAGCTCAAAGCCGAAAGGACGGCTAGCGGCCGACGGTGCTGGTGGTGAACGGCGAATCCGATGTTCTAAGGATCAACACACCATTGGAACCTGGAATGTAAGATCTATGAGCCAGGGCAAATTGGATGTGGTTATTGGTGAGATGTCAAGATTAAAGATAGACATTCTGGGCATCAGTGAACTGAAATGGACTGGAATGGGCCACTTCACATCAAATGACCACCAGATCTACTACTGTGGACAAGAGGACCACAGAAGAAATGGAGTCGCCTTCATAATTAATAGTAAAGTGGCTAAAGCAGTGCTTGGATACAATCCAAAAAACGATCAAATGATCTCAATTTGAATTCAGGGCAAGCCATCTAACATCACAGTGATCCAAATGTACGCCCCAACCACAGATGCTGAAGAAGCTGAAGTAGAGCAGTTCTATGAGGATCTGCAGCACCTACTGGACAACACGCCTAAAAGAGATGTTATTTTCATCACGGGAGACTGGAATGCTAAGGTGGCAGTCAAATGACACCAGGAATTACAGGTAAGCATGGCCTGGGAGAACAAAACGAAGCAGGACATAGGCTGATAGAATTTTGCCAAGACAACTCACTCTGCATAACAAACACTCTCTTCCAACAACCTAAGAGATGGCTTTATACATGGACTTCACCAGATGGACAACACTGAAATCAGATTGACTACATCCTTTGCAGCCAAAGGTGGCGGACATCTGTACAGTCAGTAAAAACAAGACCTGGAGCTGACTGTAGTTCCGATCACAAAAGTCTTCTTGCACAATTTAGGATCAGACTCAAGAGATTAGGGAAGACCCACAGATCAGCTAGATATGAGCTCACTAATATTCCTAAGGAATATGCAGTGGAGGTGAAGAATAGAATTAAGGGACTGGACTTAGTAGATAGGGTCCCAGAAGAACCATGGACAGAAGTTCGCAACATTGTTCAGGAGGCGGCAACAAAATACATCCCAAAGAAAGAGAAAACCAAGAAGGCAAAATGGCTGTCTGCTGAGACACTAGAAGCAGCCCAAGAAAGAAGGAAAGCAAAAGGCAACAGTGATAGGGGGAGATATGCCCAATTAAATGCAAAATTCCAGAGATTAGCCAGAAGAGATAAGGAATTATTTTTAAACAAGCAATGCATGGAAGTGGAAGAAGACAATAGAATAGGAAGGACAAGAGACCTCTTCCAGAAAATTAGAAACATCGGAGGTAAATTCCAGGCCAAAATGGGTATGATCAAAAACAAAGATGGCAAGGACCTAACAGAAGAAGAAGAGATCAAGAAAAGGTGGCAAGAATATACGGAAGACCTGTATAGGAAGGATAACAATATCGGGGATAGCTTTGACGGTGTGGTCAGTGAGCTAGAGCCAGACATCCTGAAGAGTGAGGTTGAGTGGGCCTTAAGAAGCATTGCTAATAACAAGGCAGCAGGAGACGACGGCATCCCAGCTGAACTGTTCAAAATCTTGCGAGATGATGCTGTCAAGGTAATGCATGCTATATGCCAGCAAATTTGGAAAACACAGGAATGGCCATCAGATTGGAAAAAATCAACTTATGTCCCCATACCAAAACAGGGGAACACTAAAGAATGTTCCAACTATCGAACAGTGGCACTCATTTCACATGCCAGTAAGGTAATGCTCAAGATCCTGCAAGGTAGACTTCAGCAATTCATGGAGCGAGAATTGCCAGATGTACAAGCTGGGTTTAGAAAAGGCAGAGGAACTAGGGACCAAATTGCCAATATCCGCTGGATAATGGAAAAAGCCAGGGAGTTTCAGAAAAACATCTATTTCTGTTTTATTGACTATTCTAAAGCCTTTGACTGTGTGGACCATAACAAATTGTGGCAAGTTCTTAGTGGTATGGGGATACCAAGTCATCTTGTATGCCTCCTGAGGAATCTGTATAATGACCAAGTAGCAACAGTAAGAACAGACCACGGAACAACGGACTGGTTTAAGATCGGGAAAGGAGTATGGCAGGGCTGTATACTCTCACCCTACCTATTCAACTTGTATGCAGTACACATCATGCGACAAGCTGGCCTTGAGGAATCCAAGGCTGGAGTTAAAATCGCTGGAAGAAACATTAACAATCTCAGATATGCAGATGATACCACTTGGATGGCTGAAAGTGAAGAGGAACTGAGGAGCCTTATGATGAAGGTGAAAGAAGAAAGTGCAAAAGCTGGCTTGCAGCTAAACCTCAAAAAAACCAAGATTATGGCAACCAGCTTGATTGATAACTGGCAAATAGAGGGAGAAAATGTAGAAGCAGTGAAAGACTTTGTATTTCTAGGTGCAAAGATTACTGCAGACGCTGACTGCAGTCAGGAAATCAGAAGACGCTTAATCCTTGGGAGATGAGCAATGACCAATCTTGATCAAATAGTTAAGAGCAGAGACTTCACACTGACAACAAAGGTCCGCATAGTTAAAGCAATGGTGTTCCCTGTAGTAACATATGGCTGTGAGAGCTGGACCATAAGGAAGGCTGAGCGAAGGAAGATCGATGCTTTTGAACTGTGGTGTTGGAGGAGAATCCTGAGAGTGCCTTGGACTGCAAGAAGATCAAACCAGTCCATCCTCCAGGAAATAAAGCCAGACTGCTCACTGGAGGGAATGATCTTAAAGGCAAAACTGAAATACTTTGGCCACATAATGAGAAGGCAGGACACCCTGGAGAAGATGCTGATGCTGGGGAGAGTGGAGGGCAAAAGGAAGAGGGGCCGACCAAGGGCAAGGTGGATGGATGATATTCTAGAGGTGATGGACCCGTCCCTGGGGATGCTGGGGGTGTTGACGACCGACAGGAAGCTCTGGCATGGGCTGGTCCATGAAGTCACGAAGAGTCGGAAGCGACTAAATGAATAAACAACAACAACCAAACCAATGCAAAGCTTGGTCTGAAAAAAGTGTGTGCATACATTAAACTAAAAACTCTCCCCCTCCCAAACATACAGCCATTCCCATACATCAAACGCCACGTCCTCCCTTTCTTGAATAACTGTCATGAGTACTGATGGCGAGCAGGAGGGGGCCTCTATCCAGGGGGGAAAATGCATGCGTAGTACTGAGGAATTAAGCAGCCATTCAAAGAGACACAGATCAGACCCGCCTTAACTTTCGGGGTTTATTGATCTGGGTTTTTCCCATGCTTCTTCGGTTTGTTAGGATTCTGTTTTATGTAGCAGTAATAAACACTAGAGACCTACTCCTTGTCTCAGCGTGATTTCTGACTGTTAGGACAACAATTCTAACAAACTCCTACTCCCATCAAAAGAGGGAGGAACAAAGAAAAATAAAGGATAGACATTTGGAAAATGTCTTCGGAAAACCAGGAAATTCAGCAAGCCATCCAACAATTGGCAGCAGCCCTACAACAACACCACCAACAAGTAGATCTCCAGATCAACACATTACAAGCTGCCATGCTACAGCAGTTACAACCACCAGGTCCAATTAACCCACAACCGGTGCCATCAGCAGCAGCAGCAGCTCCGCCAGTAGTCTTGAGATCCCAGGGCAGTCTACCAGAGAAGTTTGGAGGAGAAGCAGGACAGTTGAGAACCTTTCTCACACAGTGCACAATGTTTTTCTATGTCATGCGCTGCCTACTACTGAGTAAAACACAGACACTGATTCAGGGAAGAGCAGGTTCAGGTTTATTTCAGCATAGTGCATAGCTAGAAAAAGCTGAGAGTGAAGGGAGCGCGCCGGTGTGGGGTTTAAATAGCCTGCGCCGGTCAGCGCCCCCCCCCCACCTTGGGTTGTGTCATCCCCCCAAGTCCTGTATGCTTCATTGCCGGTAGGTGAGGGGTCGTGGGGCCCCTGCTGGTGCCCCGGGCTTCACTCATAATCGGTTTCTTCCCCCGGCCGGTGATTGCTGTCAGCTGGGCGATATCCGTTGCGTTCCTGCTGACAGCTTCAGGTGTGCCTCGTGATCCGCCCTGTCTTTGTCATTCTTTCTTCCCCCTTTGTGTTCTAATGGCTGGTTCATCTGGCTGGGGTCATTCCCTTCTCCTCGGGGTCTGTGTCTGTTGTTGTGCGTGCTTTGCTTATCTTTAAATCCCTTCCTCTAGTTTCCGAGGTATTGTCATGTGTGCCATTGTGCTGATGCATTCAGCTCAATGGTGCTCATGACATACTGCCCCCCTTTCAAATAGTAACACCCCCCCCGGCATTCCAGTTTTTCCCGAGAGAGCTGTCAAAAGTTTTTTTTTTCCCCCCATCAGAGTGCTTTTACCCCTCCCCTCGCTCCGCCCTCTACCTCGTGTCTATCTTTTGGGTGTGTTCCGAGTGCGCATGCCTCGACCACACCCTGCGAGTGCGCATGCCTCGACCACACCCTGCTTGTTCGTGCTCAGTTCATCCTGAGAGGAGGCGTGGCTGGTCGGGTGCTTTTCAGCTCCAGGTAGGATCCTTATCTTTTTGTTTTGTGCTTGTTTATGTTGATGTTCGTCGTGTTGTCATGTGTGCATCCTGGGTGTTTGCCCCCTGGCGATGCACTTATGACCAATCTTCTCTCCCCAGTGGGCCCGGGGAGGGCGGGGGGAGGGTGAGTCCCAGGGGGGAGGAGGTCTACTCAAGTCGCAGGCTTGGGGGGCCCCTTCCCCTGGGGGTGAGATGGGGGAGGGAGGCCCGAGGGGGGAAGTGTGTTCTAGGGGCTGGTTCGGCTGGGTGCCCCTTTGGTTTGTCAGGGTACATCGTGTGGAATGCCCGGTGCCTTGACGTGTTGGGCCGCCACCCATTCTGGGTGGGGGAAGTGTTTCCATTTCACTAAGTAGTGTAGTGTGCCCCGTTGACGGCGGGAATCGAGTATTTCTTTTACGTCGAAATGTTGTTGGCTGTCGATCATCACTGGGGAGGGCAGAGGCGTGCTTGGGTGCCATCGGGAGGTGGTTGCTGGTTTCAGGAGGCTGCTGTGGAATACCGGGTGGAGTCTCCTTAGATTGTGCGGCAGGTCCAGGTGTACTGCCACCGGGTTCACTATCTGTGTTACTCAAAGTGGCCCGATATACTTAGGCCCCAGTTTCTTCGAGGGTTGAGGTGATTTCATGAATTTGGTGGATAGGTAGACCATATCCCCTGCCTGGAATGTCGGTTGCTGGTGTCGGTGCTTGTCGGCCTGTTCTTTGTAGGCCAACCGTGCTTCCTTCAGCGCTGCCGTGATTATTGGCCATGATTCCGCTATCTTCCGTCCCCAGTCACTAGCACCCACTTGTGGTCCCGGGGGTTGCGGTAGCTCCGGTATGGGTATGAACTCGTGCCCGGAGACGACTTCGAACGGGGTTTTCCCTGTACTCGTGTGAACGGCGTTATTGTATGCGACTTCTGCGAATAGAAGCAGGTCGACCCAGTCATCTTGGCGGTAATTGGTATATGAGCGTATGAATTGTTCTAGGGTGGCATTGAGGATCTCTGTGGCTCCGTCCGTCTGGGGATGCCAGGCCGTGGATAGGGCTTGTTGGGTCCCAATCAGTTTTAGGAAAGCCCGCCAGAATTTTGAGGTGAATTGTGTGCCCCTGTCAGTCACCATGCGTACGGGACATCCGTGTAACCTGTACACATGTATAAGGAAAAGTTTAGCCAGTTGCTGGGCGGACGGGACTGATGAGCAGGGGATGAAGTGTGCTTGTTTAGAAAAGTAGTCTTTCACCACCCAAATGGTTGTTTTCTTCTGGCTGGGTGGTAGATCTACTATAAAATCGATGGAGATTTCCTCCCATGGTCGGGAGGGCTCCGCCACCATTTGTAGGAGTCCCGGGGGCTTACCTGGTGCCTGTTTGGCCATAGCGCATATCAGGCAGGACGCTACGTAGGCCTTCACGTCCCGTCTCAATGCGGGCCACCAGAATTGTCGTCGTGTTAGATGCAGGGTCTTTAGAAACCCGAAGTGTCCCACTTGTTTGCTGTCGTGTGATCTGCGCAGGATTGCCTGGCGCTGCGAGTCCGGGACATATATTCTGCCTTCACCCCATGCTAAGTCCTGTGCCATCGTCACCTTGTCGGGGTTTGCTAGTAGCCAGGGGTCAGTTTTGAGGGCGGTGGTGAGGTCCACGCGTATTCCTTCTGGCAGTCGCGGGTGGCGCCGTCTGGTCGCTGGTTGGCTTGTCGTTGGTTGAGACGTGGGGTTGAGCTGTTTCTGAGCACCGCTCCGGGTGGTCACAGCCATCCCCAGCTGGGAGGCGGATAGGACCATCCCAATCATATCTGGAATGGGCTCTTTGTCTTGGGGCAGTCGGGAGAGGGCGTCAGCCAGGAAGTTCTTTTTGCCCGGCATGAACTTCAGTTGAAAGTTAAAGCGGCTGAAGAATTGGGCCCATCTGATCTGTTTCGGGCTGAGGCGTCTGGGTGTCCGGAGGGCCTCAAGGTTCCGGTGGTCTGTCCAGACCTCGAATGGTTGGGTGGCTCCTTCCAGTAGATGCCTCCATGTTTCTAGTGCCGATTTTACCGCGAACGCTTCCTTCTCCCATACGTGCCAGCGCCTTTCCGTCTCCGAGAATTTCCTCGACAGGTAGGCGCATGGCTTCAGGATTCCTGTAGGGTCCTTTTGGAGCAGTATGGCCCCCAGGGAGAAGTCTGAGGCATCGGCTTGGACCACGAACGGCTGTTCTGGGTCCGGATGTGTGAGGATTGGCTCTGTGGTGAACAGCGCTTTCAGCCTGTTGAACGCTGTCTGACACCCGGGAGTCCAATTTAGTACTGTCCCTGGGTTCTTGGCTCACCGTGTGTCCCCAACTCCTTTAGTTTTGAGGAGGTCTGTTAGGGGGAGGGCTATCTCCACGAACCCCCGTGCGAATGACCTGTAGAAATTCGCAAAGCCGAGGAAGCTTTGGAGTTGGCGCCTGTTACGTGGGCGTTCCCAATTCACCACCGCCTCGACTTTTGCAGGGTCCATTTCTATGCCTTCGCCGGAGATTTGGTACCCCAGGTAGTCTAAGCGTGCTTTATGGAATTCGCACTTTGAGGGTTTGGCATAGAGTTTCGCCCTTCTTAGCTTCTCGAGGACTTGTCTGACTAGAGTTACGTGTTCTTCGTGCATCTGGGTGTAGATGAGGATGTCATCTATGTAGACTAGTACCCCTTTGAACAGGTGTTCATGCAGTACCTCATTGATGAGCTGCATGAACACTCCCGGGGCCCCTGCTAGTCCGAATGGCAGCACCTTGTACTGAAAGGCGCCTAGGGGGCAGTTGAACGCTGTTTTCCATTCGTCCCCCTCCCTGATTCGGATCCGGTAATACGCCTCGCGAAGGTCCAGCTTGGAGAATACTCTACCCGTGGACAGGTGGGCGAGCATGTCTTTCACGAGGGGTAGGGGGTATTTATTGGATAGGGAAGCTGCGTTGAGGCCCCGGTAGTTGGTGCAGAGCCGTAGGGTGCCGTCTTTTTTCTCCCGGAATAAGACGGGCGCTCCGACCGGTGAGCATGCCGGCTCTATGAAACCCCTATCCAGGTTTTTATCGATGAACTCCCGGAGGGTTGTCATCTCCTTCGGGGTCATCGAGTAAATCTTTGGCCTGGGTAAGGGGACATCGGGAAGCAGCTCAATTCTACAGTCCGTCTTGCAGTGGGGGGGTAGTTGGTCTGCCTCCTCTTCTCCGAAGACCTCTGAGAAATCAGCATATTGCTCAGGTAGGTCTTCTGGGGTTGCTGTGTTGTCCTGGGCTGCAGCCTCTGCCCATCCCAATGTGGGGTTGATCCTGCCTGCTGGAACTGGCGCCCGGTACGCGCCGTCGTCGAATTGGAAGGTGCGGGTCTTCCAGTTAATGCGTGGGTTGTTGGTCACGAGCCATGGTATTCCTAAGACTACGATGGGCCGCCCTATGTGGGTTACCACAAACGATGTTCGCTCGGTGTGGGTGCCCATTTGCAGGGTGACCGGCTCGGTCTGCATCGTGGCTGGTTTCCCTCCTGCTGTTGAGCCGTCCAGCTGGTGGAAAGCCAGCGGTGTGGGGAGGGGGAGGCAAGGCAGGTCGAGCTTGGTGACTATGTCGGGGTGGATCAGGTTCTTGGAGCACCCCGAGTCCACTAGCGCCGCGGCCGTGGTGGCTCTGTTGCTGACGGAAAGCCTGATTGACCCCATTATTACGGAGCTTTCGTCGCTCTGTCTATGTGTTTCGCGCCCCTGTCCCACCACCTGCCTCACGGCGCGTTTTAAGGTAGGCGGGGAGCGTTTCCCGCCAGCCGGTCTGGGACTTCGGTGTCCTCCCCCACCAAGTAAGCATCCCAGTCTTCGTCCGGTGTCGCTGTGGCTCCGGTCATCCGGCGGTGGGGGGGCGGCGGTGGGTTAGTTGGTTTGAACGTCGTTTTCGGTGCGGGTTTGGGAGCGCTAGTTAGTGTTCGGTTGGAGAAGCAATCTGCCGCTTTGTGCCCCATTTTTCCGCACTTCGCGCAGGGTCCGCGAGTAAACTTCTTCTTTTGGTACATGGGACCGGCCGGCCCCAAGTGTGGCGCGGGTACCTTTGGGCTGGTGTTTGTTTTGTCCTCTGCCGTCGCCATTAAGAAAGTGCGGTGCACGTGTTCCGCTCTCCCCGCTAGGTAGATCCAGCCTTGCAGTGTCTCCGGGTCGTCCCGGTAGAGTGCCCATTGGAGTATCTCGCGGTTGAAGCCCCTTTTGAACATCTCTAGCAGGGTAGTCTTGGACCAGTCATTAATCTTCCCTGCGAGGGCTTTAAATTCGAGGGCGTAGTCCGCGACAGTTCGTGCGCCCTGTTTGAGGGCTTGAAGCGCGCTTTTAACCCTCTTCTTGGCTAGCGGGTCCTCAAAATAGTGCTTCATCTCAGTGATGAAGGCGTTGAAGTCAGAGAGGGCAGGGGAATTGGACTTGTACATTTGGACGTACCAGTCCACCACCCTGTCTTGTAACTTGATCGCCACGGCTGCGATCTTGTCCGCTTCAGAGTCAAAGGACTGTCCGTGCCGCCCCATGAACTCCCTGGCGTTTGTGATGAAAAACGACAGCTTTGCGGGGTTCCCGTCGAAGAAAATGGGGAAGTCCTTTGGGGCCCTGGTATTCGGTGGATCCCCTCTCCTCGCTTCCCGTCCCATGGCTTCTTCCACCGGGGACGCTTGCTGGTTAGTATTTGGCCTATGGGGGTGCCAAGACCCGCTCGGGGTTTGAATAGGGGTGTGTATCTGCACGGGAATGTTCCTGTGAGGCATGGAGGACATCAGTGACTGCAGCATGGTCCCGAGGTCCCTTAGTTGGGCCTCCATGGCCGTGAGTCTGGCTTGCGTTTCTCGGTCCGAGGTCCGCGCCGCAGCTGTGATCGGACCGGTCGGCGTCTCCGCATAGTTGGGCCACCGGTGGGGTTCAGGTGTTTCCGTCCGCTGGTCAGCTCCCTCGACTTGGGAGCGAATCGGCTCGTTCGTCTCTCTGTCCTCCACCATGTTTGTTGCAGTTGGGCTGAAGCTCCACGCCTGTGGCTGGGGTGTGATGTGGGGTGGGGAGGTCTCCGCGGGTCTCGGGAGGTATGTTGCTCCCTCCCGTGGTCGGGTCACCTCCGCCTCCCTTCGGGGGTGGGGCTGAGGCTCGGGATGGGCCAGGAGGGTGTCCGTGGCTCCTGGGGTCCTCATTGCCTCTGGCCTCTGTCGGTCCTCCTCCGCTTCTCGCCGTGCGGCTCGCCCGTCCTGGCTGTGACACGTCGGCTCCATCGCTCTCCACTCGTGTTCTTCTCGCCGTCTGTTCCTCCCGCGGCTCATTGTTGTCCGGTGGGGCTTGGCGAGGCTGAGTTTATGACTCTCAGCTTTATGTCATGTGCTGCCTACTACTGAGTAAAACACAGACACTGATTCAGGGAAGAGCAGGTTCAGGTTTATTTCAGCATAGTGCATAGCTAGAAAAAGCTGAGAGTGAAGGGAGCGCGCCGGTGCGGGGTTTAAATAGCCCGCGCCGGTCAGCGCCCCCCCCCACCTTGGGTTGTGTCATCCCCCCAAGTTCTGTATGCTTCATTGCCGGTAGGTGAGGGGTCGCGGGGCCCCTGCTGGTGCCCCGGGCTTCGCTCATAATCGGTTTCTTCCTCCGGCCGGTGATTGCTGTCAGCTGGGCAATATCCGTTGCGTTCCTGCTGACAGCTTCAGGTGTGCCTCGTGATCCGCCCTGTCTTTGTTGTTCTTTCTTCCCCCTTTGTGTTCTAATGGCTGGTTCATCCGGCCGGGGTCGTTCCCTTCTCCTCGGGGTCTGTGTCTGTTGTTGTGCGTGCTTTGCTTATCTTTAAATCCCTTCCTCTAGTTTCCAAGGTATTGTCATGTGTGCCGTTGTGCTGATGCATTCAGCTCAACGGTGCTCATGACATTCGACAGCAGACCAGCAGAGTTTCCCACAGACAGAACCAGAGTCACCTTCATTCTAAGTCTGCTAAAGGGACCAGCAGCCAAATGGGCTATTCCCATGGTGGAGAACAACGACCCAATTCTCAACGACTACCAGAATTTTCTAGCAGGGTTCCGAGCACACTTTGACAACACGATCAGAGAGGTCACTGCCAGCCGGGAAATTCGGAAGCTCAAGCAAGGCAACAAGAGAGTGGGAATCTACATTGCTGATTTCAAGCTGTTAGCAGGAGATCTGGACTGGAATGAGAGTGCCTTGAAAGACCAATTCAAACAGGGACTAGATGAAGAAATTAAGAATGAATTAGTGCGCCAGGGAACACCAGCTACCCTAGAAGCCTTATATCAGTTGTCTGTGGTCATAGATGCCAGGCTAGAAGAGCTCAGACAGATGCAGCCAGGGAGAGGCAGGGTCCTCAGGACGCTTCCAGGATTTCCAGCAATTTCCACAGCACTTCCTTACTCAGGACCAGAGGAGCCAATGCAGATCGGGGCAAGCAGGAGGCTTACTTCCGAGGCTGAGAGACAGAGAAGGAGAGAGAGAGACCTCTGTTTCTACTGCGGAGTCCAGGGGCACATGGTGCGAGCTTGCCCAGCGAGAAGCCAAGCAAATTCCATAAGAGCCCCAGGGCAAGCAGCTGAAACAAGAGCCACCTCCGCCTCTACTTCCAACCAGGGAAACTCCGTCGGTCTCCCTCCACAGAGCTCAGCAGGGAGACCATCAATCAATTAAGAAGGGCTCATTCCGAGGATTCCAGGCAATCCTTTTACTCTTTACCAGTAATAATGCACATAAACCCAGAGCACCAGGTCAAGCTAGAGGCCCTCGTGGATTCCGGAGCTTCCACCAATTTTATTGATGTGCAGACTGTACAAGACTTCAACATCCCAACCATAGAATTGCCATGTCCCATAGAAGTGGAGACCATTGACGGCCAGCCCCTCAAGGCAGGGCTGATTAGAAGGTTCACAGAACTGGTGCAACTAACAATGGGAGACCACACTGAGTGGATCCAACTTTATGTTACGGCATCACTTAATGTGCCTATAGTCCTGGGCACACCTTGGCTGAAGATCCACAACCCATTGTTAAACTGGACTACGGGAGCAATCTCCTTCCCAGCTAAGGAATGCCAGCACCACAAGATTCAAGCCGCTCTCCTCTCTCCAGCAACCAACGCAGTCACGGAAGCAGGGGGGGTCCAGTTGCCAGCCAAGTATGCAGATTTCGCAGACATTTTCAGTGAACAAGAGGCCACAGCACTTCCCCCCCATAGGGACTGTGATTGCACCATTGAGTTGATACCAGGAGCCAAGATTCCAGCAAGGAAACAATATCCCATGTCCCCCAAAGAACTAGCCACCTTAAAGGATTACTTGGATTCTAATCTCCAAAAGGGGTTCATCCAATCATCTACTTCCCCAGTGTCTGCTCCTACCTTCTTCATACCAAAGAAGCCTGACCCATTGGCACCGGCAACTCAGGAGGCACCCATGAGAGTGGTCCACGACTTCAGTTTTTTAAATAAACTCACAATAAAAGAAAATTATCCCATGCCATTAATATCTGATCTGCTGGATCGCTTACAGAAAGCACGCATTTTTACTAGGTTGGACCTCAAGAATGCGTACAATCTGATCTGGATGAAAGAGGGGCATGAATATCTGACTGCCTTCGACACCAGGTTTGGTAAATTTGAGTACCTTGTTTTGCCCTTTGGCTTGTCTAATGCAGGAGCCATATTTTCCCGATTTATGAATCAAATTTTCTCTGATTTACTAGATAAGTATCTGGTCATTTATCTAGATGACATATTAATTTTCTCTGAGGATGCTACAACTCATGTAACCCATGTACGTAATGTCTTACAAAGACTGACAGAGAACAAGCTGTTCGCCAAGCTAGAGAAGTGTGCCTTCGATTTAACTGAATTACATTTCCTGGGCTATAAGGTATCAACAGAAGGCATATCCATGGATCCTTCTAAGGTCCAGGCAATTCTCTCTTGACAACCCCCCTGAAATGTGAAAGATATACAAAGATTTCTAGGGTTTTGCAATTTTTACAGGTGGTTCATAAAAATCTTTAGTGACAGGGCTAGACCCCTCACACAGCTTTTGAAGAAAGGATCAAAATTCATTTGGGGGGAGAGGGAGCAAGCAGCATTCCGAGAATCCAAGCAATTCTTTGCATCCCAGCCACTGTTAAAACACCCTGATCCCACGAAGCAATTCATAATGCATTCAGATGCTTCCGATATTGCCATTGGGGCAGTGTTATTGCAATATACAAACAAAATTGAGAATACATTACTTCCTTGTGACTTTTTTTCACGCATGCTCTCACCAGCAGAGAGAAACTATGATGTTTTTAACAAGGAGTTGCTAGCAATTAAAGCAGCATTCCAAGAGTGGAGGCACCGGCTAGAAGGTGCAGCCTTTCCTGTGAAAGTTTGCACCGATCACAAGAATTTACAGCTTCTACAAAATGCCAGATCCCTCGTTGTTGTTGTTGTTGTTTATTCGTTTAGTCACTTCCGACTCTTCATGACTTCATGGACCAGCCCACACCAGAGCTTTCTGTCAGTCATCAACACCCCCAGCTCCCCCAGGGACAAGTCCGTCACCTCTAGAATATCATCCATCCATCTTGCCCTTGGTTGGCCCCTCTTCCTCTTGCCTTCCACTCTCCCTAGCATCAGCTGGCAGAAAGGTTAACACAGCTCTGGGCTGCATCGAAGAATCATTGTATGAAAGACGCATGAAGCAGAAGTGTGTCTTTTCATGGGGGTGGGACAGAAATATGATTGGTTGATTGATTGACTGATTGATTGATTAATAAGTAACTAAGTAAAGCCGCCCTTGTTTCCCTCTACTCAGTGATGGTGAGCCCACAGCTAGAGTAATGGGTATAGCTCTGAGAACCACAATTCCAGAAGGTTATCGACTGGTTGGTTCAGAGGAGGGTGGCAATCATGCAGCTGTAGAAGTGGATTGACTCACCTGCTTGCCAAGGATGGATTAATCTGGGGGGAAATTTGGGATGGCTGTGTCTGACAGCAAGGAAGGACAATGGTCTGCACTTGGAATCTATGGGGTTTCTGAATATGGGGTGGGGGAGTGGGGGGTTTGCAGGCATAAATCCTGGTGGTTCTGGTGAGATCTTGGTCTTGCTCTTTAAGGGTGCCAACTGCCTTGGAGGGGGCTGTGGTGCACCATCTCCCGGAGGGACCACAACTGTCCAGCTGCAAACCCTTCTTTCCTGGCCAAGGTGCTGCTTGGACAGAGCCACCCCTGCAAGGCAGTCGAAGAAGCCAGTTACTGAGGTGGCCTTCTGTATGGCTTCCCTCTGGCTTCTGGCTGGGTGAATCGTCAGGTCTCCTGCTGGATGACCTTCACTGGGAGAAGAACAGGCTGGGTGGGGCTACTCTGTTGTTTCTCCTGGATCACTCCCTGGCCTTTGACACCCCTGATCATGGGCTATTGTTGGGGTGGCTCACTTGGGGATTGGATGCATGGGCGACAGAGTCCCATTCTCCCCTGCCCGGCCATACTCTTAGCATGAGAATGAGAGTTTCTCTGTGGCCCACTTGGTTCTATCCTTTCCCCCCTGCAGCTCAATATCTCAATTAACCACTGGTGGCATGAGCCCCACGCCTGGCATGCTGAATTTCCTGGATTGAATGCAGCCCCCCATTGCAAGCTTTCTATCAAGTAATCAACTGATTGTCTGTGCATATTTATATTTGCCAATCCTCGGAGGCAGATGTTCCACCTGGTTTGTGAGCCAATATATCTACATCTAATTAGCAGATCACTTCAGCTTAGGGGAAGCAGCTTTATAATCATCTAAGAAAAAAGGAAGCCCCTTCAGTGCCATTCAGAGGACCCTAAAGTCCCAACACAAAGTCCAGCATCAAGCACAGAAAGATACCAAGAGGCCTCCCTTCTTAACAGCAACAAAATCCTAACCCTGAAGATGACTCTTGTGAATTGAGAGACTTTGCCTGATTCTACTTCATCTGAAATTGGGGCGGGGATGGGGAGCATTGCAGCTATGTCCCTCTCCACCACAGAAGAGGCTGAGAAGAGATACAGCCCACCAGGTCTTCTCAGGAGAGTGAATTTCAATGCCAGCCTGCACTGAAATGGCTTTCAGTCCTCTTGACTTCGTTCCATCGCAAAAAGGGGGGTGGGGCAGCAGATAGCCTCCTTCCACAGTTCTGGAATGCCAGGTCATGATTCCATTAAAAAGCCTCTTCCCATTTCCTAAATTTCTTCCTTCTTCTGCAAGTTGGACTATTCTCTAAAGCCACATATACAACCTGCCCTCTCCGGATAGAACATATATTGTCCTGGCAGCTTCGTCCTTTGCTTACACCTTGCACTGCCTTTTCTGACTGAATTCATAGCACATCTGGAGAACATCTCAGGAAAGGGGAAAAGGAAAACAGCCCCATATGTCCCACAGTTCTGGTTCTCACCTCGAGGTTCTCACTGGTTTCTCCCCTTCCGAAATTTATTGAGGATCTGTGTGCGGATCTGTTTGGTTTTGATGGTGTACACAATGGGATTCATTAGAGGAGGCAACAAAAGGTAGACGTTGGCAATAATAATGAAAACTATGGGGGAAGCATGCTTCCCATATTGGTGGATCATGCTGAGGCCAAGCATGGGGACATAGAAACCCAGAACAGCACAGAGGTGCGAAAAGCAAGTGTTCAACGTTTTGAAGCATTCCTCCTTGGAAAAAGCCCCCAGGACAGTCTTGAGGATCATGAAGTAGGAGAAGACAAGCAGCAGTGAATCCACCCCTGTGGATGAGAGCATAACCATTAACCCATAGACATTGCTGATCCTCCTGTCTGAGAGCCCCACTTTCAGAATGTCCTGGTGCAAGCAGAAGGAGTAGGACAGCACGCTTATCCTTCCATACTCTAGACGCTTTAGGAGGCAGGAAGCTGGAAACACAAGAAAAGCTGCCCGGATTGCAACTCCCACTCCAATCTTGATCACTGTCTCATTGGTCAAAACATTTCTGTATCTCAGGGGGTTCCTGATAGCCACCAAACGATCAAAGGCCATAGCCAGAAGAATGCCAGATTCCATAATGGAGAAAGTATGGATGAAGAACATCTGGACCAAGCAGGCATCAAAATGGATCACACGGTGGTTGACCCACAGGACGCTCAGCATGGTGGGCAAAGTGGCAAAGGATAAGCCCAGGTCTGAGAGCGCCAGCATGGAAAGGAAGTAGTACATGGGGGTGTGGAGAGATTGGTCCGTCTTGATGACAAAGAGGATGGTGCAGTTGCCTGTGATGGCCACGAGGTACATGCAGCAGATGGGGAGGGAAATCCAGGAGTGGTGTTTTTCTAGCCCAGGAAAGCCCGTCAGGAGGAAAACTGGGGAGCTGAATTCTGAGTGGTTGCTGAACATGGGGATAGTTCTGGCTTGTTTTGTTCACTGGGAAGAAAAAACACAAGAGGTTATTCAGATGGCCTCAGCATATCTTTGATGAAGCTGCACACCCATCAGGTGTTTGTTTTCATAGCTGCCGGACCTGCAGAAGTTGGTGTCCTGCTCCCAGATGTGTCAAATTTGCCATAATATGCACCCACTTGGGGAGATTTTCTGGGTTCCACTCCAACATGTCTGTTGGTGAACAGGTTGGGGAGGCTGAGATATATTCTTCTCGACTTACCTCCCTGTTTGACCTCATTACCAGCTTCTGCACAAAGAGGTTCACACACAGAGAGATCCAGATACAAAGAGAAATGCAGATTGCAGGAGATGTTTGCTTCCAACCCCCTTTCCAGAGTCCCCCCGCCCAGCGCCCCAGTCTTTACTGTTCTTTCTCTTCCCTCTGCTGATTAAAGCATTCACGAACCCACAACTTTCCTTCCTGGAGACCTTCAGCTCCAGCTCAGATGCACCAGTTTAGCTCACATTTTGGAAACAATAGTAGTAGCAGTGGAAAACTCACGTGGTCACTTGGAAGAATGCGGGTCTTTCGTCTCTCCTCTTCCCCAGGAGACGAATTCCTTATTCTGGACAGGCTCAGTGGTTCCTGCTGAATGTCCTTTCAGGACCTGCACTCAGATTTATTCTAATTCTACTGCTGCTCTACCTTTCATTACTTTGTGGGCGGGGAGGGCTGGTGGCAGTGGTGGCTGCTCCTGCTGCTGCTGGTAGTTGTCACCATCCAGGAGAAGAAGCCAATCCAGTCTCCAGCCCCATGCTTGAGGCCAACCTTCCTTGCTCCCTGCAAATGGGAGGATATTTATGGCCGACATTTCCTGCCCTCCTTCCCTGGGGACGGCTGGCTCAGCTGCTGCTCCATGGAGCTCCTTGCTCTTGGCTCCCCCGGGGCTTCCCCTGCACCTGTGGAGATAGATTGGGTGGAAGGGCAGGGATCCTGCAGGCCAGCTCATGCTGGGGACCTTGAGATCTGCCAGGGCTGGACCTCACACGGCAGTTGTTCTCGTCATCCGTCCTACATGTAACCTGCCTCTGCCAAGCCCCACCTCTCCACCCCTCCCTGTTGAAATCCCACTTCAGTTTAGCCACTCCATGAATCTGATCAAGTGAGCTGTGGTTCAGCAGAGTTTTGAATGCACACCTTGGTCTGAAAGGTTCCACCGGGCTCCTTCTGTGGCCTTGGGAGGGAAGGTGAGTGGACAGAGCCAAGGGGGGAGGGGTGCTCAGAGATGCCCAGTGCTAATGGGCCCAAGGGCACCCATTGCCTCTGCCAGGAGGATTTTTTTCCACTGAGTCTGGCCAAGGTACCCTCCTCACTTCCCAGTAGCCAAGGGTTGCTCATGCAGAACAGCCAAGGATCTTGCTTTCCTGACTTGATTGATTGATTGATTGATTAAAATGTATAAGGCTGCCCAAAATAAAACAGCCATTGTAAAATACACAGGACCTGCCACCTTAAGAGCAAGGCCTGAAGAAGAGACAAGACTTCAGGATCTTAAACGTGGCCATGGTGGGGCCTGAAACCTGAATGAAAGAGGTCCAGGTGATGAGATCTAGCGACTTTTGTAGCTGCAGCCCAACAACCTTCTCAGCAACCCTGAGAAGTTGGAAACTGGACACAAGTTGTCCAGTACCGATGTACAATTGTCCAGAGGAGGGGACATGCCCCTGCTTCCTTCAAGGTGACTCCTCCCCAATCCTTTCTAAAAGGGAGAGGTCAGTGACAACCCAATCCAAAACTCTCAGATTTAGTGGTGAGTGGGGACCTGTAGATCCACTAAAGGAAGAAGAGGAACTCCATGAAGATCATCTACTTAATGCAGGAAACTGAAGAGAAAGTGGGAGATCAACTGCCAACCAGAGGAAGATACAGACAGTTGGGGAAAGAGAATGATTTTCTTACCTCCAGCTAGGAAGTAGAAATACAATATAGAAGTAGCAAGACTTACAATTAGCTGACATGCTAGTCTTCCTGTTCCTGGTCAACTTTGCCAACAACAGGAAGCACTAAAAGTGTAGTAAAGCACTCACACACATACAACCCAAAATATGGATCTGTTACCCAGATGATTCCTTCATCACAATATAAAAGGAATAGAGAAGATACTTGAGACGATCAACAAAATCTTTAAAGGAATCAAATTTACAAGAAACGAAGAAAACAACCTACTCTTCCTGGATATTCTCATTAGCAAAGGAAGCAACGGTAGACTACAGACCCAGGTTTATTGAAAAACAACACACACTAGACAAATGCTTCACTACCAGAGCAACAGCCCAACTGTCCACAAGAGGAGCTGTGCAGGAGCATTATTCAGATGAGCAAAAGCACACTGCGGTAACCCAGAGTGCCAGAGAGAGGAAAGAGACCACCTATGCAGCATCTTCCAACACAACGGTTAATAACGCATCTTCATTCAGAAGTTCACTACATAACCGGCTGCAATGCAACCATCCCAACCCAGGAAAAGGGTACCGCTCCCAAGCATCAGAGGCGGCTCTGAGACAACCAGCAGACTACTGCAGCCTCTTGGCATCCCCACAGCAAACAAAACAAATCCCTCCAAAACACCCCAAGTAACCAAAGGGGAGGGGGGAGCAAAAGTCATCTGCAATATACAAGTTAAGGGCCGTAACAGGCCCTAGGTAGGGGAGACAGGTAAAAGATTGAGAGGTTGCATCCACAAGCATCCACTGGCAGTCAGAAGACATGCTGAAAATTCCCTAATCTCACAATGCCTAGATAAATTCAGCCACAATTTCAGCTGGGAAACTGTTGAATTTTAGCTTGAGCCTAATCCCAAAATGCTAGGGAATTCCTGGAAGCTTGGCATTCCAGTAAATCAGTCATTAACAGACCCACAGAGATAAACCCCACCCACATACCATCTAAAAGATACACCCATGACTCAAGGCAGGAAACCAACAGCCCAGAGCATATTCCCCCTAGCAGTGAACACCCAGAGAAGCAGAAAACGGCACCAGATAAGTAGGGAAGAAACCATGGCCCAATCAAGGAACCACCAAGGAGGAAACAAACCAGGCCCCACCAAGACTGGCTGGGCAAGCTCCTAAACAGCCAGCAGACCTCACTCTTCCTCGCACTGATGATGTTACCTAACCTGGTAACGACACACCTACAGGAAAACAGCCAAACTCAGGCGTGCAGTAGGGAAAATGCCCACTAGATAAAAAACAAAACATCTGGAGATAAATGCAACAAAGTTCCTTTATTCAGGTACATGACTACAGTGACCACTGGGCTCCCAGCCAAAGGTCCAAGAACCCAGGGTCTTCAAAGGGTAAACAGGGCTGGCAATGTACTCAGGAATGTCAAACAAGAGCTGGGTCAACGTTGGCAGCCAGTCCAAGGAAACACTTACACAGCGACCACACCTGAGCTAGACGTTGTTTTCTGCAAAGAGAGCAGAGGTAGCCAAGCCTCTTATATAGGCTGCAGCCAACTGTTAGTAATCAGAATGTTTACTCTGTTGCTTGGCAAATAACCTAATAGAATAATATAAACCTAATGAAATAACCTCTGTTCTGTTCTCTTTTCTACTTAGCCGTGACAGGCTCTACTCTCTTGCCTCTTCGTTTAACAACTGAATGAAGCCGCTGAGTGAGGTCATTCATTAACAGGTACACTGATGACACCCAGTTGTATACCCTGGGCCAATTAAGTGATGCTGCCAAGGTCCTTTCCCAATGACTGAAGGCTGTAAGGGTCGGGGGGGCGTGGGCAGGGGGAAACAGGCTCCAGATCTATCCTGGCAAAACTGGGTGGTTGGGGGTTTCAAGGCCCTGGCTCCAGAGATTTTCCATCTTTAACCCTGGGAGCAGGTTTCAGAGAGATGAAGAGGCAGCTGGGATAGACAACAGGCTGAGCCTGGTTATCACATTAACCCTTTCCTTGGCTGGATTCATGCAACATATTCAGCCCCACCAAAGGAGTGTTCAATAAACAGGAGTGCCATAAGATTCTATCCCAGGTCTTCCACTCTTCAATATTTTCATTAATGACTTAGATGAAGAGAGGGAGGAGATGCAGGTCAGGTTCATAGACGACAGAAAAGTAGGAGGGAGAGAATATTCAAAATGACTGGGTGGTTAGAGACGTAGACTGACAATAACAGAACAAACTTTAGCAAAGGTGAAGCCCACCACTTAGGAAGCACAGATCAAATGAGAAGGTGCAGGATTTGAAAGGATATGCAGAACTGGTATGCAGTCTCAGCCTGTGTCCACAGAAGTGGAGTCTCCAGATCCTTCTCTCCACTCTGTGTTGGTCAGTCCACACCTGCAATATTGCATCTGGTTCTGGGCATCAGCTTCTAGGAAGAACATTGACCAGCTGGAGCACATCCAGAGAAGAGCATCCAAGGTGATAAGAGGATGGATGCAAAAATGTATGAAGAAGTGGGGTGGTCTGTTTGGCTTAGGAAGGAGAAGGCTGTGGGGAGACATAACTGGGATGTCATGTAGAAGAAGGGAAAAGCTGATCCGAGCTGTTCCAGAGGACAGGGCAGGAGACAAGGAGTTTAATGGACAAGGAAGCAGATTTGGGGTTTATTATTTCATTTATTTATTTGTCTATCATTTCAATTTCGAGGCCACCCAACTCCATAGTGACTCTGGGCAGTTTATAGGAAAAAAATTAGAATTTACCTTGTTTAGAAAAAAGATGACTGATCAGACCAAACCCAAAGAACCAGTCAGCAAACAAGGAAGGAAAACTCAAACCAAAGAGCTCAAGCACCACCCTAAGCCAAGGAGCAGAAGAATGGGCCTCATGACGAAGTCCTCATGGTAAGAGCCGCTCAACAGTGGCTTAACCCTAACCTTTTGCTTTGTCCAGAACTTGGGCCTGGGGCCAAGGAGATACGTTGGGAACCAGAGTTTCTCAGGCAGGATTCTGAGGGTGTCAATAAGCAGCTACCTCTTGGTGCACTGCTCAGGAAGCATAAAGCAGGTTTTCTATTGAGCTGTGGGAAACGTGGGAAGAAGAGGTGCCAGAATTAGATCCAAGAGGCGATAAGGTAGGGCAACAACATGAACTGTCAGAAGCAGTCAGTCTACCTATTTACTGGATTCCTATCCCAACTGACTTCTAGGAGCTCAAGGCAGCGTACCTGGCGTGTCCCCAGAATAACACCCTGGCAAAGTACATTGGGCTGGGAAGACTGACTGGCCTAAGGTCAGCCTGTGAGCTTCCATGGAGGAGGTTGACTTTCATCCTGCACGGCTGGAAACGCTTCCATTCCCAGGTTGAGTAAGAACCTGTTGATGGCTTTGCCATGTCAGGTACCCAAGAGGGGCCAGCCAGGTTGAAGCTGGCTGAGGAGGGTGCAGAATGTTGGGTGGGGGGAATTGCTGAGTTGGGTCTCAGGTGGTCAAGCAAATGTGCTTGCCGCAAATGAGCTACCAAGGCAGGTTCAAAGGTTTGCTTTTGGCACATCACATCCTCCACGATGTGAGATCAGCTGATCACTGAGATGCTCAGGTTGACGGTGCCAGCCAGAGGTGCTCCCTCCCCCCAGTTAATATGGCTCCTCTTGAAGGCCTCACATCACCCTCCAGATAAACGGCCAACGGTTTTTTCCTTATGGGTCCCACCGCTTTCAGTTAGCCCTTAATGCTGTTTTTATTTATTGCTTATTATGCATTTTATATTTGTAAACCCTTCAAGATGCTTCAAGAGGTATAAAATAAGCTAACTCATAGGAAGAACTTTGGCTGTTCAGTGATGAGGAAGCAGCAAAGAAGGAGGGAGGTTGTAGAAGCCCCAGTGGGGCCCACAGGCCTACAGCAGTTGAGAGGCTGCCTGCGCAAGGCAGGGAGAGAGTGAGGGCAAAGCAGCTGCCCCCTCCCCTCCGGTCTCGCCAGAGGCCCAGCAGAGCGGCCCAAGAGGCTTCCTCAGACAGAGCCCCTGGGAAAGCTCTTAGCCAGGGAGATAATGCCTGCCTGCCTCTTGGGCTCAGCACTGGAGAGGACCCAGGGGAGCACCTTCTGCCGCAACCCCCCCCCCCCGGAGGTAGGGCAAGGAGCACACAATGCGGACATCGCTGTGGGGTAAGAGGTAGCTGTGACTTTCCTCTTGAGCCCTGGCTGTAAGAGCAGCTCTTCCCCGGCTCCCAGGGAGCAGGGCAGAAGGACGGTTGCCAGCCGAGCAGCTGCCCAGCCAAGGGACACGCCCCGAGCCTGGAGCTCCCCAGGCCTCTTCCACTCCTTCCTGCTGGGAGATTTTCTTCCTGAAGCTAAAGTCGCATCACATTTCTTTTCTTACAGAGGTTTTTTTTAGGCTGTTTTAAGCAACACGGAGGGGGGAAGCAAAGGAGTGGCCAGATAAGGAGAGAGAATTATAAACCCTAAGAAGAAGGTGTGGTGCCAGCAGGGAGGGCCCGGGTCTCTGAAGAACCAGCCTTTGACCCAGTGGTCCAGGCGATCCTGAAAGAGCTGCGGAGCTGTGAAGGCACATGTTCCCCCGCAAAGGACAGCACAATGGCCAGTTCACAGGGGAGTGGACAGTTGCATGGAGCTGTCTGAGAGCGGAACTGAGTGGCCTGTGGCCCAACACCCCTTGGCAGAAAACAGAGAATGCTCCTGTGTTTGGCTATGCCACGCTGCCACTCTTGCCGCCGCTCCTGCCTGCCCCAGATCCCTTCTCCTTTCCAAAGACTTCCATGCCAGCCCCACAAACTAATGGGCGAAAGGATCACCTCAAAGTGGCCTTGGCTCTTTCTAAGCTGCGCTGCTCAAAGACCAGGGAAATCTGCAGAGCCCTAGGAAATAGGGAGTTGTAGCATGAGGGAGCTCTGTGATCAGGATCCCACCTTTTAATACAATCATGAATAGCTACGGAAGGGAAGTTCTTCCTTGCTCCCAGGATCTTTTTCTGGACGCATGAATGCCCCCAGAGCTGCAGCTGGCCCTGTGGGAGGAGCGGAAGAGAGCAGACCTGAGCACCTTCTCTCCCTGTCAGGCCAAATGGCGAAGAGGCTGGGCCTACACGGCTTCTGGGTGGTGTCGAGAAAGCGAGAAAGTTCCCTTGTGGCCGTGGCCACAGCTGCCCCCCACCCCCACCGACTGCTGCTTTCTTCCCCTTGGACAAAGTACGTGAGGCACCCTGGTCCTGATCCGACCAGATGACCCACCCGGTCTAGCCTTCCCCCCCCCCCACCCCGCCACTTGCTTTCACAGCTCTTGAGCCGAGCCAGCAAATGACCCGCCTTTAGACAGGGAGGTAGGGGGCGTGACAGTTGTGGCCACCACGATCCAGCATTCCCCAATTCTGCTGGCAGGTTAGCTAAGACCTCCCTTCTTTCCATCCCTAACTTGAAGACTTGTATTACAGCCGTTTCCTCTTCCTCGGGGGAGGCACATTCAGACAAATGGCCCAGTGCTGACTTAAAAGAGAGCAACAGGCCTGACTGCCCTGGGGGTGCCAGGCTCCCCTTGGCTGGAAGGGTGAAGCAGAAGCCGGGTGGTCGGGGATGCTGGATGGGGGGGGGGGTTGAGCTAAATGACCCCCCAAATCCTGTCCAGCTCTCCCATTCTGTGCTCTTCTGGACTCAGCAGCTCCGACCTCTGGGCACCTTAGGAACAGGTGATCCCTGATAGAGAGGGCAGAATTGTTCACTGTTCTTCCAGAAGACAGGACAAGAAACAAGAGGCTTAAATGACAAGGAAACGGATTTAGGTGGACATCCAAAAAAGCTTTCTCATGCTAAAACTGTTCCGTAAGAGACTAGACTGCCTCAAGAGGTGGTAGATGGACAGCCATCCATTGCAGCAGAAGCTATAGCAGTGGATGGACTAGAGGACGACTTTGGACCCCACCCAAACTCTCCCCAACTCCTACATTTGAGACAACTGGAGAAGCACCAGCAGAGCTGGTTCTGGCTTCTTTCCCTTTCAGTGAGGAAGCAAAATTCTCCACTGGCCAGTGTCATGAGTGCCGTTGAGCTAAAGTCATCAGCGCAATGGCACTCATGACAATGACAAGGAAATAAGTGAAGGGGCACAAGTTAAGTAGCCATCAACCCACAACGACTAACGGCTAACAAACAATAGCTAAACGAATCACGGAGCCACCCAAGCCATCAGCGGCAATACAACGGGGATCGCCCAGCTGAAAGCAATCAGCAGAAGAATGGAAACCTGAGGATGGGCGATCCTGGAAACCCTCAACCAATGGCAGGGCAACGCATGGGACAAAGGGGGGTGACGTAACCGTGAGCGAGGGGGCGCTGACCGGCGCGGGGTATTTAAACCCCGCACCGGCGCGCTCCTGTCACTCTCAGCTTTTTTCTACCAACGTTGTACCTGCCCTGAAATAAACCAGAACCTGATTTGCAAACCAGCGTCTGAACGTTATTCAGAGGTAGGCAGCGCATGACATAAAGCTGAGAGTCATAAACTCAGCCTCGCCGAGCCCCACCGGACGACAACGAGCCACGGGAGGAGTAGACGGCGAGAAGACCAGCAAGATGAGGCCGGAACGGCGCGGGCAAGGAGGGCGAGCCGCGCGGCAAGAGACAGAGGAGGACCGACCGAGGCCAGAGGCACCGCGGACTCCCGGAGCCATGGACGCCCACCCCACCCGACCCGAGCCTCAGCTCCAACCCCAAGGGGAGATGGCGACGGAGGCAACCCGACCGCGGGAGGGAGCAGCATGACTTCCGAAACCAGCGGAGGACCCCGCGCCCCACATCGCACCCCAGCAACGGGCGTGGAGCGACAGCCCCACGGTGCTCAACACGGAGGAGGACGACGGAGACACCCATCAGACGGAGGAGGAAGCGGACCCGCGGTGGAGGGACGATGAACCCCACCGGCAACCCACCCCCGAGGACGCGCCAACGGAACCGGCCCCAGCGGCGGCGCGGGCTGTGGACGAGGAGGCACGAGCTGAACTCGCGGCCATGCGGGCTCAGCTGACGGAACTCCGGACCATGCTCCAGGCGCTTCTGCCCCCCGCGCCACCCAACGACGTCCCCGCACAAGCCCACACCCCGAGCGAAGCACCGAACCCACACGGGCCAGCGGAGAGCCAGCAGACGGCACAGGCGGCCGACACCACACCCCGGGAAGCGAGAGGCGGGGCCGCGCAAAACGCCCGGGCCCCAAAGGACTTCCCCATCTTCTTCGATGGGACCCCCTCAAAACTCTCGTTTTTCGTTACCAACGCTAGGGAGTTCATGGGGAGGCACGGACACTCCTATGACTCCGAGGCCGACAAGATCGCCGCCGTGGCGATCAAACTCCAAGACAGGGCGGCGGACTGGTACGTCCAACTGTACGAGTCCAGCTCCCCCGCCCTCGCCACCTTCCCTGCTTTCATCAAAGAGATGAAAAACTACTTCGAAGACCCCCTAGCTAAAGTACGGGCGAAAAGCGCACTCCAGAGACTTAAACAGGGCACACGCACGGTCCCTGACTACGCCCTGGAGTTCAAAGCCCTCGCGGGAAAGGTCTGCGACTGGTCTGAGACCACCCTGCTGGAAATCTTCAAAAGGGGGCTCAACCGCGACGTTCTCCAATGGGCCCTCTACCGCGACGACCCAGAAACGTTACACGGGTGGATCCACCTCGCGGGGAAAGCCGAACACGCGCACCGCACCTTCCTTATGACAACCACGGAAGACACAAACTACGTCGGGAAAAAGGTACCCGCACCACACGGGGGGATGGCCGGCCCCATATACCCAAAAAAGAAGTTCAACCGGGAGCCCTGCAGGAGGTGTGGCAAATTAGGGCACAAGACGGCGGATTGCTTCGCCAACCGACCGCCGACCAGCGCGCCCAAGCCCGCCCCGAAAATTAGCCCCAAACCACCCAACCCGGGGCCGCCCCCTCACCGCCGAATGACCGTGGCCACAGCGACACCGGAAGAGGGCTGGGACGCTTACTGGGGAGAAGAGGACAATACCGACCCCGACCAGCCGGCGGGAAATGCTCCCCGCTTGCCCTGAGACGCGTGGCGAGGCAGGCGGTGGGACAGCAACGCGGACCACCTCAACGAAACGACAAAAGCTCCGTAATATTGGCAGCAATTCAACTCTCTGCCGGCAACGGAGCCACCACGGCCGCGGCACTAGTGGACTCGGGGTGCTCAAAAAACCTCATCCACCCCGACCTAGTCACCAAACTCGACCTCCGCTGCTTCCCCCTCCCCACGCCGCTGGCATTCCATCAGCTGGACGGCTCTACAGCGGGAGGGAAACCAGCCACGCTACAAACCGAGCCGGTCACCCTGCAAATGGGCACTCACACCGAGCGCACATCGTTCGTAGTCACGCACATCGGACGGCCCATTGCAGTCCTGGGGATGCCATGGCTCGCGAAAAACAACCCGCGGATCAACTGGGCGACCCGCACCTTCACATTCGGCGACGGCGAGTATCGAGCACCAGTACCAGCTGGCAAAAGCAACCCCACGGTAGGACGAGCGGAGGCGACCACACAAGACAACGCCGCTACCACAGCAGACCTACCAGAACAATACGCCGACTTCTCCGAGGTCTTCGGAGAGGCAGAGGCAGACCAACTACCCCCCCACCGCAAGACGGATTGCCGGATCGACCTACTGCCCGACGTCCCCCTACCTAGACCAAAGATCTATTCGATGACCCCGAAGGAGATGGCAACCCTCCGGGAGTTCATCGATAAAAACCTAGACAGGGGATTCATAGAGCCAGCATGCTCACCGGTCGGAGCCCCCGTCTTATTCCGGGAGAAGAAAGACGGGACCCTACGGCTCTGCACCGACTACCGGGGCCTAAACGCGGCTTCCCTGTCCAACAAATACCCCTTACCCCTGGTGAAGGACATGCTCGCCCACCTGTCCACGGGCAAAGTCTTTTCCAAATTGGACCTTCGCGAGGCGTACTATCGCATCCGAATCAGGGAGGGGGACGAATGGAAGACGGCGTTTAACTGCCCCCTAGGCGCTTTCCAGTACAAGGTACTGCCCTTCGGACTCGCGGGGGCCCCTGGGGTGTTCATGCAGCTCATCAATGAGGTACTGCATGAACATCTGTTTAAAGGGGTCCTGGTCTACATCGACGACGTCCTCATTTACACAAAAACACACAAGGAACACGTAACCTTAGTCAGGCAAGTCCTCGACAAGCTCAGAAGGGTGCAGCTCTATGCAAAGCCTACAAAGTGCGAGTTTCACAAAGAGCGCCTAGACTATTTGGGGTATCGAATCTCCGGGGACGGCATCGAAATGGACCCCGCAAAAGTCGAAGCGGTGCTAAACTGGGAGCGGCCCCGCAACAGACGGCAACTACAGAGCTTCCTGGGATTCGCGAATTTCTACAGGTCCTTCGCCCGGGGGTTCGCTGAGATAGCCCTCCCCTTAACGGACCTCCTCAAAACCAAAGGGGTGGGGGACACCCGACGCGCCAAGAACCCAGGCACAGTGCTGAATTGGACTCCCGCGTGCCAGACCGCATTCGACAAGCTGAAAGCGCTGTTCACGACGGAGCCAATCCTCGCGCACCCGGACCCAGAACGGCCGTTCGTGGTCCAAGCCGACGCCTCAGACTTCTCCCTGGGAGCCATCCTGCTACAAAAAGACTCCACGGGGCTCCTGAAACCATGCGCCTACCTGTCAAGGAAGTTCTCCGAGACAGAGAGGCGATGGCACGTCTGGGAGAAAGAAGCCTTCGCGGTGAAATCGGCACTAGAGACATGGCGTCACCTACTCGAGGGAGCCACCCAACCATTCGAGGTCTGGACGGACCACCGGAACCTCGAGGCCCTACGAACGCCTAGACGCCTTAGCCCAAAACAGGTCCGATGGGCCCAATTCTTCAGCCGCTTTGATTTCCAGCTGAAGTTCATGCCGGGCAAGAAGAACTTCCTGGCCGACGCCCTCTCCCGGCTGCCCCAAGACGAAGAGCCCGCCCCAGACACCATTGGGACGGTCCTATCCGCCTCGCAACTGGGGATGGCCGTGACCACCCGAAGCGGCGCACGGAGGCAGCTCGACGCTACGGCGCAGCCGACGGCGGGACAACCGGCGACGGAAAGAAGCCAACCGCAACTACCAGGGGGAATGCGCACGGACCTCGCCGCCACCCTCAAAACCGACCCCTGGTTCCTGGCAAACCCCGACAAGGTAACGATGGCGCAAGACCTGGCATGGGGGGAAGGCAGAATCTACGTCCCGGACTCGCAACGCCAGGCGATCTTGCATAGGTCACACGACGCCAAGCAAGCGGGACACTTTGGGTTCCTCAAGACCCTACACCTAACACGGCGCCAATTCTGGTGGCCCGCGCTCAGGCGAGACGTAAAAACCTACGTGGCGTCCTGCCCAACGTGCGCTAGGGCCAAACGGGCACCAGGCAAACCCGCGGGGCTATTGCAACGGGTGGCAGAACCCTCCCGCCCATGGGAGGAAATCTCTATGGATTTTATAGTGGACCTCCCACCCAGCCAGAAGAAAACGGCCATTTGGGTGGTGAAGGACTACTTCTCAAAGCAGGCCCACTTCATCCCCTGCACGTCGGTCCCATCCTCACAACAACTAGCCAAACTCTTCCTCATCCACGTGTACAGGCTACACGGATGTCCCGCACGTGTGGTGACCGACAGGGGCACACAGTTCACCTCCAAATTCTGGCGGGCCTTCCTGAAGCTGACGGGGACCCAACAGGCCCTATCTACGGCTTGGCATCCGCAGACGGACGGAGCCACTGAGGTTCTTAATGCCACCTTAGAGCAATTTATACGATCATATACGAACTACCACCAAGACGACTGGGCTGAACTGCTCCCGTTCGCCGAAGTCGCATACAACAACGCCGTCCACACGAGCACGGGGAAAACCCCGTTCGAAGTAGTCTCGGGGCGCGACTTCGTCCCCATACCGGAGCTACCTCAACCCCCGGAACCCCAGGTGGACGCCAGCGACTGGGGACGGAAGATCGCGGAAGCATGGCCAGTAATCACGGCGGCGCTGAAGGAGGCACAGGCTGCTTACAAAGAGCAGGCCGACAAGCACCGGCGCCAACAACCGACGTTCCAGGCGGGGGATATGGCCTATCTCTCCACCAAGTTCCTAAAGTCAACCCAACCCTCGAAAAAACTGGGGCCTAAGTACATCGGGCCGTTCCGAGTCACGCAAATAGTGAACCCGGTAGCAATACGCCTGGACCTGCCACACAACCTCCTAAAACCGGCAACCACCTCCCGATGGCACCCAAGCACGCCACAGCCCGCACCGCTAATGATCGACGGGCAACACCACTTCGAGATCAGGGACATCCTCGACTCCCGCAAGCAACGAGGAACTCTACACTATCTGGTCAGGTGGAAACACTTCCCCCACCCGGAATGGGTGGCGGCGCACAACGTTAACGCGCCTGACCTGACCAGAGCATTTCACCGGGCATACCCTGACAAACCGCAATCAAGGTCAGCAAAACCAACCCCCCCCCGCAGGCCCCCCCCGCCTCCCGTGCCCCAAGGGAAAGGGCCCCCCCCAAGCCCGCGACTTGGGTGGACCTTCCCCCCCCCGGGACTCACTCCCCCCGCCCCGGGCCCACGGGGTGGTGACAAACGATCGCCAGCACCCTCCCCCCGCCCCCCGGCCGCGGGGGAGTGGCAAGCAAGTCAACAGGGCAACCTGGGGGCAACGCCCAGGAGACACAACAAAGGCGACGCACTCTAAATAAGAAAAGAAGGGCCCTACCTGGAGCTGAGCAGCACCCGACCAGCCACGCCTCTCGCCTCGCCGAACTGAGCCAAACAAACAGGGTGTGGTTGGAGCATGCGCACGCCAGGTCAGAACCCGAGCATGCGCACCATGGACACACCCTGGGAAGGCACGTGGTAGAGGGAGGAGCAAAGGGAGGGGCGACAACTACTCCGGCGGGAACTTTGAAAAAAAAAAAAAAATTTGGCGTTTTGACAGCTCCACGGGGAAAACCAAGAAAACCGGGGGAGAACACTATTCGAAAAGGGGGCAGTATGTCATGAGTGCCGTTGAGCTAAAGTCATCAGCGCAATGGCACTCATGACAATGACAAGGAAATAAGTGAAGGGGCACAAGTTAAGTAGCCATCAACCCACAACGACTAACGGCTAACAAACAATAGCTAAACGAATCACGGAGCCACCCAAGCCATCAGCGGCAATACAACGGGGATCGCCCAGCTGAAAGCAATCAGCAGAAGAATGGAAACCTGAGGATGGGCGATCCTGGAAACCCTCAACCAATGGCAGGGCAACGCATGGGACAAAGGGGGGTGACGTAACCGTGAGCGAGGGGGCGCTGACCGGCGCGGGGTATTTAAACCCCGCACCGGCGCGCTCCTGTCACTCTCAGCTTTTTTCTACCAACGTTGTACCTGCCCTGAAATAAACCAGAACCTGATTTGCAAACCAGCGTCTGAACGTTATTCAGAGGTAGGCAGCGCATGACAGCCAGCATGGTGGACAAGAACAGCAGCCATGCCCGCCCTTTGGCCTTTACCCTGCTGGGCATCCCAGCTCTAGCAGCTGCTTGTCGCTGGCTATCCATCCCGTTGAGCTCCATTTACATGGTCTCTCTGCTGGGGAACAGCCCGATCCTCTGGGTCATAAGCAGGGAGGCTGCCCTACGCAAGCCTATGTTCTTGTTCCTTTCCATGTTGGCTGCCACAGATCTGCTTCTGGCTAGCTTGGTGGCACTCCAGCTGCTCAGAATTCTCTGGTTTGATGCCAGGGAGATTGGCTTTGGTGTCTGCCTGGCCCAAATGTTCTCTGTGCACTTTTTTCGGCCATGGAGTCAGGGACGTTGATGGCCATGGCCCTGGACTGGTACCTGGCTATCTGCTGGCCCTTGGGTACAGCTCCATCCTCACCAGTGGCCGGGTGACCAAGGCTGAACTGGTGCTGGTGCTTTGTGGAGTGGCCATCATGGGCCCCTGCCCTCTGCTGGTGCACAGGCTGACCTTCTGTGGCTCAAGGGTCATTGTCCATTCTTACTGTGACCATATGGCTGTGATGAAGCTGGCCTGTGCCAGCCCCACTGTGGACAGTGTGTATGGCTTGGTCCTCATCCTCCTGGTTGGGGGCTCAGATATGCTGAGCATTGGGATGTCCTACGATCTGATCCGCAGGACCATCCTGCACCTCCCCTCCCAGCAGGCCCAGCTCAAGGCCTTCAGCACCTGCAGTGCCCATGTTTGCGTCATTCTGATCTTCTATACCCCAGGTTTGGTTTCACTCCTGATCCACCGTTGCAGACACAGTGTGCCTCCTTTAGTTCATGTCCTCCTTTCCAATCTCTACATGCTGCTGCCCACAATGCTCAACCCCATTATCTATGGGGTCAGGACCAAGAGCATCCGAGACCGCTTGCTGCAGGCCTACCACTGGTGGTACAGATGGCCTTTCAAGCGCATGGCTCCAGAGTTCTGACTAGCCCACAGATCTCTTGCTGGAGTGACAGTTAAGACTCAGAGAAGGGGAACCTTGATCTAATTGCAGGCTAGATCCTGCTGGATTAAAGCTTACAGGATCCCTGTAGCACAATTGCTTTTGCAGAGAGATGGCCTCAGAGGGACAGTGCCTCAACTTATTGTACCCTTTTCAGGCTTTCGAGCAAATGTTTTGCACCTGGATCAGGTTTGTTCTACACCCAGTAAAATAGATGCAAAATGCTGAGTTGGGATGCTTGGGTGTTTAGATTTGACTGAGCAGAAGAGGCTACTTGGAGTCGTATCAGTAAAAAAGAAGGGTGTGATTCTCATTTTCTTTTGCTCATCTTGCTTTCTTCTGATTTCAGTTTAACTGCATCAGGGCAAAAGAGATGTCTTACCATATCACTGCAGAGAGAGCCAGGGTCACAACAAGCATACACACACACACACACACACCGCTTTTCTCCCTCCTTGGCCTCATCCAGCAGGGCAATTTTATGTTCCTAATGCCACAGAAATAGGCTGACACAAAACAAAGAGAAAGACTTTCAGAATTGTAGAATTGAAGGGACCTTAGAGGTAATCTGATCCAGCCTATGAATCCACTGTACAGTACAGTACAGAATCCACTAGGAGAATCTCTGACAGATGTGTTGGAGATGTGAATCCAGCACCACAGGCTCTTCAGCGCCTCATGACCGATTGACCACAAGGGGGCAGTGGTGTATCTTCAAGAGTCAGAAGTTGGGTGGGCACTCTATTACTGGTGTTCTGTTTCTTTCCCTGCTCCTATTTAACATCTACATGACACTGTTGGAGAAGGCCATCCCCAACATGAGGTCCAGTATCACCAATTTACTGACGATTCCATCTGAACTCCTGGCTGAATAGACAATGCAGTCGAGGATGGGAAGGAAAAGGCTTGGTTTCAGCAATAACATGAGGGAGGGGCTGTGTACTCAGGGTCTGTCCATTTCCAGGGATTCTTCAGCTTTATTTCCTGATGGAGGTAGACTTCCTGGGTAGAACCTGTGCATAATTTTGGAGCCCCCCTGGACTCCCAGATTTTGTTTGGTAAGCAAGGGGCACCAGTTGCCAGGAGGGCCTTTGCACAGATTCATCTGATATGCCAAATTCAGTTTTCTTTGGATCAGGAGGTTGTTCTTACACTCATTCATGTCTTAGTCACCTCTTGTTTGGACTGCACAAGGCACACTACACGGGACTCCCTTTGAATTCCAGTCAAGAGCTCCAGTTGGTCCAGAATACAGCAGTGCGGGTGACATGGGCGTATCCTGTTCAATCGTCTACTTCCATCGAGCCCCAGGGCAGGGGGATTTGTGATCTGGCTTTGGACCAATCTTCATTGTGGTTGACCTACTTTCTGTAGATTGTGTAATTGCTCTGTTCTATCCCCGGTAGCATGATTAATATTTTTACCGTTATTACCCTTGTTTGATTTGTATCTATTATATGCGGGAATCTATTTATTATAAAGACTTGTACCTAATATGTTTAAAATATACATAAATAAATATATAATAAAATGGAGTGTTATGATTTTCCTCTGCGTCCTCTCTTTGTCTATCACTCTACCTGCTCTTTGTTAAGAGATTTTTTATCGGTTTATCTTCATTCTGCGTCTCTTCCTGGTAGGGCGTAGTTGTGTAGGTGCTGGGCTTTGCCTATTCTATAATGTATTTCCTGTAAATAAATATTTATGTTATATTTGTAAAGTCTGCCACACTCGTCATCGTTCAGGCCACATTCCTGCTCCTAGACACACTGACATGCACCCACAGAACACTTCAGTAAGAATATCGCCTAGTTCTGGTCCTTGCCTCTGGGACAGTAGAGCATAAATCCACCCCATCTTCTGCTTTGAGGAAAGGGCTTGACTAGAAGACCCCATAGGTAAAGACCAATGGTTCTGTGTGTCAGCCCTTCATATCTCCCCTCCATCATCTTTTCTATAGCCTGAACAAACCCAGATGCTTTACCCGTTCCTCTTAGGGCTTTCGAGACCCTTCACTATCTTGGCAGTCTTCCTCTGAACTCACTCCAATTTATCACTGAACTTTCTGAACTATGATGTCCAGAACTGAAGACAGCACTCCAAATGGGATAAGACCAGGAAGAGATGATTGGAACAACAATGTCCTGTGATCTAGATGTTATGCTCTTGTCCATGTATCCCAAGATCGCAGTGCAACATAGCCAACTCCTGTTTAACTCCCAAAGCTTTTCTGCAAGTCAGGTCTCTCCCATTCATAAATCTGGATCATTGCCTGTAACCATGAACCTGACACCCCTCCCTCTGCCAAGGGACTTAAACCAATCATGAAGCAGGTAGGGTAAGGTTTGACCAAAAGTGAACCCCAGGCTTGGCATTCCTGAGCCCTTATTCTGAGTGCTGAAGACTGAGCTGGATTCCCCATTGTGCTGGCAGGATCATCACAGAGGTGTAGCTCTCTGTTGACATAACAGTGAACAAAGTTCACATTTTGTGGCTGGCTACACTAGGCTGAGAGCTGGGAAGGTAATGAACTCCAACAATCTTTGCCTTGGCACCTAAAAGTGCTCAGAAAGGCAGACAGATCAATAGGAATAAGATCTCTCTGGCCAGCTGCTCATGTCAGCTTGAAAGAGCCCATTCCACCACCCTAACCCCACCTCACCCCCAGTTTTCTCCAGCTGCAGCCTTGTAGATAATCTGCAAGTTCTGCAGAAATAGGAGAAAAACTCTCAGATCTGCAACACACAACCTCTGGTCAACATGAGGCTTTCTGATCTGATTTGCAAATCAGCCTCAATGGAGTGATTCATTGGAAGCTTTGTTAAATTGAAGCAACCCTTTGAAGTTTGCCCATCCCAAGACAAAGCTCTGTGCCCTCTTAGTTGACTGTTGAATCCTTTGGGGTGGCTTGTCTCTGGCACCAGGAATGGAGCTTGAGCAGCTCAGAAGACAAGCCACCGGAAGTGCTGAAATGAAGGGCCTCAAATACCCTTTGGGCCTGCTGGGAGATCCACATGTCCTGCAGTGAGTACTTGGGTCCTCCTCCACACATCAGGGAAGGGTTAAATGAAGAGATTCTTAGCCAGACTGCTGTGACTGACGTCCTCTGACCTCTTTCGCCTCTGAATGCTTTTCCTGGCCTCGGACTGGCCTGAAGCATTCTTGCCCTTGGGATGGCCAGCTGCTGGCTGGTGGAAGGGCATCCTCATTTGAATGAGCTGCCCAGGTGATGTCTGGGACAGAACAAGGCACCTTTGGGGCGGGGGGGGGGGTCTCCAGTGCTCAGTCAATCCTGATTGGTCTAAAAGAGTGTCTTCTCCCCTGCCTTTTTACCAGAGGAATTCAGGCCGCCCTCTTTTGCCGATAAACCAAAGGCTCCTGGGTCAGTGTCTGGAGGCAGTACCAGTGCAACCCCCCCACCACCCGAGGTTAAAGTACAACTGAAGCCAGATACTTTTCTTTTGGGAAAATGGGCAGGCAACTAGAAAAAACTCACGGAAATTTGTTTTTATGTGACAACTGCAAAGAGACTATTGTGGAAAGGCGCAGCACTACCCAGAACGGAGGAATGGTTGGTGAAGATGATGGAACTTGCTGAGATGGCTAAAATTAATGTCCTTAATTAGAGAAAAGACAATAGCTACATTTATGACTGACTGGAAACCCCTTATAGACTTTTTGCATGAAACAGAAAAAAATGCACTTATGACTTGTGCTTTTGATGATCGGGGGAAAACGTTGTTGTTGTTAGTTGCCATCGAGTCACTTACGACTCATGGCCACCCTATGTATAACAGAACGAAATGCTGTTCGGTCGTGCGCCATGTGCCTGACTGTTCCAATGTTTGCATCCATTGTTGCTGTGATTGTATGAATCCATCGCTTTGAAGGTCTTCCTCTTTTCCGCTGGCCCTCAACTTTACTGAACATGATGTCCTTTCAAGTGATTGGTCTTTCCTGATGATGTGCCCAACGTATGAGAGTCTGAGCCTAGTTATCTTCGCCTCTAGGGAACATTCTGGTTGTATTTCTTCTAAAACGGATTTGTTTGTTCTTCTGGCAGTCCATGGTATTTTCAATAATCTTCGCCAACACCACAATTCGAATGTATCAATTCTTCTTCTATCTTCCTTTTTTAATGTCCAACTTTCACAGGCATATGTGGCAATTGAGAAGACCATGGTGTGAGTCAGACACAGCTTTGTTTTTAAGTTGATGTCTTTACTTCTGAAAACTTTAGATAGGTCTTTGATGGCAGATTTTCCCAGCACGATATGTCCTTTGATTTCTTGATTGCTACTTCCCTTGGCATTGATCGTTGATTTGAGTAGAATGAAATCATTGATGACTTCAATTTCTTCTCCATTTATTGTGACATTGTTTGTTAGTCTGTTTGTGAGTATCTTCATCTTTCTCACATTCAGGTGTAGTCCGTATTGCTGACTACAATCTTTGATCTTCATCAGCAAGTACTTGAAGTCCTCTTCACTTCCAGCAAGCAAAGTTGTATCATCTGCATATCGCAGGTTGTTAATGAGTCTTCCACCAATTCTGATACTCCATTCTTCTTCGTAGATTCCTGCTTCTCGAATTATTTGTTCAGCATGCACATTGAGTAAGTAGGGTGAAAGTATACAACCTTGCCACACCTTTTCCAATTTTGAACCACTCGGTGTCACCGTTTTCTGTTCTAATGACTGCCTCTTGATCCATGTACAGGTTCCGCATGAGTACAATTAGGTACTCTGGAATTCCCATTCTTCGTAACATAAGCCATAACTTGTTGTGGTCCACACAGTCAAACGCCTTTGCGTAATCACTGAAACAGAGGTAAACATCTTTCCGGTATTCTTTACATTCAGCCAAGATCCATCTGACATCAGCAGTGATATCTCTCGTACCGCGTCCTCTTCTAATTCCAGCCTGGACTTCTGGTAGTTCTCTGTCGATGTAAGGCTGCAAACGTTGAATTATTTTCAGCAAAATTTTGCTAGCATGTGAAATTAATGAAATTGTTTGATAATTTCCATATTCTGTTTAATCTCCTATCTTTGGACTGGGCATGGATACGGATCTCCTCCAGTCAGTTGGCCAGGTTGTTGTCTTCCAAACTTCTTGACATAGAAGAGTAAGGGCTTAATAGAAAAAAAAAGTGAACTTTTTTTGTAATCATAAAGTAAGAGATAATTTGCTGCAGAGAACATTGGAAGCTTCTTTCTGTTTCTTTTTATTCTTTCTCACTGCATTTTTTCTTTTTCTTTTTTCTTCCTGTCTTTTTTTCCTTTGTTCTCTCTATTTTGTATTAGTTGATGTTAGTTTTTATGTTCTCTTTAAAACTTTTAATAAAATTCATTAAAAACAAACCAACCCCCACTACCCACCTCTTTCCCCAGCCTCTTCTGGGCTCAGAGTGCCATTTTCCACCCATGAGAGAGCTGTGTGTTTGTGACTCTATGGGCCACAAGGGGAAAAGCAGCCGCCAGCAGAGAATGTCTTATGAGCAGTGCTCATGGCCACCAGCACCCACACGGGCCACCAACAAGCTCTCTGCCACATCAGCAGTGGCTGGCGCCCTGCCCAGCTCCTCTGCCTGGCCTGCTTTGCACTTGCCTCTCTTTTGGAAGGGGGGGTGGCATCAGGGCCAGCGGGTACCCCCTGTGACACCACAGCCCAGGGCAGAGGCAAGCATGACATCCAAGGATCTGGGAGTTTCCTGGGCTGGAACAGCTCCCTGCCAGATGGACTGGGCGATGCAGAATCGGAGGAAGCCATGGCTGCTTGAGGTGAGAGGCTTCCCCATCATCAGGTGCCAATGGCCTGAGCCTGCTTGGTCCAGGCATCATTTGGGATTTGCAAGGAAAAGATCCAACTGGGAAAGGGGTGGTGGGAACAAATCCAAAAGGGCCTTTTTGAAGGAATCCATGGGGTTCTGCAAAGTTCTCCTATCAGCTGCCCTGCAGGCAGCTTTGCCATTTTGCCCTCTGCAGAGATGCAGGACATGAAGAGAAGCTTGGCCAGTCATCCTGGGGCAGCCTTGCAGGGAACATGTGGTTTGCAGTTACTACAAACTGGGGCTTCCCAAAGGGCCAATTTGGCCCTTTACACTCTAAATTATTAAACAAGCTTCTATGTTCTGGAAGTACAAAATGAGGCTGCCATTAATAACCAATCAAACAATTTGTTACCTGTGTTTGAAGATGAATGGTGCAAAGGCAATCAAGGAATAAGCAGTTGACTTATTGGGGAGAGAGCTAGTTTAATGTTGTGGTTAAGGCGCCAGCCCAGAAACCGGGAGACTGTGAGTTCTAGTCCTGCCTTAGTGTCATGAGTGCCGATGAGCTGAAGACATCAGCACATCGGCACACATGACAAAGACAAGGAAGCAGAAGGAAGGGACACAAAATAAGCATAGCACGCAAAGCCATCACGACACAAAGAGAAGGAAAAGAAGACAAAGACAAGGCGGATCATGAGGCACACCCAAGCTATTAGCAGGAGCGCCACGGAGATCGCCCAGCGGACAGCAATCATCGGCTGAAGGAGGAGACCGATGATGGGCGATCCCGGGGCACCCGCAGGGGCCCCGCAACCCTACACCTACCGGCACGAAAGGATGCAGGACAAAGGGCGGGTGACGTATCCTAAGGAGAGGGGGCGCTGACCGGCGCGGGGTATTTAAACCCCGCACCGATGCGCTCCCTTCACTCTCGGCTTTTTTCCACAACTGACACTACGTGATGAATAAAACAGAACCTGTTTCAACCGAACCAGTGTCTGTGCTTTACTCAGCGGTAGGCAGTGCATGACACTTAGGTGCAAAGCCAGTTGGGAGACATTGGGCCAGTCCCTCTCTCTCAGCCTTCAGAAGAAGGCAATGGCAAGCCACTTCCAAAATCTTGCCAAGAAAACTGCTGGGACTTGTCCAGGCAGTTGCCAGGAGTTAACGCTGACTTGAAGGCACCAGAAAAAAAAAATCATGGGGAAGATACCATAAAGAATAAAGGTAAGATACAAAGGAAATTCCTTTCTTTTGTACAGATTTCTGGTCCTTGAAGGTCAACATTAGAGGGATTGTCCACAGCTGAAAGGGGAAGAAAACAGGGTCCTTTGGCTGGGCCAGTTCAGTGTGCTCCTGAAACTCTGGTTCCCCTGGGCCTGGGGACTCAGACAAATCCCAAGGTGAGCAGGGGTACATACAGCACCCTTTGCTGGATTCTGGATCCAGATGCCCAGGCAAAGCTCTCTGGCTCTGCCAGGCTGTGAAACCAACTCAGCCTGGTTGCTTCAGGGGCCCAGAAGGCCAGCTTCCAACGCAAAGAAGGCCTCATTCCGGAGGGCTTTGGCTCCACTTCTGGAAGGGCTGGCAACCTCCAAGTCCACAGAGGATGCCCCTTGCTGGGAAGGGCAGGGTAGGGTGGGAGTTCTGGCTCCAGAGGAATCAACGTGGTTTCTTGTTGGGATCAGCAAAACGGCTGAGGAAGGGGCAAGCTCGGGGCTGGCTAGGACATCAGCTATCCATACAGATGAAATAAAGAGCCATGCTGAGCTCCACCTCAAGCCAGAGGGGTGGGGTGGCCCTTTTTATTTCACGACAGAGATTTCTGCTGTGGAATCCAACACAGGACCCAAAGCAAATCATCAAGGCTTCCAGGGCCGCAACTGGGGGGGGCAAGCAGGGCATGTGCCCCGGGTGCTGCACTGGGGAGGTGCCAAAATGGGCGCAGAATCCATGTTTGCCCCAGGTGACAGAGACCCTAGTTGCGGGCCTGTTTGCTGTTTGCTCATTAATTAAATTTGAATAATAAATAAATAAACCTCGTGGCCTGAATGCAAGACTAAGTTGGGCAAACATTGAGCCAACTTGGGGGTATTATTGGGGGCAGCCAAATCAGTGATGCCTTGTGCATCACATCTTGGTTCTTCCAAATACCTCTCTGGACAGAAATCAGCTGCACTGGAAGCATTCCCTTCCCCACAAGAAACCAATCATAGCTAAAAGTCAGCTGAAGCCCCCATTTCCCAGTGCTTCAAAGAGGTCAATAAATGTGGGACACCAACATATGGACATATCTGTTGAGGTGTTTCTGTTCTGCAACCCCCTAGCTGCTTGGCTCTGCAGACTGGTCTAGACAGCATGTTTGCCTGGTTGACCCAACTTTCAGGTTGACCTATCTTTCAGGTTCTCATAATACTCTGAGGCTCATCCGAGGGCTCCTGAGGGGTCAGGAAGGCTAAGGCTCAGCATGAGCTAAAGCCTGCAAAGAATGCCAAAACTAACACAAAGGGTTCTTTGAGGATATGCAGAACAAGAAGCAAATCCAGGAAGCATTGCCCACTGGTTGGCGAAGATGGCAAGATGGTGACAGGCAAGAGAGAGAAGGCTGAACTGTCGAAGTCCTATTTTGCACCTATCTTTTCACAAAAGGAAAAAGTGGCTCAGCTTGTCAGAAGCTGCACCACGGGGAGCAGAAGAGAAACGCAGATCAAAACAGGTGAGGAATTGCTGAGAGAGCACCTAGTGGCTCTGAATGAATTCAAGGTTCCTGGGTCAGGTGGATTACATCACAGGGGGTTCAAGAACTGGTGGATGTCATCTGACTGCTTTTTTTTGACAGTGTAACTAGATTAGTGGACCAAGGGAATGCTGTGGATGTAGTGTACTTAGACTTTAGTAAGGCATTTGATAAAGTAGACTACAGCCTTCTTCTTGATAAAATGGAACAATGTGGGATGGATGGTCCCACCTCCAGATGGAATCACAGTAGGCTGAACAACTATATTCAAAAGGAAACTGGTGTTTTCCTTTCACCTAATGTTGGGTCATGTTTAATCTTTGGTGTACCATGATTAGACCAAATCGCAGTTCCTTCGTATAAGTACTACTGCTAAGCCAGGCACCACCTCTCTTGTAGCTGTTCATCTGGTTTTTGCTGCCTACGTTGAGAAAGTTGCATTTCTCATCACAGAACAGCATTTTGTTGGTTTTTGAACCGTGAGCCTGTATCCTGGGCTGTTAGCAATCCTCCCCAAAAAACTTCGTGCCATCTGATAATCTTGTAAACATCCCTTCTATTCCCTCATTAATGAAGATGCTGAAAAGTACTGGGCCCAGAACTGAGGTACCCCACTGCATAGCTCCCTCCCTGTGGACATAGGCCCATTAAGGATCATGCGTTGGCTAGGGTTGTTCAGCCAACCGTGATTCCATCTAGCAGTGGGAGAGCTGGTTCCTTACACTGGAATGCCTTGCTCAGAGGGAGGGAAGGATGGAAGAAAGAGACCAGAGATTCCACTAGCCAGGAGCAGCTTATCTGCCGACAGCTGAGGGTGGAAAGCTGGCAGAGACTGTTGGTGCCAGAGCAGGAGAACAAGTCCTGGGCTGCTGCTGCCAGACCCATTTCCTTCCTGGCTGGGCATTTGATTTCGAGAAGTGCTCTGAGGAGTCTGAGGCACCAAGGAGCCTGGGTTTGTCATCACCCCGTGTCCCAAATGCTCCAGGAATATGCGCTGCAGCAGCTTCTCTGCACCTTTGGAGGGTCCAGGGCCCTCCCTTGTAAGTGTGTCAGGAGTGGCAGGGGAAGTGGGAAAAGCTTTTGAGGAAGCCACATAGCCTTTGGACACTGGAGTGGGAGCAGTGGAAAAGCCAGTCCCAGGTGGGGCTTCTTAGGATAAAAGAACCCCCAGATAGATGATGGAGGCAGATTTCAGCCATGGAGGGCCCCGAGTGGCTCCTCAGCAAGCCAAGAATTCTGTGACCCGTAGAAGCTTCTCCTCTTTTGCATGCCTCTTTCTCCACAGCCCAGAGGCAACGTGGAGCATCCAGGGTGAAACTCTTGCCGTGATGGGAGTTGTCAATGGGATGGCAAACTTGGGCCAGGTCTCCTTCATAATGGTGGGCGTTCCTGGCCTGGAAGCTTTTTACTTCTGGATTGGTATCCCACCCTGCCTCATCTACGTTGTAACGATTGCCTAAACCCAAATACTCAGTCTCACAAGCTCGGGCTTAAAGATAACTGATTTATTAAAGGAATAGTATGCAAATACAGAGAAAGCTGAGAATGAGCAAAAGCGCGCCAAATACAAACTTAAAAGCCTTGCTTGTGGGCAGGTCCCGCCCCGTCGCCCGTCAGGACGCTCCCCCTCCCAGGTGCTGAATGCCGTTAGACGCGCCTGGGAAAGTAACCTTGAACAGGAGCGCAAACCCAAACATGCATTCCAAGCCCTCCAAACAAGGGAGGGCAACAGAATGGAAAAACCCCGGGTGAAGGGATACGGAACAGAGAATGACATGTGAACTGTTACAATGTTAACCAGACATTAGAATGTGAACATGACATATTGCCCCCCCAAAAGACATTAGGGAGCCGGTTTGTCAGGATAGGCAGAGTGAAATTGGGCTACGAGACGAGGAGAATGCACGTCTGGAGCAGCAACCCATTCAGGATGAGGGAAATGTTTCCAGCGGACGAGGTATTGTAGAGTAGAGCGGTGGCGTCTGGAATCGAGAATAGATGCCACCTCGAAGTGTTGCTGGTTGTCGATCATGAGGGGAGGTGGAGGAGTGGGTTGTGGATGCCAACGGTCCGATAACAGGCAGGGTTTGAGTAAGCTGCAATGGAAAACAGGATGTAAACGTTTAAGGTTGTGAGGTAAATCGAGTTTAAACGTAACAGGGTTGAGCTGCGCAACAATTGAAAAAGGACCGACAAATTTAGGACCAAGTTTCTTAGAGGGTTGTGGGGACTTGATAAACTTAGTTGATAAGTAGACTTTATCCCCGACTGCAAAGGATGGTTCTGGGGAACGCTTTGCATCAGCATGGCGTTTATAGGCAGCTTGGGCATGTTGAAGGGCAAGTAGAATATTAGACCATGAGTCCTTGAGAGAGTCCGCCCATCCAGCGAGGGTGGCTGGGAGCGGTTGAGGATGAGGAAGTTCAGGAATGGGAACAAATTCGCGTCCAAAAACTGTTTTAAAGGGAACTTGACCAGTGGTTTGATGAATGGAATTGTTGTAAGCGACCTCAGCAAATGGGAGTAGATCTACCCAGTTGTCTTGTTGGTAGTTAACAAAAGCTCTGAGGTATTGTTCTAAGGTAGAATTAACAGCCTCTGTAGATCCGTCCGTTTCCGGATGCCAAGCAGTGGAAAGTGATTGTTGCGTACCCAGAAGTTTTAAAAATGCGCGCCAAAATTGTGACGTAAATTGTGTGCCTCTGTCACTCACCAAACGGGCGGGGATACCGTGGAGACGGTACACGTGGATGAGGAAGAGGCGTGCCAGCTGTTGCGCGGTAGGGATAGAAGCGCAGGGGATAAAGTGGGCTTGTTTGGAGAAAAAGTCTTTGACGACCCAAATGACAGTTTTGCGTTGACTAGGGGGTAGATCAACGATAAAATCCATGGAGATATCCTGCCAAGGGACCGACGGAGTGGCTACGGGTTGAAGGAGACCCTGGGGTTTGCCCGGTTTGCGCTTTATCGCCGCACATACAGGGCACGCAGTGACATATTCTTTTAAGTCCTTGAGTAAAGTTGGCCACCAGAATTGTCGGCGAACGAGGTGCAATGTTTTCACGTAGCCGAAATGCCCAGCTAGCTTGTCATCGTGGCAACGTTGTAGTATGGTTTTCCGCATAGCTGCGGGTACATAGAGACGATCGTTGCGCCAGGCAAGATCATCGGTGAAAGTTAACATGTGTCGGTTGGCTTGCAACCAAGTATCCGTTTTAAGGTGGGAGAGCAACTGTTGTTGCAAATCGGAGGGAATTGACAAGGGAGGTGAGCTGTTGGAAGGCGGAGCGACTGGAGGCGGAGTGGGTTGTGCTCGAGTCTGGCTGCGAGTCACTGCTGCCAGACTTAATTGTTTGTCGGTCCAGACGGTGCCTTGGACCGTTGGCCCTGGGCCATCATCTTGGGGTCTGCGCGAGAGTGCATCAGCCAAAAAGTTTTTCTTGCCTGGTATAAATTTAAGAGTGAAGTCAAAGCGGCTGAAGAACTCAGCCCAGCGCAGCTGTTTGGGACTGAGTTTTCGGCTGGTGCTTAGAGCTTCCAGGTTTTTATGGTCAGTCCAGACTTCAAAAGGGTTGGAAGTACCTTCCAGTAGGTGTCGCCACGTCTCTAAAGCCGTTTTTACAGCAAAAGCCTCCTTTTCCCAAACGTGCCAACGTCTCTCTGTTTCAGTGAATTTGCGAGAGAGGTAGGCACAGGGTTTTAAAGCACCCGATTGGTCAGATTGTAACAAAATTGCTCCTATGGAAAAATCCGAAGCATCGACTTGGACAACGAAGGGTTGAGAGGGGTTTGGATGCTGTAAGATTGGTTCGGTGGTAAAAAGTTGTTTGAGCGTTTGGAACGCTTGCTGACAGGCTGGAGTCCATTTAAGGAGCGCGCCTGGGTTCTTCGAACGTCGCGTATCCCCCTGTCCTTTAGTTTTTAACAGTTCAGTAAGGGGGAGGGCGATTTCTGCAAAATTTTGGGCGAATGCCCGATAGAAATTAGAGAATCCAAGGAAACTTTGTAATTGTCTCCTGGTACGGGGAGGCTCCCATGCTACAATAGCCTCTACTTTTGCAGGGTCCATTTCAATGCCCTGAGCTGAAATTCGGTAGCCTAGGTAATCAATTTGCGATTGATGAAACGCACATTTTGACAGTTTTGCGTACAACTCTGCTTTTTCCAATTTAGCCAGTACCTGACGCACCAAAAGGATATGTTCTGACATGGTTTCAGTATAAATCAATACATCATCCAAGTATACTAGTACTCCCTTAAATAGGTGGTCATGCAAGACCTCATTGATTAACTGCATAAAAACCCCGGGTGCCCCAGATAAACCGAATGGTAAAACTTTATATTGGAAAGCCCCAAGAGGACAGTTGAACGCTGTTTTCCACTCATCCCCCTCTCTTATGCGAATGCGAAAATAAGCTTCTCTCAAATCCAGTTTTGAGAAAATTTTACCTCTGGCCAGATGTGATAACATATCTTTGATCAGGGGCAAAGGATATTTATTTAATATTGATACCGCATTGAGCCCGCGGAAATCGGTACAAAGCCTTAATGACCCATCCTTTTTTGGCCGGAATAGGACAGGAGCTCCTACCGGGGAATTAGCAGGCTCAATGAAACCCCTAGCCAGATTTTTGTCAATGAACTCCCTTAGCGTGGTAAGCTCTTTGGGAGACATGGGGTATATTTTTGGGTGAGGCAATTTTACATTGGGTAAAAACTCAATGGCACAGTCCGTTTTTCGATGGGGTGGCAAGCGATCTGCTTCCTTTTCCCCAAATACTTCCGCAAAATCTTGGTACTGATTGGGTAGCCCCTCAAGAGGTTGAAGCGTTTGTACAGTGGTATACGCTACCCCTCCACCCTCCATGTCCTCCAATAGGTCCTTTTCGGGCACTTTGTAAAATCCATCCGCAAACGTCACAGTTCTATGCAGCCAGTTGATGAAAGGGTTTTGTTGCACAAACCAAGGCATCCCCAAAATTACCAGAGGACCCCCCACTGGAGCTACCACAAATGGCAGCTTTTCCTGATGGGAGCCCATCTGCAAGGCGACCAGTCCCGTGGAAAGATTAACTGCTTTCCCTCCCGCCATAGTTCCATCCAACTGGGTGAAAATCATGGGTCTTGGCAAAGGGAACGTGGGCAGTTCTAGAGCCGCTACGACATCAGGGTGCATTAGAGAACGGGAGCAACCCGAGTCTAGCATGGCCCACACTTCCACCGTCTTGGTTTGTGAGCCCAGCTTAAGTTTAACAGTCAGTGTGGGAAAGTTTCCACTCACCGAATCATGGTTACGCCCGGTTTCTTCCACCTGCCCTAGGGCGCCCTTCAGGGCAGGTGGTAGGCTTTTCCCGCCGGCTGCTCGAATTGCAACTCTTCCTCCTCTTCTCCGAAGGGTAGGTCGGGGGGGTCCAGTTCCGCGAGGGCTGCCTTCAGTTTTCGCGGTGGAGCAGGAGCAGGCGTCTTAATCGCGGGTTTCGTCTGTCGTTCCTCTGGACGACGTCTCGGGCACGACGTGGCTCGATGCCCTTCTTTTCCACATCGGAGGCACTGACCCTTGGAGAACCGTTGCTCCCTCTCTTCTTCCCAGGTTTTCGGTTTAGGGCGGCTGGCAAGTCCAGATGCGCGCGCTCCTCTAGCGAGACGTGTTTGTCTAAGCTCTTTGGTATGGGCATAGGTTCGTAGGGCATTTTCTGCGCTTCCCGCCAACTGAATCCACCCATATAGCGTTTTGGGATCATCTCTGCCCAGAGCCCATCGAAGGATTTCGGGTTCAAGCCCCTGCTTGAACAATTCGATGATTGTTGGCTCAGACCAGTCTTCTACTTTTCCTGCCAAGGCTTTAAACTCCAACGCATATTTGGCAACTGAGAGGGACCCTTGATAAAGTTTCCGCAGGTCATTTTTAGCCGTTTCTTGAGCTAGGGGGTCTTCGAAATGCTCTTTTAGTGCCCACAAAAATTCATCGAAGTCCTCTAACTCCGTTGCCTCAGCTTGGCATAGTTGCACATACCAATCCGCTGCCCTTCCTCTCAGCTTGTTGGCAATGAAATTGACCTTGCCGTGTTCAGACCGAAAGTTCCGACCCCAATCTTCCATATAATGCTTGGCATTCGTAATAAAGAAGGAGAGCGTTGCGGGATCCCCATCAAACTTCACTCCAAATGGTGGGAAGGTTCTTGCCGGCTCAGCTGGCTGTGGCGGTGCCGCGAATGACAGCGTACGCCGAGCCCCCACAAGTGGTCGATCCCTAGGAGGTCTTGCCTCTCGCTCTCCCCTTTGATGGGCTGATCGAGTCTTACTTCTCCCCCGGGTCGACAGGGTGCTGTGCCTGGGGTACTGTGACGGCTCTTCCTCCCAATCCTCCGGGGTGGGCTCTGCCTCTCTGGGCTGATCCTCTCTGGGTAGATCCTTGAGGATCGTTACTATTAAATCCATTTTATCTTCCAATGCCCTCATACGGGCCGGAGTGACCGGCTCCTCCTGGGGTTGGTTGGTTATCACCACCTTCGGTGACAGAGGGACTTCGTGCTCCCAGGCCAATTGGGGAGACCCCCTCCCCGTGGTTCTTTCCATAACAGATCTCTGTTCACTCCTGAGACTCTCCTGTATGGATGTCAACAGCTCGTCCAATTGGGTATCTCGCAACTCCCGACGTGCTGCTCTTTGCGCTCTCGAGGTTAGCGCTGGTCGGCTTTTGACCACCTCCCGCTCTTCTTCGCCTCCCTCACTTACGCGAAGTTGAGGTTCTGTCATCGCTAGCGTTCCCTCTTATCCAAGGATTGGATGGGGCCAGCGGAAAATGGAAAAAATGATTCTCAGCTTTATGTAACGATTGCCTAAACCCAAATACTCAGTCTCACAAGCTCGGGCTTAAAGATAACTGATTTATTAAAGGAATAGTATGCAAATACAGAGAAAGCTGAGAATGAGCAAAAGCGCGCCAAATACAAACTTAAAAGCCTTGCTTGTGGGCAGGTCCCGCCCCGTCGCCCGTCAGGACGCTCCCCCTCCCAGGTGCTGAATGCCGTTAGACGCGCCTGGGAAAGTAACCTTGAACAGGAGCGCAAACCCAAACATGCATTCCAAGCCCTCCAAACAAGGGAGGGCAACAGAATGGAAAAACCCCGGGTGAAGGGATACGGAACAGAGAATGACATGTGAACTGTTACAATGTTAACCAGACATTAGAATGTGAACATGACATACGTTGTGCCTTTGCTGGGGAACATCATCATTGTCTTGGTCACCAGGACAGAGCCTGGCCTCCACAAGCCCACGTACCTCTTCCTCTGTACGCTGGCCATCAACGACCTGCTCCTCAGCACGGCCGTTCTGCCCAGGATGTTGGGCATCATGTGGATGGGCTCAGGGAAACTGGCTTCAGCTCCTACATACCCTCTCCACTGTGGGCTCTGCCATCTCGGTGGCCATGGCCTTTGACCGCTATGGGGCCATTTGCCACCCACTGCACGATGCAACCATCCTCAGCAACCCAGTGGTTGCCAAGATGGGATTGGCAGCCGCTGCCCGTGGGATGATATTGGACCAATGTAAGTATTGCTCCCCATACTTGTCAAGAGGTTGCCCTGTTGTTTCTGAAATGTCATCCGACATGCCTACTGTGAACACAGGGCCGTGGTCAAGCTGGCCTGTGCCAGCACGTTTATCGACCGGACTTACGGCATTTGCGTGGCACTCTTGGTGGAGGTGCTGGACTTTGGGCTCATTGCCACTTCTTATGCGATGATCCTCTGTGCAGGCTTCCAACTGTCATCGCAAGATGCACATGCCAAAGCCCTGGGCACCTCTGCTGCCCACACCTGCATCACCTTGGCATTTTATGGGCCTGCTCTAATCACCTTCCTAACCCATCAAATTGGCAAAAATGTGCCCCCCTACATCCACGTCATACTGGCCAGCCTGTACCTCCTGCTGCCTCCCATGCTGAATCCCCTGGTCTACGGGATGAAGACTCGCGAGATCCGCCAGCGAGTGCCTGGCCTTTTCCACCAAGGAAAAAAGGTGCCTCGGCAGTCCAGGACCTCCAGCCACAGGAGGAAGAGTGGAAACCAGCCCTGATGGCAGACATTGAGTGGGTCATCACCTGAGCTGTGCCCCTGGGGCTCCAACTTTACGTTCTTTTTCTCTTCAGAAAGCAATGGTGTATGAATAAGAAAGTAGCCCAGCAAGAACTCCCTAAGAACCAGTTGACAAGAAACCTTTCCTAAGAACCTTTTGTTTGCTCTGCTGGTTTATATATAAAATACTTTGTTTGGTATAAATCAGCACATGCTGGGAAAGCAGATGTTGCTTTGAACGAAACTAGCAGAAGTATTACCGGATGTTTGAAACCTACCTCTCTACCACCTAGCCGGTATTGCTCCGCTCAGAAATTTATCTGGAAGAAAAATCAGTTTCCCCCCCACCTAATTATTTACCATTGTGAGGGCAAGATAATTTTGAAGTCACGAAGAGTCGGAAGCGACTAAACGAATAAACAACAACAAACTCATTCATTCATTCATTCATTCATTCATTCCTCACATTTATATTCAATATATATTTCCCTCTGATGTGGGTGTGTGTGGGGGCATGTGTGGGCATGCCTCTGAAATATCTATCTATCTATCTATCTATCTATCTATCAATCAGTCAGTCATCTTATGGTCAATGCCTTCTCCCTTGCATACAGTGAGTCTGGGACTCAGTTTTTTAAGAAAATCTTTTCTCTAGGAACAAAGTGTCATATTGCCTTTGATTCCAGACTTCAATATTCAGTGAATTTTAAGGCATGAGTTCTGATGTCCATCCCTAAAGTCACCATGAGCTGTTAACCCCACATTTAACTAAAATCCTTGGTCATTCTGGTCAATTTTATTTACAAATTTTAATTTCTGACTGAGATGGCTCTGTTTCTTTTAGTGTGGCCAAATTTTGTCATATGATATGTAAGATGCATAGCAGTTTGATCAATATGCTCACACAATTAAGAGACTAATCAGTATTAGTGTTCTGTGTGCCATGTGTTTTATGGAGTGGACATTGATCTGTCCACAGAGAAGCAGCAGCACATAGAGAGAGGCTTAAATCATCAATACCCAAGCGACACCCTCTGTATGGCCTACAACCAGCTCCTCAGAGATTAAAATCCAGGAAAAGTTTCCTTAGGTCGACGGAAGACTTTGACTAATTTAAAAGTAGAGTGGGCCTATGGAAAGCTACAAAGAACCCACACTGGATGGAACCAGCAGAGGAGCTGGCCCCTGGGTCTGGAGAAAGTTGGGAAGCATGGAAATCGCTGAACAGACTGCGCACGGGTGTAACAAGATCCAGAGATACTCTGAACAAATGGGGCTGTCCAGTGGCCTCTGCCCTTTGTGAATGTGCAGACATGCAGACAACAACACACATGTACATTTGTCCCCTGTGCTCTGGTCAGTGCACATTTGAGGACCTCATGACAGTGCGACAGAATGCAATTAATGTTGCCAGTTTCTGGGCCAGGTCTGTTTAACTTTTATATATTTTAACTTTTATACCTTACATTTTAAATTCTATGTTTTACAGTATGCCTTATTTTAATTGTGATGCTTCTGATACGAATAAATAAATAAATATAAAATACTATAATGCAGGCAAAAGGGAAAGGGCAATTAACAGGCTAATTACAGCAAGAAGAGAAATTGTTTCTGAATAGGAAATTGTTCCTTTAGGAGTAGTGGTGGTGCAGCTTCCTCGTGAGATGAAGCTTAAGGAATAAAAGTAGAAGATATGGCCCAGATATTCCAACAAATATTTTTCTCTACAGATTTCCCTTCCTCAGAGTTATGAGTGTGTTTTTGTAGAAATAAGGACTGGTTAATCTTCATTCTCATTCCCTTTCACTTCTATGTCAATCCACCCTGATATACTGTATAACCACTGTCTATTGGTCTATTAAAATACAGCAGATGCAAACTATAAGATTGCCAAAAAAGTACTTTGTGGAGCAGCAAAAATATTTTTCATAAGCAGCTGAACAAGAATGTCATAGAAAGTCTGACTTAGTCACAGAATAATTGAGAAGCAGAGGAAAAAGCAAATCAGGAAAAGATTACAAGAAGTTGATCTGGATATAGACCTAGCAGTTCGAAAACATGCCAACATGAGTCGATTAATAGGCACCGCTTCGGCAGGCAGGTAACAGCGTTCTGTGTAGTCTTGCCAGCCACATGACCACGGAGGAAGTGTCTACGGACAAACGCCGGCTCTTCGGCTTTGAAACGGGGATGAGCACCGCCTCCTAGAGTCAGACATGGCTGGACTTCATGTCAAGGGAAACCTTTACCTTTACCTATGGATTTAATCGACCATTTTCTGAACTGCTCAAAACAGGTAGCATCTGGGAAATTAGGCCTATGATGCCAACCTCTTCTGCCTTGGGTTATGCTCATAGCAATTTCTCCATCCTGTTCCTCCTTGTGAATGGGCCAGGACTACAACTCCCAGCATGCTGGCCAGGCATATGACTTGAAACTTTTGGCAAGGTCTGGCTTTTCAAAGGCATTTCTCCCATCTTCAGCAAATCAAGCTGAATGGTCTAGAAGAGTCTTTCTCAACCTTTTGATCCATTGAAATATTTTTCAGGCCTCGGGGAACCCCTGCACATTCAGGCTCAAATATAGGCCAGAAGTTACAAAATTATTCTATTTGTTTCATGGGTGGGCCTGTATCTATGCATTAACAGTGTTCTTAAACTAAAAGTAAAGAATTAAACTTACCTCTTTAATGTGAAGTTGCCTGAATTTGAAATAATTTTTTAAATAAATCATGATCTCCCAGGGAACTCCCAGTGACTTCTCGCAGAACCCCAGGGTGCCACAGAACCCTGGCTGAGAAACCCTGGTCTAGAGTCAATCCAGGTGGGAACTCTTCTGCCCTCATATTCACCTTGATGACTAAGATGTCCCATGTCCAGCGGGATGAAGGTGTATGTCTGGTTGTTCCTATCTATACTCATGTGTGCGGGGAGGGGTGGTCTGCAGCAGAGTCTTAAGTCCTGTCTGGATCTCTGGGTGCTTGCCAGCATCACCCTCCCCACCCCATTTCCACGGGAAGCGAGTTTGGGGCAAAGCGGATTCTCAGCTGGAGCATAAGCTTTACTTCCTGAGAAGCTTCTGGGTCACATGTGGGCCTGGAGACATTTAAAGCAGGCCAGAAGGAGAGGGCTCAGCTGGATGCACATCTGCCTGCCCACAGTGGTAAGAGGACATCCTGGTAGCTGGAGAAAAGCCTCCCCAGATTTCCTTCTACTCAAGAGGCCTTTGGAGACCAGACAGGCCCACCTTGGCCATCCTGGAAGGAAGGGCCTGCAGCAGCTCTCCATCAGGTCCAATGGATTTTCTGGACCAGTTTCAGTCTGGCTTCAGGCCAGGGTGCAGTACAGAGACAGCATTGGTCGCGTTTGCTGATGATCTTTGGTGGAACTGGGATGGGGGTGATGCATTCATCCTTGTGCTCTTTGATCTCTCAGCGGCTTTCAATACCATCAACCACAGTATCCTTCTGGACCAGCTGTGGAGGTTAGGAATGGGAGGCACTGTGGTACAGTGGCTCACCTCCTTCCCCATTGGTCAGTTCCAGTCGGTGTTGACAGGTGGGAGAGATTGTGTCCATGGCCCCGCATCTGTGGGGTGCCTCAGGGCTTGACACTCTCCCCTCTTCTGTTCAACATGTACATGAAACCACTGGTGAGGTCATCTGCCAGTTCAGGGTGTGGTATCATCAGTACGCTAATGATACCCAGCTCTACTTCTCCACCCCAAGAGACACAGATGGAGCTGTCAATGTATTGACCAGGGTCTAGAGGCTGTTCTGATCTGGATGGGGCAGAACAGACTTTGGCTCAGGGTAACTAGACTGAGTGGCTGTGGCTGTTTGGACCCCCTGGATCAGAGATGTCACCATCTTTGGTCTTGGATGGAGCAGCAGTTCCCCAGTCAAGACTGGTGTGCAACTTGGGGGTCCTTCTGGACTCACAGCTACCACTTGAAGAGCAGGTGGCAGCTGTGGCCAGGAGGGCCTTTGCACAGGTTCATCTTGTGCACCAGCTGTTCCCTTTCCTCAATCAGGAGGCCCTTCAGACAGTCACTCAGGCCTTGGTCACCTCACAATTGGATTATTGCAATACACTCTACAAGGGGCTGCCTTTGAAGACCATCTGGAAGCTTCAGCTGGTTCAAAACACAGCAGCGCAAGCAAACTCAATGTGCCTATGTGTCCACTGTGACTCAAGCTGCATTGGCTGCCAGTCAGCTTCCGAGTACAATTCAAGGTGTTGGTTACTACCTATAAAGCCCTATATGGCAGAGGGCCTGCATACCTGTGAGACTGGTTGCCTCCAACTGTTTCTGCCTACCCAGCATGTGCCAGCAGAGTGGGTGCACTCCAGGTCCCCTCCAATAAACATTGACATCTTGTGGGACTGAGAAAGCATGCCTTCTCTGTTGCGGCCCCCATCCTCTGGACCAGCATCCCCCGAGAGACAAGGACAGCACCCTCTCTCCTGGGGTTCTGGAAAGCTTTGAAAACCTGGTTTTGGTCCCAGGCCTGGGGCTGATGTTTATTATTTGTTCAATGGCTCCTGGTCTGTTTTGTTGGTTTTGCCATCTATTGGATTATTTTAGTCTGTGCTGTCTGTTTGATTTAAACTTTTTAGCTGTTATCTTCAGCAAAGGATCGTTACCTTGTCATGGTGCTGGAGCTTGAGCACCTCAATGATGCCATGAGCTAAACCGTGAAGGGCCACCCAAGACGGGAAGGTCATGACAGAGAGGTCAGACTAAATGCGATCCCTGGGGAAGGTAATGGAAACCCACCCCAGTATTCTTGCCGTGAAAACTAAATGGATCAGTACAACCAGAGATATGTCGGTATACCATCGGAAGATGAGACCCCCAGGTCAGAGGATGGTCAAAATGCTACTGGGGAGGAACAGAGGATGAGCTCAACTAGCCCCAGACATGATGACGCAGCTAGCTCAAAGCCGAAAGGACGGCTAGCGGCCGACGGTGCTGGTGGTGAACGGGGAATCCGATGTTCGAAGGGTCAACACACCATTGGAACCTGGAATGTAAGATCTATGAGCCAGGGCAAATTGGATGTGGTTATTGGTGAGATGTCAAGATTAAAGATAGACATTCTGGGCATCAGTGAACTGAAATGGACTGGAATGGGCCACTTCACATCAAATGACCACCAGATCTACTACTGTGGACAAGAGGACCACAGAAGAAATGGAGTCGCCTTCATAATTAAAAGTAAAGTGGCTAAAGCAGTGCTTGGATACAATCCAAAAAACAATAGAATGATCTCAATTCGAATTCAGGGCAAGCCATCTAACATCACAGTGATCCAAATATACGCCCCAACCACAGATGCTGAAGAAGCTGAAGTAGAGCAGTTCTATGAGGATCTGCAGCACCTACTGGACAACACGCCTAAAAGAGATGTTATTTTCATCACGGGAGACTGGAATGCTAAGGTGGACAGTCAAATGACACCTGGAATTACAGGTAAGCATGGCCTGGGTGAACAAAACGAAGCAGGACATAGGCTGATAGAATTTTGCCAAGACAACTCAATGTGCATAACAAACACTCTCTTCCAGCAACCTAAGAGACGGCTTTATACATGGACTTCCCCAGATGGACAACACCGAAACCAGATTGACTACATCCTTTGCAGCCAAAGGTGGCGGACATCTATACAGTAGGTAAAAACAAGACCTGGAGCTGACTGTAGTTCCGATCACGAACTTCTTCTTGCACAATTTAGGATCAGACTCAAGAGATTAGGGAAGACCCACAGATCAGCTAGATATGAGCTCACTAATATTCCTAAGGAATATGCAGTGGAGGTGAAGAATAGATTTAAGGGACTGGACTTAGTAGATAGGGTCCCAGAAGAACTATGGACAGAAGTCCGCAACATTGTTCAAGAGGTGGCAACAAAATACATCCCAAAGAAAGAGAAAACCAAGAAGGCAAAATGGCAGTCTGTTGAGACACTAGAAGTAGCCCAAGAAAGAAGGAAAGCAAAAGGCAACAGTGATAGGGGGAGATATGCCCAATTAAATGCAAAATTCCAGAGGTTAGCCAGAAGAGATAAGGAATTATTTTTAAACAAGCAATGCGTGGAAGTGGAAGAAGACAATAGAATAGGAAGGACAAGAGACCTCTTCCAGAAAATTAGAAGCATCGGAGGTAAATTCCAGGCCAAAATGGGTATGATCAAAAACAAAGATGGCAAGGACCTAACAGAAGAAGAAGAGATCAAGAAAAGGTGGCAAGAATATATGGAAGACCTGTATAGGAAGGATAACAATATCGGGGATAGCTTTGATGGTGTGGTCAGTGAGCTAGAGCCAGACATCCTGAAGAGTGAGGTTGAATGGGCCTTAAGAAGCATTGCTAATAACAAGGTAGCAGGAGATGACGGCATCCCAGCTGAACTGTTCAAAATCTTGCAAGATGATGCTGTCAAGGTAATGCATGCTATATGCCAGCAAATTTGGAAAACACAAGAATGGCCATCAGATTGGAAAAAATCAACTTATATCCCCATACCAAAAAAGGGGAACACTAAAGAATGTTCAAACTATCGAACAGTGGCACTCATTTCACATGCCAGTAAGGTAATGCTCAAGATCCTGCAAGGTAGACTTCAGCAATTCATGGAGCAAGAATTGCCAGATGTACAAGCTGGGTTTAGAAAAGGCAGAGGAACTAGGGACCAAATTGCCAATATCCGATGGATAATGGAAAAAGCCAGGGAGTTTCAGAAAAACATCTCTTTCTGTTTTATTGACTATTCTAAAGCCTTTGACTGTGTGGACCATAACAAATTGTGGCAAGTTCTTAGTGGTATGGGGATACCAATTCATCTTGTCTGCCCCCTGAAGAATCTGTATAACGACCAAGTAGCAACAGTAAGAACAGACCACGGAACAACGGACTGGTTTAAGATTGGGAAAGGAGTACGGCAGGGCTGTATCCTCTCACCCTACCTATTGAACTTGTACGCAGAACACATCATGCGACATGCTGGGCTTGAGGAATCCAAGGCTGGAGTTAAAATTGCTGGAAGAAACATTAACAATCTCAGATATGCAGATGATACCACTTGGATGGCTGAAAGCGAAGAGGAACTGAGGAGCCTTATGATGAAGGTGAAAGAAGAAAGTGCAAAAGCTGGCTTGCAGCTAAACCTCAACAAAACCAAGATTATGGCAACCAGCTTGATTGATAACTGGCAAATAGAGGGAGAAAATGTAGAAGCAGTGAAAGACTTTGTATTTCTAGGTGCGAAGATGACTGCAGATGCTGACTGCAGTCAGGAAATCAGAAGACGCTTAATCCTTGGGAGAAGAGTAATGACAAATCTCGATAAAATAGTTAAGAGCAGAGACATCGCACTGACAACAAAGGTCCGCATAGTTAAAGCAATGGTGTTCCCCGTAGTAACATACGGCTGCGAGAGCTGGACCATAAGGAAGGCTGAGCAAAGGAAGGTAGATGCTTTTGAACTGTGGTGTTGGAGGAAAATCCTGAGAGTGCCTTGGACTGCAAGAAGATCAAACCAGTCCATACTCCAGGAAATAAAGCCAGACTGTTCACTTGAGGGAAAGGTATTAAAGGCAAAAATGAAATACTTTGGCTACATAATGAGAAGACAGGACACCCTGGAGAAGATGCTGATGCTAGGGAGAGTGGAAGGCAAAAGGAAGAGGGGCCGACTAAGGGCAAGGTGGATGGATGACATTCTAGAGGTGACGGACTCGTCCCTGGGGGAGCTGGGGGTGTTGACGACTGACAGGAAGCTCTGGCGTGGGCTGGTCCATGAAGTCACGAAGAGTCGGAAGCGACTAAACGAATAAACAACAACAAACAACAAGCTGTTTTTATGTTTTCTCTAGTTTTGTATACTGCCCAGAGTCCATTGGAGTTGAGCAGCCAATAAATTAATGCACAGATTTTCTAAGTGCCTTCCAATATTTATTGACACACTGGGTGCCATACCGAAAAACCTCGGATAGCACTTAGAAAGTCCACGCATTGACAAAATTTCCATCTGTCGTTACAAAAGGCCACACTGCTTGGATCTGCATGCATACTGCGCCGATACATGACCATATCCCAGGTTCTTGGGAAGAACTTGATGCAGATGAAGGCCAACACCAGCTGAAAAACTGGCAGCTGTGATTTCACATGGTTGGGTATATCATCATCTTCCTCCTCATCTTCATCTTCCAAGCTGGCTCACACCACGTCCAGCCAGGAACCCTGCCCCAGTCCTCCAGGAGGAGCTAGCCTGCCTCCGCCTGAGTTTCACACAGCAAACTGAGCCCAGAAGTTCAAGACCATTTGCACAATCTGCTCAGCCCTGGGGTCGGGGGGAGAGGAGGATTGGGGAACTGGCTTTGTGTGAACCCAGCCCCTTCGGGGTAGTTCAGGGTTGTTAGCTGACCCCAGGAAAGGGGGTGGGTCAGTAATGAGTGGAGGGGTGTGGATGAACACAGCCATGGAGTCCTCTCTGGTCAAGGGCCTGGATGCTGGCAGATGGGTCTCAGGAAGGCACCTGCCATGCTGGTCCAGGGAGAGCCTCCCTGCGTCCCTGCCAAGGCAGCCTCCCGGCCAGCCACAGGAGGCAGAGCCTCTTCCAGGCGCTGCCTTCTGGGGGAGAACGAGGGGTGTTTGTGTTTGCCTGGATAGGGTTAAGCCCCATGATAGGCACAGCAGAGCAGCGCCTGGTGCAGCCGCACATAGCACGGTAGAGATAAGAAACTGCTTGGTGCACGTTTTTCTAAAATGCTGTTTGCATGCTTATCTTGCCATGACCCCATGCCTGACTCCTGCCTTGTAACCAATGCCCTGCTTGCAGTCTGAGTCTCTTTGCTCCTGTAGAGTGGATGTGGCCTGTACTTTGCAGGGGGAGGGGATCTTTCGCCTTGGAGCATTGTGAACATGTCTTTTCCGTGACTGGCCAGGCTCTGCTGAACCTTACCCAGAACCCAGCTCAAGGCTAACTATTGGGTTCATGGTCTTCAATGCTCTTCTCCAATGCTCTTCTCCCATGACCAGTGCTGCTTCCTGCTGCTCTGGCTCTTGGCTCAGGACACACGACTAGAAAGGTGGGAGGTTAAGAGAAGGAAGACAATGCCTTTTCTCTTGTGACCCCTTCCAAGCATGGGTTCTTCCCCTCTTGGGACACAGCCCATCACCAGTGAGCTTCTTGTTCCTCCATAGTCCCCCTTCAGGGTTGTCTCTGCCAGTTACCAGGACCGTCTCCCCAGTCCCGGATCTGAGATGTCCATGAGGTAAGTATGGGCTGCCAACCCCTCTTGACACACCCTCTTCTGACTTCTTTGTAGTTCCTCCTCCTCCTTCTCCTTCTCCTTTTCTGACCAGCCATTGCCACCTTGCCCAACTTTGCATTCAAGGGCTGGCCCTCCCCACACTAAAGTCCCTCCTTAAAAGCTCTGGCCCTTCCCCTTACCTGTGTCTGCATATATTATATGTATTCATCTGAGGCCACATGCACAGGATGGGAAATACTTTGGAAGACGATGTTGGTATGATGGAAGGAGAGGAAAGGTGGGGCCCATCTACGCTTCCCTCATTGTCCCTTCCTACCATCCTGATCTGAGAGGGGAAGAGACCCATCCTGATTAGACATCATAAAGCTCACATGGGAGGGTTCACAACCCTTGGGAAGACTTCATGGGCTCTGCAAATATAGGCCCTGTTTTCTTGTATGTTCTCAGTGATGCTATACAATCTGGGCTTCTCTCCCCCTTAAAAATCTGTTTTAGAAAATATTATTTGCTGGTTAATGACTGCAGTAAAGACTGCTGCTGCTTGAACACCACTTTGAAATCCAGATTTCCTTATTTATTTATTTATTTATCAAATTTATAGACCACCTATCGCACTATGTAAGTGACTCTGACTGGCTTACAAAAAAAGATGACAAAAACCATTATAAAAATATACAAAGTTGAAATTTTTACCGGTTGAAAACCCCTTTCTTCTTCAGTAAAGATGAGCTCTTTAATTAAGAGCTAGTACTTTAATGCTTCACTGCTGGGCGTTCTGACTGTAATCAACTGAGGTCCACCAAACTCTGGTATAAGGTTTTAATCTATATCTGCACCCAAAACATCAGGAAACGTTGCTCAAAACTCCCTTTCCCGAGCTGAAGAAATGCAGAATTCTTCTGCGGATCTCCCTGGTCCTCACTCCGTAAATGACTGGGTTGAGCGTTGGGGGCAGAATGACATAGAGGTTGGCAATCAGGATGTGGGCAGATTGGGGGATGTTGTGTCCAAAGCGGTGGGTGAGGAAGGAGAAGAAGGCTGGTGTGTAGAAGACAAAAATTACAGCAACGTGGGAGCTGCAGGTGCCCAAGGATTTGAGCCGGGCCTCCCTGGATGGGAGATGGAAAACTGCCTTGAGGATTAGCACATAGGACCCAAAAATCAAGACTAAGTCCAGCATAAAAAAGGCAATGACAAATAAGCCATAGGCGCTGTTCACCCGGATATCTGCACAGGAGAGCTTGGCAATGCCCATGTGCTCACAGTATGTGTGTGCAATGATGATATGGGTATTGCAGAAGGGCAAGCGGAGAGTCAGCAAAGCCATGGGAATGATAAGAATTGTGGGTTTCAACACCACAATTGCACACATCCAGGCAACCCGCTCCTTGGTCAGGATGGTGGTGTACCTCAGAGGGTCACAGATGGCCACATACCTGTCAAAGGACATGGCCAAGAGCACCACAGACTCCATCCCAGTGAAGGCGTGGATGAAGAACATCTGGGCCAGGCAGGCATCAAATGTGGTCTCCCCTGGGCCAAACCAGAAGATGGCCAGCATGCTGGGCAGGGTGGAGGTGGAGAGACCCAGGTCAATGAAGGAGAGCAGGCAGAGGAAGTAGAACATGGGCTGGTGGAGGCTGGCTTCCGTCTTCACCACACAGAGGATGGTGAGGTTCCCCAGAAGAGCAGTGACATACCCAGCACACACCGGGACGGAGAGCCAGGGATGGAGAGGTTCCAGTCCAGGCACACCAAGCAAGGTGCAGGTGGGAGAGTGGAAGTGGGAGTTATTAGATGTGGACATTGTCCCAGATCCTGGTGGAGGGAAAGCCCCTTTATCCTTGGCAATAAGACGGGTGGGCCAGCCTGGCCCAGCACTGGACTTTAGACACAGAGTCTAAAGTTGAGTAGGAGGTGTGCAAACAAGGAGCAACCAGCCCAGTGTGAAGAGGACCCTGGAAGCGATGGAAAATAAGAATCATGGAAGGGAAGGAGACAGAGAACTTCTCTGGAGGAACAGGAGGGAAGGCGCTTGCATCGTGGCAGACTCGAAGGATCACTGAAAGGGACCCTCCTTATTCTGCATTGCAGACATAGAACCATGGAATCCAGAGGCTGAAAGGGGGCTTGGAGGTCCGGTCCAACCCCTGCCCAGGGCAAGAAACCTCCTCTGTCCCAGACAAATGGCTGCCCAACCTTTGTTTAAAAGCCTCCAGTGATGGAGCCTTCACGACTCCAGGAGGCAGGCGGTCCTGTTGCTCCATAGCTCTCACGATCAGGAAATTCCCCCTCAGTTCACGTCTGGATCTCCCTCTATGCAGCTGCACCTGTTGGTTCTTCTCCTAAGCTTGGGCTGCACAGAATAGAGATCTAACCCCTCTTCCCCGGGACATCCTTTCACGTGCTGGAAGACCGCTCTTGTGTCTCCCCTTCACTCCAGGTAGGATTGAGCGAGCCTCTGAGCTCCACTCTGATCCTTCAAGTTCCTCAGCAGCCTGTCCTCATTCTTTCCTTTAGCCTGCATAGCATCTTCCTTTCTCAGACATCCCATATTTTGCTTCTCAAGACCTCTGTCGGCTGGGTTCTTTGTCCATACGGACCCCTTTAAACTTCTCACCTTTCCCCTTCCATAGGACCAGATGTGTCTGGGCTTTCAGGATTTCTGACCCCTCTTGAGCTCGCTTATCCTTCAGGATTCCAGGCCATTTATTCTTTACCCCTCCCACCGGAGTTCAGTAACACCTGCCCTCTTGAAATCCAAAATAGCCTACCGACTTCTCCAATTCCCCCCCACCCTAATTATCTTAATGCCAGCATGACGTGGTGGTCAGTTTTGCCCCAGGTGCCTGACACCGTCCATCTACTGATCGCTTCCTCTCTCCTGCTCAGGATTACTCATGGGATGGCTGACCCCTTGTTTCTTCCATCTTCTGGAACATGAAATTGTCAGCAAGAGAGATGAAAAATCTGTTGGATTTTTCCCCACTAACTTGTTCCAGAGCTACTTTCCCGGCAGATCCTGGGAAAGTTTCCCATTAGCATAGCTTGCCCTCCTGAAAAGTTGCTGAGTTGATTTAGAAAGTTGTGGCCCAAATCCTCTGCCTGGGTGGGGGCCTCTAGCAGAGTTCCACAAGGGCATCTCTCTGGCTTCTTCCCCTTTTTCCTCTGACCCAGATGCTTTCTACAGGAGGACTTCCAGATTTAAGGGCATGACTTTCTTTATGGCCCCAATAAGCCATTCACCTTCCACTTTCCTTGGGTTGATTTCTTTTGAATATCCATTGAGTCATGTGTTCCACTCAGGACTCTCATCCCACCAGGATTCTTGGAGACAAAAACGGTCATATTTACTTCCCCAAATCAGGATTTCTAATGCTTCCTGCTTGCTAACCATACTCAGTGCATTCAGGTACTGACCCTGGAGGTCAGGCATCCCACCATTTACTGGTCTCCATGCCATCATGGCTTGAGGATTCCTGAGCATCATTTCCCACCCACTCCATTCTCATGTGCAGCCCCATTCCTCAGCCTGAATCTGTGGTCCATCTTCTCCCCCTTCTGGTACAGTTTAAACCATCCCTGTCCATTTCAGACTGGCAGTAGAGCAGGACCAGGTGCCAGGTGGACATAAGCAGAAGAACCCAAGGCCAGCATTCCCATCACTCGGCACCTGCCTCTGCCCTCGGCCTGCTTCCGAAGTCACGGACGTGCCTAAGGTGGGAAACGCACAGCCTGCTGGCCTCTCGGCCAGTGCCTTCACCCGTTGCACCAGGCTGGCTCCCACAGCACAGATGTAGTTAAATTACTGCTCCTTCTATACCTTTCTTTACTCTGGGAGCTCAGGATGGAACCGAGTGACCAGCAGCAACCTCTGTTCCCATCGCCCAGCAGCTGCCCCTGCCCTTGCTCAGACCCCCCGGCCTCTCAGCCCTTTCCCTGCCTGCTCACCTGGAAAGAGTCCCTGCAAGGTGGGCTCAGCCTTGGAAACGGAAGGCCTGTCTGCAGAGGGGAGGGCCTGCCGGGAGCCGCATCCCAGGCCACGGACCCCTTGTTCTGCGCCGCCTGGCTGCGCGAGGAGCAGCCTTTATGGCCTGGAGCCCCCTGGGGTTCTCTGCGGGGCACCTCAGGGGTGCTGAATTGCACAGAGGATTGTGCAGGGCCATCTTGCACTCGCATCCCCAAGGCCTCGAGTCTTTCCCCAAGGAGAGGAGGATCACGGCTGCCACGCCAGAGACCACAGGGGAAAAGGCAGGGTGGATGTGAATCAATGGCTGGGCATTGTGAGGTGAGAAACGTGCAGGTTGATATTGAGAGATTAGCAGCTTTGTAGGATAGAATCAATGGAATTTACGTACATGCATGCATGAAAACAAATCCATCACACTGTCCCTTTTCAGGGCAAGGTACATTGTGCAAAATGCAAAAAAGAAATGGCAAAGACTAAGCCAAGAATTAGCGGCAGCAGAGAAGGAGGAAATACAGACTGGTCCCTCTGCTCAGTGGGCAGAGTCTCTGCTAGATCGCCCCAATCTGCTCTCCCCAATCTATAGGTACCCGTGGAAGGGCCAAAACCCAGCAGATGACAGCACTGGGGACCGCGGCAATGTTCTCTTTGCAGTGGTTTGTCCCTTTCTCCAGGAGGGGGAGGAAAGAAAGAAGGGGAGGTGGGTAGATGTGATAGTTGATTAGATAGATAGGTAGATAGATAGATAGATAGATAGATAGATATAGATAGATATAGATATAAATATAGATGATATAGATATAGATATGATTGGTGATAGACAGATCTATAGACAATAGATAGTAAAGTCAGCCAATCCTGTCCGATGGGCTGGCCCTAATATCACTTGGGGGAGGTACCATCCAGAATGTCTGCACCTTTAGGCTGCCTTGGGAATCATTTCTTTACCAAACCCCAAAATAAGGCAATGGCAAACAATCTCCATACCGTTTTGCAAAAACGTACTGGGAAGTGCCCATCTAATCTTCCACAACTGTAAACCACCCAATCGATGAAATCCACAGGCAGCGTGAAAGATGACCACAAGATTTATTTATTTATTTATTTTTCAAGTTTTGCCACCGCCCATCTCCCTCCCACAAGAGGGACTCTGGGCCGTTTACAATAAAAACAATCAATTAAAACAATAACAATCAAATATAAATACAAATACATAAAAAATACGATTATCAAATATAAATATAAAAGTAGGATAAATTCCAAGTGGCAAAGAAATGTAACTCAGTCCATGTGTGTGAGGAGCACTCTAAGGCACCAGCCATCCCCAGGAGTAACTGCGAGGTGGCAGAGCCAAGTCTTCAGGTCCTTCCGGAAGGTCAGGAGCGATGGAGGTTGCCTCACCTCTGGGGGCAGAATGTTCCAAAGGGTGGGAGCCACTGCAGAGAAGGCCTGCTTCCTGGACCCCAAAAGCCAACCTCACAAGGGAGCGCCGGATCCAAGCCACCCGTGCGGAGATCCTGGGATGAAGAGAAGGATCGTTGCCTGAGGGAAGGTCTGTGTTTCAGTTGTGGCCGGGGAGGGCATTGAGCTACTGAATGCACGTGCAACTCCACTGAGCCTTCGCCAAAACCAAAGCCAAAACCTGCCAAGTCTCCTACCACCAAAGCTAAAGCAGTGATGGCTAGTGAAGGAGTGCAGCTGGCTGTCGACTCTGACATCTTGGAGACATAGTCCTCAGAGGAACCCCAGCCTCTGGAGGGAAACAGGCAAGGCCTGCCTTGAAGGGTGCCAACAGGCAGGCTGAGCGAAAAGGGTGCAAGGGCTCGGTGGTGAGGGGAAATGACTGCATGGTGATGGTTGGGTGCAGTTGCAAACTTTGGGTAGGGAGAAAAAAGCTGATTTGATTGCTCTCATAGACTCAGGGTGTGCCAAATGTTTGATTCACCCAGAGATAGTGAATGGGTTGGGACAGTGCAGAGACTAAAAGAACCTATTGTTTTTACCCAATTGGATGGGTCAGAAGCCACAGGGGGTCCAGCGATGTTCTGCACTGAAGAGGTAAGACTGAAAATCAGCACCCACAGAGAAACATTGCAATTTATAGTGGCCGCCATAGCCAATCATTCGCTGATTTTGGGGGTGCCTTGGCTGAGGGCTAATAACCTTCATGTGGACTGGGTGACAGGGCGAATACAATTTAAGGATGGACTGTATACTGGAAACCAGGGAGAAGGGGAGAAGGAAGAGACCAAACCTTTGGCAGCCCTCTCTGTCCCACTGCCCCTGATGAGGACTTGATCCCCGCACCCTATCAGGACTTAAGAGAGGTGTTTGGGGAAGCAGAGTGTGATCAATTGCCACCTCATCATAAAACAAACTTTGCAACTGAAATTGAACCAGGGCAAAGTTTCCAAAGCCCAAAATGCATTCCATGTCATTAAAAGAGCAAGAGGTGTTACGGGAGTTTATAGACAAAAATTTGGCAAGGGGTTTCATCCACCCCACCAACTCCCTGATGGTGGCCCCGGTGCTATTGAGGACAAAGAAGGATGGGTCATTGAGATTGTGCACTGACTACAGAGGGTTGAACACTATATGCACATTGAATCAGTACCCTCTTCCCCTAATGAAGGACATGCTGTCCCATCAGTCGAAGGGAAAGACTTTTACAAATTTGGACCTGAGGGAAGCTTACTTCCGGGTTCGCATTCATGAGGGAGATGAGTGGAAAACAGTGTTCAACTGCCCTCTTGGGAGTTATGAGTACCTGCGTTTACCTTTTGGGTTAAAAGATGGTCCTGGCATGTTCATGCAATTGATTAATGAAATTCTACACAAAAATTTATACAAACGATGCTTAGTCTATTTAGATGATATTTTGACCTACTCAGAGAATGAGAAAGAGCATGTGTGTCTGGTGCGCAAGGTGTTAAAAAAGCTCAGAGATGCTAAATTGTATACTAAGCTGTCGAAGTGTGAATTTCATAAGGAACAATTGGACTATATGGGCTATATCAAATAGAGTATCAAGCCGAGGCATTGAGATGGATCCGGCAAAAGTGCAAGATGTGCTGATGTGGGAGCCTCCCAGAACACAGAAGCGGTTACAGAGCTTCCTGGGGTTCACAAATTTCTGTCACCAGTTCATTCTCCATTTTGCCCAAATTGCCCTCCCCCTAACCAATCTCCTGAAAACCAAGGGGAAGGGAGAGTCAAAGAAAGCTAAAAGCCCAGGGGCAGTATTGAACTGGACAGCAGAGTGTCAGGAGGTACCTGACAACTGAAGTATTTGCCGGGGGGGGGGGGATTTTCTGGCAGACACACTATCCAGGTTACCACAACATAATAGCCAAAGAAATGAGGTGGTTGATACAGTGTCTCCTAAGCAACAACTAGGACTGGTGGTGGTTACCCAAAGCCAGAAAAAAGAGGTGAAAGTGAAAGCTCCTGATGATTTAAAGGAAGCGCTGAGCAAGGAGCTATCTAAAGACAGCTGGCTTCAAGAAAATAAAAAGTCCCTAAAGGAGAGTGATGGGTTGTGGTGGGCAGAAGAAAAAAAATATGTTCCAGAGACTTTACAAAGGGAAGTTTTAGAACGTAGCCATGACCGAAATCAGCTGGCCATTTCGGATTGGTAAAGACTTTGCACTCACTGTGCAGGCAGTTCTGGTGGCCTAGCCTAAGACAAGATGTTAAGGAGTATGTGGCTAGTTGCCCAGTTTGTGCCAAGTGTGATGACTGGAACACTTGACTTCCCATTGAATTGTGACTCATAAGCTTTTGCTTAGAAATCTATTTTAATGGTGCGAAGCATTCAGTACAGAGGAAAAGTTGCAAATGAAAATTCCCATGCATTTCTACAATTCAAAAGACCAGTAAAACTAAATTCCCCCCCAACTGCCCCCTTAGGTATGCACCCCTCCTTCTTGTGCCAGCAGGTTTCTGTAAAGGTTCTCTGTGGATGACCTTGCTGCTGGAAGATAGTTCAAATAAAATGATTTACACTCCAAGCATGCTCTGCCTTCCTGCTGGTTGACTCGCAGGTTGACACGCAGTGCACCAAAATGGATGTGAGTACGATAAGATGTTCTGGGAACATTTGATCAGGGAGCATGACACCAAGTCAAAGAAAAAAGGAGGAAAACCCCAGGGGTTGTTACAGCTGGTAACCAACCCAACCCAACCCTGGAAAGAAATTGCTTTATAGGAGAGTTACCAGAGAGCAAAAAGAAAACCATAATCTGGGTGGTAACCAATCTCTTTTCAAAGCAAGCCCATTTTATCCCAATGCCCACTGCCAGCCAACTGGCCAAACTGTTCATGCAGCATATCTATAAATTGCATGGGGTACCCCATAGGGTAATTAGCAATTGTGGGGTTCAGTATACTTCTAGGTTCTGGAGACCTTTTTTAAAATTAATTGGAGCCTCCCAAGCCCTGCCATCATAGAATCATCCCCAAATGGATGGGGGGACTGACCGATTGAATGCCACCCTAGAATAGTTTTTAAGATGCTACATAAATTACCAACAAGACAACTGTGTAGACCTGCTATCTTTTGCTGAAGTCGCATATAATAATTCTGTTCACCAGAGCAGTGGTCTGTCTCCATTTCAAGTGGTGTACGGACAAGAATTCGTACCAATCCCAGAATTGCCAGCAGGGCCATCAGAATCCCGTTCAGCCAGTGAATGGATGGAGCAGTTGCAGGCAAACTGGCCAATGATTCAAAAAGCCTTGGCAAATGCTCAGCAAAGTTACAAAAATACACTGACCAAAAAAGATCCCTAGAATGGGAATTCAAAGTGGAAGAGAAGGTTTATCTGTCAATGAAATTCCTAAGACACTCCAACTATCTAAGAAATTCGGTCCAAAGTTTGTGGGGCCATCTGAAATTGAAAAAATCATAAATCCTGTTACAGTGCAACTGAAACTTCCCAAAAACTTGAAACGAATACATCCTGTTTTCCATTGCAGCTTTTTGAAATGAGTGCGAGAGGTTTCTTGCTGGCATCCAGAACAGCCTTCCCCCGTGACCACTATGACTGAAGGAGAATGACATTTTGAAGTAAAAGAAATTCTGGATGCTCAAAAAGTTAGAGGCAAACTGCAGTACTTAATCAACTGGAAGCATTTTCCTGACCATGAATGGGTGGACAGCAAACACGTTTGGGCTCCAGAGCTTTTAAAGAAATGCTATGCTAAATAGCCTGACAAACCAAAAAGTTAACTTCCTATTAGCTCTATTTAACTAATATCAACTTTGTTCCTTAATGTATTATTAACCTTGTTAGAAAAATTTTTTTTTTCAGGAGAGGCATTATGTCAGAATCCACGATCAAAAGACCGATGAATCGTTTGACCGTGTTCATCTGCCATGATGAGTCAATGCGTGTCAAGAACCAGTGGGGAGGGGGAAAACATCAAGGAGTGTGAAAGTGTGCTGTTTGGACTAATTGGACAAAGTCAATTTTTTAGTTTAGGTGGGAATCTTCCATCGCGGCTTTTTCTCTTGATCTGTACACGTCCTCAATGAATCTGAAACCTGCGTAATCCATCTGTGCATGAGTCGGATCATCATTGGGACTAGAAGGGTCAGATTCTTACACTCTGAGGGAGGAACAGTTCCGCCTGCTTTGGAAGAAGTGATGCTATGCCCCCTCCTTGAGAAGTCATTGCTGGATCCAATGGAACTGGACAGTTTTCATCAGGCCTCCGAGCTTCCCTTTTTGGGGAAAGTTGTGGAGAGGTTGATAGGCTTGCATATCCAAAGGTCCCTGGAAGAAGCAGGTGATCTAGACTCTTTTCAGACAGTTCCAGGTCAGGTAATAGTGCGAAGGTGGCATTGATTGTGCTTATAGCTGAGCTCTGGCAGGCATGGGATGTGATTGCCATCAAACATGGTATCCTTCTGGACAGGCTCAGAAGATTGGGAGAGGGTGGGACCATTCTGTGATGGCTCTTCCTTCCTCTGAGGCCAATGCCAGTCAGGATTGGCAGGGGGTCCAGTTGCTGTTGCTAGTCCTAGGCCCCTGCAATGTGGGGACCACAGGATTCAGCTTTCTCCCCTCTCCTATGTACCATCTGCATGAACCTGCTGGATGTCGGCACAGGGCTGAGGGCCATCGGCACACTGATGATGCTCAGTTGTATGTTTCTGCCCGGTCTGTGGGTTCTTTCCCAGGGTGTGGGGACTTTGGGGATTGGGCGGGGGGGAGAACAGGCTCTGACTCAAGCCTAGCAAGACCAGGGGGATTGGGATTTATGGCCCCTGGGCCTGGGGATGCTCCACCTTTGGCTCTGGACGGGGTTGCATGCCTCCAAGAGAAGCGGCATGCCAGTTGGGTCCCGACACATGCGGCTTAATTGGATTGTAGCTTTTAGGGGCCTCAGCTTTGTTGCAATGTTCTTGTTTTTATGTCTGGTATTGTGAGCCACCCAGAGTCGCAGGATTGAGATGGGCAGCTCTATATATTTTATAAATAAATAATCAACAGATCAATCAATCAATCTCCTGGCCCCTGACATCCCTCCCCCATGTCAATGGCCCCACCAAGCCCTCCCTTGGCTGACGAGCCACTGATCAGGGCTGCTTCTGCCTCACTTCCGGTATCCCAACCCACATCCACACCATCCCCCGACCACCCTGCTCTCACCAGGCCAACTGGGGTAAGAACTCACAAGGAGTAATGGGCAAGCCAGGACATTTCCAATCCACACCATGCCTGGAGTTCTCTGCTATGGAGAGAGGTTGTCTGTGGGGGCAGAAGATCAATTGTCCCTCTTGGCAGTTTCCTATGTGGAAGCTGGAACCCCAGAGGCTCGGTAGCTCCTTGCCGGGGGGGTGGGGTCAGGATTTTTGGCAGGGCTTGGGCCGTAGAGTCTACCAGTGCCTGGAGCAGCTGCCCATTAATAAATGCCCAGGGAGTCGAGCCACATTCTTCTGCCTCTTGGGGGAGAGGAGAGTTGCTGCTGCTGCTGCTGCAGGAGACCTGTGGGGAGCGCCTGGTTCTACTTAAAGAAGCAACTTGGCTCTGGAAGCCTGCAGATTCCCAGAGTCTGGATCTCGTGGGCTGCAACTGAGGAGGGGCTGCTTGGCAGGTGAGGCATCTGCTTGTGGAAAAGGAGGACCTGAAGGCAGGGCTGGGCAGCAGGTGGGCGCCCTTGGCTGTCTGTCTTGTGGGGCCTGGGTGCTCTTTGGTGTGGAAAGCTCTCAAGTCCTCTGGGTTTCTCTTCCTGGTTCTGCAGAGCTGGGTGCCGAAAAGGAGCTGTATCTCAGCTGCCTGTGCCTGGAACCAAAGGCCGGTTGGCCGCAGCCCGAAGCTTCGTGAGACAGAGCACAGCAACATCACACCTGCTTTGCATGGGTTAGGTTCCAACTGACCTACGGTAGCTGAGCAGGTTGTGTGAGCACAGGCATAAAGTTTTACCCTACACCTAGAACCCTAGAGCTGGAATTATTTAGTCCAACGGTGAAGGTCCCACTCAAGTATGTCTGACAAACAACCCTCCAACCTCCATTTCAAGATATCTAGTGATGCAGAACTGGATTTTATGCTTCTGCTAATGTCCCTCCCCCCCCACAAATAATGCTTGCCTTTTCAGTAGCTGCATCACCCAGTTGACTCCTTGTCAGCTTGTGATCTACTGGAATATCCAAATGCCTTTCCTGAGTACTATTTACAAGCCATGTCTGTTCAAAAGTTAAGTCCACTGAATCAGTGGGACCTACTGTTAGGAAGAGGGCCTAGGATTGCTGTCTATGGGCAGTCTCTATGAACAACAGGAACCCCATTAACCCACGGGGATCTATTTTGCTCATCAGTCAAAATAGTTCAGGGCTCAGATATAAAAAGAGCAGTCTGCCAGGTCAGTCTTCTCCAACCCAATTCCTTTAGATGTATTTGGACTATAAGTGCCATAATCCACAGCCAGCAAGGCCAACAGGTTGATTGGCATTGATGTGCAAGGAGCCTGATGAGGACAGGTTGGGGAAGCTGAGCTTGCTGGTGGCACAAACAGGTCCCATCGTCTCTCATGTGCTGGGGTGACCATTTTAGGTTTTTGACTGAAACATCTGATTCTGAGTCCCCAGTCAATTCCATGGCAAATAAAAAAGGCAGAAGATCCACCTCAGCTTGGCAAATTCACAGTCTTTTCAGAGGAGGACGGAAACAATAGGGCAGGAAGGGTTGTGCTTGCATCTCCTAAAGTTCACACTCCAATGGTGCGTCTCTCAGCTGCAAAATCTGTGAGCAGAAGAATGGCTGCTGTGCGGAGTTGCAGGTAAGCCTTTGGTGGCTCTGGCATCAGGGAGCAGGCTGGATTCGCCCACCACCCCCTGGAGCTCTGCTGAGCCCTGGAATGTCTCTCTCCCAGGTGAAATTGGGTCGGTAGGGCACCAGCTGCAATGCGGAATGGCCCCGGGGGCTCAAGGGCCACCAGTGGGTTTCCTGAAGGGGTGGTCCCTCAGGACCCCTGTGCCATAATACCCCTGGCAGAGGGAGGACCTCATCTTGAAGGCAGGCAGGACGTCTCCTCCAGGGCAGCTTTAACAGAAAGAGCTGATCAGTTTCAAAGCTTGTGTCTCTTACAGGACACATAGCAAGCAGAACAGACATTTGAAATTGAAAAAAGGATGAGTGAGGAGGCATGAGGAAATGTAAAATGATGCCTTGGATGGACTGGGTAGTGCTGGTGCAGGGTGGTGGTGGTGGATACGATTCCGCTGGGTCATCTAATGAATCTGGACTAGAGAGTCAGACGATCCAGGAGAGGGAGATTCAGAACAGGCAGCACAACATATGCTTGCTCACATCTTCACAAAAAACAAAGCCCAGCAGAACATTCAACTCTGGAGAGCTTGAGAGAGCTGAAGCCTCTTGACCATGCCTAGGATGTCTTTGATGAGGAAAGGACTACTGTGCAGGAGGCAGTCACAACTGAGACCGTCTTCAGTGCTGGTGTTGGGTTGTCCTGGAATATCAGCATAAGGAGCAGCTACACTGACGTCCTTCTTGCAGGCTTCCCATTGAGGAGTGTGGCCACTGGCTGCTGGACAATGGGGATGGTCAAGCACCATACAGCTGGGCAAGGTCAAGGATGCAAGGATGACACTGATTTCAGGAAGGTCTCTTTAATAATCATCTGGGGTGAATAGAGATTCTTGGAAAGTGTTACAGAAATTTCCATTTCTGTTTTGAGACACTTTTCCCCAGGTTTCTCACATCTGGCTGTTGCTTTTCTGAGATAAGCTGCCAGTGGACTCACCACTTTACCTCTTCTGTTCCTCCTACCACTCCCCTCAATCCCTCTCAGATTATTCTTATGTGCAGATGAGGCTCTTTTTTCCTGGAAAAATTGCCTTCATGTAGGAAACACATGAGATTTGAGGCTTCATGAACAGTTTCCATTGGCCGATGCAGCCTTCAGCACCCACCTGCCAACTAGGAATGGGCATAGGCAGAAGGTGAAGCAGCTCCTCAATTGGCTGGATTTTGGCTGACCACCTCCTATTGTCATTTCAGCACTGCCAGCAGTCAAGGGAACCTCTTGCCCATCATGACCTGGCCCAACCACACAGACGTGGACATCCCTTCATCCTTCTTCTTGGTGGGGATCCCAGGACTGGAGTCTGCTTACTTCTTGCTGGCTGTTCCCTTCTGTGTGGCCTACATACTAGCCCTTGCAGGGAATGGGATCATATTCCTGGCCATCCAAACTGAGGGCAGTCTCCATCAGCCCATGTATATACTCCTAGCCATGCTGTCCATAGTGGACATGGGCCTGTCCAGCTCCACCATCCCCAAGGTGCTAGCCATCTTCTGGCTAGGTGCCCATGACATTGCCTTCCATGCTTGCTTGACCCAGATGTTCTTCATCCATGCCTTCACTGCCCTGGAATCTGGTCTTCTACTTGTCATGGCCTTTGATCGCTATGTGGCTGTGTGTGACCCACTGCGATACACAGCTATCCTCACAGGCTTCACCATTGCCAAACTGAGCTTGGCCATCATTACTCGGGCACTGGGTCTCCTTGTCCCATTAGTTCTACTAGTGATGCACCTCCACTTTTGCCGAACATGGGTAATTGTCCACTCATATTGTGAGCATATGGCTGTGGTCAAGTTGGCCTGTGGGGACATCAAACTCAACAGTGCCTATGGCTTGGTGGTAGTTGCCACAGTGATTGGGTTTGACATAGTGTTTATTGCCTTGTCCTATTTCCTCATTCTTGGGACAGTCTTCCAGCTCCCATCAAGGGATGCTCGTTGGAAGACACTTGGGACTTGCAGTTCCCACATTTGTGTAATCCTGTTGTTTTATACCCCAGCTGTCTTCTCCTTCCTCACCCACCGCTTTGGCCATGGAGTGGCCCCATATATCCATGTTCTCCTAGCCAACCTCTACCTCATAGTTCCCCCAGCACTGAATCCCATTGTGTATGGCTGGAGGACAAAGCCCATCAGACAAAAAGTCCTCAGGATCTTTCAGCTTCGCAAGACACAAGGGAAGAGCGGAAGAAATCACTTTTTATGGAATGTGACCCCCTGGAGGTGCCTAGCATTCTTATAACCCGTGTGACAGGAGTGTGCTCTTTCACTGCCTTTTCTTTTCTTTTCTTTTTTTCAGCATAAATGTTCCTCATCTCAGTTTAATACAATTGTCAGAAAGCAGTTGGGGTTGCACAAAAGCCAAGGTGGTAAATGGATTAGGGATTTAGGTGTGCAGCAAGAGAAAGGTCTCTTTAGCACCTGATGTCCATCACATCTCAGAAGCTTGCAGGTGATAACACTAGCAGTCAGTGTAATGTAGGGGGCTAAGCAAGAACTCCTAATTCAAACGTTGGTCTCTGGAATAAACGCGGGTTTGTGTGCCTTTGGAGGGTTCTCCTCCCTCTAAGTATGTTATCAGCACAGCTGCAGCATCAGAACAGCAACAGCACTGACCTGCCTTCAGTCATGGTGTGAGAGGTGCATCTAACTAATACTTACAACACATTTGAATTACTGTTGTTGCTCTTGCTGAGGTTGTTAATATTATTATAAAGAACAGAAGGCAATACTTGTGGTGGTGGAAACGAGGATGGAATGCCAGGACAGAAAGGTAGGGAGAGGTTTAGTGAACAAGCTTTAGCTATGCTTCCATTTCTTTTTCTTGCCTTCTGCCTTTAAGTTCTTTAGCTTGTTTTGCACTTTGCGTAGCACCGTTTACCCTGATTGGGAATAGAGTGATGATGATGATGATGATGGGCATATTAAGAGAGAGTTTCCTATTGTCAAAATGGTCCAGAAAAGGACAAAATGTGGATCTCAAATTGCTTATTTCTTCCAGTCTTTCAAATTTGCACATCAGCTTGATTTATTGATAGTAAATATAAAGCCCAATTGTGGTTTTTTTGGGTTTGTCAGATGGAATGGCAACTTCTAATAACTTTGGTGTCTCTGAAGCTGAAAATGCCGCTGTTCCAAATTCAGACATCAACAGGCTCTGTGGGATGTGCTGACAATGAGCAACTTCAGACAAATGGTACTTACCCTTTAACACGGGAAATGATAAAAACTCATCATTATCATCCACTGGTTGATCTAAAGTAAAACTCTCAGCATCCATTCAAATTTTCCGTATAACATATTTTGTTTGCATCACATTTAAGGTCTGGATTACCTGATAGCTTCAATCTAGTTTGAAACAAAAGGATCAAAATAAATTAATTTTTGCATCATGCCTGGACACTCGGTTCGTGCTAATTCAAGAATCTCTTTGATCATGATATCCTTCTGAACCGGCTTTGGGAGCTGGGGGTGGGTGGTGCAGTTCACAGACTAGATTCTCCCTTTTTCATAGCCAAGGGGTTGCTGCATGTATAATTTGTGGTCTAAATCACCATAGAGAAATGCAGTTTGAATGTCATAGTGGTGAACTGACATTCCTTTGAGTGCAATCCAGCTACAATCCAATTAAGCCGCATGTGTCGGGACCCAACTGGCATGCCGCTTCTCTTGGAGGCATGCAACCCCGTCCAGAGCCAAAGGTGGAGCATCCCCAGGCCCAGGGGCCATAAATCCCAATCCCCCTGGTCTTGCTAGGCTTGAGTCAGAGCCTGTTCTCCCCCCCGCCCAATCCCCAAAGTCCCCACACCCTGGGAAAGAACCCACAGACCGGGCAGAAACATACAACTGAGCATCATCAGTGTGCCGATGGCCCTCAGCCCTGTGCCGACATCCAGCAGGTTCATGCAGATGGTACATAGGAGAGGGGAGAAAGCTGAATCCTGTGGTCCCCACATTGCAGGGGCCTAGGACTAGCAACAGCAACTGGACCCCCTGCCAATCCTGACTGGCATTGGCCTCAGAGGAAGGAAGAGCCATCACAGAATGGTCCCACCCTCTCCCAATCTTCTGAGCCTGTCCAGAAGGATACCATGTTTGATGGCAATCACATCCCATGCCTGCCAGAGCTCAGCTATAAGCACAATCAATGCCACCTTCGCACTATTACCTGACCTGGAACTGTCTGAAAAGAGTCTAGATCACCTGCTTCTTCCAGGGACCTTTGGATATGCAAGCCTATCAACCTCTCCACAACTTTCCCCAAAAAGGGAAGCTCGGAGGCCTGATGAAAACTGTCCAGTTCCATTGGATCCAGCAATGACTTCTCAAGGAGGGGGCATAGCATCACTTCTTCCAAAGCAGGCGGAACTGTTCCTCCCTCAGAGTGTAAGAATCTGACCCTTCTAGTCCCAATGATGATCCGACTCATGCACAGATGGATTACGCAGGTTTCAGATTCATTGAGGACGTGTACAGATCAAGAGAAAAAGCCGCGATGGAAGATTCCCACCTAAACTAAAAAATTGACTTTGTCCAATTAGTCCAAACAGCACACTTTCACACTCCTTGATGTTTTCCCCCTCCCCACTGGTTCTTGACACGCATTGACTCATCATGGCAGATGAACACGGTCAAACGATTCATCGGTCTTTTGATCGTGGATTCTGACATAATGCCTCTCCTGAAAAAAAAAATTTTTCTAACAAGGTTAATAATACATTAAGGAACAAAGTTGATATTAGTTAAATAGAGCTAATAGGAAGTTAACTTTTTGGTTTGTCAGGCTATTTAGCATAGCATTTCTTTAAAAGCTCTGGAGCCCAAACGTGTTTGCTGTCCACCCATTCATGGTCAGGAAAATGCTTCCAGTTGATTAAGTACTGCAGTTTGCCTCTAACTTTTTGAGCATCCAGAATTTCTTTTACTTCAAAATGTCATTCTCCTTCAGTCATAGTGGTCACGGGGGAAGGCTGTTCTGGATGCCAGCAAGAAACCTCTCGCACTCATTTCAAAAAGCTGCAATGGAAAACAGGATGTATTCGTTTCAAGTTTTTGGGAAGTTTCAGTTGCACTGTAACAGGATTTATGATTTTTTCAATTTCAGATGGCCCCACAAACTTTGGACCGAATTTCTTAGATAGTTGGAGTGTCTTAGGAATTTCATTGACAGATAAACCTTCTCTTCCACTTTGAATTCCCATTCTAGGGATCTTTTTTGGTCAGTGTATTTTTGTAACTTTGCTGAGCATTTGCCAAGGCTTTTTGAATCATTGGCCAGTTTGCCTGCAACTGCTCCATCCATTCACTGGCTGAACGGGATTCTGATGGCCCTGCTGGCAATTCTGGGATTGGTACGAATTCTTGTCCGTACACCACTTGAAATGGAGACAGACCACTGCTCTGGTGAACAGAATTATTATATGCGACTTCAGCAAAAGATAGCAGGTCTACACAGTTGTCTTGTTGGTAATTTATGTAGCATCTTAAAAACTATTCTAGGGTGGCATTCAATCGGTCAGTCCCCCCATCCATTTGGGGATGATTCTATGATGGCAGGGCTTGGGAGGCTCCAATTAATTTTAAAAAAGGTCTCCAGAACCTAGAAGTATACTGAACCCCACAATTGCTAATTACCCTATGGGGTACCCCATGCAATTTATAGATATGCTGCATGAACAGTTTGGCCAGTTGGCTGGCAGTGGGCATTGGGATAAAATGGGCTTGCTTTGAAAAGAGATTGGTTACCACCCAGATTATGGTTTTCTTTTTGCTCTCTGGTAACTCTCCTATAAAGCAATTTCTTTCCAGGGTTGGGTTGGGTTGGTTACCAGCTGTAACAACCCCTGGGGTTTTCCTCCTTTTTTCTTTGACTTGGTGTCATGCTCCCTGATCAAATGTTCCCAGAACATCTTATCGTACTCACATCCATTTTGGTGCACTGCGTGTCAACCTGCGAGTCAACCAGCAGGAAGGCAGAGCATGCTTGGAGTGTAAATCATTTTATTTGAACTATCTTCCAGCAGCAAGGTCATCCACAGAGAACCTTTACAGAAACCTGCTGGCACAAGAAGGAGGGGTGCATACCTAAGGGGGCAGTTGGGGGGGAATTTAGTTTTACTGGTCTTTTGAATTGTAGAAATGCATGGGAATTTTCATTTGCAACTTTTCCTCTGTACTGAATGCTTCGCACCATTAAAATAGATTTCTAAGCAAAAGCTTATGAGTCACAATTCAATGGGAAGTCAAGTGTTCCAGTCATCACACTTGGCACAAACTGGGCAACTAGCCACATACTCCTTAACATCTTGTCTTAGGCTAGGCCACCAGAACTGCCTGCACAGTGAGTGCAAAGTCTTTACCAATCCGAAATGGCCAGCTGATTTCGGTCATGGCTACGTTCTAAAACTTCCCTTTGTAAAGTCTCTGGAACATATTTTTTTTCTTCTGCCCACCACAACCCATCACTCTCCTTTAGGGACTTTTTATTTTCTTGAAGCCAGCTGTCTTTAGATAGCTCCTTGCTCAGCGCTTCCTTTAAATCATCAGGAGCTTTCACTTTCACCTCTTTTTTCTGGCTTTGGGTAACCACCACCAGTCCTAGTTGTTGCTTAGGAGACACTGTATCAACCACCTCATTTCTTTGGCTATTATGTTGTGGTAACCTGGATAGTGTGTCTGCCAGAAAATCCCCCCCCCCCGGCAAATACTTCAGTTGTCAGGTACCTCCTGACACTCTGCTGTCCAGTTCAATACTGCCCCTGGGCTTTTAGCTTTCTTTGACTCTCCCTTCCCCTTGGTTTTCAGGAGATTGGTTAGGGGGAGGGCAATTTGGGCAAAATGGAGAATGAACTGGTGACAGAAATTTGTGAACCCCAGGAAGCTCTGTAACCGCTTCTGTGTTCTGGGAGGCTCCCACATCAGCACATCTTGCACTTTTGCCGGATCCATCTCAATGCCTCGGCTTGATACTCTATTTGATATAGCCCATATAGTCCAATTGTTCCTTATGAAATTCACACTTCGACAGCTTAGTATACAATTTAGCATCTCTGAGCTTTTTTAACACCTTGCGCACCAGACACACATGCTCTTTCTCATTCTCTGAGTAGGTCAAAATATCATCTAAATAGACTAAGCATCGTTTGTATAAATTTTTGTGTAGAATTTCATTAATCAATTGCATGAACATGCCAGGACCATCTTTTAACCCAAAAGGTAAACGCAGGTACTCATAACTCCCAAGAGGGCAGTTGAACACTGTTTTCCACTCATCTCCCTCATGAATGCGAACCCGGAAGTAAGCTTCCCTCAGGTCCAAATTTGTAAAAGTCTTTCCCTTCGACTGATGGGACAGCATGTCCTTCATTAGGGGAAGAGGGTACTGATTCAATGTGCATATAGTGTTCAACCCTCTGTAGTCAGTGCACAATCTCAATGACCCATCCTTCTTTGTCCTCAATAGCACCGGGGCCACCATCAGGGAGTTGGTGGGGTGGATGAAACCCCTTGCCAAATTTTTGTCTATAAACTCCCGTAACACCTCTTGCTCTTTTAATGACATGGAATGCATTTTGGGCTTTGGAAACTTTGCCCTGGTTCAATTTCAGTTGCAAAGTTTGTTTTATGATGAGGTGGCAATTGATCACACTCTGCTTCCCCAAACACCTCTCTTAAGTCCTGATAGGGTGCGGGGATCAAGTCCTCATCAGGGGCAGTGGGACAGAGAGGGCTGCCAAAGGTTTGGTCTCTTCCTTCTCCCCTTCTCCCTGGTTTCCAGTATACAGTCCATCCTTAAATTGTATTCGCCCTGTCACCCAGTCCACATGAAGGTTATTAGCCCTCAGCCAAGGCACCCCCAAAATCAGCGAATGATTGGCTATGGCGGCCACTATAAATTGCAATGTTTCTCTGTGGGTGCTGATTTTCAGTCTTACCTCTTCAGTGCAGAACATCGCTGGACCCCCTGTGGCTTCTGACCCATCCAATTGGGTAAAAACAATAGGTTCTTTTAGTCTCTGCACTGTCCCAACCCATTCACTATCTCTGGGTGAATCAAACATTTGGCACACCCTGAGTCTATGAGAGCAATCAAATCAGCTTTTTTCTCCCTACCCAAAGTTTGCAACTGCACCCAACCATCACCATGCAGTCATTTCCCCTCACCACCGAGCCCTTGCACCCTTTTCGCTCAGCCTGCCTGTTGGCACCCTTCAAGGCAGGCCTTGCCTGTTTCCCTCCAGAGGCTGGGGTTCCTCTGAGGACTATGTCTCCAAGATGTCAGAGTCGACAGCCAGCTGCACTCCTTCACTAGCCATCACTGCTTTAGCTTTGGTGGTAGGAGACTTGGCAGGTTTTGGCTTTGGTTTTGGCGAAGGCTCAGTGGAGTTGCACGTGCATTCAGTAGCTCAATGCCCTCCCCGGCCACAACTGAAACACAGACCTTCCCTCAGGCAACGATCCTTCTCTTCATCCCAGGATCTCCGCACGGGTGGCTTGGATCCGGCGCTCCCTTGTGAGGTTGGCTTTTGGGGTCCAGGAAGCAGGCCTTCTCTGCAGTGGCTCCCACCCTTTGGAACATTCTGCCCCCAGAGGTGAGGCAACCTCCATCGCTCCTGACCTTCCGGAAGGACCTGAAGACTTGGCTCTGCCACCTCGCAGTTACTCCTGGGGATGGCTGGTGCCTTAGAGTGCTCCTCACACACATGGACTGAGTTACATTTCTTTGCCACTTGGAATTTATCCTACTTTTATATTTATATTTGATAATCGTATTTTTTATGTATTTGTATTTATATTTGATTGTTATTGTTTTAATTGATTGTTTTTATTGTAAACGGCCCAGAGTCCCTCTTGTGGGAGGGAGATGGGCGGTGGCAAAACTTGAAAAATAAATAAATAAATAAATCTTGTGGTCATCTTTCACGCTGCCTGTGGATTTCATCGATTGGGTGGTTTACAGTTGTGGAAGATTAGATGGGCACTTCCCAGTACGTTTTTGCAAAACGGTATGGAGATTGTTTGCCATTGCCTTATTTTGGGGTTTGGTAAAGAAATGATTCCCAAGGCAGCCTAAAGGTGCAGACATTCTGGATGGTACCTCCCCCAAGTGATATTAGGGCCAGCCCATCGGACAGGATTGGCTGACTTTACTATCTATTGTCTATAGATCTGTCTATCACCAATCATATCTATATCTATATCATCTATATTTATATCTATATCTATCTATATCTATCTATCTATCTATCTATCTATCTACCTATCTATCTAATCAACTATCACATCTACCCACCTCCCCTTCTTTCTTTCCTCCCCCTCCTGGAGAAAGGGACAAACCACTGCAAAGAGAACATTGCCGCGGTCCCCAGTGCTGTCATCTGCTGGGTTTTGGCCCTTCCACGGGTACCTATAGATTGGGGAGAGCAGATTGGGGCGATCTAGCAGAGACTCTGCCCACTGAGCAGAGGGACCAGTCTGTATTTCCTCCTTCTCTGCTGCCGCTAATTCTTGGCTTAGTCTTTGCCATTTCTTTTTTGCATTTTGCACAATGTACCTTGCCCTGAAAAGGGACAGTGTGATGGATTTGTTTTCATGCATGCATGTACGTAAATTCCATTGATTCTATCCTACAAAGCTGCTAATCTCTCAATATCAACCTGCACGTTTCTCACCTCACAATGCCCAGCCATTGATTCACATCCACCCTGCCTTTTCCCCTGTGGTCTCTGGCGTGGCAGCCGTGATCCTCCTCTCCTTGGGGAAAGACTCGAGGCCTTGGGGATGCGAGTGCAAGATGGCCCTGCACAATCCTCTGTGCAATTCAGCACCCCTGAGGTGCCCCGCAGAGAACCCCAGGGGGCTCCAGGCCATAAAGGCTGCTCCTCGCGCAGCCAGGCGGCGCAGAACAAGGGGTCCGTGGCCTGGGATGCGGCTCCCGGCAGGCCCTCCCCTCTGCAGACAGGCCTTCCGTTTCCAAGGCTGAGCCCACCTTGCAGGGACTCTTTCCAGGTGAGCAGGCAGGGAAAGGGCTGAGAGGCCGGGGGGTCTGAGCAAGGGCAGGGGCAGCTGCTGGGCGATGGGAACAGAGGTTGCTGCTGGTCACTCGGTTCCATCCTGAGCTCCCAGAGTAAAGAAAGGTATAGAAGGAGCAGTAATTTAACTACATCTGTGCTGTGGGAGCCAGCCTGGTGCAACGGGTGAAGGCACCGGCCGAGAGGCCAGCAGGCTGTGCGTTTCCCACCTTAGGCACGTCCGTGACTTCGGAAGCAGGCCGAGGGCAGAGGCAGGTGCCGAGTGATGGGAATGCTGGCCTTGGGTTCTTCTGCTTATGTCCACCTGGCACCTGGTCCTGCTCTACTGCCAGTCTGAAATGGACAGGGATGGTTTAAACTGTACCAGAAGGGGGAGAAGATGGACCACAGATTCAGGCTGAGGAATGGGGCTGCACATGAGAATGGAGTGGGTGGGAAATGATGCTCAGGAATCCTCAAGCCATGATGGCATGGAGACCAGTAAATGGTGGGATGCCTGACCTCCAGGGTCAGTACCTGAATGCACTGAGTATGGTTAGCAAGCAGGAAGCATTAGAAATCCTGATTTGGGGAAGTAAATATGACCGTTTTTGTCTCCAAGAATCCTGGTGGGATGAGAGTCCTGAGTGGAACACATGACTCAATGGATATTCAAAAGAAATCAACCCAAGGAAAGTGGAAGGTGAATGGCTTATTGGGGCCATAAAGAAAGTCATGCCCTTAAATCTGGAAGTCCTCCTGTAGAAAGCATCTGGGTCAGAGGAAAAAGGGGAAGAAGCCAGAGAGATGCCCTTGTGGAACTCTGCTAGAGGCCCCCACCCAGGCAGAGGATTTGGGCCACAACTTTCTAAATCAACTCAGCAACTTTTCAGGAGGGCAAGCTATGCTAATGGGAAACTTTCCCAGGATCTGCCGGGAAAGTAGCTCTGGAACAAGTTAGTGGGGAAAAATCCAACAGATTTTTCATCTCTCTTGCTGACAATTTCATGTTCCAGAAGATGGAAGAAACAAGGGGTCAGCCATCCCATGAGTAATCCTGAGCAGGAGAGAGGAAGCGATCAGTAGATGGACGGTGTCAGGCACCTGGGGCAAAACTGACCACCACGTCATGCTGGCATTAAGATAATTAGGGTGGGGGGGAATTGGAGAAGTCGGTAGGCTATTTTGGATTTCAAGAGGGCAGGTGTTACTGAACTCCGGTGGGAGGGGTAAAGAATAAATGGCCTGGAATCCTGAAGGATAAGCGAGCTCAAGAGGGGTCAGAAATCCTGAAAGCCCAGACACATCTGGTCCTATGGAAGGGGAAAGGTGAGAAGTTTAAAGGGGTCCGTATGGACAAAGAACCCAGCCGACAGAGGTCTTGAGAAGCAAAATATGGGATGTCTGAGAAAGGAAGATGCTATGCAGGCTAAAGGAAAGAATGAGGACAGGCTGCTGAGGAACTTGAAGGATCAGAGTGGAGCTCAGAGGCTCGCTCAATCCTACCTGGAGTGAAGGGGAGACACAAGAGCGGTCTTCCAGCACGTGAAAGGATGTCCCGGGGAAGAGGGGTTAGATCTCTATTCTGTGCAGCCCAAGCTTAGGAGAAGAACCAACAGGTGCAGCTGCATAGAGGGAGATCCAGACGTGAACTGAGGGGGAATTTCCTGATCGTGAGAGCTATGGAGCAACAGGACCGCCTGCCTCCTGGAGTCGTGAAGGCTCCATCACTGGAGGCTTTTAAACAAAGGTTGGGCAGCCATTTGTCTGGGACAGAGGAGGTTTCTTGCCCTGGGCAGGGGTTGGACCGGACCTCCAAGCCCCCTTTCAGCCTCTGGATTCCATGGTTCTATGTCTGCAATGCAGAATAAGGAGGGTCCCTTTCAGTGATCCTTCGAGTCTGCCACGATGCAAGCGCCTTCCCTCCTGTTCCTCCAGAGAAGTTCTCTGTCTCCTTCCCTTCCATGATTCTTATTTTCCATCGCTTCCAGGGTCCTCTTCACACTGGGCTGGTTGCTCCTTGTTTGCACACCTCCTACTCAACTTTAGACTCTGTGTCTAAAGTCCAGTGCTGGGCCAGGCTGGCCCACCCGTCTTATTGCCAAGGATAAAGGGGCTTTCCCTCCACCAGGATCTGGGACAATGTCCACATCTAATAACTCCCACTTCCACTCTCCCACCTGCACCTTGCTTGGTGTGCCTGGACTGGAACCTCTCCATCCCTGGCTCTCCGTCCCGGTGTGTGCTGGGTATGTCACTGCTCTTCTGGGGAACCTCACCATCCTCTGTGTGGTGAAGACGGAAGCCAGCCTCCACCAGCCCATGTTCTACTTCCTCTGCCTGCTCTCCTTCATTGACCTGGGTCTCTCCACCTCCACCCTGCCCAGCATGCTGGCCATCTTCTGGTTTGGCCCAGGGGAGACCACATTTGATGCCTGCCTGGCCCAGATGTTCTTCATCCACACCTTCACTGGGATGGAGTCTGTGGTGCTCTTGGCCATGTCCTTTGACAGGTATGTGGCCATCTGTGACCCTCTGAGGTACACCACCATCCTGACCAAGGAGCGGGTTGCCTGGATGTGTGCAATTGTGGTGTTGAAACCCACAATTCTTATCATTCCCATGGCTTTGCTGACTCTCCGCTTGCCCTTCTGCAATACCCATATCATCATTGCACACACATACTGTGAGCACATGGGCATTGCCAAGCTCTCCTGTGCAGATATCCGGGTGAACAGCGCCTATGGCTTATTTGTCATTGCCTTTTTTATGCTGGACTTAGTCTTGATTTTTGGGTCCTATGTGCTAATCCTCAAGGCAGTTTTCCATCTCCCATCCAGGGAGGCCCGGCTCAAATCCTTGGGCACCTGCAGCTCCCACGTTGCTGTAATTTTTGTCTTCTACACACCAGCCTTCTTCTCCTTCCTCACCCACCGCTTTGGACACAACATCCCCCAATTTGCCCACATCCTGATTGCCAACCTCTATGTCATTCTGCCCCCAACGCTCAACCCAGTCATTTACGGAGTGAGGACCAGGGAGATCCGCAGAAGAATTCTGCATTTCTTCAGCTCGGGAAAGAGAGTTTTGAGCAACGTTTCCTGATGTTTTGGGTGCAGATATAGATTAAAACCTTATACCAGAGTTTGGTGGACCTCAGTTGATTACAGTCAGAACGCCCAGCAGTGAAGCATTAAAGTACTAGCTCTTAATTAAAGAGCTCATCTTTACTGAAGAAGAAAGGGGTTTTCAACCGGTAAAAATTTCAACTTTGTATATTTTTATAATGGTTTTTGTCATCTTTTTTTGTAAGCCAGTCAGAGTCACTTACATAGTGCGATAGGTGGTCTATAAATTTGATAAATAAATAAATAAATAAATAAGGAAATCTGGATTTCAAAGTGGTGTTCAAGCAGCAGCAGTCTTTACTGCAGTCATTAACCAGCAAATAATATTTTCTAAAGCAGATTTTTAAGGGGAAGAGAAGCCCAGATTGTATAGCATCACTGAGAACATACAAGAAAACAGGGCCTATATTTGCAGAGCCCATGAAGTCTTCCCAAGGGTTGTGAACCCTCCCATGTGAGCTTTATGATGTCTAATCAGGATGGGTCTCTTCCCCTCTCAGATCAGGATGGTAGGAAGGGACAATGAGGGAAGCGTAGATGGGCCCCACCTTTCCTCTCCTTCCATCATACCAACATCGTCTTCCAAAGTATTTCCCATCCTGTGCATGTGGCCTCAGATGAATACATATAATATATGCAGACACAGGTAAGGGGAAGGGCCAGAGCTTTTAAGGAGGGACTTTAGTGTGGGGAGGGCCAGCCCTTGAATGCAAAGTTGGGCAAGGTGGCAATGGCTGGTCAGAAAAGGAGAAGGAGAAGGAGGAGGAGGAACTACAAAGAAGTCAGAAGAGGGTGTGTCAAGAGGGGTTGGCAGCCCATACTTACCTCATGGACATCTCAGATCCGGGACTGGGGAGACGGTCCTGGTAACTGGCAGAGACAACCCTGGAGGGGGACTATGGAGGAACAAGAAGCTCACTGGTGATGGGCTGTGTCCCAAGAGGGGAAGAACCCATGCTTGGAAGGGGTCACAAGAGAAAAGGCGTTGTCTTCCTTCTCTTAACCTCCCACCTTTCTAGTCGTGTGTCCTGAGCCAAGAGCCAGAGCAGCAGGAAGCAGCACTGGTCAAGGGAGAAGAGCACTGGAGAGTTGTGTCCAGAAAGGTGACCCTGATGGCCACTAAGACCCCAACAATGACCAGCCTCAGGAGGAGGAGGAGAGAGAGGGAGAAAGAGGGTAATAATTATAGTAATAGTAGTAATAAATATATATTACTTTATATACAGTATAGATAAAGGATCCAGGAGGAAAGATCATCCTGAAGGAATAAGACTTGCCTAGAGCCAGAGGGGAGGCCAGTGGACACAATATGGACTCTCGGGACTAAGTTCAGGTGTAGGAATAACTTCTAAGGTTGGTGCCAAATAAGTTAGCCCAGTAAGAAGATGGCCAACAGGAAATGTACAAGAAATAAGCAAGTGCTTCATCCACTTTTCACTAAAAAGCAAAAATGTTTGCAGTGCCCATTACTAATAAACTCGATTGTTCACAGGAAGAATTGTCCATGTCCTCCCTGTGGCTGTTTCCATCCCAGAATGCCTTGTGAGGTGCCCCTTCCCTTCGTGCTCCATGGACATCTCTGCAACCCACAGACCCTGCTCCCTCCACACCCCCAGCCTAATCGGTCTCTAGTCCAGTCCACTATCCTGCCCCGGGTTCTGGCAACACACGGACCTTGCCTGTGGGGGAATTTCCCCCTTCCTTCCTTCCTTCCTTCCTTCCTTCCTTCCTTCCTTCCTTCCTTCCTCTTATATATTGCCCAGTCAAACTGATTCAAGGGGGTTTACAAGACATTTCCACCAGCAAAGCCAAGCCTCCCACCAGCCTGCTGCGTTACGTGCGCAGTCAAGTGTTGGCCAAATACGAGCGCTCCTGTCCCTGCGTCCCACTTAGGGGTGAGTAAGGGGGTCCGTTGTGCTGGTGGCCCTGTCTCTCGTCAGTCTTTTCTCTGACAGGCGGTCCCTCCCACTGGGTGGCCAGAGGGAAATTTGCATCTGTGAGGCCATAAAATGGGCCCTGGAAGGATCCAATGGTGTTCCCAAGTGGTGAAGTGTCTGGGTTTTGAAGTGACACCCCGGGGGCATCAAGTCAACCAGCCTCGAATGCAAGTCATTGCAGCATGCCCCACACCGAAAATGAAGCATCAGGTCCATGGTTTCCTCAGGCTGATTGGCTTCTCCTGCCCGTGGATCCCTGGGTGTGGTCAGCTAACAAAATCCTTACACGCAACGACTGCTCAAAACTCCCCAGTCCCTCTTTTAGGGCCTACAGAGGCACTCCAACTGTTTGACTTATTGAAAAAGGCAGTCTTAAGTTCCCTTTCTCTGCGCCCGCCATGTTATACGACACCGTTTCACCTGTCTGTACATGGAGACAGGGAAGTGGCAAGTGGGTCTTAACGCAAATGAGAGGATCAACACACTGCCCCAGAGCCTTCTCTTCCATTCAAAAAGATCAGGTGGCGCAGGGGACACCAGCATGCACACGTGCTCTGGTAGCAGCACCAAACATTGTGGAAAAAGCCAAAAGCTTGACTCTGGCACATCACACCATTTCAACTGGGAAATGGTCAGCATCCTAGACCAAGCCAAATACAAAACTGCTGGGGAATTCCTGGAAGCTTGGCACTCACAGCCATCAATAGATGGAGATAAAGCAGATTATCTCAGATACAGACCATTCAAAAGAGACATAAAAAACTAAGAAAGAAATAAAAAGACCAGAACACATCCTCTCCAGCAGTCAACACCCAGATAAGCAGGCAGACAACCAATCAAGCAGAAAACAGTACCCTAATCAAGGAACTACCACGGATAAAACCAGTCCCCCACCAGCACTGGCAGGGCAAGCTACTGTAGATAAACAGGAAGCAAACCCCACCTGTGGGCCAAGAGGCCCATGACTCGGTGCAAGTTGTCACCCAATAAAACACACCGAGGTGGGAAGTTCCTCTGTTCTCTTTTATTTCTGCGCACAGCACAAGAGAGGCCTCCTGCCCAAGTACAAGAGCCCCGAACAACATACCTGGCTTCTCTTTTATACATCTTCTAGCAAGGAAATAAAGACAACAAAATCTCTTTATTGGCTGATTCTTTTAGCACCTGCACACTAACCTTACGTACTACATACTATTCCATAATATCCCTTAGCATGTTTTGTTTTCTACAACCCCCACCTTAGGGGTGTGCATTCTACTATGCTAATTAGCCTTTAGGTTACAACTAGGTTAGCTGGTGGTCCCATAACAAGGTCATTCTGTGGTTTCTGAATACCTCGAAACCAGTCTTCCCTTTTCCAAATACAGCAGACTCTCCACCTGCTGTCAGACACCTGTCTGACCCACAACCTCCTGAAACTTAACCACAAGTGTCTAATATTGTCTGCTAGCAGGCAAGCATTAAACAGTAATTTTCTTATGACTGCCCGGGCCCTCACACCCTCCCTTGCACTGATGATGTTGCCTAGTCAGGTAATGAAATGTCTGCAAGGAAACAACCAAGCTCACACCATTGTATGGGCCCCTTGTGCTGCCCTGTTGCAGAAGGAGAACACTCAGGTATTCTCTGCCCATTGAATGCAGATGTTAGCAGCAACACTACTAGGGAATTCTTCCCTAGAATTTAGGAGGTGTGGCCCCTTAAGCCTTGAAAGCTTGGTCCCACAACCCATGGGTGAAGAGCATAACTGTGTGTAAGTGGTACAAACAGTGATGAGAATAAGGGAGTGACCTTGCAAAATCCAGACAGTCCTTTTCATGGATGGGAGTTCCTTTTACCAAGAAGGAACTAGATATACAGGCTATGTGGTGACCACAGAAACAGCAGTCATCAAAGCACAGCCTCTGCCCAGGGGATGGGGAGCACAAGCCACAGAATTGGTAGCACTGACCAGGGCATGCCAACTAGCAGAAGGACAAACTGTCAACATCTACACAGATAGCAGGTACACCTTTCAGGTTGTGCACCATCATATTCATTTATGGACCTCCAGAGGGTCCAGGATTTCAGCTGTGGGGAAAGACATTCAGCATTTGCAGCTTGTTGTAAGTCTTTTACAGGCACTCCAAGCTCCTAAAGAATTAGCCATCACACACTGCCGAGCCCACCGAAAGGATGACAAAGGGGTCACAAAAGGGAACAACCTGGCTGATCTAGCAGCTAAAAAGACTGCTGTCAAAGGTTTGGCAAGTGTTCCCACAGAGTATTTTCCCACTGTGAAGTCTCTTGGGTCTGAGGAGAATGAAACTGACTACTGGAAAGAGAAATATGAAGCAGTGCAGGATGTCCAAGTTACATGGCAAAATCCAGAAGGGAGGGCATGCCTATCCAGAGCTATTTACCCCATGGCAACTGAATAGTACCATCAACGTTCAGGGCATTATGGGGGAGAGGCATTGAAAGTTTTTGTTACAAGAACCTGGTTTGCCCCCGGGATTGGAAACAATTGCCACAGGGTGGCACAGGCTTGTGATATTTGCCAACAAAACTCTCCTTCTCCCAGAAAGCCTCTGCTGCCACAGGGGGGATAACCAATGCCCACAGCCCCCATACAGTATTTGCAACTGGACTTTGCAGAGTTCCCACAAACCAAGGGAAAAACAGTATCTTCCAGCGATGGTCTGTCACCTAATGGCTGAATCAAGGCTTTTGCTACCTGAGACTGCACCTCTATGACTGTGGCAAAGGCAAGAGCCAGAGAAGTGGTCCCGAGGTTCAGAATCCCCCTTCGATTGGAGTCAGATCAAGGCCCTGCCTTCATCTCCAGGATGCTGGAAAACCTGGAAAAATGCCTGGGGATCAAGCATCATCTCCATGCACTGAATCATCTGGAATCATATGGAAAAACTGAATAATGGGACAGGGAGATCAAAACAGCCCTTAGGAAATATTGCCAGGGAACAGGTTTGAGATAGCCACAGGCTTTGCAAATGGTGCTATTTCATTTAAGGACCAGACCCACATCCAAACTGGGTATGTCTCCTTTTGAATTGGTATATGGGCATCCTCCAGAGGGGGCCCATTGCATCTCAGTGCATCTATGGTGGGGTGGGATGAGCTAACTGCCAAACAGTTTCTATTCTTACAGGAGCAGCAGAGAATGCTCTGGACAGCAGCAGCAGTGGGGGCCACAGTTCCTCTCAGTGACCAGATCCATCCATTGCAGCCGGGAGATTTCATGTGGCTTAAGAAGTTCCACTGCAAGACCCTAGATCCAGCATGGGAGGGTCCATTCCAGACTTTGCTGACTACCCAAACTGCTGTCCTTCCAGAAAGGAAAAATTCCTGGGTTCATCACAGCCAGGTAAAGCCAGCAGTACTGGCTGCAGAACCAGCCCCTCAATTGCTCAAGCGTTTTACTAGGAGCCCAGGCGTAAAGTCGGCTGTCTCTGATTTTGTTGGATGCTTGGAACCAGTCTAGAGAACTCTTTTTTGAATCATTTTGGACTTTTTATTTTTATTTCTTTAAGCAATCATGATTTTTGTTGGACCTTTGCAAACTTTCCATGCAGCAAATGGGTGATTTGCTGCATGGGTGATTGAGAGCACGTGAAGAGTCCTTACCAGCATCAGAGGCAGCATCTGTTGCAGAAGAGGGATCGGCGCCAGTGTTCTCCACCAAAGAGGACTTGAATCCTGCTTCTGCTGCCACCAAGGATCTTCTCCTCACTGAACCCAGCAATCTCAGTCTCACGTCCCGCCTCAGACCTCCATGGTCACCTTGTGTGCGTTCCATGCGTGTTCCCATCCCGTTTTGAGGTTCCAGCCATGTCCAGAGTCTCAAGTCCAGCCTTGTCGTGCCTCAAGTCCGCAGTTTCACCCCGAGTCTTTGGTGCAGCCTTGCAACGTTTCTAGCTCGCAGCTTAGTTCCAGATCTTCAGTACAGATTTAGGGTGCCTCTGACCTCCAGTCTTGCCAAGGATCTCCAGTCCAGTTTAGCCATGCTTCAGGTGCTCGACCTTGTTCAGGAGTTTCACACCTATCTCGTTGTGAACCAGATCTGCAACCTTGTCTAGAATCTATGGTTCAGTCCTGCTGCGCCTCGAGTTTCTTGCCTAGTCCGGAACTTCCAGTCCAGTCTTGTCTTGTACTGAGCCTTCAGCCTAGTCCAGCCTTGCTCCGAGTTCCTAGTCCAGAGTATTCAGCCTTGTCCAGTTTTGCCTTGAGTTCTCAGCCTTGCTTCGAGTCTCTAGTCCAGAGTATCCAGTCTAGCCCAAGTCATCAAGTCCAGTCCGGTAACTAGAACCCAGATGTATCCAGGCGGCTCTGCCCAGCCTCGCCCAGTGTTCCGGTGCCAGCCTAGTTCAAATGGTGTTCTGATTTGAGGTCATTCAACTTCAGTTCCAGTAGCATCTTGAACTCCAGCTTCTCTCAGCCTCCCAGTCTCCATCAGAGAGTCCTGCTCTGCCGCCTTGGTGCAGTCTCCTCCTGCAATCTTGCTGGTTTCCTTGTTGCTGCCCAGTTGGTCTTGACTGAACCCAGTTCTTTCTTGATTCTAAGGACTTATATATTGTACATGTTATTTAATAAAGAGTATTTTTGATATTTAATCTGCCTGGCTGCCTCTGATCAGGACACCCCCTTCAGCAGGGAGGCAGGACCCATTCGATTGGTCTGCCTTCGGCGACTGATGGACCTAGCAGGGTTTCAGAGGGAGCTGGGGGTTATGCCAGGGGATCTGCTGCACGGTCCAGCGGAGGCCCTGGCTGCAGCCTGGAATAGGGAGGCAGCTGGGGCCTTGCACAGGATCACGCCCGTGCGACCTCTCTTGTCCCATCAAACCCGACACTCCCCGTGGTTTACGGAGGAGCTGAGGGTCCCGAAGCGGGTTAAGAGATCTCTAGAGCACTGCTGGAGGAAGACAAAGACCAAACCTGACTGAACACAAGCTAGAGCCACTGTTAAGGCCTACCTTGTGGCAGTAAGAGCAGTGAAACATCAGTACTTCTCTGCTCTTATAGCATCTGCAGAATGCCGCCTGGTGGCCCTGATTAAGATTGTGGAGTCCCAGGTGCTCTCTGAGCCTGGTTGTTTTCGTGCAGACATTTCATTGCCAGACTAGGCAACATCTTCAGTGCAAACAGGGAGAGGGCCTTGCTCTCTGTTTGTGGACAGTGGCTTGCCCTGCCTGGGTTGGTGGGGGTGTTGTTCTCTCCTTGGGAGTTCCTTGATTGGGCTGTCATTTGCTGCTTGGCTGATTGACTGAGTTAATAGTAGCTTGATTAGGGTATATTGCGCTGTTTGATGGTTCATTGGGTGTTAATCCTGGCATTGTTAACCTTTGCATGTGTGGGTGTTGATTGCTGGCGAGGAGGTGTTCTGGTCTTTCGGCTTTCCTATTGTCTCTTCTGAATGGTATGTAAATGTTGTTTGCCTCTATGTGCCTGTTGATGGCTGCTCTGTCTGAGTGCCAGGCTTCCAGGAATTCTCTGGCGTTTTTGGATTTGGCTTGGTTTAGGATGCTCAGTTTCCCAGTTGAAACTATGGTTGAGTCTGTTTAAGATTACCTCATCCCCTTTGGGGAAAGGGGATTCAGAAATCCATCTACAGGGCCATGCTGAGGAGTTTTCTGGGCATCTGCAGGATAAAATTGCTCAGATCCATTCCAAGATAGACTCGAAACGTAAGCCATGGTCTGAGGAGATACCGGGGGAACATACTCACCCAGTTATCTGGGAACAGTTTTATCCTGTTGGACCTGAGGAAGTGGACAGGATACTACAGACTGTAAATGCCACCACTTGCCAATTACATCCATGTCCCTCCTGGCTGGTGAAGGCAGCTCAGGAGGTGACATGTGGTTGGGTCCAGGTGATGGTTAATACAGGCTTGAGGGAGGGGTGTTTCTGGCTGCCTTCAAGGAGGTGCTGGTACACCCCCTCCTCAAGAAACCATCACTGGACCCTACTGTTCTGGACAATTTTTGTCCAGTCTCCCTCCTCCCCTTTCTGGGGAAAGTGGTTGAGAAAGTGGTGGCATTGCAGCTCCAGAGGGTCCTGGAGGAAATGGATTATCTAGACCCCTTTCAGTCAGGTTTCAGGCCCGGATATGGGACAGAAATGGCATTGGTTGCACTTATGGATAATATCTGGCAGGAACAGGATGGGGGCAGTGCATCCATCCTTGCTCTCCTTGACCTCTCAGCAGCTTTCGATACCATCGGCTATGGTATCCTTTTGGGGTGGCTCAGGGAGTTGGGGATGGGTGATGTGGCCTTGCGCTGGTACACCTCCTTCCCCCGGGGCTGGTCCCAACCAGTGGTGAAAGGGAGCAAGAGATCTGACCCTCAGAGGTGTCGCAGGGTTCAGTTCTCTCTCCTCTCCTATTCAACATCTACATGAAACCACTGGGTGAGATTATCCACCGCCACGGGGTGAGGTATCATCAATATGCTGATGATACTCAACTGTATATCAACATCCCGGGTGAGGTAAGTAATGCCATGACTGCCCTCTCTCAGTGCCTGGGGGCTGTAGGGGTCTGGATGGGGAACAACAGGCTTCAGCTGAACCCTGGTAAGACAGAGTACTGTGCGTTAATGGCTCTTCCATATCCGGGATGCTGTCATCTTTGGTTCTGGATGGGGACAGACCCGGTGCATAATCTGGGGGTCCTCCTGGCCATGGCTCCTGCTCAAAGAGCAGATGGCAGCCATGGCCAGGAGGGCCTTGCAGCTTTGTGTTGTGCACCAGTTACACCCTTTCCTGGATTGGGAGGCCCTTCGAACAGTCACTCATGCCCTTGTCATCTCCCATATAGACCATTGCAGTGCGCTCTACATGGGGCTACCCTTGAAGAGTATCCCGAAGCTACAGCTGGTCCAGAATGCAGCTGCGCGAGCTGTTTTTGGTGCCCCTAGAAGGACATGTGTAAAACCTCTACTACGCGAGCTGCACTGGGTGCCAGTTTGCTTCGGGGTCCAATTCAAGGTGTTGGTTATCACCTTTAAAGCCCTACATGGCATGGGATCAGGCTACCTGGGGGACCGCCTCTTCCCCGCTACACCAACCCATCCCACCGGATCATGCAGAGAGGGCGTGTTGCGGACCCCGCCGGTAAGGGAATTTCATTTGGTGGGGTCTGGGAAGCGGGCCTTCTTTGCAGTGGCTCCCGCCCTCTGCAAACATCTTACCCCCGGAGATGAGGTTAGCCCATTGCTCCTGGCCTTCCAGAGGAACCTGCTGTCTTGCTTGGGACGGAGAAGGGAGTAGCTTCGTGTGGGGATGGCTGGCACCTTAGAGTGCTCCTCACACACATGGACTGAATTAGATCTGCCACTTGGATTTTACTCCTATTCTTATTTTTTTATGGTATTTTTTTACTCCTATTCTTATTTATTAAAGGTATTTATATTTTTATATATTGTATTTGTATTTCATATTTACTGTTTCAATTGACTACTGCTGTTGTAAACCGCCCAGAGTCCCTCTGGTGGGAGGAGATGGGTGGTGACAAATTTGATAGATAGATAGATAGACAGATAGATAGATAGATAGATAGATATAGATAGAGATGAAAGAAAGAAAGGAAGGAAGGAAGGAAGGAAGGAAGGAAGGAAGGAAGGAAGGAAGGAAGGAAGGAAGGAAGGAAGGAAGGAAGGAAGGAAGGAAGGAAGGAAGGAAGGAAGGTAGAAAGGGGGTGGGATAGGCTGGGAGAGCAACGCTCTTCTTCAGCTTAAGCTTCAAAACTGCTGGCCTGAGTAATGAAACTCGTTGGTTTTGCTCCTTGCCAACCCCCCATGGAGATGAGGGATATCCTCTTTTTCCCGTGCCCCTAAGTACTGGTGGTTTACTGGCGGGTAAATCATGCTGCGCTTGGCCAGCCCCCTTATTTGGTAGACAGGTTTTCACTCTTATGCAGAAATGCTCCAGCGCCCCCTTCTGTTTCCAAGGGATATACGGCTCTTGTATATCTGTGGGGTGGTGGGAAAGCCGTTCCCTTACGTTAACAGCCCAAATGTGCAGGTGGTGTTTCTACCATACTTGTGTTGATCCAGCTAATGGTGAAGCAGCTTGGGATGTGGGAATGCAAACCTGCACGGGGCAAATAGCTACACAAAATGGCACTTCCACTCTAAACAATGTTGTTCGGGCCTTGGCGTGTAACACTGATGGGTTGTGATGGACTTGCGACATTCGTGGCTTTAAAACTCTACCAAAGTCCTGGCAAGGAATTTGTACAATTTCTTGGCTATGGCCAGGAGGGATTCATCCAATCCCTCCAGAAGAAATTAAAGGGTCCTTTAGGCATCACTATAGAACACAGAGGGCAATTCAATTTCTCCTGGCATGCAATTACACAGGGGAAAATAAATTGGGAGGACAATATTTCCAGCTGTGGGAGTTGCTGCGAACTACAAAGCCATTCATGATTTGGCTGAATTTGCTGCAAGCATGTCTGTAGCTTTTGAGGTCTTTATTAATGAGCCCTCAAAGAGCCAGAAGCTACTTCGGGATGAAAAACAGACTGGCTATTAGTAGAGTGTGGAGGAGCCTGTGCCGGTATTAATCAAACCTTCTGCACGTTTCATGACAGAAGTAAAGTCTTGACGGCACAACAACAGAAGTTAGCTAACATACAGTAGTTGCCTCTTCGGCTAAGGACAGGGAACATTTTCAAGGACAACAGCAGGACAACCAACCCATGTGGGATTGGCTCACTTCTTGGCTGCCAGAATGGGGCTGGGGAAACAAGCATCACTTGGCATTACTGCTATCAGTGCCTCGGTACTCCTTGCTGTACTTGGATGCTGCCTTATGCAGCGAGTTCCTTCTTCCTGTTTGCCTGTCGCCCAACGTCCAATTACTCTTTTCAGTCTCCTCCACAACACGCTGCAACCACAGACCCCATGCGGTTTCAAATATTAACTGCTTGCTTGCTTACTGAACATAAAAGTGGTTCAGCAACCTGTTAACAGTTTGAGAATGAAATGGGAGATTTGTTGCCTGGAATTTCAGGCTTTCTTGTTGGCATTTTAAAAGGGTGATATTAGCATTTTAGCATGGCCTCTTTTTCTAATGTTGGGAGCCCATGTTTTTCCTCCGAGCCAAGGCCATTTCCTCTGATACGCGACAGCTAGCCTTTCCAGCAACTAAACCACAGGGAGCGTGTTCTGGAGTCCTTGAAGACACTTGCAAGTGCTAAGAAAGAAACAGACTCAACGGAGAAAGGGAGAGGTGTAGCCTGCAAATTCGCCACTTGTGGGATGTTGTCTAGAATCGAGGTCTCCTATTCTCTGATTTGTTGCTTCATGATGCATCAAAGACAAATATTGAGTGTATGGATCATTTGCTTCTGTACCCTATATAAAGACTTGACTCCCCTTAATACAGGCTTTTTGCTTTGCCTGAAATGCTTGTGGTGCGTACTGGGGGGCGGGGGGCAAAAAAGCCACTTGGCAAAGGTGTCGTGTCTCTTTCCCAAACTCAGGGGACTACGTTCTTTCCAGCTCCACTCCAGCTCATGGGCAACAATGGGAGATGATCGCCCTGACTGGCCAGCAAGAGTGGCTTGGTAGGGATGCTGAGTCAATGGGCAGTTGTGGAGTGGGATGGGGTTTCGTGGGATTCCCCGTGGTGCTGAGAGTAAAGGCCGAAGTGCCCAAGGTTCCCACTCACCCTCCCTGGTGTGGTGGTTGGAAGTATGATGAGGTGGGGATCCCTTTTCTTGGGAACTGCAGGGTATGGGTCAGGGGGTGTTGGGACCTTGGGGGGCTTGGGCCAGCCAAAGCATCCCTGTGGTGATGGGTGTGGGGTGGTATGGTGGGAGACAAGGGGCAGGCTGCTGTGGGGAAACACCATCTCAGTTTCTTGTTCTGATTTCGCATCCCAGCCCCAATGCCTGGTCAGCAGATCCGCAGAGGCCCTGGCTTTCGGCTGCTGCTGCTGCTGAATACCAGGTCAGCCTGTAATAAGGCTTTCATCACAGATGAAAGATGACATTCCTCCAATAGCGGGACATTCTTTCCCCAGTCACACCAGATGAGCCAGTTCCATCCGGAGCAGGCAATCTCAGAGCTAGGGTAGCACTGGGAATTGCACCTGGAAGCTAACCTGCAACTGGGTTCCCACTGCAGTTCCCTTAGCCCATGCAACAACTGGGTAGCCCATGACTACCCAGTTGTTGCATGCTGAACCAGGAGAAGCTTCCAAATGGTCTAAGTGCCTGGGGCTGAGGAGGCAAGGGCATGCATAAGCACCACCAATGCCTCCCGTTCCAGAAAGGGTTGCAACTGATAGACAATATGCAATTGTGCAACAGCTCACTTGGCCCCAGCTTCCACCTGCTGTTCTAGCAAGAGCCGTAAGTCTGAAAGGACCAACAGCTCCATTGGGGGAATGACACCCTGCCTTGAGCTAAAGATACTTTTCAGAATCGATGAGTTGCTGAATCCTGCTAGAGTTATCGAAGCCTGTTTACCCCCATCCAGACCCTAAGCACTAGGACCAAACCACAGCCATATCCCCTGCTCCACCTGAGTGGAAAGGTATAACTGGGGATCATCAGCATACAGTATTAATATCACCTTACCCCATGCTGATGGATTATTTTCCCTCCAATAGAAGAGAATCTCTGTAGTTCAGGGTTGAACTGTGGGGTCCTTGGTGCTCTCTGAGCTTGGCTGTTGGCTTGCAGATATTTCATTGCCCGACTAGGGAACATCATCAGTGCAAGGGAGGGTGGGGTTTGCTCCCTGTTTATATGCAATAGCTTGCCCTTCCAGTGTTCGTGAGGGTGGGGTTTCCTCCTTGATAGTTCCTTGATTGGGGTATATAGAGAGATCCCACTTCCTCTGTCCTGGTCCCACCAAAGATCATCCACATGAGCAACCAATGAGCTTGTCATTCTATGGCCAGGCCTAATCCTAATTGAAAATGGTCCAAATAATCTGCTTCATCCATCATCCACCCAACAATCCTCCCAAAAAGGATGTTGGAGACAGGTCAGTAATTATCCAGAGCTGCTGGGTCAGGATGGCTTCTTGAGGAAAGGGTACACCCCCACCTTCTTCAAGTCTGGCAACATCACCTGCTCTCCATGGTTGCTTTAACCACCACTCATGCCTAGCCTCCTGATGCTTCTTTAGTGGCTTTCACCATCCAAATAGGGCACAGATCCAACCCAGAGGTGGGGAAACTAGCCTTGCAGAGAACTCTGTCCCATTCCTTCAGAGGGCAGGCTCAAACCATCCCTGGATCAGTCACAAGATGTTGATTCTGCCATCTTGTCCAAAAAGTACAGCCTGCATGATTCTGTCTCAAGACATAGGTTATGGATCGAATACAGAAGTTGCTAGTTGATGTTGCTAGTGTCAAATGATAATATTCCAGGTCAAAGAAACAATGGCTACCCCTGCTCCCTCATTTCAGAAAACCAAAACACTGCTGGATCTCAGCCAACAGTCAATAGCCTGTTTAGGCAGAGGGCAGAAGCACAAAGATACAGGACAGTATTTATATCCACAAAGCCAGCGCTTTATTTACTTTAAATGGTGCAACAGAGAGAAAAAAGACCAGCTGAAACCCAGGAGAGCTGGTTCCTCCGATGGCTGGAGGGATTGCAAGTCTCCAAACCCAAATGTATCTGAGAGCAAGTAGATTTTCCAGGTCCTGATGAGGGCCTTTGCAAGGTGGATTTGAGTGAGGGTTAGCATCTGTCCTAGTAGATGAACTTCATTTTTTCAGGGCTGAGTCCTACACGCCAAGCACTACATGATCCTGGAACTATCATTTCTGTGTCTATAAGGTGCTTGTACTGCTCACCCAATTAAAGCATACAATGATGATTTAAAACAAAAATACAAAACAAAACATCAATAAAACAGTATGATCAAAATGCTCATAAAAGGCCATAGGCCACAGGCCATAAATATCAGAAGCCACTCAATCAAAGAAGACTTCCAACCCCATTAAAAGGGACTGGAAATGTGGGCGAAGAGATCAACCTCACACAATCAGCATTCACCTATTTTTGAGGAGGTTCAGCAGTGGGAAAAAGGAGAAGGGAGAGTTGGACAGAGACATTGGAGATATGTCTCCATCCATATCTGGCTTTGGCACAGCAAGTAGTGCCAGATGGATCACCCCTGGTCTGACTATTCGGAAAAGAAGCAACTTCTTCACATGCCACTTGCACCATTTTTTAAATCTGGTGATGGCATCTCTGAATCGATCATGAAGGAAAAAATGTAATGTATTTTGCCGGGATATAGAACCTGCTCTTTGACCCATTCTCTGCTTCCTCTACTTTTTGCAGATTGTCAGGGAAGCTGATACCACATGCTGAAGCAGAAAGTTAGTATAAATGAGAAGCTGACACTAGACACCGATGCAGGAAGATGGTAGCTGACTCATGCTTTCACATGTGCAAGAGCTGAAAAAGACAGCAAGGGCAAAGCATTCCATACAGGACTGGTGACGTCCCATTGATTATGATTACATGCCATCAAGTTGGTGTTGACTCTTAGCAACCACATAGATAGCTTTTCTCCAGAAGGATCCATCCCCAACCTGGCCCTTCAGGTCTCCCAAGGGTAGCCCCATCGCCACTGTGACTGAGTCCATCCACCTTTCTGCTGGTCGCCCTCTTCTTCTCCTTCCTTCCACCTTTCCCAGTATTAGCGCCTTCTCCAGAGAGCTGGGCCTTTGAAGTAGGATAATTTGAGCCTGGTCATTTATGCCTCAAGTGAGAACTCTGGCTTGCTCTGTTCAAAGAACCATTTGTTCTGGGCTGTCCAGGGTATTCTCAGGAGTCTCCTCCAACACCAAAGTTCAGAATGTCAATACTCTTTCTATCCTGCTTCTTCAAAGTCTAACCTTTGCTTGCAGTCTTCTGATCTTTATACCTACAAAGGCATCTGAGAATCTTTTCCAAGACCTTCAGGGCTGCTCTACCAAGTGCTCATCTGCAGCATTTGTCTTGCCTGCTTGTTCTTTTACTCTTGGTGGCCGGTCCTAAAGGGCAGAAGCTCTCCACCACTTCAATACCTTTACTGCCAATGCTAAGGCTGGTTGTTCTACCTGTTGTCATTAGTTTGGTCTTCTTTATATTTAATTTTAGTCCCATTTTTTCACCATGCTCCTTGACATTTATTACAAGAGCGTGCAGATCGTTTGCATTTTTGGCTATCAGAGCCATCCTATTAACAGGGCCCACAAAGATTTTGTGAGGGCACTCCAAGGATGAGTACAGGACAGCCACTGGAGAAAAGCTCTTTAAATGAGGATGGACAAAGTCATGGCAGTTTGGTTACTCATGACTTAGAATGGCTCCATGAGACATTGGGATCAACAGCTTTGTTCCAAGCACCAGTCAACTTCCAAGCTTGCAAGTCCTTTCTGTAAGCCCTCCACAGAACTGTTAGCAGACAAAATATCCCCTTAGTAAGAATTCAAGGGTGGTCATTTGGGGTATGATGGGGAGAGCCCACAGCGGGCTGATGAGTCCCCCTTCCAATGGAGCCCCCGCAGCACTCGCTCACGGATCTGCTTAGTTCTCACCCCATAGATAATGGGGTTCAGGGTTGGTGGTATCAGCAGGTAAACATTGGCCACAAGGATGTGGATGTGAGGTGGGATGGTTCCATGGCTGAAGCGATGGGTGAGGAAGGTGAAAACAGCCGTGCTGTAGAAAACCAGGATGACGCAGATGTGGGATCCACAGGTACCCAAGGCCTTGAGGCCAGCCTCCTTAGAGGGCAGCTGGCAGACTGTGCGCAGGATTAGGCCATAGGATAGCCCAATAAAGCAAATGTCAAAGGCTCCAATCAGAGACGCTACCGTCAGGCTGTAGGCCTTGGTGACTGCCGTGTCTGCACAAGCCAGCTTGACCACAGCCATGAACTCACAGTAGCTGTGGGCAATGACTCTGGACCTGCAGAATGGCAGCTTCCCCACCAGGAAGGGATGTGGGGAGAAGAACACCAGCCCCCTGGCCAGGACAGCGCTGCCTATCGAGGCAATGCAGGTGCCAGAGAGGATGGTCATGTGCCTCAGGGGTCTGCAAATGGCCACGTAGCGATCGTACGCCATAGCTAGGAAGAAGCCGGATTCCATGGCCGTGAAAGAATGAATGACAAACATCTGGAGCAGGCAGTTGCTAAAGCCAATGCTCCTGGCATCAAGCCAGAAGATGGCCAGCATCTTAGGCAGTGCTGAGGTGGAGAGCACCAGGTCCGTGAGGGACAGCATGCAGAGAAAGAGGTACATGGGTTGGTGGAGCCTCTGGTCCGTCTTGATGAGCAAGATAATGGTGCAGTTGCCCAGCAGGGCCATCAAATACAAGGAGCCAAAGGGCAGGGCCAGCCAGGTGTGGAGGGTTTCCAGCCCAGGGATGCCCAGGAGGAGGAAGGCAGAGGATGCAGTGGGGCTGAAGGTGGACAGGTTGGAGGGAGGAGGCTCCATGCCCAGCCTGGCAGCTCTGGCCCTCCTAGGAGGAACTGGTGGGGTAATAGCCAGGAGCTGCAAATAAGAAGGGAAGATTCAGGGTGAAGGACATCAGTGGGCGAAAGTCCAAGCCAGGAGTTGCCTCAAGAGACACAACAGTATTGTCAGGATTAGACCTAATCTAGCATTTAACATATCCGTTAGCCCTCGAAACCATTCCCCCTCTTCCTTCTGGATCCTCACCACCCTTTCAGAGAGATAAGGCTGGCCCATCCTCAGCCTGCCTCCCCAGTCCTACCCTGATGCTCTGATGCTCAGGTCAAACAGAGGAACACAACACTAGGGGGAAATGGACAGTCTTGCATCTGGGGGGAAAAATGAAGGGGAAAAATCTACAGTGAGGGAGCTCTGGCTTGGCAGGTGTACATCTGGAAGGAGTCTGCATGTCCCGATCAACCACAAACGTTGCAAGGTGCAGTGCAGATGCTTAAGAGTCAAGTGCCACTTCGAAATGCATTAATGCAAACACCAGGTCCAAAGCATGGGACATACCTGTTCCTCTCCCCTCTGCCCTGGAGTCTGATGTCCAGTTCTAAGAACAAGCTCAATTGGAGCAAGTTCAGAGGGGAGCTACCAAGAAGGTAAGGGGTCTGGAAACCAAGCCCTGTGAGGAATGGGTAAGGGGTCTGGGCATGCTGACCTTACAGAAGAGACAACTGAGGGAAGGGGTGACAGCAGTCTCCGAATCTCTGAAGGGCTGTCTCATAGAGGTGGACTTCTTTCACAAAGCCCCAGAAGGTAGAACCAGAACCAGTGGGTTAAAACTACAAGGAAGACAATCCAGGTTGGATACTAGGAGGAACCTCCTGACTGCACAAGCTTTCAGCCTGTGGAACAGGTCGCCACATGAAGTGGTGAGTCCTCCTTTGCTAGATGTCTTCCAGAAAAGGCTGTCAAAGGTGTTCTGGTGCCACTGGCACTGAGAAGGGGTTAAACAAGATGATCTGGGGGGCCAAATCCAACCCTCTCTTTCTGTGATTCTCTTTTCCTAATTGTACCATGGGCAGGAGACAGCATAAGAAGGCAGGCTCTGACTGTGTATGAGGGAAAGCTTCCTAACAGAAAGTTCACTTCAATAGAGGAACCTCCACCCCCCCACCCCCAGAGCTCTCCTTCGCAGGCCGAGTCCAGGGGGAAGCCAGCCCACCCTCCAGGTGGATCTCTGCCCTGAGCTGTCTGCCTGTCTCCAGGATGCCAGGACGCTCAGCCTCAGGGAGACAAGACACAAGACAGATGCCACCCATGAACAGGAAGAAGCTCTTTTCATGTCTCCCAATGGCAGAGCAGGACTTGTCCAGGGAGCTGTGTGGGGTCCTTCTCCCAGCCCTCCTCTGTGGGCACCCTGAGGGTGATGGTGGTGCTGGCCTGCCAAGATCGTTCTCGCAGTCTGCCCTGCACCCTGATCCTCCTCACCTTGTGGCGCAGCCCTCGGCCAAAGGCAAACAGCCCAGCTGTGGTCAGCCTCAATGGTGGGCTCTCCCAGGCAGACCAGCTGATCTCAAAGGCCCTGAGATGTGGGCCCAGCAGTGCAGAGCAATTTGCAGAGCACACATGGCCCTCCCTGTGTTGGCCGAGGAGCCAGCCGACAAGTAGCCCCTCTGCTGCTAAGGAGCATTATATAAGCAGGGCCACCGATGGAGCCATGCCAGCAGAGCCAAACAGCTGGGCCATTTTGGTCTCTGAGGGAGAACAGGCAACGTGCACTCGGGAGCACCTCCGGGCAGAGAGGGCACTCTTGGTAAATCAGATTCAAAAATGGTCCAGCCTGCTCTGATGGGGCCAGCTTGCACAGGGATTTATCCAAACCAGATGTGGCAATGCTGCCACACAGAGGTTTATTGAAGAACAATAAACTTCACAATATGGATTTCCTGCCACCCTAGCTCTGGTTCTTCAACAGCCTTAAAAGTTGTCCTCCTGGTCACATAAGCCACATCAGGAGGAGCATGTTGTTGTTGTTTATTCATTTAGTCGCTTCCGACTCTTCGTGACTTCATGGACCAGCCCACGCCAGAGCTTCCTGTCGGTCGTCAACACCCCCAGCTCCCCCAGGGACGAGTCCGTCACCTCTAGAATATCATCCATCCATCTTGCCCTTGGTCGGCCCCTCTTCCTTTTGCCTTCCACTCTCCCTAGCATCAGCATCTTCTCCAGTGTGTCCTGTCTTCGCATTATGTGGCCAAAGTATTTCAGTTTTGCCTTTAATATCATTCCCTCAAGTGAGCAGTCTGGCTTTATTTCCTGGAGGATGGACTGGTTGGATCTTCTTGCAGTCCAAGGCACTCTCAGAATTTTCCTCCAACACCACAGTTCAAAAGCATCGATCTTCCTTCGCTCAGCCTTCCTTATGGTCCAGCTCTCACAGTCATATGTTACTACAGGGAACACCATTGCTTTAACTATGCGGACCTTTGTTGTCAGTGTGATGTCTCTGCTCTTAACTATTTTATCGAGATTTGTCATTGCTCTTCTCCCAAGGATTAAGCGTCTTCTGATTTCCTGACTGCAGTCAGCATCTGCAGTAATCTTTGCACCTAGGAATACAAAGTCTTTCACTGCTTCTACATTTTCTCCCTCTATTTGCCAGTTATCAATCAAGCTGGTTGCCATAATCTTGGTTTTTTTGAGGTTTAGCTGCAAGCCAGCTTTTGCACTTTCTTCTTTCACCTTCATCATAAGGCTCCTCAGTTCCTCTTCGCTTTCAGCCATCAAAGTGGTATCATCTGCATATCTGAGATTGTTAATGTTTCTTCCAGAGATTTTAACTCCAGCCTTGGATTCCTCAAGCCCAGCTTGTCGCATGATGTGTTCTGCATACAAGTTGAATAGGTAGGGTGAGAGTATACAGCCCTGCCGTACTCCTTTCCCAATCTTAAACCAGTCCGTTGTTCCGTGGTCTGTTCTTACTGTTGCTACTTGGTCGTTATACAGATTCTTCAGGAGGCAGACAAGATGACTTGGTATCCCCATACCGCTAAGAACTTGCCACAATTTGTTATGGTCCACACAGTCAAAGGCTTTAGAATAGTCAATAAAACAGAAATAGATGTTTTTCTGAAACTCCCTGGCTTTTTCCATTATCCAGCGGATATTGGCAATTTGGTCTCTAGTTCCTCTGCCTTTTCTAAACCCAGCTTGTACATCTGGCAATTCTCGCTCCATGAATTGCTGAAGTCTACCTTGCAGGATCTTCAGCATTACCTTACTGGCATGTGAAATGAGTGCCACTGTTCGATAGTTTGAACATTCTTTAGTGTTTCCCTTTTTTGGTATGGGGATATAAGTTGATTTTTTCCAATCTGATGTCCATTCTTGTGTTTTCCAAATTTGCTGGCATATAGCATGCATTACCTTGACAGCATCATCTTGCAAGATTTTGAACAGTTCAGCTGGGATGCCGTCGTCTCCTGCTGCCTTGTTATTAGCAATGCTTCTTAAGGCCCACTCAACCTCACTCTTCAGGATGTCTGGCTCTAGCTCACTGACCACACCGTCAAAGCTATCCCCGATATTGTTATCCTTCCTATACAGGTCTTCTGTATATTCTTGCCACTTTTTCTTGATCTCTTCTTCTTCTGTTAGGTCCTTGCCATCTTTGTTTTTGATCATACCCATTTTGGCCTGGAATTTACCTCCAATGTTTCTAATTTTCTGGAAGAGGTCTCTTGTCCTTCCTATTCTATTGTCATCTTCCACTTCCGCGCATTGCTTGTTTAAAAATAATTCCTTATCTCTTCTGGCTAACCTCTGGAATTTTGCATTTAATTGGGCATATCTCCCCCTATCACTGTTGCCTTTTGCTTTCCTTCTTTCTTGGGCTACTTCTAGTGTCTCAGCAGACAGCCATTTTGCCTTCTTGGTTTTCTCTTTCTTTGGGATGTATTTTGTTGCCGCCTCCTGAACAATGCTGCCAACTTCTGTCCATAATTCTTCCGGGACCCTATCTACTAAGTCCAGTCCCTTAAATCGATTCCTCACCTCCACTGCATATTCCTTAGGAATATTAGTGAGCTCATATCTAGCTGATCTGTGGGTCTTCCGTAATCTCTTGAGTCTGATCCTAAATTGTGCAAGAAGAAGTTCGTGATCTGAACTACAGTCAGCTCCAGGCCTTGTTTTTACCGACTTTACAGATGTCCGCCACCTTTGGCTGCAAAGGATGTAATCAATCTGATTTCAGTGTTGTCCATCTGGTGAAGTCCATGTATAAAGCCGTCTCTTAGGTTGTTGGAAGAGAGTGTTTGTTATGCAGAGCGAATTGTCTTGGCAAAATTCTATCAGCCTATGTCCTGCTTCATTTTGTTCTCCCAGGCCATACTTACCTGTAATTCGAGGTGTCATTTGACTGCCCACCTTAGCATTCCAGTCTCCCGTGATGAAAATAACATCTCTTTTAGGCGTGTTGTCCAGTAGGTGCTGCAGATCCTCATAGAACTGCTCTACTTCAGCTTCTTCAGCATTTGTGGTTGGGGCGTATATTTGGATCACTGTGATGTTAGATGGCTTGCCCTGAATTCGAATTGAGATCATTCTGTCGTTTTTTGGGTTGTATCCAAGCACTGCTTTAGCCACTTTACTATTAATTATGAAGGCTACTCCATTTCTTCTGTGGTCCTCTTGTCCACAGTAGTAGATTTGGTGGTCATTTGATGTGAAGTGGCCCATTCCAGTCCATTTCAGTTCACTGACGCCCAGGATGTCTATCTTTAATCTTGACATCTCACCAATAACCACATCCAATTTGCCCTGGCTCATAGATCTTACATTCCAGGTTCCAATGGTGTGTTGATCCTTAGAACATCGGATTCGCCGTTCACCACCAGCACCGTCGGCCGCTAGCCGTCCTTTCGGCTTTGAGCTAGCTGCGTCATCACGTCTGGGGCTAGTTGAGCTCATCCTCTGTTCCTCCCCAGTAGCATTTTGACCATCTTCCGACCTGGGGGTCTCATCTTCCGATGGTATACCGACATATCTCTGGTTGTACTGATCCATTTAGTTTTCACGGCAAGAATACTGGGGTGGGTTGCCATTACCTTCCCCAGGGATCGCATTTAGTCTGACCTCTCTGTCATGACCTTCCCGTCTTGGGTGGCCCTTCACGGTTTAGCTGATGGCATCATTGAGGTGCTCAAGCTCCAGCACCACGACAAGGTAACAATCCTTTGCTGAAGCAGGAGGAGCATAGTCGCCAGAATAGATTTTCTTGTGCCAGGAGAACACAGAGTTGCACAGGATTGCACAAAAGAAATTTCAACAAGCAGGGAGGAAAGGTATTTATCAGATTTGCAGAGAACACATTATATGGGAGGGCCAATATCCTAGAAGACCAAAAGAAATTTTGAAATGCCCTTGAGAAAATAGTAGAATGAAATTGAACTGAGACAAATGCAAAGCCCCTCATTCAGTGTCCTGCTGGTACAATCAAATGAGGAAGGATGGGAAAGTGCCAGTCCAGGTTGCCCTGCAAAGGACAATTCCCTGGTAGGCATAAAGAAGGGGTCTGCAGATGAACTGCCAGACCAAGATGGCACCTGGACTACCTACCTGAGATGGCCATCACACTTCAGAAGAATATCATGGAGGCCAAAAAGGTGCCAGAATGGGCAGCCAAACCAATGGGGGAAATAGAGCAGCCCCCTATGAGTAAAAACTACATTGCCCAGGGCGTTGAGGATGAGGGATGTTCCTTGACATTAGCATGCCTTCCTCCAGGCCTCGAGTCGCCAGCTGCATCTGCCAGCAAAGTTTCTGCTGCCCACTGGCCAAGTTCTAACCCACCTCAGTTCTGTGGCCTGGGAGATCCTGGCCCCACAGCATTTAAGGCCATGACTGGTGAATGCCCATAGTTCTCCTTCCTCTCCAGGAAAGCCACTGCCACCCCTCTTCCTCCAGTGTGACCAGGCAGGCTTGGGCGAGGTATGGGCAGGTGCCTGAGATGGGGGCTGTAATCACCGATCAAGATGCATACATGGTCACTGGTATGGAGGTGCCCTGCACTGGCAACCTGTTACTCAGGCTGCTTCTAGACTTGGATCTTCTTCAAAGAAAACCCCAGAGAACCTGTGTCCAAAAACAGCTCAGTGATACGTTGGTGGGGCAGAGATCGGATTTGGGGGATTCCCTCTCTCTTCATCCTGGACCTGACTCCTGCCCCATTTTCCTATAAGCCAGGCTATTTCTTGACACTGAGTTACGGTCCTCCAGAAGGCCAGTAGTCCTGTGTTCAGAAAGAGCCTGAGTGACAGGTCACAGGCAAGGTAAAGGGGCTGTGAGAAGCACTGGGATCCTGATTCACCCCTTACCCCTCAGCTTTGCCTGTGTGTGGTCACTTGGGGTAGTAGCAGGAACTGGAACACCCCTGTACACTTTTCCCGGGGTCCTCCAAATCTGAGCTGATAAGTGATATGAGGCAAAAATGGTGCTGACAGGGAGTGGACACTTCTGGCAGCCCATGGAAGGATCCCATGAAGGACGCAAAGTGGCACAGCAAAGTCATCAGAACAGTGGAAAGCGTGGTCACAGGAAATCCCTTCCCCGCTAAGCAGTGGAAGAGAGTACCAGGCCTGTTTCCTTAAATATAGGTCTGCTGCTGTTTCAAAAGACTGCTAAACATGTGTTTAAAAACAGAGGTCCAGCACTCTTCCTGAAGGATGCAAATGACGCAGATCAGGAAGGGTGTGCAGGGTGTGCTGCGGGTTGGGAAGATTGCATGGGAGTGCATGGGGGTGCACAAAAGGTGTCATGCGGGTTGGGGAGGGCATGTGGGGGTGCAGCACAGGGTGGGAAGAGTGCATGAAAGGTGCCGCATGGGTCAGGGAGGGCACGTGGGGGTGCAGTGTGGGTTAGGAAGTGTGCGTGGGGCTGCAGCATGGGTCAGGAAGATAGTCCAGGGTTGCAACGCAGGTCAGCAAGGGTGCATGGGTGTAGCGCAGTTTGGGAAGAGTGCATGGGGTGCATCAGGGTTTCCAAGAGGTGTCGTACAGGTCAGAGAGGGTCACAAGGTACGTGAGAGGTGTAGTACTTGTCCAGAACGGTGCACACAGGGGGCAGGGCAGGGCAGGAAGGGTGCACAGGGGTGCAGTGTGGGTCAGGAAATGTATGTGGGGAAGTGCAAGAAGGGTGCCTGAGGGTCAGGGAGGGCATGCGGGAGTGCAGTGTGGGTCGGGAAGAGTGTGTGGGGATGCATGAGTGGCTAGCACAGCATGAGTGCAGAGTGATTGGCAAGGGTGCGCAGCTGGGGGAGACTGTCCACAAGCAAAGCACAAGGCATATAAGTGGCTGCTGCGGGGTGGGGGAGGGAGCAAGGGGGTGCACTAGAGGTACAGCGAAGGTCAGGAAGGGTTCATGGAGTGCAAGAGGTGCAGCGTAGGTCACAGAGGGTGGGCAAAGGTGCATCACAAGTGGGGGAGGGCATGTGAGGGTGCAGATCAGGGAGGGTGTATGGTGGTGTGGAGCAGGTTAGGGAGATTTCCAACTCTTTAAATTCTTAAACTTATGGTTAATTTTTCATTTGTTCAAGAATGAAGGTAAACTCACCAGATGGCTTTTCAAACTTGTTGTTCTGAAGATCTCTAATAGTCTTAGGATAGTTAAATAAGCCATTTCCAAAAGTGATTAGAAAATCAGGTTTGCGAACTCTGTGTCCTATGAAAGGTTCTGCCACAGCTGTGAGCACAGCTGTGAGCATCATCTCCCAGCACTCAGACCCATGGGACCATTGTGCTGTGGTCTCCCTGCAAGGAGTAGCTGTCTGGAGCACATGTGGGTAATCTCCCATCTTCTCCTTATCCAGAGAGGTTCTGAAGAGGTAGTTGCCATGACGGTTCTTCGGTTTTCGCTGCAGTCGTCATCTCCATCTCTGTCGGAGATCCCTTCCCCAGAAATCCAGGATTGGTTTTCCATTCTGAATGAAAATGCAAATTCACATTAGGCTGTTTCTGTTCCCAGCCTGTATTCTAGCCAGAGTGAGAGAGACAAAAAAGAAACCTCATAAATAATTCTCCAGAAAGCCTGCTTGAATGTCATCTTGCTCAGCATTGTAAGGAATGTACAAAATTATAATTTTTTTTCTATGTAATAGACCCTGTAGAAAGGTCACATTATTATGAATGTCTTGATTTACCCTCAACGTTATTTCAACATCCGTGGCATGTTTTCTATCAGAATTTCCAAGCTGAGTGATTTTTGTTGCATGTAAATCAGTCTCTAAGATTTTTCGTTCTGCTTTTTCTCACCAAAAGAATCCAGCCTCAGTTTCATTACCAAAATGTTTCCAGTGTGGATTTCATCTGCCTAAACAAAGTTGTCCTCAACGAGGATGCATCATGCGAAAAGCTTTTTAGAGTGGTCAGCAGCTCCACATAACTTCCTTTCCATGTTACATTGCTGCTTGCTCTTGTGGATCAGGATTAAGTCCACCCTTCAGCTGTTCTTCAGTTCCACTTTGCATGAGGCTGAGGCAATCCTGGCTTTCTCTGTCTTCTCAAATTTGGACCCATCATTGATGCAATAACTGAAACAAAGAAAGCAGAAGGGGGGGTTTGCTTGCCAACTAAGCAATGAAACGGCCAAAATATAAATAGAAGTCTCCCTGCCCAGGTGTGACAGCCCACAGCTACAGGTGTCCCTTCCCGCCACCTGACCTTGCAGACAGACAGTCTCTTCTTTTGAGTTGGTAGCAGAAGCTGAGAATCAGAGAGGCAGCAAATGTCCGCATAGGCGGTGACATTCTCCTAGGAAAAAGGCAGGTGGGCTGCCACTGTGCCAGGAGAGGAGAGGAGAGGAGAGAATGGATACTGAGGAAGAGGAAGAGGAAGAGGAAGAGGAAGAGGAAGAGGAAGAGGAAGGAGGCAAACCAAGATGCCTTCTAGACCCTGTTGGCTGTTGAAGGCTTCTTGGTTCCAGGACAGCCTGGGGCAATGGTCCTGAGGTATGGGGGGGGGGTTGTTTGGAGATGTGCAAAGACAGAATAAAGGATTTAAGTTGCAATAAAGCAGATTGAAACTCACTATATCTAGAACAGCTCACAAAAGCTGTTTGGGGGAAGAACTTGAATATTATATGAATATCATATGAGTTACGTGAGGGACCCCATGATGTCAGTAAAGGAAGCCCTTGGAGAAAGGCCTCAGTGGGGCCATGTCTTTGGCCTCCCTGTTCTGATAACCATTGATGACCACTACCATGATGCCTGCAAGAACCGAGAGCCTTGCCCTTCCTTCTGGAAGGATCCGACATTAACCCTCCCATGAATTAGGCTTCACCTCTGCATATTGGGGCAGGCAATGGCAAACCTATCATCTGCCAAGAAAACATCGCGAAAGCGGCATCGCTGCAAAGGGTCAGACATGACTTGGTGCTTGCACAGGGGACCTTCCACCTTTCACCAGCATACAGGGTCCCTCCGGATTACAAAAGGAGATTTCTGCATGCTTATTTAATCTACTTTGTGTTTAGGCATATTGTACTAGGGAGAATTATGAAACAGTCATTGGACCCCCTGGGAATATTAACCCAGATGAATGGCTCATGGGCATCAAGCAACACTTGATAGTCTTTCTGTTAAGGAGCTCTCGTGGGGGAAGTGCAAAGCAGGGAATACAGGCCCTGGCACTGGGGGGAGAGTGGGCAGGTCCCACCAGCTGTTTGCCAGCCAGAAATGCCCTGAGCAACTAGATCTGCTTGGTACCTCTGTTCAGAGGGAGGTGAGGCAAGCAGGCAGGCAGGCCCTTGGCTCTCTGGGGTTCCCTGGGCAAAGCACCCTGGGATCCGTAGGAGGGACAGAAACTCCCCCAAGGCCACGGAAGTGGTGGGGAGGGACCGGTTATAAACTGCCGGGCGGCTGACTCCGGCGCTCTCCTTGCAGAGAAGCACCAGCCTGCAGCGAGTCTGGGGCAGAGGGGCGATTGCTTTCCCCCACGCAGGTCAGTCTCTGGGCTGAGCGGCTCACATCTTTCTCAGCGGGAGGGAAATGGGGGGGAGGGGGGAGCAGCAGGGGCTACGAGGGGAGTCTGCAAGCCCATTTTCAATGAAAGGGCCCCCTTGTTCCTTGGTGTGTAGTCTTAAACCATGGAGTTTTCTCTGCCCTGTATCCCCAGTTCTCCAGGCCAGAGACCCCAAAGGTTATCTGCACCCTTTTCCATCAGGATTCAGGCGCGGTTTATCATACTGAGATGGCACTGAGCGCACTTGTGGATGAGCTCTGTTGGGCTCAGGATAGGCTCAGCGCATCATTCCCAGTGCTGACCCAGTGCCCAGAGGCTGTGAGCTGTGGATGGGGAGGAACTGGCTTCAGCTCAGCCCTAGCAAGACAGAGGGGCTTTGGGTTTTGCCCACCCACTCCAGGTCTGGTGAGTGTCATCTTTGACCCTTGATAGGGTAGCCCTTCCCAGACCGGGTTGGTGCACATTTCCGGGGTCCTCCTGGACTTGCGGCTCCCGCTCAAGGAGCAGGTGGCAGCCGTGGCAAGGGGGCCTTTGCAGCGGTTTGTCTTGTGCACCAATTACTCCCCTTCCTGGACTGGGAGGCCTTGCTCATGGGGACTCATGCCTTAGTCACCTCCTGTTTGGATTACGGTAATGCACTCTACATGGGGCTGCCCTTGAAGAGCACTTGGAAGCTGCAACTGGTTCAGAACACAGCTGCACCAGCCGTTTCTGGCATTTCTTGTTACACCCATATAGCACCGCTCTCCAGAAGATTCACTGGAACCAGAAAGGGTGCAGAGAGGAGCACAGAACCTCAGTCCTCAGGGAGTGGTTGAAGGAACCTGGTATATTTAGCCGAAAGAAAAGAAGGCGAAGGGGAGACATGATAGCAGTCTTCCAGCACGTGAAAGGATGTCCCGGGGAAGAGGGGTTAGATCTCTATTCTGTGCAGCCCAAGCTTAGGAGAAGAACCAACAGGTGCAGCTGCATAGAGGGAGATCCAGACGTGAACTGAGGGGGAATTTCCTGATCGTGAGAGCTATGGAGCAACAGGACCGCCTGCCTCCTGGAGTCGTGAAGGCTCCATCACTGGAGGCTTTTAAACAAAGGTTGGGCAGCCATTTGTCTGGGACAGAGGAGGTTTCTTGCCCTGGGCAAGGGTTGGACCGGACCTCCAAGCCCCCTTTCAGCCTCTGGATTCCATGGTTCTATGTCTGCAATGCAGAATAAGGAGGGTCCCTTTCAGTGATCCTTCGAGTCTGCCACGATGCAAGCGCCTTCCCTCCTGTTCCTCCAGAGAAGTTCTCTGTCTCCTTCCCTTCCATGATTCTTATTTTCCATCGCTTCCAGGGTCCTCTTCACACTGGGCTGGTTGCTCCTTGTTTGCACACCTCCTACTCAACTTTAGACTCTGTGTCTAAAGTCCAGTGCTGGGCCAGGCTGGCCCACCCGTCTTATTGCCAAGGATAAAGGGGCTTTCCCTCCACCAGGATCTGGGACAATGTCCACATCTAATAACTCCCACTTCCACTCTCCCACCTGCACCTTGCTTGGTGTGCCTGGACTGGAACCTCTCCATCCCTGGCTCTCCGTCCCGGTGTGTGCTGGGTATGTCACTGCTCTTCTGGGGAACCTCACCATCCTCTGTGTGGTGAAGACGGAAGCCAGCCTCCACCAGCCCATGTTCTACTTCCTCTGCCTGCTCTCCTTCATTGACCTGGGTCTCTCCACCTCCACCCTGCCCAGCATGCTGGCCATCTTCTGGTTTGGCCCAGGGGAGACCACATTTGATGCCTGCCTGGCCCAGATGTTCTTCATCCACGCCTTCACTGGGATGGAGTCTGTGGTGCTCTTGGCCATGTCCTTTGACAGGTATGTGGCCATCTGTGACCCTCTGAGGTACACCACCATCCTGACCAAGAAGCGGGTTGCCTGGATGTGTGCAATTGTGGTGTTGAAACCCACAATTCTTATCATTCCCATGGCTTTGCTGACTCTCCGCTTGCCCTTCTGCAATACCCATATCATCATTGCACACACATACTGTGAGCACATGGGCATTGCCAAGCTCTCCTGTGCAGATATCCGGGTGAACAGCGCCTATGGCTTATTTGTTATTGCCTCTTTTATGTCGGAGTTACTCTTGATTTTTGGGTCCTATGTGCTAATCCTCAAGGCAGTTTTCCATCTCCCATCCAGGGAGGCCCGGCTCAAATCCTTGGGCACCTGCGGTTCCCACGTTGCTGTAATTTTTGTCTTCTACACACCAGCCTTCTTCTCCTTCCTCACCCACCGCTTTGGACACAACATCCCCCAATCTGCCCACATCCTGATTGCCAACCTCTATGTCATTCTGCCCCCAACGCTCAACCCAGTCATTTACGGAGTGAGGACCAGGGAGATCCGCAGAAGAATTCTGCATTTCTTCAGCTTGGGAAAGGGAGTTTTGAGCAACATTTCCTGATGTTTTGGGTGCAGATATAAAATATATATGTATTAATACCTTATACCAGAGTTTGCTGGACCCCAGTCAATTACAGTCAGAACACCCAGCAGTGAAGCATTAAAGTAATTAATTAAAAAGCTCTTAAATTAAAAAGCTCATCTTTACTGAAGAAGAAAAGGCTTTTCAACCAGAAAAATAAGGAAAGCTGGATTTTAAAATGGTATTTTATAAAGCAGATTTTTAAGGGAGAGAGAAGTATAGATTTTATAGCATCACTGAGAGTATACAGGAAACAGGGCCTCTCTTTGCAGAGCACATGAAGTCTTCCCAAGGGTTATGAACCCTCCCATATGGGGCTTGTGATGTCACACAGACCCTGCTCCCTCCACACCTCCAGCCTAATCGGTCTCTAGCCCAGTCCACTACCTGCCCCGGGTTCTGGCAACACACGGACCTTGCCTGTGGGGGAATTTCCTCCCTCCCTCCCTCCCTCTTATATATTGCCCATTCCCCATGCACTCATAAACTCCAAATACAAAAACGCATGAAAACAATCAGAAGAAAGAAACAGAAATCTAGCTACATTCCACCACCAGTGCACCAGTGGTTTGGAAATGATAGAAATGGAGAAGAAGAAGAAGAAGAAAGTCTAGGCTGGCCCCCCAGGGACCAATCCATGCAGAAATATAGGCCCCCAGCCCCACCACACTCCCCTGGTCCCTCTGGGGTCCCCGGATCAAGCAGCCACTCCCTGCCCTCCACCCCACTGAGTCCCACAATGCAGAGACTGTTTGGCAGCACCACGGAAAGAGCCTGTGGATAAGGACCCCTGTCGCGAGGCTTTGGGGACCCTCCATTGGATCCAAGGCACAGCACCCCAGATGCCTCTTCTCATCTCCCCCCCCCCTTTATTATTAGCACAGCAAAGCAAAACAGGTTTCATGTTCTGGGGGGCGTTGCGTTCCAGCAGCTTGCCGAACCCACCCATTCCCTTCTCCCAATTTCCCAAGTTCCTTCCCGATCAGCAGAGAGAAGTGGCAATAAAACTAAAACCAAAAAGTAGAATCAGCAGAGATTGGATCAATGTGGAGCCGCCAGGCATTTCCACCAGCAAAGCCAAGCCTCCCACCAGCCTGCTGCGTTACGTGCGCAGTCAAGTGTTGGCCAAATACGAGCGCTCCTGTCCCTGCGTCCCACTTAGGGATGAGTAAGGGGGTCCGTTGTGCTGGTGGCCCTGTCTCTTGTCAGTCTTTTCTCTGACAGGCGGTCCCTCCCACTGGGTGGCCAGGCATGATCTTTCACCTCATCCCTCTCCATTTTTCACCAAAGTGGTCTGCAAGAGGTAACTTTGTCCTACAGCCACCCTCTTCTTCAGACCTCCTCCCCAGCCCCAGCTTGCAGTCACTTCCAGAGTGTTGCCCCAGTCTCCCCTGGAACAGCAAACCTCCAACAGCCAACACTGCCTAGACCTGCGTCTGACTGTCAGCTATTGCACCTCTCCTTCCTGGAGGTTTTGAGGGAATTTCCCTAACCTCAGTGAACCACAAACCAACGGATGAAGAGTGCTATGGAGCCTTCTTCTCCTTCCTCACCCACCACTTTGGACACAACATCCCCCAATTTGCCCACATCCTCATCCACATCCTCTATGTCGTTCTGCCTGCAATGCTCAACCCAGTCATTTACAGAGCGAGGACCAGGGAGATCTGGGTACGGGTGCTCCGAATGCTCCAGCCCAAGGGCTTCAGGTTGGCAATAATTAATTAATTAATTTGTATTAGGGCTTTGGCCAATCAGTGGCCTGCAAAGTTTAGCTGAAGCCTTTGATTGAAGGGAATGTAGTTTCAGTTTAAGGCATAACAATAGCTTTGACAACTTGACGCATTAGAAGCATTATTTGGCAGATAGGGAAATAGGTAATCACGGAACCCCAGGCCCATCAACGTTTACAGGTTGTGGCCAATTCCAGCCTTTTCATGGCACATCTGGCAGGAGAAGGGGGGAGGATCCAAAGGTCTTTGCTTTGGCTGCCTGCCAAGTACGGAGCTATCCAGCTGTAAAAGCCAAACTCTCAGAGAAACTGAAGCCTGTGGAGTCCCGGGTGCTCTCTGAGCCTGGTTGTTTTCTTGCAGATATTTCATTGCCCATCTAGACAACATCTTCAAGGCAAAGAGGGAGTGGGGTTCACTCATTACACAATGCCCTAATCAAGGAACTATCAACTCAGTCAGTCAACCAAGCAGCAAACAACAGCCTAACCAAGGAACCACCAAGGAGAGAACAACACCCCCATCAACACAAGCAGGGCAAGCCACAGTATATAAACAGAGAGCAAGGCCCTCTCCCTGTTCACACTGAAGATGTTGCCTAGTCTGGCAATGAAAGGTCTCCAAGAAAACAACCAGGCTCAGAGAGCACCAAGGACTCCACAGGTCAACCCTGAGCTACAGATATTCTCTTCGATTGGCATTGCTAACTTCTTGGGCAGAGTGGATTGTTCTTCACCAGTTCCTCAGGAGGAAGGGAGGAAGCAGGGCCCCACTGCTCCTTGCCCTGCCTGTGTTGGCAGGGGTGTTGTTCTCTCCTTGGGAATTCCTTGATTAGGCTGTTTGCTGCTTGGTTGATTGACTGAGTTGATAGTTCCTTGATTAGGGCATTGTGTACTGTTTGATTGTTCATCTGGTGTTAATGCTGGTGTTAATCTTTGCATATCTGGGTGCTGATTGCTGGCAAGGGGGTGTTCTGGTCTTTTGGTTTCCTTTTTAGCTTTTTTGTTGTCTCTTGAAGGGTATGTAAATGCTGTTTGCCTCTGTGGGTAAGGATTGCCTATTCTAATGAATATCAGACTCATAAGCAGGGTTTCAAAGATATCTGATTTATTGAAGAATCGTATGCAGGATCGCAAAGAAAGCTGAGAATGATGAAAGCGCACCAAATTCAAACTAAAAACCCTCGGTGCAAACGAAATCCCTCCCCCCTTAGAATCTTCTCAAGTCCACAACCCCAGGTGCTCCCAACGGCTTCTGATGGTCTGCGAGAAAAGGCCTTGAGCAGAGAAAATAACTCAAACACATTCCATTCTCCTGATTCCACATACAGAGCTTGGTACAAGGTCTCACAGCAGCTCCCCCTCAAACAGAAACACGCGTCAGCGCCATGGCATGTGAAACGTTACGATGTATGAACTACATTGAATCAGTGAACATGACACTGTGTGCCTGTTGATGGCTGACTTGTCTGAGTGCCAAGCTCCCAGGAATTCCATTTTGGCTTGGTCTAGGATGCTCACAGTTCTCCAGTGAAAGTCTGGTTGAGTCTGTCCATGTGTTGTGAGATTAGGGAGTTTAAAATGGAAGCCATTCTACCTTCCACTGTTGTAAACAAAGAAAAATTTGAACTGGCTCACAAGATTGTCCTTACGTGCTGTGGTTGGTCCATTTCTAAGAACATCCATGGCATTCCTGGTTGGTTGGTTTTTACTTTCTGTAGCACAGAAAGTAACCCCCGGGTTAGGGTCTGTGGCCTGTTAGGAACCAGGCTGCACAGCAGGAGGTGAGCAGTGGGCAAGCCAGTGAATTTACAGCCTGAGTATTTACAGCCACTCCCCATCTCTCACATTACTTGCCTGAGCTCGGCCTCCTGTCAGAGAAAGCAAGCCCATTGGCTGCTATCTCCAAACAGCGTGAAGAAAAAAGAATAAAAGGTCGGCACTTGAATCATCCCAAAACCATCCCCACCACCACCCTGTCCGTGGAAAAATTGTCTTCCACGAAACCGGTCCCTGGTGCCAAAAAGGTTGGGAACTGCTGCTGTAGCGGATGGCTGAGAGAGGCAGGGTTTTTGAGAATAAAACGTTCAAATGCAGTCATTGAAATTCCTTCAGTAGCGCCACCTCCTGGCCACATCCTGCAGAGGCTCAGTGACTAAAGAATGCACCCCCTCCTTCCCATCTTTGGGTAGCAAATTAATGCAGGAACACCTAGTTTCTCAGTCTCTGAATAGAAGGCTTATAAAGCTTCCATGCGTCATCACATATACGTCACAGAAGAAGAAACTGAAAAGCATGCACGAGACTAATTTGAAAAAATAAATTGAAAACTCTTGGGCACAGGTGGCCAGGTGTCCTACTACCAGTCTGTATACGGAGACACGACCAACGAACTAGAACCCTTACACAGGAAACTGAATTTATGTTAACACGCTTCACATTAAATATACTGAGAAAATGATGAAAGAGCTTGAAATGAAAAAAAGAAAGGTATCATTACAAGAGGGGAATGATAAGCTGTATAGTTTTCCTAAACAGATAAACTTTCCATTTTTAAAATTTTACTCAGATTTGCACAATAGATCTGAGCAGTTATCTGACAGAGCTATAGAGGCCTTTTTAGCTAAAACTGGCTTTCCACAATTAGTTCTTTGCAACAACATTAGTCACATCACTGACTATGGATGAGATCAAAAAGGTTATTTTGGATATGAATAACAGTAAAGCACAAGGAGTGGATGGATTTCCTGTGGAACGGTGTAAAACATGTAATGAAATGCTTCATGATTACAATTATTCTAAAACCTGGTAAAGATCATGTGCTAATTATAGACCTCTTTCTCTGATAAATGTAAATATTAAAATGTTATCTGCTGTTTTAGCTGACATCAACAAGTAATTTCTTCAGTGGTTAAGAAGAATCTAGTGGGACTTATTAAGATCAGAAAATAATCATCTGGTGGTAGATGTGATTGATCTGGATAAAAATAAAGAAGATAAAGCTGCTATTCTATCGCTTGAAGCAGGAAAAGCTTTTGATAACTTTTACAGACAATATATGAATATTACCATAATTTATAAATTTATAATTTATAAAGCAGGTCCAGATTCTCTATGAGGCCCCCAAATCCAAAATGAAGGTTAATTGTCTTCTTTCACCTACTTTTCACTCTATAAAGGTGCTAGACAGGATGTTCTCTCTCCCCTCTGATTTTTGATATTTGTGTAGAACCCTCAGGCTGTGCTACTGGACAAGATTGTAATATCCCTGGGGTTTTTTTTTTACACAATTCATTAGAACATAGAGTGGAATTATATTCAAGTGATATTTCATTGCGCATTTCTGAATCTCAAACTTTGATTCCAGTTTTGCCACACTTGATTAACACCTTTGGCCAAATTGCACAATACTCTGTATTGATGCCAGCAGGAAAATATTTATTCATTCCATAAGTGGTTTTTATTTTCATATATATACTGAATTTATTCACTATTTAGGCATTCCTGTCCCATCGGACATTTCTCAAATAATTGTAGAGGGCAGAGGGAATGGCCTTGAAGGACAGGAGAAGAGCCACCACCAAGCAATGGTCAGATAAGAGGGGCCTGAGCCCGGACCAAGAAAGTAACTTGAGAAAGCGTCTCAGAGAGCGCCCGCCCCCCCTGGTTCACATGAAGTTAAAAGGAGGGAGTGGGGAAGCATGTTCAGACTCGCCAGATTCTGTTACTAAAGCTTTACAATAAAAATAGTCCCAACCTACGTGGCCTTGGTTTCCTAGTCTGGTCCACCTTGCATTAAATATGAGTAAGATATACAAAGATGCTTCCTGGGATACTGACAGATGGGAATCCTGAAGCATTATCCTTTGGTTATTTTCAAAACAAATGTAATTTTCAGGACACTTTATCTTTTCTGTTGAATTTCTACACATATATCTGAAAAATATTTTCCAAAACTCAGTACATTGTTCCATGCATTTCTATGTGGTTCTTCAGTTCTGATATCTTTGAAAATGGTCAGTTAAAGATGGGGGCTTTGTTTTCCTGAATCTTGAATAAATTATTATGCAGATTTTTTTATTAACACCAAATTTAACCTTTTACTTACTGTAAATCCTCCTTCCTGTGCTCTTTTGGAGTATTCATATCGAACACCCTTAGTTCATTGCATAGATCTGGGTTCAGAATATAAGACATCAGATGTTTCTACTATTTCATATTGATTCAAAAGTTGTGGTATGTTATTTCTGGAAAACTGCATTTTTATCCTTTTTCTCACACTTAAGCTATGAGGACCTTAATATTGATTTTAAAAAAATGTAATATGGGAGATTCGGATGGATGCTAGACTTTCTACTCTAGATGAACTAATGAGTGATAATAATGGGTTTTTATCATTTTCAATGTTAAACTATAAATATTAGTCTGTTGCCACCCAATGGCAGAGCTTACAGCTGCAACATTTACATAATGGCATCTCACTTTGGACCAATGGCATTTTCAGCTTGATAAACACCTATGTCACTAGAAGGAATCACTAGATCCATGACAGGTCTTTATAAATACCTGTTACCAATAAATCAATCTGATATGCAAGTTTTAAAGACTGCATGGAACAAGGAATTAGAGATCCCCATTTGTCTATATGGTAGAAGACTGTTTGAACCACAGTACAAAATTCTCAGTAGATCTTAGATTACAGCTTATTCAACAACAACAACAAAAATACTTCAAACTTACTGAGCCCCGTTGCATTTGAAAAAAAAAAGAATGAACAAATCATCATGTTGTTGGAGATGCAATGAGAATGAAGAAAGAAAAAAGGTCCCCGAGTCATTTTCTGACTGTTTGGGGGACGCTGCTTTTGCGACATTTCCTTGGCAGACTATAGAGCGGGATGGCTTGCCATGGCCTTCCCCAGTTGTAATTACCTTTTCCCCAGCAAGCTGGGTGCTCATTTTACCAGCCTCAGAAGGATGGAAGGCTGAGTCGACCTGAGCCGGCTCCCTGAGAAACCAATGAATGATGCTTCATTAAAACATTTTTTGCAATGTCCTGTTATTATGTTCTGTGAAGAAGTCGCTACAAATATTTACCTTCCTTTAAGACAGAGTTTAATCTTTCAGGATGTCCATATTCTTTTGAATTACATACCTATTGCATGACTCAGCCTTCCATCCTTCCGAGGTGGTAAAATGAGTACCCAGCTTGTTGGGGAAGGTGACGGCTGGAGAAGCCAATGGCCAACCACCCCACTCTATAGTCTGCTGAGAAAACGTCGCAAAAGCAGCGTCCCCCTAAAGGGTCAGACATGACTCGGTGCTTGCACAGGGGACCTTTCACCTTTTCACCTATTGCATGGACATTGACATCTGGACAACAGAAATGGATTCTGCATGTCCTTTTTATTGCTGAGAGACTAACCTTTGAACATTGGAAAGATAAATTTATGGCCCCAATTACCCAGTGGACTGAAGGCCTGAGGTTGCTTATGAGTCGTGAACAAGTTGCTTACTTGCAGAGAATATGTATGGACAATTACAATGAAATATGGACATCCTTCACTGAAACTGTTATGTAAAACATACATGCATTTATATATCTACAAGAAGCCCTTATCTGTATAATGTTGTTACTGTTATTTGCTTTCCTTTCTGTAATGGCTTTATTCTTTTTCTGTTTTATTAAATAAATAAAGCAAAAAAAAATCTCACAGGAGATAAAGACCAAACATTATTTAAAAAAAGAAATAGAAAACATTTTTAAAACCTCTTTTTAAACTTTAAATATTAGAATCCCAACATTCAGTGTTGAAAAAGATCAGCTACCAAGTGGTCCACATCATGGTATCCAACAGCTGGCAAAACTTGTTAAAAAAATAAAAGCAGAGGAAAATAAAGTGCTGCAGAGAGAGCACAAGGTGGCGCTGTTTTGCTACAGATGGAGAACTCTCAGTTGAAGTTGCAGGGATGGTAAGATGATTCTAGAGGGGGGGAAATGCCCATTTTGGGCACACAGCCTCTAATCTGCAGGAAGGCTGATATTGGAAAACCAGTTCCAGGAAATAAACACAGAAAACCAGAGAAGCCAAAAATCTAGGCCAATCCCTGGCCAGATATTTCGTCTACTTCTACTGAAAGGTGCCTGAAACTAGGATTTCTCTCCTTCACCTGCCAGACTTACCAGACCCCCACCCAACCGGCCTCCCGGGGATTCCCGCCATCCCAGTCCTTTGCCAGCCTCAGCCACCAACTTCTGCCAAGGTCTCCCTTGGCCTCCAGAAGGTCCAACTCTGGCAGAGGGAGGGCTGGGCACCGTGACTAAGACTCTCCCACACCAGGGCTGCTCCCCAGGGGCCTGAGCCTGGGCGGTCCCAACACTCTCTACTCCCCCCATAACTCTTCAGCCTCTCCGTGCATCACAACCCCTCCTGGAACATGGCCCTTGGCAAAAGGAAGGTTGCTGGATCGAACCCCCGGGGCTAGCAAATGAGCTGGAGGGTGAGGCTCAGATCTGGAGCGGGGTGGGGGGGGACTTCCTGAAGGGACTCCTGACTGATGTTTTCAGCTCACTCTTCTGACCACCCCAAATTTTGCACCAATTCGATTAGGAGACTAGTCTTGCTTTGCAGGAAGCTCCGAGATCTCTCCTGAGCCAAATTATCTCAGTGAATCTCTGTTGGGTGACATTCCCAGGTTGCCCCCAGAAAATGATCAGGGAACAACGGAGAATGTCTTCCCTGTCTGAGGGTGGGCAGGGTGGGAGCTGAGACAGACCCACGTATGATACAAGAAATAGCCTACTTAATTTTCTCCCCCTCGCGGCTCTTTCCCTCACTCTCCGCTTGTGCCTAATTTTGGCTTCTTCTCTCCTCCTTACCTCAGTTTCTGATACTGGAGTTCCTGGGAGTTTTCTCCCTTGCTGCCAAACAATGCCTTGAACCCACAAGGCTCCGCCGTCCGGCGTCTGCACAACACAGTCCATCCTCCTGGCCTTTCCGCTTTCTCACGAGCTGCTCCAGGCTTCCCTCCTCTCTTCCCCCACGTCCAGAGCTGGATCTCTGGACTTGGCAGGCCAGGTCGTGCCCCACCCCGCCCCGCCCCGCCCCACGTTAACCAGGTGGTGCCCCCTCCAGCAGCAGGTCCTGCAACATCCGGAATATCTCCCCCTTTTCTCTGCTTTCCTTACTCGGTTGATATTCTGTACCTAAGACATGTACGTCCCACTCTCCGGGGGCCTTCTGGCATTTCCCCTTCTCTGCCTGCGTGCGCCTGGTCTGGTGCTGAGTCACCTGCAATAAACAAAGAGATACAGACAATGGTTATCCTAAGGGTGATAGAGCCATCTTACAGTGAAGGGACATCACCAACTGTCTTGGTCCCAGAACCAAACAGAAGTTAGATTTTGTATGCATCTGAGGAAATTAAATCCTCACTAAATTAGATAATTATCCCATGCCAAGAATAGATGAGCTAGTAGATAATTTAGGGAAAACTAAGTATTTGTCCACCTTGAACTTATCAAAAGGTTATTGGCAAATGTCTTTGAAAGAGTAATCTCAAAAAAATACAGCTTTTGTAGCATCACAAGGACCTTTCCAACTTGTTAAAATGCCGTTTAGTCTACATGGGGCACCCGCAACGTTCCAGAGGCTAATGGGCAGAGCTTAGTGCTGCTTACCTTGATGAGATTGTTGTTTACAGTTCCAACTAGGATGAACATCTAAAGCATTTGAAAAATGTCATCAGCAATATTCAGAAAGCAGGTGTCACAATTAACCCAGGAAAATATCATCTTGGATTTTAAAAAACTGAACTATTTGGGCTTTACAATACAGTAGGTGATCAACAGTTCATGCCATTTTACAGTCACTGCCATCAGCTACAAAGAAAGGCCCTTTCTAGGACTGGTGAGCTATTGTGGAAGATCCATTTGGCACTGCTCTGCTCAAGCTCCAGGGTGAGCCAACTTGGTGCTAGAAAGCAGCAGCAGTCCACGTAGGCTATGGTGTGTCAGAAGGCATTTGAGGACTTAAAGGCCGCATTACGCTCGAACTCAGTACTTGAAGGACCTCATTTTGATTTACCTTTCACTGTGCATGTGGATGTGCCAAATGTGGGTTTAGGGCAATTCTGGTACAAACCCACGTAGATGCTTATTGTACCTCTTAACCCCTCTGGGATTCTGTGTGGACTCCGGCTGTGGGTCTCGGCTTCCCCTCTAGCGAGCCACTCCCTCCTTCTGCTTCCTTGCCCCAGCCCTCTGATTCCCTGCATTGCAACTCTCTGCCTCGCAAGCTGCTGAATCATCCCCAGCTGGCCCAGCTGCCCTGGTTCAGGGACAGCCTGCAGGAACTGCTCCAGAACAACGTTCCCCATTATTTCCCTCGAGCTTTTTATCTCTGGTTGCGGCCCTCTCTCCCCCAGGTCTGCCGATTTGGCCCACAGCTCTCCAACTCCACCCTGGGGAACGTAAGGAAGTTCCCCACGCCTCTGCCCGCAGGGGTGCTTGGCCACATCGTAGCGATGTACTGCGGCCTCCTTCCCTGTTCTGTGCTCTCCGGGTGGAAATGCAGTGCAAGCTTCCGGGCTTTCCCTGTAAGACCAGATGCTAACCTGGCAACCCTCCCATCTCCCTTTCCGGCCAGGCACACACAAGGGCGGTCCCCTCAGAAAGAAGGGCGCAGGAGCCGATACCCTCCCCTTCAGTCAGCTCGGGGTTTTAACATCTCTGGGCCTTCCCTGTCACGAGTGGGTGAAGAAGCTGTACCTCTCTAGCTGGAGTTAATTCCTGAATACGTGTGCAAATCTCTTTACGTGCGTGCAACCTACCCACCCTTTCTTTTGAGAAAACTGCAGCCTCCCCACGCAGCGTTCCACCATCAGCCTCCCACCAAGACTCAGGGATACCTATCGCTGCACATTCATCTTCCTGAGTTAGAACGTCTAATTAATTCTCCCCGTCTCCTTCCATAATCTCAACGCTGGCGGAGAAACCCTTGAGTCTGGAGCAGCCTCTTGGCTGCAGCATCCCCGGGGTCTCCGCCCAGGCCTCCTGCCTCTTCCTTCGCAGCCTGCTTCCTTGGCTCCTGTGCTCAGCTGCATATTTGGTTCTGCACTTTTGCTGCCCTCCCGTTTAATACCTCTGGATGAGTCTGGCAAGGGCCCTGCCTAATTTTTGGCAGTGTCATTGGTAGCTATATGAATGAATAAAAAAGTAGAATTGTTTGTGGATTTTATTGGTTTTAGTAACCGCTCAGTCATGTCTTGGATGTGGGCCCCTGGAAGACAAGCCATGTCCCTCCGTGTCCCATTGGGTCAGTGTGCAGCCACCTCCGATTCTCTCAGCTGGAATCAGCCAGAGACACTCTTCTTTCTCAGACCGGCGGTTGGGGGCCTTTGCTCCACCAGAGCCCGAGTCTCTTCTGCAAAGTCCCATGCTGTGCTTTCCTCAGGGGGCTGCTGATTATGGGCAGCCTGCTTCCTTGGCCCCAGTGCACGGCGGCACATTTGGCTGTGTCTGCCATCCTCCCCCTTTGCCCCAGTTCCTGTATGAGGTCTGGGGTGCTGGGGCAAGCTGGGCTGGGCCGGTGTAGGTGGGTGCTTTGAATGGCAGGCTTGGCCTGCTGTCCAGACATGCAGCAGCTGCAAGCATTGAGACTGCTCTCCTGACTCCACCCTGCCCTCCTTTTGCCCAGAGTTGTCAGTCAGGCCAAGCCCTCCCTGGCTCCCTCCAGGCTCACCCTCAACTGTGGCACAAATGTGGCTTCTCTTGCCTCTGTCCCGCCCCCAGGCCGCCACAGCGGCGCCAACAGACGTCTTTGGCAGTTCTAACTTTATACAGCATCCTGCATCTTCTTCCGACACAAACTTGCTGTGCAAACAGGTTGTGAGACCTTGATGACGTCGAGGGTGACGGGTTCTCCAGCTGGGGTCTCCAGTCCCATTCCCTGGTTTAGGTGGCTGCCGGCTGCGTGTGTCTGGATCAGCTCCCATCCTGCCCCCCCTGACAAGCGCCAGGCCTGCCTTCAGGACGACTGCAGTGCAGCAGGAGCAAGGGGGGGCTCCAGGAGACCCACCCCACAGAGGGTGGCTGCTCTCCTGTCAGCCTTGCTCTGGCCTCCAGGCGGGCCCTGACTCACACGCCAGCTCCCAGCCCCACCCCGTCCCTGTTGCAAGAGGGCCCGAACACGCCCGGGCTGGTTTGCCTCCTTCCATCGCCCAGGAGGGCGGGCCAAGATGAAACTGCTCTGGCCAGATGCGCCGGTGGCCTCACGTGGTGGCAGCAGCAGGACGCACAATCAGAAGCTCGCTGGGCCGTCCATAAAAGCCCAGGATTTGGGCTGCCCCCATAGGCCCAGCATCTGCCAGCTGCTTCTCAGAGACCTTCAGCGCCATGAATTGTGGGGGACTCTCCACTCCAAAGCCAGCCACCCCCGAAGTTCAAGGCATTGCTAACCAGGTAGGCCCCCCACCCCTGCCCACCTGCAGGGCTTCACCCAAGTTCCTTTCCCTGCTCTGTCAAGGAATGCCAGAACCCCGGTCAAGACCCCCAAAGGCAGGCACTCCTCAAACCCCCATCCTCTGCCCAGGCAGCCGAGGAGCTGTGAGGAGGGCCTCTGCCGGCGGGGCCCCTCCTGGCCCCCCACTGGAGGGTCCCTCTCGCTGCCCATCTCTCATTGCCTTGGCGGTCCCCCTTCTGTCACCAGGTGAAAGGCGAGCTGGAGAAGGCAGCGAACAAGAGGTTTTTCATCTACAGGGCCATTTTGTTCTGCGAACAGTTGGTGGCTGGCATGAACTACTTTGTCAAGGTCAGTGGCTGGCTGGGTCACGGCTGAACCGTGGCTGGGTCGTGGCTGGCTAGCCAGCCGGGAGGGAGCTCAGCATACATTAGTCACAAGAGGGGGAACGCAAATAATTTTGCATCCCAAAGAAACGGTGCAGGGCTTCTGGTTTCCACTCCTTAGGAGACTGACATTCACACAGACCTGGCTGCTTTGTGTCATACCAGCCCCACCCCAAATCTTGGGCAATCAATTACCAATGATTTGGGGGAGAGAATTGCAAATTTTGCAATGTCCCTTGCAAACTTGAGTAACCGGGTAAGTCACATATGTGGTTATGCAAATCCATTCATTGCATGCATTGTTAGTTTGCAGCTCACTGCATCAAATGGGTTGACTCCTACATACTGCACTACAAACATGAGGTCTCGGTTGCCTTTTTGGCTCAAAACCTGGTCACCTATTATAGAAAGCATAAATTCATGCATTGCAGCCAGCTGGTGGATTTGCAAGCCTGTAATGAGGTGGTTCACAGTTTTAAATGCAAATGTGCTTTTTGTGATACTTCAGCTTTTGCATAACTTTTCCTGAATCCTGAATATGAGAGAGGGTCTGTGTAAATGGTTATGAAAGGTTGCATGGACTTGCTTTTTAAAAGCTGATGAATCTGACTACAGGTAGTCCTCACTTAATGGCCATTCATTTAGTGACAGTTCAGACTTACAACGGTGCTGAAAAACTGACTTGCAAGTGGTCCTTGCACTTACAACCATCACCGCATCCCTGCGGTCACATGATCACAATTAGGGCTCTTAGCGACCAGTTCGCATTTACAACCGTTGCAGCATCCCACAGTCACGTGATCACCATTTTCGACCTTCCCGGTGAGCTTCCAGCAAGCAAAATCAATGGGGAACCACGTGGTTCACTTAGCAGTCGTGGTGATTTACTTAATGACCACCACAAAAAAAGCCATAAAATCGGGTCAGATGCGCTTAATGCACTTCACTTAGCAACCAAAATTCCGGTCCCAATTGTGATTGTTAAGCAAGGACTACCTGCACTGCCACATTCATGCAGGCATCAAAACAGATTGCATTTTCAGTAGTTTACACATTTCCACTTACAGTGAATGTTGGGAAGGGTGATGCAGACCGACCTATTCCTCTCCTGAAAACACCCAATCGGGGGCAGGGGGGGAGAATCTGGCCTCTTTTGGACTACCCATGAGGGTTTTCAGCATCCATTTCTCTCCCCTTCACAAAGGCTGTGATCCCAAAAGACGCTTAACCATCTCAGTTGATGATGTGGCATCTGCATCGGCCTAACTTGCTTAGTTTTAACTGCAGCTTGTTTTCCTTGAATTCTGAGGCCTAACCTATTCTGCAGTTGGGTTACTTTGGGGTTCATTCAGCCGATGGGTGAACGAAGCACTCAGATAGCAGCAGCCTTAGGCCCTTCTGACCGGTTCCTGAGGGCTTCCTGGACCTCTTGGAGACGATGCCCTCCCTCCAAGCCATTCTCTCTTCTCAGCAGCTCTCCCCTGTAAATGCTCCTGCGGGCTTGGAAGGGCTCTGTAACATACAGAAGAGGGGCAAGTAGGCTGGGAAAGACCTGCCTGAGCCTTGGGAGCCAGTGAGATCTTCAACCGGCGTGGGCACTAGGGAGGATAGGAGGTGTCTCCCACTCCCCCTGGAGGCATCCAGCTGGAGGAGTTTGCCTGATCTCTGGCTGCTTATTATGACCCAGGACTGGCTTTTGGGGCTCTCGCATGAAGTGGCCATAGACATTCCCTCCCTGCACAACTGTATGTTCCCATGCCTCTGGGGACGAGGGCTGTGGCTCCCTGATGGCTCTGATGAAGGCAACGCATACTGAGTGGGCCCTGCGCCTGATGTCCGTGTCACACTGCTCCCACCTCACAGATGCAATGTGGCGACAAACCGAAAGATTACGTCCATCTGAGGATCTTCGAGGCCCTGCCGGTTTATGGTGGAAAGATTGAGCTCTCCAGCTTCCAGCTGGACAAGACCAAGGATGACCCCATCATCTACTTCTAGACACAGCAGTCTGCCTCCGCGCAGAAGAGCGGAGCAGCAATAAGAGGAGCGCGTCCAGCGCACACATTCGTGGAGCCACGTATGCTCCCGACGTAATAAATGTATTTGTCCCAAGATTTCCATGGATTTTTGGTACAAACTAAGCTGGCTGGTATTTGCTCAGAAACTCTCTCTCCTCCTGAGTGAGCACAGATGCTCCGACAACCTGCAAGAACTGGAGGGTGGGAGAGGCCAGGACGGTGGGGAGAGCAATCCAGAGACTGTCCAGGGGAGCCACGGGCCTCTCTCTGAAAAGCCGCTCCAAAGAGCACCAGCCTGGTGGGTCGAGCTAGGAAGCTCCATGGGGAGGAGGGCCACCCTTCTCCTCTCTCTGCACAACGAAAGCCCAGCGCCCTCATCCCCACGTGGGCCTTTACTTCAGGGCAAGGTCGGCCCGTGTAGGGCTGCAGATGCTGCACGAGGAACGGAAAGGAGGGCCTCCCAGCTGAGGGCCCACAGTCAGCCTGAAATGGGGGTGGGGGGAGAGACGGAAGCTTTGGTCCACGTGGGATGAAGTCAGCCAAGGGGAACCGCTTCTTTAGGGTTGCTTTCCTGACCCCAACCCACAAAATGCCCCCTCACAAAATATACTACTGACAATGTGTCTCCCCTCTTAATGCCCACCTTTTATAATGCAAAATTAGGCATATGCTGGTTTCTTTCTTAGCAAAGTGGGAATCCCCAAATTCCCAGAACATTGTGTGACTTCCTGCATAGAGAAATGAAGAACCACACTCCTGAGGAAGCGCCCTTCTCTTTCCTGATCGAGAATCGGGGAGGAGACCCCAGGCAGCACAAAGATTCCCTGGACATGCTCTACCCGGGGCAGGGGAGCATCTTTTGGTGGAAACCCAAAGATCACACAGCCGTTAAGAGGGGCCTTCCCCTCCTCCCTTCCCTGTTCCCCAGGAGTAGTGGGCGGGCCCTGAAGGGGGGGCACCATCTGCTCTCCCCCATGGATAGCAAGATCATCTGTCACCACGGGGTGAGGTATCATCAATATGCAGATGACACCCAATTATACATCTCCATCCCGAGTGAGGTAAGTGATGCCGTAACTGTTGGCAGATTGCTGGGAAAGCCTTTGGCCCAGGAGAGATCAGAAAAGTCACACACCAGGCGTTTCTATAAAAATAATTTATTTACAGAAAGCAAAACATATTTAAAAGGCTTCTGCATTCTTGCAGGCTCTCAGAGCAGCTACATGCCTACACAGAAAGGAAACAGAAACTAAAACAAGTCCAGGCAAGTTCCTCCCCCCAGGTGTAAAAATCAACATCTGAAAAGGGGACAGTTGAATTCAACCTCTGCACCAGACCAAAATGATTAGTTACCATAGTAACCTTAATCTGTAGTAGAAAACATTAACACTCCCCTTTTTATACTACAGAATAAGAGTAACCACCCTTTCTCTGTGCCTAGAGTGTGTGGGGGTCTGGATGGGGAACAAGAGGCTTCAGCTGAACCCCAGTAAGACGGAGTGGCTGTGGGATGGGGGCTCCCGGGTATCCGGGAATTTAACATCTCTGGTTCTGGATGGGGTTGCACTGCCCCAGACAGATCCAGTGAGGAACCTGGGGGTTCTCTTGGGCTCAAAACTCCTGCTTGAGGAGCAGGTGGTAGTCATGGCCAGGGGAGCCTTTGCACAGCTTTGTGTGGTGCACCAGCTATGCCCCTTCCTGGATCAGGAGTCTCTCCGAACAGCGACTCATGCCCTGGTCATCTCCCTCATAGGATACTGCAATACATGGGGCTAACCTTGAAGAGTATCCGGAAGCTACAGCTGGTCCAGAACGCAGCCCTGCAAGTAGTTTTAGGAAATTAACCCTGCCTGTTCACCGGAAGGACAGACACTGAAGCTGAAGCTCAAATACTTTGGCCACCTAATGCGAAGAGGGGACTCACTGGAAAAGACCCGGATGCTGGGAAAGACTGAAGGCAGAAGGAGAAGGGGACAGCAGAGGATGAGCTGGTGAGATAGCATCACCAAAGCAATGAACATGAATCTGAGCAAACTCCTGGAGACGGTGGCGGACAGGGAGGCCCGGCGTGCTGTGGCCCATGGGGTCACGAAGGGTCAGACACGACTTAATGACTGAACAACAATGAGAGCACACATAACCAACTGGGTGCCAGTTTGCTTCCAGGTCCAATTCAAGGTGTTGGTTATCACCTTCAAAGCCCTACATGGCACGGGACCAGGCTACCTGAGGGACCGCCTCTTCCCCATTACATCGACCCGTCCCACCTGGTCATGCAAAGAGAGCATATTATGGAGCCTGTCCATGAGGGATTGCCGATGGCCAGGGTCCAGGAGGAAGGCCTTCTCCGCCATGGCCCGCCCTTTGGAATAAATTACCCATAGAGGTGAGGCCCCCACTCTCCCGGCCTTTAGAAGGGGAGTTAAGACCTGGCTTTGCCACTTCCGTGGGGCAAGAGGGGGGACAGTTGATTGTGGAGGTGGCTAGCACCGTGATGTGGCCCCGGGAAATTCCATCATGACCATCTTGGATTTTATATTTAAATGTTATATTTTACGTTTTATATTTTCTATTTATTTATATTATATCAGATAAAAGAATAAAAATTCATTATACATCGTAAGCCACACAGAGTCATCACTGAATGAGATTGGGAAGTGGATAAACTTAATAAATACATACATACATACATACATACATACATACGTACATACATACCAGAGGGAGATCCCAGGCCCATCCAACTGCAGCCGGGGGCAGGCTAGATGGAGGCCCCGACGTGCTTAACCTGGGGGCTGAATCCATCCAGGTGCAGGCTCTGCACGGTGCAGCGAACCACGAATGAAGCAGAATTCACACAACGTGCTCCTAACCATGGACAGCCTCAAGCCAGCTCCCCGCTGGGGCAGACCCATCAGCAGGGGTCCGACTCCTGTGCACGTGCCATGGGAAGACAGTGCTCCAAGATCCAAACCAAAGGCCCGATGCCCCTACTTTGAGTCAAGCAGGGGCCTTGGCCGGAGGCCCCTGGGCAAACCGTCCTTCAGCCCCTCACCCTTAAACACAGCCCTCACAGCTGCCAGGGCAGAAGCCCAGGCCACACAGAGCACCTGCCAGGAGGCCACCCAGGAATGGCCATGCCAGAGAGCCAGCAAGGCAGGCCAGAGCGTGTGCCCCAGCTAGGGCGCTCCTGGCCTGCCCCCTCCCAGCCCCAAGCAGAAGCAGCTGGGCTCCCTCCCGGAGGGGCTCCTGCTGCGGACCCCAGGCCAGGCAGAGGCCAAAGCTGCTCAAGGCACCCCGAGGCCCTGCCCTGCCCCCCCTCCACCTGGGGAGGGCAGACGCACCTCCAGCTCCACCAGACACCTCCCCCCAAGCCCTCCTTCCCGGCTGGTTCTCTGAAGCCACCCACAAGCATCCTTCAGCTCAGACGGCCTCTCTGGAAGGCAAAGGGAGGCTGTGCTCAGACACATGAGCACATGGTGGCAGGGTCAACTGGCATTCAGGACAGTATCTTTGAAAAAGCACTGGCTGAGTTCACCCGAAGCACATCTCCTCCTGCAAACAAGGCAGCTCAGGCTTTGTGGGGAAGGGCTGGGCCACAGGAGATCACACACCTCCCCCAGGAACCGAGGACTCCCCCACCCGCAGGATGGGGGGCTGGGCCCCACCACGCGGATCTCCCCAGCAGCCTGCTGGTTGAAGCAAAGTGCAGGCAGGCTGGCCGGGCAACCTCTCGGCCAAGGCGGGGAAGCTGAGCCATCGAGGGGCGCGTTTCAGAGGACCAGGTTGCCCGGAGGGACTCCTGACTGGAATACGCAGCACGGGCCATCGGAGTCATCAGTCGGCGGCTGGTTTAGATGCCTGGCAGCTGCCAGACCCAAGGAGGGCAAATGAAATCCGCCCGTGATCCGCATCTCACCCCGCTCGCAACTGGCTGGAGCAGGCGCTGTGCTGGCCTTTGGCCAGAAGGACCGGCCAGCCTCGCGGGGAAGCCCGGAGCTGGGCTGCCGCACTCAGTCCTACTGCCCCTGACGCTGTAGGCTCTGGAGCCTCTCCAAACTGGCCGCCGTCAGCAGCCTTCTCCCCACCTCCCTTTCAAAACCCTCCGAACAGCCTCTGCAAGAAGCGGCCCGTCCTCCTTCGGCTGCCCGCGGCTTGGCAACGCCGCCACGGGGCTGACGACGGGGCTCGGCGGGCCTTCTGGGGGCAGCTCGCCCGGGCCAAGCCGGCCGCTCGGGAACCGCGCCCCTCTCGCCCTCCGCCGGCGCGGGGAAGAGGGCGAGGGCCCGTGCCCGCGCCGAGATTTGGCCGGCCGCCGGCGACGGAAGTCTGGCCGCGCCCGGCCCCGCTCTGCCCTGCGCCGCCGCCGCCGCCGCCGCCGCCGCCGCGAAGGGGAGCCGCTGCCCTGCAGCCCCGCGACAGCCACCGGGCACGTGCACCCGCGCCGCCGCTTTCTGGACGCCTCTCTCCCTGGTGCGCATGCGCGCCCGTCTCCGGCTCGCCCCCGGAACTCCGCGCACCTCGCCCGCCCCAGGGATGCTCCAGGGGGCCGGCCTGAGCGAAGCGGGCTGCACCTGGCAAGCCGCGGGGCTCGTCCCCCGCAGTCCCCGAGGAGCAGCGGCGGCTCGCGGAAGGATGCCGGGGCGGCGCTCGGCCTCCCGCCGCCGGCTTCCGGGGCGCCGCCACGTGGTGCCAACCGGGATGAGACTCGCCCTCCCCGCCCGGCCGCCAGAGAGGGGCGGGGCGGGGCGCCGGGGATTCGCGAGGGGCCGGGAATGTCAGGCTAGCCCCTCCGGCCTGCCCGGGCTTGATGCGCTCGCCGCCCCCGCAGCTGCGCTCCCGACGCGGGGCCAGCCGGGCTCCGGGCTCCAAGCCGCGCGCCGCGCTCCGGGCTGCTGCCGGCGGGGAGAGGCGCCCGCTGGCTTGGGGGCTCCTGGAGGACGAGGGGCGCGCGGCCTCGGCGGCTCCGGCGGGAGGCCCGCGGGCAGGAGAGGGTTACAGGCGCACCAGGGGGCCGGACCCGCTCGGGGTGTGGGCAGATGAATCAGCATCCGCTCGCTCGGCGCGCCTGCGGCGGGAGCACCACCTGGCCGCCTCCCTAAGCCGCGTCGGGCCAGATCGGGACGTCGAGGGCCGCCCGGGGGCCGCAGGGAGAGGCCGGGCGGAAAGCGGGGCTGCTCGCCCGCCGCGGGGGCGGTCCCACGCGCTCTCCGCCTCTGCCCCCGCAGGCCCCGCGCTGCTGCCCGGGAACTGACCGGCCTCGGACCGCCGCCCAGAGCCCACCATGCACCCAGCCCAGCATGGAGCCTGCCGGGAGCCTCCTGCGCGGCAAGCCCTTCTACTGCCGGGAGTGGGCGCTGGGCCGGCTGGCGCTCAGCCTGGAGCGGGGCGGCGGGGTGCTGGTCACCGGGGGGCCCGGCAGCGGCAAGACGGCGCTGTGCACCGAAGCCCTGTGGCCCACCTCTGAGCCGGGCCTTCGCGTGGGTCTGGGCGACTCTGCCCTGGCTTGGCACTTTTGCCAGGCGCACGATGCCACTACCTGCACTCCCCAGGGCTTTCTGATCCGGCTGGTGGGACAGATCGAGCGCTGCCCTCTGCTGCCCGGCTACGCTGAGCGCCTCTGCCGGGTCAGGGGCCGCCACGCCTTAGAGCCGGCCATGTGCAAGGACCCGGACGACATCTTCCGCAGGTAAGGAGCACCCCCGCTCCCCTTGCCTGCCCCCCCCTCCACCTGAGAACGATCTTGCAGCCTTTGCGGGGAGAGGGGCAGCTGCACCGCCTGAGGAAGTGAGGTCCAGGCACAGCCCCTCTAGCTGGCTCTGGCTTCCTTCCTGGGCCTCATTAGGGGCGGAAGCCGGGCATGGCCCCCACCAGCCGAGAGCAGGGAGGGCAACCCCGCCCACCTCTGGCCATCCAAACTTTTTGGCCGCTTGGGATCCCAGGCGCTTTACTTTGTTGCCCTGCAGCACTGGAAGGTATAGGGATGGCTGCCAGTGAGGGGCGGGGGGGCAGTTGCAGAGAGTGGAGGTCTTCCTGGCCATTGGCGACCCCCAGCGACACAAGCAGCACCAGTGCCGCCAGCCTCAAAAGACCCCACCCAGGTGCTTCGGGGGTTGCCTGATCAAGGCGGTGCTGGACTTCCTGGAGGAGCACAGCTGATGCAGGAGCATTTCCTGCGTCCATTTCCACCAACGGTCCTGGGCTGGCTCCTCTTTCCTGCTCAGCTCTGCCTCTGCCATGTGCTCTGCCTGGAATGCTAGAAGCCTCTGTTGGTGGACCGCTGGCCAGAGCAGGGGCCTTCAGTCACAGGACAGCCGTGCTTAGTCTCAGTCCCTTTCTTCAGCCCGGCGCTGAAGGCTGCCTGTCCCTTTAAGGAAGCTGCCAGGCGGCAGGTCTGCAGAGCCAGCCTGCCCAGTGGGGGCTGCGTCCAGGGTCCCCCCTCTGGCTCCCCAGGTTCTACAGTTGTTCTGCTGGCAGGGCTTTCTCAGAAAGGAGATTGAAGCATGTCTGTTCACGCAATGGTTGTACTAATTGGTGGGCGTTTTATTGGTTTTACCCAGTTGGCTCTCTTTGCTTTTAATTGCGTTTTAATTCACCGGCTGGTGATAGGCGTTCTCTCATTGTTCACTATGTCCGAATGCCAATTCCTTTCCTCCAAAATAGGCCAGAAATCTACAGAGCGAACAGAGAAAGGAAGCTACAAGGTCCTGAGGCTGGTGGCCAGGGCGCAGGTTGTGCCTGGCCTAGACCAGCTGGCGCCAGCTGCAGAGCACTTTGGGGTCCCCTGCGCTGGGCATTTGGTGATGCTGCTGCCTGCCCCCAATGAATGCTGCGTGGGTCCGTGGGAGACCGTCAACTTTCCCCCTTCTCCCCCCAGAGCAGTGCTGCTGCCCTTGCTGGACCTGCCACCCCCCGTAAAGCCTCTGCTGATGGTGGTGGATGCGCTGGATGTGGGCAAGAGAGACCGGGAGGAGGAGGACGACGAGGAGAGGGGCCCCGCTCCAGGGCCCAGCCAGTCCATTGCCCAACTTCTGGGAAGCCACCTGCGGCTGCTGCCCCCCTGGCTGCTCCTGATCTGCAGCGCCCGCTCTCACAGCAAGGGGGTGCTGCGCCTCTTTCCTGGTGAGGAGGGCCCTTGGGGTGGGGGGGGCAGGGCTTAAGGCTCTTGCAGCTGCCAGTTGTATGCTGCAGCTACCTGGAGCAGGTTCTGAGCAGAGCTTTCCAAGGAGGGGGTCCTTGGACCGTTCACAGCTAGGGGTGGGGGGACCAGAAGAGCAAACAGGAGAGGCCTCTGTACCCAGATGCAACGCACAGTCCAGCTAACCCTGGTGCATTTTGGGAGCAGCTTGCCTGTGATACAGGGGCAAGCCATCTCTCCCTTGAGAACAGGCGCCCAATGCATTTTGCTTGCCCTTTGGGGTGGGAAGGGTGGGCATTAGGTTGCCGAGTGCTATTTCCTTGCTGAGGTGTGTCACCTTCCTCCTCTGCCACTGCTGAGGGAGGGGGTTTGGGGCTGACCCTTCTCTCATCCCACCTCTTCCTGCACAGGGTTCCGACAGCTGTGCCTCGATGACCTCCGGAGGGAACCCGTTGTCGGTGACGTTCAGCAATACATCCTCGCCCGGCTGGATCGGGAGGAAGCACTCCGACAGCACTTCGCCCCGGACACAACTGGAGCCCTGAGCCAGCTGCACATTAAGAGCAACGGGTGCCTCCTGTACCTGGAGCGGGTGTTAGACGGAGTGGCGGAAGAGCTGGTCGCCCTGCGTGAAGTCTGCCACATCCCAGGGACGCTCTGCGGACTCTACCTTTGGCTGTGCCAGCGCCTCTTCGCCCACAACCAGTTTGCCCTGGTCCGCCCTCTGCTAGAGGCCCTGCTGGCAGCGCCTCGCCCGCTGAGGCCTCGTGAGCTTCATGCTGCCGTCTGGACGTGCCATCCGGTGTCCTGGGAGGGCTTTGAGGACCGTCTGGCAGCCTTAGCCGGACTCCTTCAAAAGGGCCCAGGGGACACTTGTGTTTTCTTCCACACCAGCTTTGCCGAGTGGCTGTGTGACATCAAGCATTGTACACAGAAGTACCTCTGCTGCCCAGCCTGTGGGCATGCCCTGCTCGCCATAAGTGCCTCCTGCCGGGCACCAGAACTGAGCCCAGAAGAAGTGATCGAACTGGCCCGACACTTGCTGGCGGCCAAGCTCAGCCTGGAGGGCTGGCAGCTGGCACTGTGGCTGGTGTGGTGCAGGGTGCCCGTGGAGCGCTGCTTGGAGTCGGAGCTGCTGACGCCACTGGAGCCAGCCGTGGTGGAGCTCCTGGTGCTGGCAGGGGCTCGCTTGGGGGACCGAGGGCCAGCCCCCCCCCTCCGGTACGCCCTGGAACGCGAAGACTCTGTGCGGCTGTCGCTAGGAAACGGCACCAGCGTCAACCAGCAGGACGGGGACGGGTGCACTTTGCTGGCCAGCGCTGCCCACAGTGGCAACCATGAAGTGGTTGGGCTGCTCTTGACTCACGGGGCGCGGCCTGAAGCCCCCGATCAGCACGGACAGACGCCCATGACCTTGGCTGCCCGCCAGGGGCACACAAAGGTCCTGCTTTGCCTGCTGGCCCACAGGGCCAACGTCGATTGCTCAGACCACAAAGGCTGGACCGCTCTGCGGGCAGCTGCCTGGGGGGGTCACAGCGAGGCTGTGGATGTGTTGCTGCGAGCCGGGGCCAGCGTGGATTGCGCCGACACAGAGGGGAGAACGGCACTGAGGGCGGCTGCCTGGGGTGGCCACGAGGACATCGTGGCCACCCTGTTGGGACGTGGGGCAGATGTCAACCTGGCTGATTCTGAGGGGCGCACTCCGCTCATTGCTGCTGCCTACATGGGACAGGGAGGGATTGTGGCTGTACTGCTGGCCCGTGGGGCTCATGTTGACCATGCTGACGTGGACGGGCGCACAGCCCTCTCCGTGGCAGCTTTATGCATTCCAGCAAGCCGCGGCTGTGCCAAGGTGGTAGAGCTTCTCTTGGATCATGGTGCTTCCCCAGGGCACGCTGACTGGGACAACGTGACCCCCTTGCTGGTAGCTGCCTACGAAGGCCGGGCGGACGTTGTTGAGCTCTTGTTGGAAGCCGGGGCTGATGTGGATGCGGCTGATTCCAGGGGCTGCACCCCACTCTTGGCTGCTTCTGCAACAGGTCACAGGGCAGTCGTAGAGACCTTGCTGCTTTGGGGCGCAGCCACGGACACGCTGGACAGCGAGGGCCGGACTGCTCTGGGCATTGCAGCTGGACAGGGCAGCGAAGCCGTTGTCCGGGCTCTGCTAAAGCGGGGCTTGGATGAGAATCACCGGGATGGGATGGGCTGGACCCCATTGCACCTAGCTGCCTGGCAGGGCCACCACAAGACTTGTGCGGCCCTCCTGGAGGCTGGAGCCCGCGTAGGCGAGCCAAATCAGGATGGACGGGTCCCACTGATGCTGGCAGCCCAGGAGGGGAATGCTGATACTGTGCAGCTCTTGCTTGCGCACTGCTCCCCTATCGACCACCAGGGGTACGATGGGCTTTCTGCCTTGGCTTTGGCTATGCTAGGTGGGCGCCGCAGCACTGCTGAGCTGCTTCTGCGCAAGGGGGCAGATGTCAACTTGTCCGACTCTGAGGGTCGCCCCATGCTCTACCTCCTGATGCTGGAGGGGTGCGTGGAGATGGCCGAATTGTTACTGGAGAACGGGGCCAGCTTGGAGGGGTGCGACGCCCAGGGCCGCACTGCGTTGCACGTCACGTGCTGGCAGGGGCAAGTGGAGGCCGCTCAGCTGCTGCTGAGCTATGGTGCCGACGTGGATGCCCTCGATAAGGAACGCCGCTCAGCCTTGCACCTGGCTGCCTGGCAGGGCCACAGGAGGATTGCACACCTGTTGTTGGAGCAAGGAGCGCAGCCCAACCACAGTTGCAACCAAGGGGCCACAGCCCTGGGTGTGGCAGCGCAGGAAGGCCGAGCTGATTTGGTGAGGGTTTTGTTGGCACATGGTGCCAGCCCCAATGTCCGGGACAAGGCCGGGCGCACCCCCAGGCGGATGGCAGCCAAGCAGGGCCACCAGGTGGTGCTTAAGCTGCTGGAGGGCTACGGGACTTTGCCCATGCCCGCCTCTCCCCAGCCGGGCTCCTCCAGCAGCTCAGCCAGCAGCCCTGCCCCGCCAGGCCAGCAGGACGACTCTCCCTCAGCCTTGCTGGGTTCCACCGGCGAGCCCTGCAAGTCGCAGGCTTCCCGTGGCTCTTCAGCCGCCGCATCCACTTTTCACTCTCTCACTACCCTCCAGACAGTTCCGACCGACATGCTCGCTGGGGCGCAGCAGGTACAGCCGCGCTCCCCAACCCATCGGCACCAGCCAGGCCTCTTGGCACTTCCACCCTCTGTAGCGCAGGATGGGCGTAGCCGGGAATTGGGGAGGCCCCTGATCGCCACTGACACCCTGGCCCCCCACCTGCACCTTAAGGCAGCCATCAAGTTGCAGTTTGAGGGCCCCACTTGTAGTTATCACTATAAGCAGGAAACTCCCCTTTGAACGGTGGGGGCAAATCTCTGCAGGTATCCTCGCAATGCCAGCATGGCAGGTCTGCCAGGGTGCTCTCCTTGGCATGGTGTGCTTTGGCACTCAGGGCTGCCTCTCTGGCAGGCTAGGAATGCCAGTGGGGCTTCCTAGGACACTTCGGGGCCGCCTCCACTGCCCACTCCAATGACCTGCTGCAGGTGCACAGTTGGAAGGATGGGCCCCCTCCAAGGAGGGGGCATTGGGGGTGCCACGATGGTGTCGGGGGGGCATTGCATCCTCCCTGTTCTTCCAGGTCTGCTGAAGCCTGGCGGTGTGGGGGCAGCGCTCTTCCCAGCAGCTGAGAGCCCTCCCCCAGGAAAGGGAGCCGCTGACCCCCAGCTGCCAACGGCTTGCCACACAGCTGCCAGTTAGAAAAGGCAACCTGTGTCGTGGCTGGCTTTGAGCAGCGCGCTAGGCCTAAAGCTAGTTAACCACACACAATGCCTGCACGCGCACAAAATCTGCTATGCACAAAAAGAAAAAAAAATCACAGGTTAGCCTGACGGCCTTGCTCACACTGTGCTGGATCACCTGTTACGCTGGTCTGTTGTCTCATGTGAATCCAACTGCTGTGTCTGGGCTCGTGGCAGATGCTGGAAGTGAAGCATCCGCAGGTGTCTTCGGGTGTCGGAAGGGCTATTGTGCAGGGGATGGCTCAGGGCTGCTGCAGAAGACCGGTCAAGAAACAGGCTTGGATCGCAAGGAACTCAATTTGACTTGACATCGGGAAGCTATTCAAGGGCAGACAGGCTGGTGCTGGGGGCAGCCATCTCTCAGGGAGGCTGCGGTGAAGGGTTCCTGCACGGGGCAAGAGTTCAACTAGGTGATCTCTATTTGATCCCTTTCAGGTCTATGGACAAAGCGCTGCTAAACCTGAAGAGGGCTGGAGAAGAGAGAAATCCCCCGCTTTGTCAGGGTTTCAGGATGGGAAGGAAGGGTGTCCTTCCTGGCACTGTGGCTGACCCATCGTCCACCTGGCAAAAAGCAAATGGCCCAGACCGGGCGGGTCGCCCTTGTCCCCCTGACCCCAAGCCCCCTTAAACTTTACTACCTCCAGCTGCAATCGGGAAGGACACTGGGGAGAAGGGGTAAGGCTGCTTCCGCTTAACGCTTTTCTGCCAAGCAGTCTCCAGAGGCGGTGAAGCAGCCCCCACAAGAGCCCCAGCCGGTCACCCCAGGCTCTGCTGGCTGGAAATGATGGGGATTGGGTGCACAAGGGGGGAGAAAGGGCCGGATGCTGGGTCCTCCCCCCTTTGCACACGTCCACGCCCGGTTCTGTCTGAGTGGCAGAGCCTTGCGGGGGCTGGCAGGCTGGAACCAGGAACCCCTGCAGCATTCTCTGCTCTGTGTAGTCCCAACCACCCATCCCCTGGGTTGGGCCCCAGTTCACCCCCTGCCTTCAGAGCGAGCCGTAGCCCTCCACGCCTGCTTTGGATCAGTCACCCAAGTGAAGTGACTTTGGAACAACTTGATACCAAAACTGCATGTGTGTGTGTGTCTGCGTCTGCCCTTGGGCATTTTCAGCCAGCTGCCTTGGGAGCCAGTCACTCACCCTGCTGTTCCAGACGAGGCCACCCTCCCTTTACCTTGCTGGGGGAGGAGGGGAGCAGGAAAGGCAGCAATTGTACTGCACTGAGATGTGGAAAAGCAGTCTTCAATAAAGGTTCGATTCTGGTGTTCCCGTCTTACTGTGTTGGGGGTGCTCAGGAGGGAGGAAGGAAGGAAGGATTGCCACAGACCAGAATCCCTGAATGGTCTGGAGAAGGTTGGGTGGGCACAACCTCTATGCACACAGGCACACACGCACACGCACCACCCCCACCCCGTGCAAAGGCCCACCAGGAGGCCGGTGGGAACTCACTCCAGCCTTAGATTAACAATTCAGAATAAATGTAAATCAGATGAAAGCTTCCAAACCAAATCAGCAATTCAGGAGTTTTTGGTTCAGATTAAATGGATTTTCTTGATGGACCATCCTAGTTCAAATCACTTGAGTCAAACTGATTTCCTCAATTGAATCATACAACCTGAAAACCAGTCCTGCATGCCTGCTGAGGGCTTTAGATGGGCCCCAAGCACCCCCAGCCCCCCTCCTTCATTTCCATCCCTCTGATTTTCCCAGGGACAGAGAACCCTCAGACCTCAAATCTTTCTGGAGCACCTGCCAGGGTTTCACTTTGCAGTAAGCCCAGCCACCTTGGAGAAGGTGGGGAAAGGGTGCTGCCTCCCCAGCGGCACCTGAGCAAGGGGAGCCACAGGCCAACTGATGGGAGTGCAATGGAGCAGGTAGCAGAGGCAGAGGTCCCAGAGGGTGGACCGGAAAGAAAATTGTTTCCTTTGTGGGGTCAAATGTGTGACACACAATTTTGGGAGGAACCAAAGAGGTGTTCTTTGTGATCAGGCCAGTGGCCATTTGGTGTATCCAGCCATCTTGAGGTGGTGCTCGCCACGGTTTCTTGAGTTTCTGAAGGTTCCTTGGCTCTCCCTGCTGGAGCCAGCCTGGGAATGGGGGCAATCTGATCTGGCAAGCTGGGTCCAGGTTGTCCTCTGTGCCAAGATGTCCCCCCTCCTCTCCAGGACCTAACAGGCCTTCCCATCGCTTGGGACTTGAACCTCCTTTCCTGGCAATGCCACCCTGGAATGGCCTGTGGGTGGTTGGCTGGCTTGCGTGAGCCTCATGTCCTTGAGAGGGCAGGAAAGCAGAACAAAGGGGGGGGGGCAAAAGCCAGAGATGAAAATACAGCTGAGGCTTGGGGCCAGGAAAGCAGAATGCAGAGGAAGAAACAGGAGGCTGCAACCAAGAGGCCCTAAGTGGTGCCACTCAAGTCCTTGGCTGTTTCTGCACCGGGGCACAGACTGTGTAAAGTAAACAAGGCGAATGAAGAGCTTCTAACTCAGGAGGACAATTAACACAGGCTGAACAAGCAGAAAATGCAAGCTTCTTTATCAGTTGACCAGTCTCCCCAACAGGCATGCTGTAGTGATAAGGGGGGAGGCAGTTTCCTGACAATTGCTGGGAATCTAACTCTACCTAAAGTCTTAAGTCCAGCAAAGTGTTGTCTTCAGCCATGAACAACTTTGTCAGAAGACGGGGCAGAGAGGAAGAGGATTTGCTAGCCTGACCAACAGGGAAGAATGGGTTGAGGAAGGGAACCTGACACTGAGGAAAGTGATGCTATCTGTAAGGGGGAAAGTGCCCAGGAAGGATGAGAAACCCTCTCCCTCCAGAACGGGATCCAGAAGACCCCGTCGCAGTACCTCGGCTCCTTGTTTGCCTCTGTCTCCTCTCAGAAGGGGAATGGAGCCTCACCGGGAGAAGTGGGGCTGCAGCTCAGGATACAGGAGGGCGGAGGGGAGACCTTTGCTCATTTTGAGGGGCCGTCTGACCTCTAAAGCAGTGACTTGGACCAGGGAGTTGAGGGGGCATAAAACTGGGCCAGTGGCTCCTACTTCAGAGGAGAGACAGAAGGTCCCCAGGATGTACCCAGGCCTGAGTGATGGGCTGGAGTGAAGAGGATGGAACTGACTGGGAGAAGTGTGAAGGGGTGTGTCTGAGAAGGGAAGACACCAAGGCGCGTGTCTGGGAGTCAGGGACCGAGCAGCATGATGCAGCTGCTAAAAAGGCCAATGCTATCCTGGGGGTCTAATAAAAGGAGCATAGGATCCAGATCCCCTCTCCTCTGCCCTGGCCAGAGTCCAGTGTCCAGCTCTGGGCACTGCAGCTCAGAATAAGCCACGGGGTGAAAGATATGAGGAAGGTGGTCCAGGCAGACATCAGGAGGAGCTTCCTGGCTGTACGATGGAACCGGCTGCTGCACGAAGCGGCGACCACCTCTTGGCTAAAGGCCATCAGGCTGAGGCCGGATGGTCATCTGTCAGAAATGCTGCAGTGGATCCCACCCTTGACTGGACTAGGGGATAGGCTAGATGACCTCCAAAGTTCCTCCCAACTCTAGGATCCTAGAACTCTGTTTCCCATCATTCCCCACTGAAATTTTCAGCCCTGGGCAGGGAGCAGAAGAGATAAAGACTGACTTCCTGCACTTTCACACCCTGCCAGAACTTAACGCATTGCATCTGAAAGCTTTTTAATGCCCTGTGTGTGGAGTTTCTCCTGTTTTGTCCTGAGACAAGCAGGGCAAACATAAATGAGTAAATCTTGCTTTGCGCTATTCCACTACACAACCGGTGAGCTGACAACTCATCCACCTTAGTGGGGACTAGAACCTTGGGAGCTGCTTACAAAGGGGGGCTGAGTCCTCCTGTGGGGGTCCCTTTCCTTCCCCCATTTGTGGTTCCCATAAATTGCTTCCAGCCCCTGTTCTGTGTCAGTGGGACCCCTTTCTGGTGCAGGGGGAGGGTTGTGTTTGTGAGCGTAGACTGAGCAAGGGCATAAATATATTTATCATCCTGTCTCGGTCCTCACTGGCCCTGAGTGACCAAACAGGGATAAAAATTAACACGGGATATGCAAATTCCCTCATGCCTTACAAGCAATTTGCAGGATTTCCTGCAAGTGTCCTGTGATGGCACCTACCGTGAGCTCAGGCCACAGGGGCGACGGACCGCTTGGGAGGTGCGAGGAAGGTGGGGCGAGAGAATTCCACAAAGTGGGGCTGCCACAGGGAAGGCCAGCCACTTGCCCCCTTACTTGGGGGCATTCTCAGCAGGCCTCCGATAATGGCCCCAGGGGACAAACTCCACCCTGACCAGCCACTAGGAATTCTCTGTGGGGGGTGCTTGCAAGGAACCCCCTCGTGCAGGGCCTGGGGAAGCCCCACAGATGTGGATGGGGCAGCGCGGAGCCCGTGGAAGAGAAAGAGCCACCCCACAGCCCCCACCACCCTCCCCGGGCTGGGCCAGTCTGGGGAGGTGGCCAGCTGCCATGGGCAGCTTTGGCTTCCCCAGGGGAAGGCCATGCCCTGCCATGGAGGGGCCGCCTTCCAAAGCTAGACTCCAGGCTGGGTTGGTTCCATCCTACTCCCTGCGAAGGCCTGGCCGTATGGTGCCCCTCCACGGCCTCCGCTGAGGTGCACCATGCCCATCTCCCAGGCTGCTCTCTCCCTTTGGCCAGCCTCGTCAGAGCCTCCCCCCAACAACAGCCCAAAGGAATCAACGAGGTCATTCTGGAGGGCAGAGCAAGGCCTGCCCAAACCTGGAGGAGCCACCTTGGGGGCAGAATGGCCTCCCTCTGCCCCTCTCGGCCTCAGAATGGGCTTTTATGGGGTAGGAGGGCAGGGACCCTTCCTTGGGCTAAAGCCTTCCCCAGTATGATGCCCACTGAGGGGCCCAGGGTAAGCCCACACCAGCCAGAGGGTAAAGTGGAGTCCTTGGTACTCTCTGAGCCTTGTTGTTTTCTTGCAGACGTTTCCTTGCCAGACCAGGCAACATCTTCAGTGCAAAGAGGGAGTGGGCCTTGCTCTCGGTTTATAGACTGTGGCTTGCCCTGCCTGGGTTGGTGGGGGTGTTGTTCTCTCCTTCGGAGTTCCTTGATTGGGCTGTTCTTTGCTGCTTGGTTGATTGACTGAGTTAATAGTACCTTGATTAAGTACTGTTTGATTGTTCATCTGGTGTTAATCCTGGCATTGTTAACCTTTGCATATCTGGGTGTTGATTGCTGGCAAGGAGGTGTTCTGGTCTTTCGGCTTTCCTATTGTCTCTTCTGAATGGTATGTAAATGTTGTTTGCCTCTATGTGCCTGTTGATGGCTGCTCTGTCTGAGTGCCAGGCTTCCAGGAATTCTCTGGCGTTTTTGGATTTGGCTTGGTTTAGGATGCTCTCAGTTTCCCAGCTGAAACTATGGCTGAGTCTGTTCACGTGTTGTGAGATTCAGGAGTTTCCATCGTGTCTTCTGGCTGCTAGTTGGTGTTCGTGGCTGCGCTCTGCTGGTCTTCCACCTGTCTGTCCTACACAGTGGCTGCCACAGTCCTTGCACCGTATGGTGTAGATAACTCCTGTTTGTTCTTTTTGGGCTCCTGGGTCTTTCGGATTACTGAAGATGCTCTGGAGGGCTTTGGTAGGTTTGCGTGCTACGGTGATGCCATGTGCTTGTAACAGTCTGTTGGTGGTTTCTGAGATGCTTCTGATGTATGGCGGTGTTACCCTTCTCAAAGCTTGTGTTGGTTGTGCTGTGGTGGGTTAGGGGTCAGGCGCTTTTTGATAAAGTTGTGTGCATATCCGTTTTGCTGGAAGAGGCTGTATAGGCAGTCCGTTTCCTCTTTCTGGGGTTGCTGCCAGGCATTCGTGCTCGTCTGAATAACGTTCTTACGCAGCTTCTCTCGTGGAAGGTTGGGTTGTTGCTTTGGGAATGGAGCACTTGGTTAGTGTGGATAGCTTTCCGGGAGACTGGCGTTCCTACCTTGCCGTCATTTCCTCTGCTGAGGATGTCCAGGAAGGGTCATGTGTTGTTTTCTTCTTCCCTTGTGAATTTTATTCCATTGAAGATGTTGTTGATAGTTTCATGTGAGGGTGAGATGCAAGGCGTGGGCGAGCAGATCAGCTATTTCCAGAGCCAGCTCTGTCAGCTGCGGGGCCTCCAAGGCTGCCGAAAGGCAGGCGTCGAGGCTGCCAGCTGGCGCAGCAGGAGAGGAGTCACAGCGCTGCCCCTCACACCGCCCACCCGGCCTGCTGGATGGTGGCCAACCTTCCTGCAGCTGCGCCTGCTGCTCCCACAGGTGTGCCCACAGCCGCTCCTCCCCCGCAGCCATGGGACAGCGAGGGCGTGCCCCAGGGCAGGCTGGGCTCTGACAAGCCCACAGCACTGCTCCTGCTGGGCCTTCAGCCAATTCCAGGCACAGCCGAGTGCCAGCCACAGAGAGTGGCATTCAGTGTGCCAGGGAAGGGGGCAACTTGTCCAGAGTGCCCCTGCCTGAGGAGAGGACAGGGCAACTCAGCTGGCATAGACAGGAGCAATTCACATGGCGAGCTTGCCCAGGCCAGATACCCTCATGCCTTGCTCGCCTCCCATTCAGACTAGCGCAATGCCCTCTACGTGGGGCTGTCCTTGAAGGCTGCTCAGAAGCTGCAGCTGGCCCAGAATGGAGCAGCTACAGCAGCTGTGGGCATGCCTCAGTTTCCTGATGCATCACCGCTACTGCAAGAGCTGCCGTGGTTCTCCATTGATGCCGGGTGTTGACCGGTTGCCACTCTTAAAGCCCCTTTAAGGCCAGCAGCTGTGTATCTCTGGGATGGCCTGCTCCCAACAGTCTCTGCCCACCCACCATGATGGGAAGAGGGGACTCCCTCTGGGTTCCCCACCTTAAAGATATCCATCCACAGGATTCTCAGAGGCCAGCTTTCCAGGTTGCTGCCCCCCCCCACAAGCACCACCCTTAACGACTCAACTTGCCCTGATGTTTTTGGCATTTAGGAAGGCGACCAACCCTTCTAGCTGTGAGGAACTGAAACAGGTTCCTTCTGCGAAGGAGTGTGTGATGCAGTTTTCAGATTCCTCAATATTTATATTCCTATAAATACTGCTATTGGCATAGCAGTATTTATTATATAAAATTGTTTACTGTTTGGCTACTTGGGGCTTTTCAAATCTTGGTTATTGGTAGTAAGATGTCATTTGGCAGCTGCTGCAGCATAGAAGCCTGGCAAAGCGACCATCCACCCCACCCTAGGAAGGAGGGAAGGGCAAAGGCAGCCAGCCTTTCAAGATTCTGTTACTGGAGCCGGTATTAATAAACAGCGTTCCAGCCGTTCTTGTGGAGCCCTGATCTTTCCTAAGCTGGCCTACCTCAAAGGGCTGCCTCTCCCTCCCCATCAGCTCCCCGACTTTGGGCTGCAGCCCCAACCCAGGCAGAGGAGGGGTGCTGCTCTCTCCTCCTACTCCCCCCACCCCGCTGATGATGATGGAGGCAGGTTTGTGACCTCACAAGCCGGCCTTGCCTTCTGCTGCTGCTGCTTCTGGCACTGCTGCCTCCAAGGCGCTGGGAAAGACCCCTCCTCCCTCCCCAACTGGCTCCTGCCTCTCTCTCTTGCTTCACTGATGCCCCACCACCACCACCACCACCACCACCCGGATCCCTTGAGGCCCTGTCCCGCAGCAGGCAAGATGGATAGCGGAGGGGCCCCATGTCTCGAGATCAGTGAGGCAGATGCCAATTGGGAACTGATCCGGGACAAGGTGAGAGGGCGGAGCGGGCATTTGGAAGGGCAGTGCCCCTGAGGGCTCTGTGGCCAGCCCTGACTGCAGGGGCAGGCGCAGCAGCAGGGGCAAGCGGGCCCCCAGCAACCTCTTGGCCTGACGGGGGAGGGGCTCATCAGCTGCAGGGGGAAGTTCCAAGGGGCAGCCTCCTCCAGGTGGGGCCTGGACCCTGGGGGTCATTTGGTCACATCTGAGCGAGCTTGCGGTCTAAATGTGTCTCTGGTATTGCGATCCTGATTGCTGGACATGGTTCTCTCTCAAAGGGTCCCCCATCAACTCAGAGAGAGAGAGAGAGAGATGCATTTGCAATCTAAAATGAGGGCAGATCCTGGGGTGGAGACACAGACCATTTCTCCAGGCCAAACTAATGTCCAGTCGGGGTCAAGCTGATCTGCTGGCTGCTGATCCTGCCTGACCACCAGTCAGGGTCCCTGGTCAATAGATGATGACCGTCCAGCCCAAGGCGGGATCCTGAGCCCCTCAGCCCCCCACCAGCGGAAAGCGCTCCCCAAGTCAGCCCTAACCTTAACTCAGGTGGGCTCTGCGGAGGTGAGGAAAGGTGACCCACTGGAGAAGAAAAAACCCAAAGCCACCCTGGAATAAGGCAGTGGGAAGCCACTGTCCGAGTGTAGCTTTTGCCAAGAAAGCTGGGCAGATATGGTTGCGCCATTAAACCAGTTTGGGTAAGAGATGTTGAGAACCCCACCCCCTGGTCCCTCTCTGGAGCACGAGATTTCCACAAGGAGACCTTGTGGATGTGAGCAAGTGGACGGGAAGAGCAAACAGGAATCTGGGAGGGGACCGAGGTGCAGGCCGTTGTTGCTGTGGCTCAAAGGAACCTGGAGGCCAAGGGAACGCCTCTTGGGTCCTGCAGGGGACGTGCCAAGTTTCCCATTCTGCAGACAGCAAGAACCACGTGCAAGCTGGCTGCCCATTCCACCCGTCGAAGAGAAGGTGGAGGGCCAAGAGGCAAAACTGTCTGCTCCCAACCATCAAGGCAGATGGGAAATGCTTGAATTGTGTGCAGGGAGGACTTGCAGAGGGAACACTGCCAAGAAGCCTTCCAGAAGAGGGAGGGCCTGAAGAGATGGGGAGGGAGAGGACCCGAGAGAAGGGCCACTACTCTCTGGAGCTTCAGAGCAGATTCTGGGTCCTCCCTCCCTGCCGAGGAGTTTCTGGGCCCCTGAAAGAAAAGCAGCTGCCCGGGAGGAAGGAGAGACAGGTGCTGGGGATGCTGGGGACTGAGGCCCCCTTCTGGCAGCCTCTCAGCCAGACAGTCTATCAGGTGAGGGGCGAGCCTCCCTGGGCACCCAGCTGGCATGTGACAGAAGACAGAGATCCCTTCCTCTCAACTCTGACCCAGGAAGAGTGGGGAGAATCCTGAAAATGAAGAACAAGTGGGGGCAGCGCCTGGCAAGGAATGGGGTGCGCCTCGTGGGAACTGGGAAGGCTCTAAGCTGAACCCTGTAGTGGAGGGAGAAGACAGCCTGGAGGATAGTCGGACACCAAATCTGGGGCTGCGCTTCAAGGGGTAGGGCAGGTGCGGAGGTGCCAGGAAATGAGCATGGAAATACAGGAAGGGATCGGTCAGGTGGTGTGTCCCAGGGGCCTGTTTCTCTATAAAAGCACACAGTGTCCAACCTTTACGTGGGCCTTTGAGCCTATGGGTCCAGTCAAGAGCATTGGGATAAGAATTCAAGAGAAGAGGGCAGCTGGCTGGGGAGCTGAAGCCCACACACCTCAAACTTGCCGAGGCTGAGAAACACTGGCCTGGAGAAGACATTCTGGCCCCGAATCTGCTTAAGCTCAGGGAATACTTCCCAAGAACGGCAGGAAGGATCTTGGAACCCTCAAGCCGGACGGTCTTCAGTCCAGCCTGCTGCCCAGCTCTTCCGCCCTTTTCCAGACGGTGTCAGGATAATGAAGGGGTTTGGGGAAGTATAATATTAAGTGGAGGCAGTCCCCTTTGCTAACCCACCCCGCTGCTGACAGGACCGTTTTGGAAAGCGCCTCTTGGGGCCCACTCTGCTCTTTCCACCCAGTTCAGAGATGGCTCCTTCTCTTGAAAGGGACAGGGCCAAGCAGTGGCATCTTTCTCAAGGCCCTTGCCAGGATGGGGCTGGCCCTTGCCATCCACCACCTCCCCTTCCTGTCCCCCGTCACCTATCCGGGTGCAGAGCCTCTCTTCCAGCCCACGGGCAGAAGAGGGGAGACTCCCTCGGAGCACAAGCAGCGCTTCAGCTCCCCAAGTCCATAAGGACGGGAAGGGCCACCTTCCCCATGACAGCCTCTCCCTTTGGTCTCCTTGGCAGGTCATCGAGGAGCGCTTTGGGCCCACCGTTGTGCCAGTCCCCTTCCTGGAAGACGCCGCCTCCTACGATCTCCTGACAGTGCTGATCAAGAAGCCGCAGCTGGGGCAGAACCCCCTGCGCAGGCAGTGCTGCCTGGTGCCCATCGGGCCCCTGGAGAGCCTGCTGCCCGGAGGCATGGCCCCGCGGGAGCTGACCCACTGCACCCGCGAGTATAGTGCCCGGGTGAGGGGCGAATCCCGCTACGAGGAGACGCGGCTGGTGGACGGGGCCCTGCGGCACATTCGCCTCAGCATGGCTGGTGTCCACAAGAAAGTGGCCTTCCTGGTGCTGCGCCCTGGGGCAGTGGCCCTGCGCCCTGACCTGCCATGGCTCCGCTCCCAGAGCAGCGTCTATGTGGTCCATGAAGTCTTCTATGCCAGCAGCCTGTCGCTGGCTGTCACCCAGGGAGCCGAGCACCGCCGCTTCCTCCGGGAGCAGCCCCTCCCCGTGGCCTTCTCCTGCCTCAAGTTTGCCCTTGGCCACAAAGGCTTGCTAGGCTCCCAGAAGCCTGTGGGCCGCACCCTGCCCGCCCGGGCCACATGGGTGAGGATGGCGGCGCCGGAGGCCTCCCCCACCACCGGGCCTCTGGAGCCCCCCCTGCCAAGAGACAGCACAGCCATTCGCAAGCGCTGGAGGGCCCTGGGCAGGCCCCTGCGGACAGTGGCAGGTGAGGAAATTGGAGGAGGCTGCCCACGCTTCTGCCAGGGGATGGTGGCGCCGGGCTTTTTGACCACAAAAAATTGAAGCCAGGAGGGTTGGTTTCTCCTCAGGTCTGAAAACCCCAGAGGGCCCCCAAAGCCTCCCAGACATGCTTCAATCAGCTTGCCCAGGATGCCACCTTCCTCTGTGATCCCAGGGGCACAAGGGCACTGCCCTCTCGGCTCAGCTGGCGAGGCTGCCCACATGGCCAAACCGCCTCTTCCATCCTGTGAGCCAATGGGAGCCTTTCCCAGCGTGGCGGGGCAGTCGAGGTAGGCAACGGGCCAGAGAGCAGGCCTGCCTGCTGGACTTCCTCACTCCCTGCCCTCCGCCCGTTGCCAGCAGGGGGAGGGAGGCCCACCCCTATGCCGCCTTTCTCCAGCAACTGTCCACCTGCATGTTCAGGGAGGAGGAGGATGATTCGGGGATTCTTGGGAGGGGCAATGCTCAGGGGGGGGGGCTTGGGGAACTCCCGCAACAACCCCCCTTTGCTCTGCGTCTCCACCAGGGAAATGGCCCTTCAAGCAGCGACGGCCCAGGCTGGGGCCCTCCTGCAGCGGCAGCCTGGCTGATCCCGAGAGGCACTCCATGTCCCTGCCGCTCCTGCAGAGTGTCACGGCCGAGAGTGACACGGAAGAGTGACGCCTGTAGGGGCACCAGCAGTCGCCACTCCGGCAATAAATCGCCTTGTTTTGCATGCAGCAATGCCAAGACTCCGCCTGGCTGGGGGCAGGGGGCTGTTCTCCAGGCGGGGGGCCCTGCACCAGCTTTTTCTTAAATGGGGTAGGCAGCAGGGACCACCCCGGGGGACAGGCGAGACCACCCTGCAAGATGGGTCCCTACCTCAAGACCTTGGCAACCCCGCACCAGGGGGTACCCTCCACGGCACAGGCTGCCTAAAGGCTTGTTCGGCCTACCTCGCATGGGGAGCTTGAGGTGCCCGCCCCCACAGGGAGAGCCCCCACAAAGAGCAAGAGGCTCCCCGGCTTTGCTTAAGGACAGACACCTCTGCAAGAGCCCCAGGAGCAGAGATGGAGAAGGGCAAAGAGCAGCGCCAGGCATCAGGACCTTACTGCCCAAGGAGTCTACATCTGGGCGGGCAGAGCAGGGGCGGCCCCCCCCAGCGCCCAGACACACTGCAGAGGAGAGACGGAAACACCTCCTTATATATATATACACATATATATATATTGCAACAAACAAATTCTCCAGAAAAAAAACATTCATTCCCAATAAATTAAAAAGGTCTGTGTCCTGGTATGGAGTTTTAAAAAGGGGGGCCTCCCTGCAGGGTGCCACACCCCGACCCTGCAGGCCTGGCAGGCCAAGCCAGGGGAGGAGAGGTTCCAGGGGCAGGGGGCACCCCAAACTGTCACTCCACGGGGGGCTCCAGCAGGAAGGGTGAGGTGACGGCGTGGGCCTGGGCAATGGCGGCCAGCTCCTTGAGGAACTCGCTGAAGATGACCGCACAGTAGACGGCGTTCTTCACCCGCAGGGCCTCGCTCTGCTTCTCTGCGGAGCCACGGAAGAAGGAGCCCCCCGACAAGGCCTGCAGCACCTGGCCCTCGCGCACGTGCTGGAGGGCCAGCTGGGCAGCCTGGCGTGCCCGCGTCGGGCTGTTGGTGTGACGCATGATCAGCTCCCCGATGGTCGGCTTCCGGCTCTTCACTGGCAGGAGAGTGGGCATGGATTAAGACCGGTGGGGGCATTGGGTCCCAGGCAGCTTTATGGCCAAAGGCTGGGCCTCCGGGATAGCCTCCTCCTTGCCACGGCCACTGAGGTGCCATGGCCCCCGGCCCTTTAGCAAGCAGCAGCAGCCATTCCAGAGAAGCCCAAAGGACCACCCTCCTGCCCACAACAGGGGCTAAAAAAGGGAGCAACGTGTGACCCCCAGGCCACCCCTTCCTCCCCACAAAAGTCTAACGCCAGCTGTCCACCCTACCCACCACCTCTGGGACCTCCCTCTCCTGGCCATGCCCACAGTTGCTCACCAAGGGCCTCAGAGCGGCGCAGGGAGGGCCCGGTGTTCAGGGCATCGGAGCAGTCCGGCCTGCCACGTGCAATCAGGTACTTCTTGGCCTTGAAAAGCAGGGATGGGAAGTCCTCCTGGCTGGCTGCGAACCCCTCAATTTTGTTCTTCATGGAGCCCAGGACCTGCAGGGAGAAGTGGGAGCCCTCAGCCATTTTCTGCCGGGAGGGGCTTCGGGCGGCGCCTTCCCAGCCCCACCCGCCGCGAGCCTACCTGGAGGAGGGATTTGACGCTGGGCTGGAAGACCATGTTGGTGTTGAGCAGGAAGGAGCGCAGGAGGGGCTGCGGATAGCAGGCCAGCTGAGCGAGGAGCCCCGTGAGCAGGAAGTTCACGTAGAGGGAATTCTGTAGCATGTTCTCCAGCTTGGCCAAGAGGATTCCCAGGAAGGGGCCTGTGGACAAAGCCTGTGGTCAGGCAGGTGGGCCGAGCCCCCAGGCCCACCCAAGGCTCTGGGCTGCTGCTGCAGCAGCAGAACATCCCCCCCCCCCCATGAATCAGGAGAGCACCGGGATCCCCGCCCCCCTCAAAGCATCTCCCAAGAGCTGTGGGAAGCCTCCGGCACAGCCAGCCAAATGGCAGAGCTCAGGAGGTCGGAGGGCACGGCTGGGGTGCGCAGCCCCAGTCTCTAGGTTAACAGAAGGGCCCAGGGGCAGGAGGGGTAGCGATCCTGGCTCTCAGAGGGCCCACGCTGGACTTGGAGAGGCAGCCTGAGATGGGGAGGACCCTCTCCCCTCAGCTTCACTCCACTGCGCTGGCCAGGAACCATTGAAACTAGAGTTTATTTATTACAACCTAGAGGCCACCCGACTCCAGATGACCATGGGCAGCACTTACATTAAAAAAGTAAGAACAATAAAAAAAAACCTAAACAGCTCACAAGTGCCCAAAAGTTTACGAGAGTTTTCCCTGGGATGCCAACAGATAGACAGGCTGGGTCCACGGCACGAGGCCAGCTCGCGGAAGGAAAAGATCCGTGCCTAGGGTCCTGGAGAAACTCACCGGTGGACGGCTGGCTGGGAGGCTGCCCCGAGGTCCGAGGGGGACTGCTGATGATCTGGGCCAGGGGGTCAGCTGGCCGGGCTGATGCCATGCCGTCAGGGTAGGAGGAGAAGCGGTGGTAGGCCTCCTCTTCCTCCCGGGAGAGTGAGTCAGGCTCGGGTGGGGGGGCCGACACCGGGGCCTCCTCAGCTTGGCCCCCGTTGGCCATCTCGTCTTCCAGCTGACACAGTTCCAGGTGGAACTTCTCAACCGTTAATGGCCCTCCATTCTCCAGGGGGACCTGGCTCAGCACCTCATCCACGAGCAGGTCCAGGCAGGATGAGCTCTCCCAAGGGCAAGGAGCAGGGACCGAACCGTTCTCCAATGGGCTCTCCTGGGGGCACCGACGGACCTTCTTGATGCCAGCGTCCATGAGGGCCCCGTTAAGCAGGGTGCTCTTGTCTCTGGGGTCCGGAGGTGGGGGAGTGCTGGGCGGCAGGCTGATGGGGGCCCCTTCTAGGCTTGCTCCCCGCTTTTTAGTCCGGGGGGAGGCAGGCACAGGGTCTGACGGGGCCCCCCTGGGATGGACAGACATGTCGGCAGCCGAGGGGGCGTCCGGAGGCGGAGCTAGGCTGCTGGCACTTGGCTCCTCCCCGTCGTAGGGGGCTGACCAGACGCGGCAGGCCCAGACGCAGTGGTCGACATTGAGCCGTGCATCCCTCAGGTACTCCAGGTAGTTCCCTTCCAGTTCCGAGACCTCCTCCCATCTGCCAGGACGGTGACCGGGGCTCCCGGCGGGCGTCCCTGGAGACCGGGGCGTGGGACTCAGGGCCTCAGTGCTGGAGCTGGACTGGCGGGTGAAGAAGGAGATGCGAGACGGCGTGGAGGGCCTGGGGAGGGTCACCACAGAGGAGGAGTCCACGCTGGGGCTGCCCTGGCCTGGGGGCACAGAGGAGGCGAGGGTCGGCAAGGGTCACCGCCGCTGGGGTCCCAGTGCAAAGCAGCCCAGGAAAGCGCGCCCGTCCTCAACAGGAGGGGGCTGTGTGTGCTCAAGGAAGAGTCCCACCAGGAAGTCCCACTGGGGAGCACCCTCCCCCGCCCCAGGACACAACCCCAGCAGACCCCTCACCCTTAGACCAGGCGGCACGTTCCTCCTCCCGCTCAGGTGCGGGCAGGCTCTCTGGGCAGCAGCAGCAGCGGGGGATCAGCGAGAGGAACTTGGCAGCAGCCTTGCCATACAGGTCCAACTCCTTGACCGCCCTCTTCTGGCTCAGCATGACGTGGCTGCAGGGGATCAGGTACCTGTGCGGGGGACAGCAGCGCATGGGCAGAGTGCTAGGAGCACCGTCTGCAAGGTGCCAGAGGCCCCACCAGGGGGAGCGCCTCATCCAGAGATGCCAAGCAAATGAACTGCACAGATTGCAGGCCTGGTGCCAGGGCAGCTGTTCTAGAGGAGGGAGGGGACTTTCCCACCCCTCCCCGTGAAGGATTGCCCAGACGACTTTCATCTTCCGGCTTCAGCGCTACTGGAGGCCTCCCCCCCACCCCTTTCCCCACAAAGAGGTGCTCTCCCACTTTGGGAGAAGACTACAGGCCCTCCCAGCAGCGAGCCCCCACGTTCTGGCTGGCACTGCCTCCTGGGCAAACAAACACCCAGGCAAACAAGTCCTCGGAGAAGGTTTCTGCCCAGCAAGGAGCCTCCCCCACCAGTACCTCAGCACCAGCTGCAGCAAGACGTCCTCGCAGTGGAGGCTGATTAAAGTCCGGAAGAGGCTGAGGGAGACCATGCAGAGCTGGGGGAGCAAGCAGAAGCCACAGAATGAGGGGAAGCAGACTCGGCAAAGAAGGCCAGCGGCCCCATCCCTTCAGGGTGGGCCTTCTCAGATCCCTGACCTACAACGCAGTCCAGGCAGGTTGAGCTGCTGCTGCTCCTTGGCGGATGGGGGTGGAAGGAGTCCCTGCTCTGGAGACTGACTTGGGGGAACGACTCTTTCCACCCTTCCGTGCTTGTGAGGAACTCCAGGAGAGAACCCAACTCAGGCATTCCTCACAGCCTCAGGCCCCCGCCCCCTGGAGCAGAAGCTGTGGCAGCCACCCCTTTGTGCCCACGCCAGCCTGGCTGCCTCACCCGGGAATTGCTGGCGATCCGCGCCACCAGTGTGTCGAGGATGGTGCTGTTGTCATGGTGGTGGAGCAGCAGGAAACGCAAGAAAGTCTTCAGCAGGGCCATCTCGCTGATGCTGCGCAGGAAGAGGTCCAAGTACGCCGTGCTGGCAATCATTTCTTCAATGGACGTCTGGTGGACAGAGGGACCTCAGCAAAGGCTGCAATCTGTCACCCACCTCCCAGGCCGCTGAAGTGTGCTGACCCCGTGAGATGACGTCCATCTCCACTCAAGAGCAGACCCCACCGCCACCACCCTATTGTAGCTCATGGGTTCCATCTTTGGTGGTAATGGAAGCGCTGGGTGCCCCATCAACCCAGCAACCATCGTTCCATAGCACCACAAGCATCAAGGCTGCAGGTGCCCAACCAAACCTGCTGACCTCCTGCTGCCAGAAGACAAAGCCCACGGAAGGCGATTTACCCAGGTGGTGTTCTGCCTCTCTTCTAAGAGGGAGGGAGAGGGGAAGGCCCACCCTTTACGGGAGAAATTGCTCCAGCTCTCACCTTGTGCAAAGCTGGGCCCATCACTGGCACCAGGAACCCGTTATGGATGTAATCCACCAGCTGCTTCTGGACCAAGGGGTGGGCCACCTGCCAGGGGAAAGGGGCAAGGGTGAGAAGCGGTGCCTGGCCTGGAGCCGAGAGAGGAGAAAAGGCTCAGGGCTGCCAGGGAAGGCCTGCACCTAACTGGTCCAGCTCAGTCATCCTGGGCCTCACCAGAAAGGGCAGCAGCCTCTCCCACAAGTTGTCCCCCAAATACATCCCACCCGCAGGCCTTCATCGGAGGAACAGCTCCAGGCACCCTGATGTTCTACCGCGCAGGGGGACCCCCTTGTTCTGCCCATGGGGTCCTCCAATAAGGGAGGTGAATGGAGCCTCTCTGTAAAACCCCAGAGGAGGAGGGTCCACAGAGACCTGCATCCAAGTGAAAGCCACCCCAACAGAGAGGGGGTTAGCCCCATTCAGGCATGGCCAGCAGCAGAGAGACCCCTGCCCAGGAGCTGCTCTCCAAGCGCTCTCAGCACTAAGAAGCTTCCCTCACGTTCGTTCGGAGTCTGCGAGAGCTGAGACCCAGGATTTTGGGCTCGGCCCTCAGACCCGGAGAGAACTGTTCTGGGTGCTTGAGATTGGGTGGGGCTCCTGGATCCCCCTCTCTTCCCCAACCCGCCCCCCACTCTCCCTGCTCGATGGCAGCCTTACCTGGATGACCGCATTGCAGAACTCCAGCGAGTTCATGAAGAGGACGAGCGAAGGGACCCCGATCCAGTCCTCCCGACGCAAGAAATGCCAGTCATCCCCTCGGACTTCAAGTTTGCGGGGCAGTGAGGAGTAGAGGGCGCTCAGCCCTGTGGCCAGGACCTGGGCAGGATTTAAGCACCTGTCAACATGGGGGGCTGCCATCAATCAGGCCAGAGTGCCAAAACCGGACCAGGCCTTCGAGCTCCAGGGACATGGAAGGACGCTGCAAGAGCACCGGCCCTGCTGCACAGGGACTGACGGGGCTGGAAAGCTGCAGTGCCTGCATCCCTCCGGCACGTGGGAGGGGGAGGGGTGGAACTGCACCTCAGGGCAGACCACCGCCCAATTGTCTGGGAAGCAGTTTTATTTTTATTTATTTGATTTCCACTCTGCCTTTATTTAGTAGAGTTTCTCAATCTTCAGCAACTTGAAGATGTGTGGACTTCCAACTCCCAGAATTCCCCAGCCAGCAATGGGAGACTCCTTCCGGCAGGGATACTGCTGGGAGCTCCCCTCCCCCGCCCGAAAGCTCGGCCTAGAAGAGCCTGATGCCCACCCTGGGCCTAGGACCTGTGCAGACTGGGGCGTGCCAAGCTCCTCTGCACTCATCTGGAGGTGGGGGAAGGGGGCATGGCCCGCCCAGTTGCTTGGCTCATCTTCTTCCAGGCGAACGGCAGCCGCCACCTTGGCTCTGCGTGCAGCACAGAAACGCCCCCTGCAAGTGCCTGCATGGGCTGACGGCTGGATCCAGCTGGGCCTCCCCTCGCAAGAAGCACCTCCCGCACAGCTCAGGCCGGACACCCTTCCGACACCTGGCTCGGGACAGGCGGGCTCAGCCATGCCAGCACAGAACCAAGCCTCCTGTTGCAGAGCAGCAACAGCACGCCAACCCTGCCGATCAGCCCCTGACCCCTGGCGCTGGACTGGGGTCTGCCAAATGCCTGAGTGTGCTAGCCACACAGAGGAACAACAGCCCAAAGACTGCTAAATGAGCAACGTTCTTTGCTATGTCTGGCCAGGCTTTTTAAATCTCTTCTCCTGCACAGCCTACAATTCTCAATCCCAACCCTCTTCTTCATTTCTAAAACTGGTTAATTGCTCTATAGCAACAGCTCTCAGGGTAACAAATATAACCAAAACCTCAGCTCAAAATACATACAGAAGCATTAAAAGAACTCGAACAAAATCACAATCCTAGAAGACAGCTGTTAAATAACAGTTAAAAGATCGTACACAATGCAAGCATGGAAGCTGAAGGCCTACTTTATAAAAACCAAAAGAGGCTCCAAAAGGCACCTGGATGCCAACCAAACCAGAGGGGCAAAGGGCACCAACGCCTCCCCTCAGCTGGCAGAGGAAAAGCCCACTGGCAACTGAGGAGTTGGGAGAACGACCGCCGTGCGCCTTACCGGGCAGAAGTAGGAGTGCTCCGTGATGTACCGCGCGACAGTGTGGCTGCCAGCCGACACAGCCATGAGGAGCAGCAGCGCATCGCGTGCCTGCTGGCCCACGACCCCCTCGTGGTGGATGAAGGGGATGAGGAGGGAGAAGAGCAGCAGGTTGGGGGGGGCCTGTTCAGCGGGGCTGTGGAAGAAGAGCTCCAGCAGCGGGGGGTCCCGGGCCACCGAGACACAGAGCTGGTTCAGCAGCAGCACCAGGTTGCTCTCCAGGAGGG